>NC_092334.1:420000-1620000 GCF_046630445.1 Rutidosis leptorrhynchoides | reverse complement strand
TTCGATCAAAAGCAACTAAACATGAGACAACGAAGGTGGATTGAAACCTTAAACGATTACGATTGCGAGCTTCGTTACCATCCCAGAAAGGCAAATGTAGTAGCTGATGCCTTAAGTCGAAAAGAAAGAGCGGTGCCTCTTCGTGTCCGAGCCTTAAACATCACCATCTACACAAACCTTAATAGCCAAATTCGGGTAGCCCAAGATGAGGCTCTCAAGGATGAAAACCTTTCACACGAGCTCTTGAACATTCTCGTCTCTCGATTCGAAATTAGGGAGACCGGACTTCGATATTACGCCGGAAGGATTTGGGTGCCTAGTTATGGGGACCTACGAAGCCTTATTTTAGATGAAGCCCATAAGTCACGATACTCGATTCACCCCGGTACCAATAAGATGTACCACGACCTTAAACAACTATATTGGTGGCCGAACATCAAAAGGGACGTAGCTACTTATGTTTCCAAGTGTTTGACATGTTCCAAAGTCAAAGCCGAACACCAAAGACCGTCCGGATTACTTCAACAACCCGAAATCTCACAATGGAAGTGGGAAAGAATAACAATGGATTTTATCACCAAACTACCAAAAACGACTGGCGGTTATGATACCATTTGGGTTATTGTTGACCGTCTAACCAAATCCGCACACTTTCTCGCCATGAAGGAGACCGACAAAATGGAGAAACTTGCACGACTTTATATCAAGGAGATCATAGCCCGACACGGTGTACCTTTATCGATTATCTCCTACCGAGATGGCCGTTTTGTTTCTAGATTTTGGCGTACCTTGCAAGAAGCATTGGGAACGCGTTTAGACATGAGCACCGCATATCATCCTCAAACCGATGGACAAAGCGAACGTACAATTCAAACCTTAGAGGACATGTTACGAGCTTGCGTGATTGATTTTGGAAAAGCTTGGGACAAGCACTTACCTCTCGCCGAGTTCTCTTACAACAATAGTTATCACGCGAGTATAAAAGCCGCCCCATTCGAAGCATTATATGGCCAAAAATTCCGTTCTCCTCTTTGTTGGGCCGAAGTAGGCGACGTACAAATCACCGGACCCGAACTCATTCACGAAACCACCGAGAAGATCGTTCAAATCCGAGATAGGCTTCGGACGGCCTGGAGTCGTCAAAAGTGCTATACCGACAAAAGACGCAACGACCTTGAATTTCAAGTCGGTGACCGCGTCATGTTAAAAGTCGCACCTTGGAAGGGTGTAATCCGTTTTGGGAAACGCGGGAAGCTAAATCCGCGGTATATTGGTCATTTCGAAATCTTGGAGCGTATTGGAACCGTTGCTTATCGTTTAGATCTTCCGCCTCAATTGAACTCCGTTTATCCTACCTTCCATGTATCTAACTTGAAAAAGTGTCTTGCCGAACCCGATAACGTCATCCCTCTCGAGGAACTTACTATTGATGACAAACTTCATTTTGTGGAGGAACCGGTTGAAATTGTGGACACCTCCGTCAAGACATTGAAACAAAGCCGAATTCCGATTGTTAAAGTCCGTTGGAACGCTAAAAGGGGACCCGAGTTTACTTGGGAAAGGCAAGATCAAATGCAAAATAAATACCCTCATTTGTTCCCGGCTCCGGAAACGCAAGATCCCTAGGAAGAAACAACGACTACTACGCCTACTTAAATTTCGGGACAAAATTTCTTTTAAGGAGTAGGTAATGTAACATCCCGCCTTTTTCCGTTTACTTTTCCGTTTAACTATTTAAATCCCGTTATATGTTTATAACATCTCCGATTAATACGTGTTTTAAAAATATCTCGTCTAGGTATTTCATGCACCCGCAAACGAACTTGAGGGACTAGTTTCGCCAAAATGCCAAAGAGGTGACTAGCCTTTGACTAGTCAACCCCCACCCCCATCTTTTCTTTTTCATTTCCCTTTTCTTCTTCTACTTCCATATTTTCTCTCAATTCTCCAATTTCAAGAATCATCATCTAAATCAAATCGAGCAAGCATCCATCTAAACAGATTGCATATTCGGAATTCTCTCATCTTCCTCTTCGATTCCATACCGATTTCATCAAGTTTGGGTAACTTTCTAAAATCACTAGATTTTGTGTTCTTGATGTTTTTAACTTATAAAGTTGTTAATTAGTGTCTATGGCTCAAGTCTAACATGATTATATGATTTATATGCTCGATTTCGTTATTTGAAGTAACTAGCTTGAATATGAACTTTGGTGTGTTTGATTTGGTAATTTGGTTGCTTAAATGTTGTTGTTATGGTAAAGTGCAAGTATTAAATGTGTTACTAGTAGCACTAGCTTCAATTTGATGTGTAGGTTGTTTTAGAAAACTTTATAAACTTGATTATTGGTTTTGGTGGATTTGGGTTAGGGTTTGATGAACTTGAAATGAACTTTTGATGCTTTGAATGACATGAAATGTTATTTGTAAGTGTTAGGTTGTATTGTATGCTTGATCACCTTCAAAACGGCATATCATTCATGTAAATTGGTTGCCGAATCATCGAATTTCATTTATGAACTTGAGTGCATTTAATGAGGAGCTTTGAATATGATTTTGGTTGTTGTAAAAGTAAATGTGATGGATGAAATGTGTTTAGTTATTTTCCTTGTCAAAATACCTTTCCGATGATATAAGATACACGCTTTGGTTATTTGCGGGTCATAAATGGTGATTGGTTGAAGTTAGGTTCGTGCATAAAACATAAAAACTGCCAGAATTCTCTGCACAGGTAATGGCGCGGCGCGCCATATACCCGCGCGGCGCGCCAAAGTGGTATGTCCAACTTTGTCGATTTTCGAATAATGTTTGCTATGCTACGCACCTCCGATTCACATGTAACTTGTTCTAACATGCTCATATATGATTAAAAACCTCAGAAAAATAGTTCGGGACCCGACCCGAACGTGTTGACTTTTTCGTTGACTTTGACCGACCAAAGTTTGACTTTTTGTCAAACTTAACCAAATGATTATGCAACCTTCCTAACTTGTTTCTATACTTGTATCTTGCATGAAACTTGACAATTTGATTTCACATGCTACATAATCGAGTCGTAACGAGCCATAGGACTAATTGAACAACTTTGACTTATCGTGTTTACCATTATTGATACGACCTATTTGTTTAGGTCAAGACTAGCACTATCCTTCACACACGTTATTTTGTGAAGTACTTTTCGTACGTGCACTCAAGGTGAGATCATAGTCCCATCTTTCAAACAACTTTTATGCTTTAAACTATGGGATGAGAAACATATACGTATCATACTTTTATACATTGAACACAAGTACGAAAACGAACATTCCACGTACGGGTTTGAACGAAAATCCTCAATTCAATTATCATTAGTTACACTTGCAGGGTGTAAACGTGAACTTATATTATGTGATCACATGGGCTTGACGAGCCTCATTCGGACGGTTCGGTACCGTTAGCGGATGAAATATATTTTCGGGTCTAGTGTATGTTCTAACACTACGCAAAGGGTGCAAAACAGTTAAGTTTGATAATTGGGTGTCCGCGAAACAAATAACAACTTTGGAATGCAAATGATTTTGATAATCATATTATATTAAATCTTGTGGTTCAAATTGCAACGTTTACTAAAACACCTATGATTTCACCAACGTTTTCGTTGACAGTTTTCTATATGTTTTCTCAGGTCCTTGAAAGCTACTTGATACATGCTTCCGCACTCTTTTTGATACTTGCTTGGATGTCGAGTATGCATGCATAGTTGGAGCGTCTTTTGACTACTTTAAATTGTGTCGTATAGGTTTCATTCGTACGTTAAACTTTGTATTGTAACTAATCTTTTGAACGACATTTGTAAACTTGAAACATCCCTTTACTTACGAAATGAATGCGACATATTTTGGTCAAACGTCATAATAAAGACTTATGACCACGCAACGGGACCGAAGTAGTCGGCGCCGTCAAACATGATTTGGTCGGGTCGCTACATGTTTATGGTTGGATAATTAAAAACCATCTTGAACTTTGAATTGGAAGTTCATGTTCTGGAAAAATGATATTTCTTATGAATATGTTAACACATAAAAATTTCATGGTTTAACTCAAAGTGTAAGTATTTTTAGAAAAATGATCATTAAATGTTGTTTTTTATGATGGAAAATGATCACTTTCATAAGTTTCACCAAAGTTTGACCTATAACCTATGATTTCGAATACAAACTAAGGTATTTTCAGTTCATATTCTTAAAATTTGACTCGATCCAAGGAAGTGGCAAGTTGAACCAACAAAAACGGAGTTGTAATGAAGAAACTACGACTAAAACAAGATTGGATATCCGAAGCTAGTTTAGCTACGAAAATATTTGGAGAAAAAGTAAATTAATCATATCTTTTCTAATTAATATGATATTTTATATATAATTACTTATGATTTGATTTTATATATTTCAGGACCACCCGTAAACAACACGAGAAGATTAATCATAAGACCTCATGATTGTACGCAACACGTCATTTGACAACACGGTACTTTATGTACGCAAGACGTCATTTGTCAACATGGTACCATGGGTCGAGATTAATTCTGATCAATACGAATACGATGAGGTCTTTATTTATTTTATTTAAGCAACTAATTGTGGACCACTAACATCGGACTGCTAACTACGGACTAAGAAAATATTAAAAGTATATATATATATATGTAACGATTACTTAAAAAGAAAATATGTTGATATATTATATATATGGTTAGGTTCGTGATATCTATCGGAAACCAAGTCGAATTAAATACCTTCAAGGCAAAAGTGAGTTTCATTTGCTCCCTTTTTAATTGCTTTTGCAATATATATTTTTGGGCTGAGAATATATGCGCTGCTTTTATAAATGTTTACAAAATAGACACAAGTACTTAAAAATATATTCTACGTTGAGTTGTACCACTGGCATATTTCCCTGTAGCTTGGTAACTACTACTTACATAGGTATTGTAAACGCGAATCCTGTTGATAGATCTATCGGGCCTGACAACCCCAACCGGACTGGACGACCAGTATTCAACGGTTGCACAGTACTTCGTTTTGGTGACTACACTTGGTACGGTGTAGTGAGATTTCATAATAAAGGGAATATGCGACATTGATTAAATGTTAAGTATGGTTACCAAGTGCTCAACCACTTAGAATGCTTTACATACACTTGCGATTGTATTATGTTTATGATTATGAAATCTTGTGGTCTATTAACATATTGAAATGATTGTTATGATAAACCTATGAACTCACCAACCTTTTGGTTGACACTTTAAAGCATGTTTATTCTCAGGTACGAATTAAGTCTTCCGCTGTGCATTTGCTCAATATAAGGACATTACTTGGAGTCGATCATCGCAATAGGACCAAATGTTGATGACTTCGTTCAGGTGGATTAGGACGGGTCCTTTCAGAAATTACATTCTATGGTTGGATTATCGAAATCGAATATCGCCCTTCAAATCTGGTAACCTAAAATTAGGGAAATGACCCCTAATTGACGCGAATCCTAAAGATAGATCTATTGGGCCTAACAACCCCATTCATGTCTATGGATGGCTTTAGTACTTCGAGATTATTATTATACAGACGTCGATGTCTGTGGGAATATTCTATGCATTATGGTTAATGTCGGTTACCAGGTGTTCAATCCATATGAATGATTTTTATGCAGATGGCTATATGCATGCATAATGTTTATGAGAAATGGAAATATAAAATCTTGTGGTCTATTAAAAATGATGGAAATGAATATTGATGATAAACTAATGAACTCACCAACCTTTTGGTTGACACTTTAAAGCATGTTTATTCTCAGGATTAAAAGAAATCTTCCGCTGTGCATTTGCTCATTTTAAAGATATTAATTACAGTCATTCATGGCATATTTCAAAGAAGTTGCATTCAAGTCGTTAAGTTCATTTAAGATTATGATTAAGCAAATGACAGATTAGGTCATTTATAGTTGGATATTATGAAATGGTATGCATGCCTATCAACTTTCAATGAAATGAAAGTTTGTCTTTTAAAATGAATGCAACGTTTGTAAAATGTATCATATAGAGGTCAAATACCTTGCATTGTAATCATACGCTATTGTATTCGTCCTTATGGATTAGGACGCGTCGTCTCATCAAAGCCTCTGAATGAAGTTTGTTCTGAATAAAAATAAGCTGTTTGATAATCATTTAGAATGAACGATATAAATGAGTAAAATATCTTATCAAAGTGTCACATGAATAAAATATTCAATATATTTGTTAGTTAAGTGTTCAGGATAGAATTTCTGGAGAAAATTACTGAAAATTTAGGCTCTTAATGGTTAAGAGAGTGTTTCATCTCTCAATAGTTCAACACCGAATTCTGAATCATTTAACACCATATATTATTCACATATCAGAAACAAACACACTGAATGATAAATGATTCAACATTTAACACTGAACCATTCCATAAGTCACCCTTCAAAATAAATAAAAATAATGAAATGAACAATTTGTTTTCATAAGACCATTCCCAACGGTATCCGTTGTAGTGACCCGAACTTTTCCATGTTTATATATATTAATTGAGATTGATATTTACATGATTAAATGTTTCCAACATGTTAAGCAATCAAACTTGTTAAGACTTGATTAATTGAAATATGTTTCATATAGACAATTGACCACCCAAGTTGACCGGCGATTCACGAACGTTGAAACTTGTAAAAACGACATGACGATATATATATATGGATATACATATGGTTAACATGAGATTATGATAAGTAAGTATCTCCATAAGTATATTAACAATGAGTTATATACATATAAACAAGACTACTAACTTAAGGATTTCGAAACGAGACATATATGTAACGATTATCGTTGTAACGACATTTAAATGTATATATATCATATTATGATATATTAATATATCATAATATCATGATAATATAATAATTTAACATCTCATTAGATATAATAAACAATGGGTTAACAACATTAATTGAGATCGTTAACTTAAAGGTTTCAAAACAACACTTACATGTAACGACTAACGATGACTTAACGACTCAGTTAAAATGTATATACATGTAGTGTATTTAGATGTATTAAAATACTTTTAGAATACTTCAAGACATATATCAAAACACTCATACTTAACGAAAATGGTTACAGTTACTTTCCCATTCTTTTCTTTCATCAAGAATTCTAGTCGTATTCTTACCCGTATTATACACAGCTTCAAAATGTACTTACTATGGGTATATACCAATAGGAACTAGCATGGGATTCCACTCTTGATTATGTCATGTATTACTAATCAATTTTAACTTCTACCATGAGCTAGTCAACTAACTAGAACTCCTTTTAACCCCACTCACCACTCACCAATTACCATTCATCATTCACTCCATTTCACTTCCAATTCTCTTTCTAATTCTCTCTCAACACACCCACACTATTATGAACGTATTTTTCCAGTTGTTAATCATCATCTTCATCAAAAATCACTTCAAGAATCAAGCTATAATCATCATAGGAAGAACACTTCAAGAACACTTCAAAAATCCCTTCAAGTTTACTAATTTACTTCCAAGCTTTCTAATCCATTCCAAGTAATCATCTAAGATCAAGAAACCTTTGTTATATACAGTAGGTTATCTTTCTTATTCAAGGTAATATTCATATTCAAACTTTGATTCAATTTCTATAACTATAAACTATCTTAATTCGAGTAAAAATCTTACTTGAACTTGTTTTTGTGTCATGATCCTACTTCAAGAACTTTCAAGCCATCCAAGATCCTTTGAAGCTAGATCATTTCTTGTCACTTCCAGTAGGTTTACCTACTAAACTTGAGGTAGTAATGATGTTCATAACATCATTCGATTCATATATATAAAACTATCTTATTCGAAGGTTTAAACTCGTAATCACTAGAACATAGTTTAGTTAATTCTAAACTTGTTCGCAAACAAAAGTTAATCCTTCTAACTTGACTTTTAAAATTAACTACACACATGTTCTATATCTATATGATATGCTAACTTAATGATTTAAAACCTGGAAACACCAAAAACACCGTAAAACCGGATTTACGCCGTCGTAGTAACACCGCGGGCTGTTTTGGGTTAGTTAATTAAAAACTATGATAAACTTTGATTTAAAAGTTGTTATTCTGAGAAAATGATTTTTATTATGAACATGAAACTATATCCAAAAATTATGGTTAAACTCAAAGTGGAAGTATGTTTTCTAAAATGGTCATCTAGACGTCGTTCTTTCGACTGAAATGACTACCTTTACAAAAACGACTTGTAACTTATTTTTCCGAGTATAAACCTATACTTTTCTGTTTAGATTCATAAAATAGAGTTCAATATGAAACCATAGCAATTTGATTCACTCAAAACGGATTTAAAATGAAGAAGTTATGGGTAAAACAAGATTGGATAATTTTTCTCATTTTAGCTACGTGAAAATTGGTAACAAATCTATTCCAACCATAACTTAATCAACTTGTATTGTATATTATGTAATCTTGAGATACCATAGACACGTATACAATGTTTCGACCTATCATGTCGACACATCTATATATATTTCGGAACAACCATAGACACTCTATATGTGAATGTTGGAGTTAGCTATACAGGGTTGAGGTTGATTCCAAAATATATATAGTTTGAGTTGTGATCAATACTGAGATACGTATACACTGGGTCGTGGATTGATTCAAGATAATATTAATCGATTTATTTCTGTACATCTAACTGTGGACAACTAGTTGTAGGTTACTAACGAGGACAGCTGACTTAATAAACTTAAAACATCAAAATATATTAAAAGTGTTGTAAATATATTTTAAACATACTTTGATATATATGTATATATTGTTATAGGTTCGTGAATCAACCAGTGGCCAAGTCTTACTTCTCAACGAAGTAAAAATCTGTGAAAGTGAGTTATAGTCCCACTTTTAAAATCTAATATTTTTGGGATGAGAATACATGCAGGTTTTATAAATGATTTACAAAATAGACACAAGTACGTGAAACTACATTCTATGGTTGAATTATCGAAATCGAATATGCCCCTTTTTATTAAGTCTGGTAATCTAAGAATTAGGGAACAGACACCCTAATTGACGCGAATCCTAAAGATAGATCTATTGGGCCTAACAAACCTCATCCAAAGTACCGGATGCTTTAGTACTTCGAAATTTATATCATATCCGAAGGGTGTCCCGGAATGATGGGGATATTCTTATATATGCATCTTGTTAATGTCGGTTACCAGGTGTTCACCATATGAATGATTTTTATCTCTATGTATGGGATGTGTATTGAAATATGAAATCTTGTGGTCTATGGTTACGATTTGATATATATAGGTTAAACCTATAACTCACCAACATTTTTGTTGACGTTTAAAGCATGTTTATTCTCAGGTGAATACTAAGAGCTTCCGCTGTTGCATACTAAAATAAGGACAAGATTTGGAGTCCATGTTTGTATGATATTGTGTAAAAACTGCATTCAAGAAACTGATTTCGATGTAACATATTTGTATTGTAAACAATTATGTAATGGTCGTGTGTAAACAGGATATTTTAGATTATCATTATTTGATAATCTACGTAAAGTTTTTTTTAAACCTTTATTTACGAAATAAAGGTTATGGTGTTTTAAAAATGAATGCAGTCTTTGAAAAACGTCTCATATAGAGGTCAAAACCTCGCAACGAAATCAATTAATATGGAACGTTTTTAATCAATAAGAACGGGACATTTCAGTTGGTATCCGAGCGTTGGTCTTAGAGAACCAGAATTTTGCATTAGTGTGTCTTATCTAGTTTGTTAGGATGCATTAGTGAGTCTGGACTTCGACCGTGTTTACTTGAAAAATGTTTGCTTAACAAATTTTGTTGGAAACTATATATTTTTAACATGTGAATATTATGTGATATATTAATCTATTAACGCGTTTGATATTATGTGATAGATGTCTACCTCTAGAACAAGTCCCATTGACTCACCTAATAATAATGAAGAGTCAAATGTAAATTGGAATGATTCGTGGACTGATTCACAAGTTCCCGAAGAGGAACCGGAAGAAGAGTCGGAACCAGAAGAAGAATCGGAACCGGAAGAAGAATCGGAACCGGATGAAGAAATAGAACCGGTGGGGGAAATAATAAAATGGTTGAGTAAAAGAAAATCCTCAACCAACCGACCAAGGTTAATTATGGTCAATGGTGTTTCCGCCAAGGAAGCAAAATATTGGGAGGATTACCAATTCTCCGATGAATCGGATTCCGACGAGAATTCCGATGATGTTATAGAAATTACCCCAACTGAATTTAAAAAGGCAAAAGAAAATAATATGGGAAAGGGCATAAAAATAGAGAAATCTAATTCCAACCCCGATGAACTTTATATGTATCGTCAACCCCCGAAGCCCTTAAGTTGTAACAATGACCCGGGAACCTCTAAACTACCAGGTTTTTCTAAACCGTTGTGGAAAATGACACCTCGTATTAGGGGAACATCATATATCCCTAGAAACTTGGCAAAACGAACCAAAACCGAAGAAGAAGAAACGAGCGAGTCGGAATAAGATAGTTGTATTCGTGTGGTGTAATATATGTAATATAGTGTGCTTATGCTTTATGATATATGTAAAAATTGCTTGTATTAATAAGTATTTTTTTTTATGAATCTAACTCTTGTCTATTTTACAGTATAAAAACACAAAATGGATAGACAACCCAATATTTTAAGAGACCTACCCGGAGACATGATTGATGAAATCTTGTCTAGAGTCGGTCAGAATTCTTCGGCACAACTATTTAAGGCGAGATCAGTTTGTAAGACATTCGAAGAACGTTCCAAGAATGCCTTGGTTTATAAAAGGCTTTCGTTCGAAAGATGGGGGATATCACATTGGGAAATCCATAAGTTACGATGTGTTTACTTTGACGCATATATTGCGGGGAACCCAAATGCTATTTTACGCAATGGGTTAAGAAATTATTTTGACTCAATATATCCGAATATTGGACTTCGTGATTTAGAAAAAGCGGCTAACATGCAACATAAAGAAGCATGTTATGCTTACGGATTAGTAATGTTCGCTTCTCACCAAAGTGAGAACAAGAACATCGGCCTACAACTATTAAACAAAATGTTCCCACAAGTGACAGAGTCGGTAATTGGGGTAAGAAATGAGGTTTTTAGATTGTTACGGGACTGTTGGACATTACGTAACCCTCGTCCCTTTGACGACGTTACAACACGCTGTCTTATCAACGGCCATAACGGTTATGTTCCACAAGACCAAGGATGGGAAGTAGTCCTAGTAAAACCAGAATGCATGACTTGTTTCTGGACGTATGAATTACGTGTCTTTATTGCCTTTGCTGAACGACTTGTGTACTAGCTAGAATAATCTTCACAACTATCTTGTATCAAAGTTATTGTGTGCTATATTTCATGCTTTATGTAAAATAAGCGGTATTATAAGTTTGTAAAATGTTGTATAAAAGTTTGAACGCGAAATATTATTATAATCAGTTTTTCATATAGAATTGTAGTAGTTGAATTGTATATTAGCTACTAAGTATGAACTTAACGGGTAGGTACTACCCGAATTTAAACTTATAAAACGCTAATATGAAGAAAAAGCTTTTATAAATGAGTTCATATTATGCTACGAAATACTATTAACTACTCTTAATATTCTGTATGATTAACTTGTTCCATTTGACTATTTTGAAGGAAATGGCACCGACTACTCGACACACCGTGAATATGAATGAAGAGGAATTCCGTACTTTTCTAGCTTCAAACATAGCCGCAGTACAGGCTGCGCTACATACCAACAATAACCTTGGATCTGGCAGTATAGGAAATCGTGTAGGATGCACCTACAAAGAATTCACTGCCTGCAAACCTTTGGAATTTGATGGAACCGAAGGACCGATCGGATTGAAACGGTGGACCGAGAAGGTCGAATCGGTGTTTGCCATAAGTAAGTGTACTGAAGAGGACAAAGTGAAGTACACTACGCATACCTTCACAGGTTCTGCGTTAACATGGTGGAATACCTATCTAGAGCAAGTGGGACAAGATGATGCGTACGCACTACCGTGGTCAGCATTCAAGCACTTGATGAACGAGAAGTACCGTCCCAGAACCGAGGTCAATAAGCTCAAGACAGAAGTTAGAGGGTTACGAACCCAAGGATTTGATATTACCACGTACGAAAGACGATTCACAGAATTGTGCCTATTGTGTCCGGGAGCATTCGAAGATGAGGAAGAGAAGATCGACGCATTTGTGAAAGGATTACCGGAAAGAATCCAAGAAGATATAAGTTCACACGAGCCCGCCTCCATACAACAGGCATGTAGAATGGCTCACAAACTAGTGAACCAGATTGAAGAAAGAATTAAAGAACAGACTGCTGAAGAGGCCAATGTGAAGCAAGTCAAAAGAAAGTGGGAGGAAAACGGTGATAAGAATCACCAATACAACAACAACAACAATTACAACAATAATCGCAACAATTATCCCAACAATCGTAACATCAATCGCAACTACAACAAACGGCCCAACAACAACAACAACAACAACAACAACAGCAACTACAACAATCATCCCAACAACAATAATAATCGCAACAACAACAACAACAACAACAATCAGAAGCAGCTATGCCAAAGGTGTGAAAAGTATCACTCGGGGTTCTGCACCAAATTTTGCAACAAGTTTAAAAGAAATGGTCATAGCGCGGCGAAGTGTGAGGTCTACGGACCAGGGGTTAATAGAACGAAAGGAACAAATGGTGTCGGAACGAGTAATGGCGGAGCAAGTAGTGTCGGAGCAAGTTATGCCAATGTAGTTTGTTATAAATGTGGAAAACCGGGCCACATTATTAGAAATTGCCCGAACCAGGAGAACACGAATGGACAAGGCCGCGGAAGAGTTTTCAATATTAATGCGGCAGAGGCACAAGAAGACCCGGAGCTTGTTACGGGTACGTTTCTTATTGACAATAAATCTGCTTACGTTTTATTTGATTCGGGTGCGGATAGAAGCTATATGAGTAGAGATTTTTGTGCTAAATTAAGTTGTCCATTGACGCCTTTGGATAGTAAATTTTTACTCGAATTAGCAAATGGTAAATTAATTTCAGCAGATAATATATGTCGGAATCGAGAAATTAAACTGGTTAGCGAAACATTTAAGATTGATTTGATACCAGTAGAGTTAGGGAGTTTTGATGTGATAATCGATATGGACTGGTTGAAAGAAGTGAAAGCAGAGATCGTTTGTTACAAAAATGCAATTCGCATTATACGAGAAAAAGGAAAACCCTTAATGGTGTACGGAGAAAAGGGCAACACGAAGCTACATCTTATTAGTAATTTGAAGGCACAAAAACTAATAAGAAAAGGTTGCTATGCTGTTCTAGCACACGTCGAGAAAGTACAAACTGAAGAAAAGAGCATCAATGATGTTCCCGTCGCAAAAGAATTTCCCGATGTATTTCCGAAAGAATTACCGGGATTACCCCCACATCGATCCGTTGAATTTCAAATAGATCTTGTACCAGGAGCTGCACCAATAGCTCGTGCTCCTTACAGACTCGCACCCAGAGAGATGAAAGAATTGCAAAGCCAATTACAAGAACTTTTAGAGCGTGGTTTCATTCGACCAAGCACATCA
Organism: Rutidosis leptorrhynchoides; assembly: GCF_046630445.1. NCBI lineage: Eukaryota > Viridiplantae > Streptophyta > Magnoliopsida > Asterales > Asteraceae > Rutidosis > Rutidosis leptorrhynchoides. Next base: position 1,606,273 of record NC_092334.1, on the reverse strand, counting down.
CCGTGGGGAGCTCCTGTTTTGTTTGTCAAGAAGAAAGATGGTACATTCAGGTTGTGTATCGACTACCGAGAGTTGAACAAACTTACCATCAAGAACCGCTACCCACTACCGAGAATCGACGACTTATTTGATCAACTACAAGGCTCGTCTGTTTATTCAAAGATTGACTTACGTTCCGGGTATCATCAAATGCGGGTGAAAGAAGATGATATTCCAAAGACTGCTTTCAGAACACGTTACGGTCATTACGAGTTTATGGTCATGCCATTTGGTTTAACTAATGCACCAGCTGTGTTCATGGACCTTATGAACCGAGTGTGTGGACCATACCTTGACAAGTTTGTCATTGTTTTCATTGATGACATACTTATTTACTCAAAGAATGACCAAGAACACGGTGAACATTTGAGAAAGGTGTTAGAAGTATTGAGGAAGGAAGAATTGTACGCTAAGTTTTCAAAGTGTGCATTTTGGTTGGAAGAAGTTCAATTCCTCGGTCACATAGTGAACAAAGAAGGTATTAAGGTGGATCCGGCAAAGATAGAAACTGTTGAAAAGTGGGAAACTCCAAAAACTCCGAAACACATACGCCAGTTTTTAGGATTAGCTGGTTACTACAGAAGGTTCATCCAAGACTTTTCCAGAATAGCAAAACCCTTGACTGCATTAACGCATAAAGGGAAGAAATTTGAATGGAATGATGACCAAGAGAAAGCGTTTCAGTTATTAAAGAAAAAGCTAACTACGGCACCTATATTGTCATTGCCTGAAGGGAATGATGATTTTGTGATTTATTGTGACGCATCAAAGCAAGGTCTCGGTTGTGTATTAATGCAACGAACGAAGGTGATTGCTTATGGGTCTAGACAATTGAAGATTCACGAACAAAATTATACGACGCATGATTTGGAATTAGGCGCGATTGTTTTTGCATTAAAGACTTGGAGGCACTACTTTTATGGGGTCAAAAGTATTATATATACCGACCACAAAAGTCTTCAACACATATTTAATCAGAAACAACTGAATATGAGGCAGCGTAGGTGGATTGAATTGTTGAATGATTACGACTTTGAGATTCGTTACCACCCGGGGAAGGCAAATGTGGTAGCCGATGCCTTGAGCAGGAAGGACAGAGAACCCATTCGAGTAAAATCTATGAATATAATGATTCATAATAACCTTACTACTCAAATAAAGGAGGCGCAACAAGGAGTTTTAAAAGAGGGAAATTTAAAGGATGAAATACCCAAAGGATCGGAGAAGCATCTTAATATTCGGGAAGACGGAACCCGGTATAGGGCTGAAAGGATTTGGGTACCAAAATTTGGAGATATGAGAGAAATGGTACTTAGAGAAGCTCATAAAACCAGATACTCAATACATCCTGGAACGGGGAAGATGTACAAGGATCTCAAGAAACATTTTTGGTGGCCGGGTATGAAAGCCGATGTTGCTAAATACGTAGGAGAATGTTTGACGTGTTCTAAGGTCAAAGCTGAGCATCAGAAACCATCAGGTCTACTTCAACAACCCGAAATCTCGGAATGGAAATGGGAAAACATTACCATGGATTTCATCACTAAATTGCCAAGGACTGCAAGTGGTTTTGATACTATTTGGGTAATAGTTGATCGTCTCACCAAATCAGCACACTTCCTACCAATAAGAGAAGATGACAAGATGGAGAAGTTAGCACGACTGTATTTGAAGGAAGTCGTCTCCAGACATGGAATACCAATCTCTATTATCTCTGATAGGGATGGCAGATTTATTTCACGATTCTGGCAGACATTACAGCAAGCATTAGGAACTCGTCTAGACATGAGTACTGCCTATCATCCACAAACTGATGGGCAGAGCGAAAGGACGATACAAACGCTTGAAGACATGCTACGAGCATGTGTTATTGATTTCGGAAACAGTTGGGATCGACATCTACCGTTAGCAGAATTTTCCTACAACAACAGCTACCATTCAAGCATTGAGATGGCGCCGTTTGAAGCACTTTATGGTAGAAAGTGCAGGTCTCCGATTTGTTGGAGTGAAGTGGGGGATAGACAGATTACGGGTCCGGAGATTATACAAGAAACTACCGAGAAGATCATCCAAATTCAACAACGGTTGAAAACCGCCCAAAGTCGACAAAAGAGCTACGCTGACATTAAAAGAAAAGATATAGAATTTGAAATTGGAGAGATGGTCATGCTTAAAGTTGCACCTTGGAAAGGCGTTGTTCGATTTGGTAAACGAGGGAAATTAAATCCAAGGTATATTGGACCATTCAAGATTATTGATCGTGTCGGACCAGTAGCTTACCGACTTGAGTTACCTCAACAACTCGCGGCTGTACATAACACTTTCCACGTCTCGAATTTGAAGAAATGTTTTGCTAAAGAAGATCTCACTATTCCGTTAGATGAAATCCAAATCAACGAAAAACTCCAATTCATCGAAGAACCCGTCGAAATAATGGATCGTGAGGTTAAAAGACTTAAGCAAAACAAGATACCAATTGTTAAGGTTCGATGGAATGCTCGTAGAGGACCTGAGTTCACCTGGGAGCGTGAAGATCAGATGAAGAAGAAATACCCGCATCTATTTCCAGAAGATTCGTCAACACCTTCAACAGCTTAAAATTTCGGAACGAAATTTATTTAACGGGTAGGTACTGTAGTGACCCGAACTTTTCCATGTTTATATATATTAATTGAGATTGATATTTACATGATTAAATGTTTCCAACATGTTAAGCAATCAAACTTGTTAAGACTTGATTAATTGAAATATGTTTCATATAGACAATTGACCACCCAAGTTGACCGGCGATTCACGAACGTTGAAACTTGTAAAAACGACATGACGATATATATATATGGATATACATATGGTTAACATGAGATTATGATAAGTAAGTATCTCCATAAGTATATTAACAATGAGTTATATACATATAAACAAGACTACTAACTTAAGGATTTCGAAACGAGACATATATGTAACGATTATCGTTGTAACGACATTTAAATGTATATATATCATATTATGATATATTAATATATCATAATATCATGATAATATAATAATTTAACATCTCATTAGATATAATAAACAATGGGTTAACAACATTAATTGAGATCGTTAACTTAAAGGTTTCAAAACAACACTTACATGTAACGACTAACGATGACTTAACGACTCAGTTAAAATGTATATACATGTAGTGTATTTAGATGTATTAAAATACTTTTGGAATACTTCAAGACATATATCAAAACACTCATACTTAACGAAAATGGTTACAGTTACTTTCCCATTCTTTTCTTTCATCAAGAATTCTAGTCGTATTCTTACCCGTATTATACACAGCTTCAAAATGTACTTACTATGGGTATATACCAATAGGAACTAGCATGGGATTCCACTCTTGATTATGTCATGTATGACTAATCAATTTTAACTTCTACCATGAGCTAGTCAACTAACTAGAACTCCTTTTAACCCCACTCACCACTCACCAATTACCATTCATCATTCACTCCATTTCACTTCCAATTCTCTTTCTAATTCTCTCTCAACACACCCACACTATTATGAACGTATTTTTCCAGTAGTTAGTCATCATCTTCATCATAAATCACTTCAAGAATCAAGCTATAATCATCATAGGAAGAACACTTCAAGAACACTTCAAAAATCCCTTCAAGTTTACTAATTTACTTCCAAGCTTTCTAATCCATTCCAAGTAATCATCTAAGATCAAGAAACCTTTGTTATATACAGTAGGTTATCTTTCTTATTCAAGGTAATATTCATATTCAAACTTTGATTCAATTTCTATAACTATAAACTATCTTAATTCGAGTAAAAATCTTACTTGAACTTGTTTTTGTGTCATGATCCTACTTCAAGAACTTTCAAGCCATCCAAGATCCTTTGAAGCTAGATCATTTCTTGTCACTTCCAGTAGGTTTACCTACTAAACTTGAGGTAGTAATGATGTTCATAACATCATTCGATTCATATATATAAAACTATCTTATTCGAAGGTTTAAACTCGTAATCACTAGAACATAGTTTAGTTAATTCTAAACTTGTTCGCAAACAAAAGTTAATCCTTCTAACTTGACTTTTAAAATTAACTACACACATGTTCTATATCTATATGATATGCTAACTTAATGATTTAAAACCTGGAAACACCAAAAACACCGTAAAACCGGATTTACGCCGTCGTAGTAACACCGCGGGCTGTTTTGGGTTAGTTAATTAAAAACTATGATAAACTTTGATTTAAAAGTTGTTATTCTGAGAAAATGATTTTTATTATGAACATGAAACTATATCCAAAAATTATGGTTAAACTCAAAGTGGAAGTATGTTTTCTAAAATGGTCATCTAGACGTCGTTCTTTCGACTGAAATGACTACCTTTACAAAAACGACTTGTAACTTATTTTTCCGAGTATAAACCTATACTTTTCTGTTTAGATTCATAAAATAGAGTTCAATATGAAACCATAGCAATTTGATTCACTCAAAACGGATTTAAAATGAAGAAGTTATGGGTAAAACAAGATTGGATAATTTTTCTCATTTTAGCTACGTGAAAATTGGTAACAAATCTATTCCAACCATAACTTAATCAACTTGTATTGTATATTATGTAATCTTGAGATACCATAGACACGTATACAATGTTTCGACCTATCATGTCGACACATCTATATATATTTCGGAACAACTATAGACACTCTATATGTGAATGTTGGAGTTAGCTATACAGGGTTGAGGTTGATTCCAAAATATATATAGTTTGAGTTGTGATCAATACTGAGATACGTATACACTGGGTCGTGGATTGATTCAAGATAATATTAATCGATTTATTTCTGTACATCTAACTGTGGACAACTAGTTGTAGGTTACTAACGAGGACAGCTGACTTAATAAACTTAAAACATCAAAATATATTAAAAGTGTTGTAAATATATTTTAAACATACTTTGATATATATGTATATATTGTTATAGGTTCGTGAATCAACCAGTGGCCAAGTCTTACTTCTCGACGAAGTAAAAATCTGTGAAAGTGAGTTATAGTCCCACTTTTAAAATCTAATATTTTTGGGATGAGAATACATGCAGGTTTTATAAATGATTTACAAAATAGACACAAGTACGTGAAACTACATTCTATGGTTGAATTATCGAAATCGAATATGTCCCTTTTTATTAAGTCTGGTAATCTAAGAATTAGGGAACAGACACCCTAATTGACGCGAATCCTAAAGATAGATCTATTGGGCCTAACAAACCTCATCCAAAGTACCGGATGCTTTAGTACTTCGAAATTTATATCATATCCGAAGGGTGTCCCGGAATGATGGGGATATTCTTATATATGCATCTTGTTAATGTCGGTTACCAGGTGTTCACCATATGAATGATTTTTATCTCTATGTATGGGATGTGTATTGAAATATGAAATCTTGTGGCCTATGGTTACGATTTGATATATATAGGTTAAACCTATAACTCACCAACATTTTTGTTGACGTTTAAAGCATGTTTATTCTCAGGTGAATACTAAGAGCTTCCGCTGTTGTATACTAAAATAAGGACAAGATTTGAAGTCCATGTTTGTATGATATTGTGTAAAAACTGCATTCAAGAAACTGATTTCGATGTAACATATTTGTATTGTAAACAATTATGTAATGGTCGTGTGTAAACAGGATATTTTAGATTATCATTATTTGATAATCTACGTAAAGTTTTTTTTAAACCTTTATTTACGAAATAAAGGTTATGGTGTTTTAAAAATGAATGCAGTCTTTGAAAAACGTCTCATATAGAGGTCAAAACCTCGCAACGAAATCAATTAATATGGAACGTTTTTAATCAATAAGAACGGGACATTTCATCCGTCCTCAAACTTCCTCAACTCCGCCCTCAAGGACTCCATTGGCAATCACCCCGTCCTCACTCTTCCTCAAGCGCCCTCACTCCCTCCGCCCTCCTTTCTCTCTTCACCAGGAAATTTTGAGAACTTGATTTTTTTCTCTCTCATATTTTTGTGCTTTATTTACTTATACTAATACCATTAATAATTTGTACATTAATTAATTAATTAATTTTGTTGGTATGTGATGGAAAGGAAGTATGTAGTGGTGTGTGATGTGGTGGAAGTAAAAAATAAATGTGATTTGGCGAGAGAGGAATTGCTTTATGGTTGGGCTGTCTAATAGCTTCCCTGACCTAGCTAGCTCAAAACCCTCGTAAGCTTAAGCCATTCTATATGAATTCAAAGCAATTTCCACACAAAACTGTGTCGAATTGTTTCTTCCGCTGCTATTCATGAGTATTGTCTCAAAATAAACCCTAACCAGATCTTTCAGATTATATCACACACACAATTACCTATTTCTGAATTAGGTAAGGTAACGATGGCATCATCATCATCTCACATGAGCATGGGGGAAGCACACAGAAGGATAACTGACTATCTGAATCGATTCTCCGACGTCGTTTCCTATCAAGACGCTTCTTCACTCAAACACCTTCTTTCACTTTCTTCTGAATCCCCTTCTTTCCTTTCCCTTGCTGATGCTCTCAATCTCTTCCAGGTTTCAATTTACAGTAATTATTTATTGAAAAGTGCTAATACGTATATGTAGTTTGCAATCATGTGTGTAATTTAGTACCAAATCAAGTGTTTTTGCAATCATGATTACAATTGTAGTATTCAAATTGATACATAGCTTAAGTTCCTTACAATATGTGATTTGCTTATAACAGCCGTTCGTTGTAACAAACAAGTTAAACGTATTTTGCCATTTATCCCTGTTTATATCACACTTGTGTTGACAAAGAATATTGTTACTGATACTTATGTACGCAGGATGCTAATAGATTGATCAGACAAGCAGATAAATATTCACAGTATGCGGAAATAGTAGCTCCATTGTTTAGGGCTATGCAAAGTTATAGGGTTGGGCATTTGGTTGAGTCATACCAGGCATTTGAAAAATCTTCAAAGTATGTTTCATGTCTAGTTTGAGCTCTCATATTTTTGCATTAGCTTCCTGTAGAGGTGGCAAGTGGGTAGGGTGGACGGGTTGGTTAACAGCTCAAGATGGGAATTGTTTGTATTAGATTGAAATAAATCTGGCCGCGTTGATGCTAAACACTTCCTCTAAAAAATTGTTTAATCCTTCTAATTAGTTTGTGACTAATTTTTAAACAATTGGAGTACATCCTAACTTTTTAAATGAAATGACTTAAATGTTTATGCATAAAAAAAAATAAACTTTTGACTCAAGTTGGTCTAATTTTCCTATTTTCTCTAAGCTGATATCTTGATTTGACCTATTATTGATGGAATAGTAACTCGACCCATTTATAATTGAATAAATTCATCTCTTGTTCATGACTTAAATTGGTCCGTTGTTTCGCTAATATAGAAGTTTATTCAGTGCTTTCATTCAGGAATTCCGGAACTGGGAATCTGCATGGGCGTTAGAAGCATTGTACGTAGTTGTGTATGAAATTAGGATTCTTGCTGAGCGGGTAAGAAAATACTGTAACACTTAAAACTGAAATTGAAGAAAAATGGAAATGAGATTCTCATCTTCAAATACAACGGGCTAGCAAAAAAATGAATCAAATTAAAACGTAGAAAAAAGAAAGATTGAGTTTTTATTCCTTGTTAATTTGTTACGGTATCAAATGTGCAGGCTGACAGAGAGTTGGCTTCTAATGGCAAAACACCAGAGAAACTAAAGGCTGCTGGGTCTTTTCTCATGAAAGTGTTTGGAGTGCTTGCGGTATGTATTTCTTCCCCTTCACTTCATTACTATGCACCCGAGGTAAAACATAACCTAAATGTTCCGTTATTAAGTCAATCGGCGAAATTGCCATCTCTACTTCAAACTTTATCGTATACGTAGACTCCTATTGTGAACTAGTCACATCCCTTTTATTATTTTTGCACATAACAATTTACACATTAAGATCTATGTGGTTACGGTAAGTACACTATATGCTGTTAATGGATTGCTTGAATTTGGTCTTTATACTACAGGGAAAAGGACCAAAACGTGTTGGAGCTCTATATGTCACCTGCCAGTTGTTTAAAGTATATTTCAAGGTGACACTTCTCCTTTAGAACTTATGTTTCCATATATGTTTTTCTTACTCTGTTAAGAAGTTCAATACCCCTTTTTTCTACTTTTTTTATTTTTCTTTCTACTTTTATATGCATATTAACCTTTTACTTGTTGATGGATATGTTGGATTTGTATTTTTATTTCTCTATGTATATGGAGATGATGTCGAAAAATTGACTAAGTTATATACTGTTGGTATCTCATATTCTCATGTTGTTGCACTTGCACTATTGCTGCTCTGTGTGCAAGTTTGGAGTTTCTTAGGTCACCTTTTTTGACGTTCACCTCGATATTCTATTCTATTTATCATTAAAATACTTTTTCTTTTAAAAGAAAAATCATAAGATACATATGTAACTTCTTCCAAATAGTTTATGCGAAGAATTAACACGGTCACCCTTTTTTGTTTTCTTTAAGTAATAATTCATACGGTTACTTTTCTTTTTTGGATAGCTGCTTGATTCACTTATTACACACCGATACCTATGAGCTTTCTATTGATAGTAGATTAATGCAATTGACCTAAATGAAAACCTAATTTTTCAGCTTGGTACTGTTCATCTTTGCCGAAGTGTGATAAGAAGCATTGAAACTGCTCGTATATTTGATTTTGAGGAATTTCCTGTCAGGGATAAGGTAAGAAGAAGATATGAGTTTATGATATCTGATTGTGGTGATACTGGTTTGGGAACCTTAATTGACTGACTGACTGTATAGGGGTAATAAATAAATAAATATAATAAATAAATTCATTACAGGTAACCTACATGTACTACACTGGTCGCTTGGAAGTGCTGAATGAAAATTTTCCAGCTGTAAGTCAATGAATTAGATCATATCATATCATATGATTTGTCTTAAGTAAAGTATGTACATTCTAGTCATGATTTTTATTTTTTTTTATCAACTTCTTGAGCATATGGTAAATAGCACCCAAGTACATACATACTAGGTGACTGCTCGATCCTAACATATTTTGCTTCTTTATCATGCATGCATGCATGCAGGCTGATCATAAATTGTCTTACGCTTTGTCTCATTGTGACCCTCAGAGTACAGCAAACTTGAGGTTTTTATTTCCTTTCTTTCTTTAGACTCTTTAATATTACGTCTCCGAATGCAACTGAAGTTTCTTTGAGTAGTTGACATGCTAGGCAATTATCTTTACTTGTTTCCTCTTTGTTTCTTTTTTTATGAGCATAACTTGCGTCCAAGGATGCAAACTCGCTACTCGGGGAATACTTGGATGTTGACCAAGTTTGACTTTGACCGAGTAATCCCGAGTTTTGACTGATTTTGACCAAGTTTGATCTAGTAATCCGAGTAATTGGACCGAGTAATCGGGAGACTATTTTTTGCCAAGTACTCCAGAGTTCTGCAACACTGCTTGCATGTAAACTTGGCTAAATATGTGATCTAGGGTTTTTAAATTTTATTATTTTTCTTTTGCTATTTACTCTTGTATTTAATCTTGGGACGATAATTTATGGAGTTTGCTGAAACAGGATGATCTTGAAATATCTGGTACCCGTGAAGCTTTCAATTGGGATCTTACCGAAAAGTTCGCTCTTGGAGAAATATAACCTTGTTGAGGTGTTCTCATATTTATTTTCATTTTTTTACAAGTCATTGCTTGTGGTTCATATTTTTCCTTTAATTATTGTTTTTGACTCCATTGTTATTAGTTTTGACATGGAGTAAATTTGGCCATCTGGTCAGAAGATTCAATTACTCATATTCTCTTTGGCATTGCGTCGTATGAGTTTGGTCTGGAAAATGAAGATTTTATTGGTACCAACTGTGTTAACTTGCTGAGTATGTTTTATATATATATAGTATAACGACATTGTGGTAGCTATGAGGAGAGGTGATCTTAGACTTCTTCGACATGCACTTGAGGAGCATGAAGACAGGTATGTCTGTTTTGTTATTGGAGGCGGCATTTTGTTTAGTCCCATCAACTTATGACTGGGTTGATTCATGCTATGTTATTTTTAACGAATTGAACAGGCGTAGGTTCCCCAAAGGGTACTTTTCGGGATCATTTTATTTAAAATATATTAGATGTAACAAATCCAGCAATGTAATATGTGTAATCATATTTAACAAATTAGTTAATCCACTAATTAATTAGTAGAGTAGAGCTTTTATTCAATGGACAAACAGTGTTGCGGTTCAACCCAACCCCTTGTGAACCAAACTAAAATAACAAGCACCCTGTAGTTGTAGTTTGTAGTTGTAGTTTGTAGTTGTAGTTGTAGTTGTAGTTGGTTCCTTAGATATACATATTGAGAGCTAATAAATATGTATGTATGTATGTTTGTTGGTTGGTATTTTTTGTCAGATTCTTGAGATCAGGTGTTTATCTTGTGCTTGAAAAGTTGGAGCTTCAGGTGTACCAAAGACTTGTAAAGAAAATGTAAGCCTCCCTGTCCCTCCTGAAATCTCAAATGATACTACTACTAGTACAAGTAATTGATATTTTATTATTATTCAACCATAGGGATATGAATAGAGGATTATTATAGGATAATGTTATATTCTCATATTATCATCTCACTGTGACTGTGAATGTATCTTGTTGGGGGATGGGCAGATATATTATTCAAAAGCAGCAGAAAGAAGCAAGTAAGGCACATCAGATCAAGTTAGAAGTGATTGTTAAAGCTTTAAAATGGCTTGGGATGGAGATGGATTTGGACGAGGTAACCTTTCCTTCTTCTTCTTCTTCTTCTTCTTAACATAACACAACAGAATTCATTCATTCATTCATTCTTATTATCAAATTCAAAGAATCGCCTTTTTTGATTTAATTATATTATTGATTGACAGGTTGAATGCATAATGTCGATTTTGATATACAAGAATCTGGTGAAAGGCTACTTTGCTCACAAGAGCAAAGTCGCAGTTGTAAGCAAACAGGATCCATTCCCCAAACTAAATGGCAAGCCAATCAATTCTTCTTAAATACATATTGGACGCCCCCCATGCAGCACAGCACAGCGCAGCACAGCAGCTGTTAGTTTTTGGAAAATGTCATCTGCTCCTTATTTTATATGTATATGGGCGGGCAATTCATTCAAGCAAGCACTATCAACTGTTGACATCATAGATACATCTCAACTCCTATCCCATCTGCTCCTTATTTTATTATTGGTGTACTCTCCCCCATTTTCAACCAACTTGCGATGTTACTTACTCCGGATTTTGTTCAAGCTCACTGACCTCCAACATCTACATTTTAGATGAAACTAGTTTTCGAACCCTCGCTTCGCGGCGGGGGTTCGGTTTTCACTGTATTTTATTGCGTTTAATTTGTAAAATTATTTTGTGGCCAACGATGATGTCGTTGAAGCGCAACTCGAGTCGAACTAAAAGGTATAACCCGTGAAAGATTTAAATGTAATTTTAAATTAAATCAACAATATATGTGCATCTCCGCGTTTCGCTATGGAAATGTCGACTTTTAAAAATTTAACGCAAAATCAACGTGTATGAAAAGTACCCCAAATATTTAGCGTTTTTTAAAAAAGAATCTGTTTTGCGTATAGTTAGTGACGTTGTGTTCGTAAAATTATTTCGAGTTTAACGATAATGCCGGAAAAACTTAACTCGTTGCGAGCGAGAAGATATGACCTGTTGAATATATTTGGGTGGAGTTTATTTAAGATTTTTTATGAAAATTTTGATTTGGCACTTTACCCACTGTTTGGGGGGCCGGTTTTAATGTTTGAACAAAGTGGGTGGGGTGGGGGGGGGGGGGGGGTGTTTTGTTTTGGGGGGTTTTGGCAAAGTGGAAGTAAAAAATAGAAAAAAGGGCGAAACGACGAAAATACCCCTGGTAGTATTCATTATTTTTGTCTGATAGTTAATACTAGCGGAATGATCCGTGAAATCACGAGTTTGTTTAAACGAAATAGTTTAATAATATGTTTTAGGTATTAAATGAATGTAAATGTTAAAGTCATTTAGTTTAATGACCCGTGGAACCACGGATTCCGACTAAGAAACTTGTCGCTGTTTTTACAAACATATTGATGTACTTAACTTGGTCAGAATAAATGACCAACATTCATTCTCTCACCACCCTCTTCCAGTTTTCATCACAATTACTGTTTTCATTTTCATAGAAACCTACATTACAACCTTTTATTCAGACATGTAGTTCGGATACATATGTAACGTAATTAATTCCGTAAAGAGAATCCTGAATAATAATAATAATAATATAATAATTATTATAATAATAATAAACAATAATAATAATAATAATAAAGTTTGCTTAAAAATTGAGTATTTATATTTTTAATAATAATTATTAGTAATAACAAATGTCTTTTGAAATTTTTTTAAAACTTAAAATACAATTATTATATGAAGGTTGTACAATATGTTTCAAAGTTTTTACATATGGTTATGAGGGTATTTATATATTATAAGTATTTATTTGTTTTAATTTTGTATCTTTTTTTAATTAGAATTAATTTTATAATGTAAATCAGTATTATCGGTTTATATTTGTTTTATTTTGTATATATAATTTAAATTTATAAAACCTTATTGCCTTCAAAATCGATATGCTTATATTATCGATATTATTATTTGTTTTTATTTTGTATTTTTTTTAATTTTTAGTTAAGTAGAATTAATATTTAATATATAAAATAATAATGACATCATTATTATAAAAATTAATAGGTAATTAGTGAAATGATGACATCAAGATGTTAGAGGTTTATATGAATACTCGTGAGATGACCCGTGAAATCACGAGTTTGTTTAAACGAAACAGTTTAATGATATATTTTAGGTATTGAGTGAATTTAAACTCTTAAGTCATTTAGTTTAATGACCCGACGGATTCCGATTAAGAAACTTCTCGTTGTTTTTTCAAACACATTGATGTACTTAACTTGGTTGGAATAAATGAACTACATTTTTTCTTTCACCATCATCTTTCAATTTTCATCACAATTACTATTTTTCTTGTCATAAAAGCCTACATTAGAACCTTTTATTGAGACGTGTATTTCGCATACATATATAACGTAATTAATCTCGTAAAGAAAACTCGTATTTGAATTTGAATAATAATATAATAAAAATTGATAATTAATGAGAGTGAATTTTTTTCCCGAAAAACATGAAATAAATAAATAAGTAAATTTAATTTAATTAGTCATTAATTAGATTAATGACATCACCTTAAGGGCTTAGCTTTTTTTTTCTTTTTTTTTTTAATTTTTTTCTTAACAAATGAATTAGCCTAATAATGACATCATCATTATAGGATTTTAATAGAAACTATAGATAGATAGTAATTTATATTACTCGTAATTTTGTTTTTATTTTATAGTACAAGTTATTACTAGTTGATTTTTCTATTTTAAAAGCTTGGATTTTGGAACGTCCTATTTTTAAAAGCTTAGAAATCGAAACGCAAATCATCATTCATCTATATATTTATAATAATTGGAAATTTCATAAAACTAATCAATGTTTTATTTATAGCAGTTGAAGTGCATTAATTAATTCTAAAAAAAAAAATTAGTTCATAAAATACCCAAATTCTACTACCATGGACCATGGTTATTCTATGAAAAATACAAATTGTAAAGTTTTTATCCATGCTGCAAGTCTCGACAGGATTAGCCATCTTTTGATCTCAAAACTGATACAGTAGATGTTAAAAATGCATGCATATAAATAAATAAATAAATAAATAAATAAATAAATAAATAAATATGTAATGAGATAAAAAAAAATATACTAGAACACAAAGCGGAACCATTGATTTTCATCAAATTATAACATGGATCAACGCTCATTCTATTTTCTTCGTTCCTAGCTTGTAACAAGACTCATATCCCCTTTAGGCACGACACAAGCTTCACTATAGATAGATTCCATCTAATCTAATCATCAACAGAGCGTCTCCATCATAATGATAAATACATAGAAATACAAACCACCTTCATACAACATATCATTCCTCTGAATCTTCTTGTAAGCTTAAAGAAAACAATTTGCTAGAGTATATTTTTCTAACTACCACTTGAATGGTTTTGACCGCTGATTTTCAGGACTCGGTGCTGGCATCTTTTTGGATTCATAGCTAGCGGCAATGGCAGCTCCTTCAGAATCTGGAATAGGTTTATTATGGGCGAAGATACAAGTTCGGTATGTTTCTTCTTTTTTGGGCTTGTAAATATGTAGGCTGCAAAACTACAATGATTAAGGTTAACATGAATATTGTTATAAGAATAAGTGAGATTTCGGGTGATTTGGATGCTATCTTGGCATCTATGTTTGTGGTTAGTACCATTTTATTAGTTTATGTTCTAATGTTGAGATGTATACATGTGAGAACGATGTAATTTTCTTTTGTGTTGGAAATATAATTCTGCTTTTCAAAAAAGAAAAAAAAAGACTTAATTACACGTTTGATCACTGTGGTTTGTCAAAAATTGCAACTTTAGTCACTATGATTTTTTTCTTGCAAGTTTAGTCACTGTGGTTTCAAAATATTACAGGTTTAGTCACTCACGCTGACAAACGTTAATTTCATCCGTTAAGTGTCAGACACGTGCTAAGCATGTGAGGGTATTTTAGTCCTAATCTTTTCTTCAACTTCTCATTTTTCTTCTTCTTCCCCACCTAAAATCAATAAACCCTAAACAAATGAACATTAATGAGACATCAAACATATATTAATTTTTAAAAACCCACATATATATCCTATACATCCGGAAAAAATATAACAAATTATCACAAACTCACTTTTTTTCTTTGACTTTCATACAATAACCTCCACCTATTTTATTTTGATTAATTCATCCAGAAAAACTTTACAACCACCATAAGTTTGATGGGACCCTTCAAGATACCGATTTCAACCACCATAATTTTTATTTTCTTGATTTTATTTTCTCTTTTTAGTTCACCTCTATCTCTTTCAGATCGACATAATCACATCGAAGATGATGTGTGTGATAGCATTTTACATTCTTACATCTTAATTCTTAAATACATCTAAAACCAAAATTCATCAACACAATTTATCAAAAATCAATTAATCAAAAACCAACAACAAAAATTGAATGTGAGAGAGAGAGGATTCATACCTTTCTAAAACCCAAAATCATACATTGAAAGTATTTAAAATTCTTTACAGAATCCAAAACAACAAAGAAGAAGCTTCATGGATAGATTAGTTCGTACAAGAATCAAGATCTAAAATACACTAATCGAGATCAATAATGCCGATTTCAAAGTAGAAGGCTTCAAAATTTACAATCTGTCGCGTCAATTGCCGAAATATATAGCGGCGGTGGGTTGGTTGTCGTTGTTCATCATGTTAATTCCATGCTCAGCGTCGACCGAGAAAGAATGGATCTTCGTCGTTTTGAAGATCGAACAAACCATAGCTTGATTCTGAGATCGGAACCTTCGTTGAATCAAAAGCCTGTGAAATTAATTTAGGGGTTTTCCATGTGAAATATAGTTTGGGTTTGTATAAAGCATTTAAGTTTATTTGCTTTGAATCAGCTTCCCGTATAAAAATGGGAGGATTTGAGATCTAGATCAGAAATGAGAAGCGGTCTATATCAAGTCAATTGGAAGATAATAATAAAGTTGTTTATTATTTATTTTTAATATATATACATATATATATATATATATATATATATATATATATATATATATATATATATATATATATATATATATATATATATATATATATATAAAAGGACCAAAATACCCTCACATGCCTAGCACGTGTCGACACTTAACGGATTAAATTAACATCTGTCAGCGTGAGTGACTAAACCTGTAATATTTTGAAACTACAGTGACTAAACTTGCAAGAAAAAAACCATAGTGACTAAAGTTGCAATTTTTGACAAACTACAGTGACCAAATGTGTAATTAAGTAAAAAAAAATCACAATAGAGTATTACTTGATGTGTATAACACAAAGACTACCAAGTTTCATCAGCTTTCTAGTGACATTTCAAATCATTTATATTTTGGTCAACTAACCTAAGTAAGTACGACAAATGCCTATATTTTCATGACCCGTCCTAATCCATCTGGACGAATACATTACATTTGGTTACATCGCGAGGTACTTGACCTCTATATGATACATTTTACAAACATTGCATTCGTTTTTGAAAGACAAACTTTCATTACATCGAAAGTTGACAGCATGCATACCATTTCATAATATATCCAACTATAATTGACTTAATAATAATCTTGATGAACTCAACGACTCGAATGCAACGTCTTTTGAAATATGTCATGAATGACTCCAAGTAATATCTCTAAAATGAGCAAATGCACAGCGGAAGATTTCTTTCATACCTGAGAATAAACATGTTTTCAAGTGTCAACCAAAAGGTTGGTGAATTCATTAGTTTATCATAATCATTCATTTTCATCATTTTAATAGACCACAAGA
Organism: Rutidosis leptorrhynchoides; assembly: GCF_046630445.1. Classification (NCBI taxonomy): domain Eukaryota; kingdom Viridiplantae; phylum Streptophyta; class Magnoliopsida; order Asterales; family Asteraceae; genus Rutidosis; species Rutidosis leptorrhynchoides. Next base: position 1,589,634 of record NC_092334.1, on the reverse strand, counting down.
TTTCCTTTATTCAATAATCATACACTCGCAAGTGTTTAAAAAATCATTCATATGGATTGAACACCTGGTAACCGACATTAACATAATGCATATAGAATATCCCCAAAGTAGAAATCCATCAGTATAATATAAACTCGAAGTACTAAAGCATACCATTTTCCAGTATGGGGGGTGTTAGTGCTCGTAGATCTACCTTTAGGATTCGCGTCAATTAGGGTGTCTGTTCCCTAATTCTTAGGCAACCAAGCTAAAACGGGTGATATTCAATTCGATAATCCAACCATAGAATGTAGTTTTAAGTACTTGTGTCTATTTCGTCAAACATTTATAAAAGCAACGCATGTATTCTCAGTTCCAAAAATATATATTGCAAAAGCATTTAAAAAGGGAGCAAATGAAACTCACTATAATGTATTTTGTAGTAAAAATACATATGACGACATTGAACAATGCAGGGTTGGCCTTGGATTCACGAACCTATATCATTTGTATATCTATTAATAAATATAATGGAAATCACAGTCATCCATTTATTAATATATATTATTTATATATTTGTAGTTATATAGAATTTATACTAAATTTCATTTAAAAACGTTTACTTATATTATATCTTAGATTATATGTTATCTATATATTTATTTTGTATATATTTTAAAAATGATTAATATCTATACCTTTAGTTATATTATCATGTCTATATATATTCCCTATTATATTTAAAAATCAATAGTTTGTTATGTGTAAGTATTTATAAAAATGTTAAAATGTTTGATATATATCTATATTAAATATAATTATAGTATACGTAATAAGTATTTTTTTATATATAAAATATTTATTTATAAAAATGCTAGTTTTGATATTACTGATTCTTTTAATAATAATAATAATAACTTTAATAATAATGTTAACACTAATAACGAAAATCATAATGGTAATAATAATAATAGTAGTTATGTTAATAATAATAATACTAATAATTATAAAATAATACAATTTCTAATATTCATGATAATAATAAATTTTTATTACTTTCATAATACTAATAATAACAATAATCATAATCACCATACTAATGGTAATAATACTAAAATGATAAGGTTACTACTAATAATAATATGATTAATACTTATAATAATGATAATGATAATAATTATAATACTTATACATGTGATAATAATAATAATAATAATGTTTATAACATTAATGATAACAATGATAATAATAATAATAATAATAATAATAATAATAATAATAATAATAATAATAATAATAATAATAATAATAATAATAATAATAATAATAATAATAATAATAACAATTAGTGAGAATGCTACCTCACAAAGATTTTCCCAAAAAGAATAAAGCTGCCCACGCTCGGGCTCGAATCCGTGACCACTCGCTAACCCGCTAACACCTATGACCATTCTTCCGTTTCATTCTTTTCTGTTTAAATACCCAGTAGTATAATTCACTTTTATTATGCTTCATCTCCAATCAATTCCATTAATTCGATTATACTTCCAACAGAGATTATCACAAGTCGGGTTTTAGAATTAATAACTAAAATAGAAACATTTATTTGCTATTTATTTGATATAATTAAGATTAAAAGCAAAAGAAGATTTTTAATAAAAGAAAGAAGCAGTAGCTGCACTTCGTAAAAAAAATATAGAACAAAATTATTGATTTCGTATTCTAGATACAAATAGGTTGTAGTGTCAACATAAAAGAGGAATTAAATCATTCCAGGAATCTGTGTAAATCCTCAATTTTAAAAGAATCAATCTGTAAAACTCTAATTTCTTTGATAAACAACCCGTTGACTTTTTTATTTCAAACTTTGACTCTCGAATTCGTGTCCAATATAAAGAATTAAGAGTTGCAAATTTGCAGATAGTTTCACTAACAGGTTCCTAATACATCTGCATCTTTACTTTTTGAAGGTTCATTCAATATTTATCTAATGCTCATCACAGTCAAGAATGCCAAGAACACTAAATCAAATCTTAATTTTAAAGCGTTTTAGATTATAATTACAACACGAATTGTGTTTTAAATCATTCATATAAACTTTCTAAATCATCAATTGATTCAGAAACCTCAGAACGAATTCAAATTTCACGATGAACAAAACCTTTGACTTTTTGTATTTTAACTTTGACTTCAAAATTCGTAATTAATATGAAAGATTGGAAGTTGATAACTTACAGGTAGTTTACATAGATCATTCCTAACCGAACTGCATTATTACATTTTGAGAATTGAATCGATTTCGCGGTTTTTGGAAAATAAAATAAAAACAGAGTTCAGCGGCTCTTTTTCTTTCTTTGTTTTTTTTAATCCGATAAAGAATGAAGTGCTAGTTGGTTGTTTTATAATGATCTGGTCGACAAATCAGGAAATAAAAGAAAAGCGGATAGTGACTCAAAACCGATTTTGGTTTTATCCTTGATTTTATTTATAAAATTAATTTTAATAATAATAATTCTATTAATAATAAATAATAATAATAATACTGAATTTTATCAATAATAATAATATATTAATAATTATTATCCTAATAATAATGATATTTAGAATAATAATACTAATAGTTATAAATAATGTTTATAATGATATTATTAATAATAATATTAATAAATTGTATTATTTTTATAATAATAATATTAATAATAATATATAATAATAATAATGATTCTTAATGATAATACTTAATAATAACATTAGTAATATCAAGTTACATGTTTTAAATCTTTATATATATATATATATATATATATATATATATATATATATATATATATATATATATATATATATATATATATAATAATAATAATAATAATAATAATAATAATAATAATATTAATAATACATATAATATTATTAATATTAATATTAATAATAATAATGAGAGTAACAACTAATAATATTGATATAACAAATTATGCTTTTCAATCACATATATATATATATATATATATATATATATATATATATATATATATATATATATATATATATATATTATTAATAATATTAATAATAATGATATCAATATTAATAATGAAAGTAATATTATATTTTAACTTGTAATTACATATATTAATATTATTTATTAATTATGTAATATTTCATATACCTTATATATATTTATTATTTATACATTTTAATAATATACATATAGTACTAGTTTTGTATAGAATACATATTCAAACTGCTATATATAAAATTATGTTTTAAATATCAAGTTTTATTACTTAGATAAATATGTTACTTATATATATTGAAACAAGTAAACTTATAGTATAACATTATACATTTAATACTTTGCTAACGTTGACAAATTATGTTCGAAATCATTTATATTCAATATACTCTATTCAAAATAACAAGTTTTAGTTATTTTAAATTATCTTTCATAAAAACTAAATCACGTAATAGTTAATTAATATACTTAACTTATTATATTTAATTATTTACATATATAATTATTTATATATACATTTCTGTTTACAGTTAAAAGTTTGTGAATCGTCAGGAATAGTCAGAGGTCAAATGTTTTCATGTAAACTGTTCCAATGTTTTCGAGACTCAACATTACAGACTTTGCTCATCGTTTCGGAAACATATAAAGATTAAGTTTAAAATTTGGTCGGAAATTTCCGGGTCGTCACAGTACCTACCCGTTAAAGAAATTTCGTCCCGAAATTTGATTGGGATGGTCATTGCTAACAATAAATATGTTGCATGACTCATACGAGTTGGAATTTAGAGCTTTATCACCATTGAGTAATACGGATAAAATAATTTGATTATTCGAAGAGTAAGAATGAAGCTATCATAAAAGAGTGAATTGAAGAAATAAAGTTTCATCTTAACTTTTGACGTTGTCTTGTTTGAATTCCGGAATTCAAGGGATTAAAGAAAATCTATGAAATCTATAAGATTTGATTCATCAGCGAATAAGAAAATTAAGATCTCTATAATTAAATATGGTGATCTGCCTCGATTACTCTGTATGATATTCCCATTATAAATTAAACTTTTTCCGTTTCATTATTTTCACCATTCCTATACCTTCTTTCTTAGTCCATACATCCAAAAGATTGTGAAAATGCTTAATCCGGTTCTAATCCTTGATATTTTCCTAATTATCTTTTCTGTCATCCTTCCTTTCAATCTTCCACCAGAAAAATCTGTTTACTTTTACTATTACCTTGAGGTGGTACTATTCTTAATTCTACCATGTCTTTATATTGCTATTCGTATTAATATCCACGGTTTGTAATCTCCGTGTTGTTATTGGGCTTTATATTTTCTCTTATATTTTGGAGTCCCCGCTTCCGTCTTCTATAATCATCGTCATTCACAGTTAATGCTCTCTCTTATTTGTTACGATTTATAACCCCTTTCTAATTTGGAGCTTCATGCTTTTGTTTTCTTTTCACAAGTAATGGTCCATAATTCGTAGGTATGGAGTTTCAAATTATCATAATATACAAAGTAGAAAGGAAAGGTAATAACACGATTTGATTTGTCAAATTACCAGAATCACGGAAGGATAGAAATATCACGAAAATATGTTCTTGATATGTTTAGAGATTAAGTAGGATGTAAGAGTCGTGCGACATGGCACATGATGACGGTATAGTCTGTGAATCATCACGTTCCATTTATAAACTCAGCATGACTTACTGTAATATAATCACGTTGATCAAGTGTCATTATATTATACTAACTCATGCATCAGTTCCCAACACTACTTCAAAAACATTCATATATTAAATTCGAAGGTTCACATAATATAGAAACTAAAACATATTCCTTTTATGACATAATACAGATGTCGCGGAAAGATAATTAATATCGAACAAGAATATTTATGAAAATATCTTCAGAAATATTGAGGATATTTATAGTGAAAGATACGATGATATCTTAGAATTTCTAATATCGAAGGATGATGAAAAATATTTGTCCGTAAGGGTTTAGATTCAGAAGCAAGGTGTTCGCTAAAGATTTCATCAGAAGCAGAATCATCTGGATTCTTTATGTACAAGTTTAGTCCTTGTGATTTGTTCAGAGTCTCCTTCATGGTTTGCTCAATCTGTTTTCTAGTACAAATTTTCTATTGAGTGTTTCCATCACTCCATTATTTATCATCAAACTTTTGACTGTTAAGGCAGTCTTCAGTTTTCACTACTTTCTCAGCTTTTTCAAAACTCAGAAAACTGATTTCATAGGTTAAAGCGCTTTTCAGAAATTCAGAATTGAAGATCATAATTCTAGGAGATAAATGTTATATGTATACATATAACTGTTGATGTAGACATGCGGCGAGATTTCAAAATACTGATTGCTGATTCTAGGTATTTAGTACGGCAATTCTCGTTATCATATGCAGATGAGTGGATGCTACGGTTTCTATGAACATAATAACTCTTTAGAAAGTCAAAGATTAATGAAGTTGCTGGTAAGTTTACTGTTAATGTGGTGGAATGTAAACGGTTTCCCGGTAACGAAGGCGAAGAGACAACGTATATATCAAGGTTATAATAGAGTTTATTCGAATGAAAAGTTGAAATTTATTTGTTGAAACTGTGACAAAATTGGCTAATTTGAAGAGGGAGTGTAAAGTTATTTTTGGTAATAATAATGCCAAAGGAGCTAGCACAAGTACTTGTTAACGTTTACTCAAGTTTCGAGTGTTTTCAGGTGCGTAACTATATGCATCAATCTTTTCTTCCGTAGATTAAATGCGGTTGGTTCATCCTCTCGATTGAGGTGTTTTCAAGAATCATGAAAGGTTTGAACGCAGATTGTAATCGTCAAGATACAAATGAGGCTCAAGATGAAATCAAGTAGCAAACTTGAAGAATTGTTTAGTTTCATATGTTATAATCAATATTTTAATTCATTTTAATTGTCCAATGTTGGTAGTCCACGGTCGATAGTCCATAGTTAACAGTCTAATAATTCATATATAGTTTAATATATAATATTCGAATTGATTAATATGAGACTACCCGTCCTAATCCATATGGACGAATACATTACATTTGGTTACATCGCGAGGTACTTGACCTCTATATGATACATTTTACAAACATTGCATTCGTTTTTAAAAGACAAACTTTCGTTACATCGAAAGTTGACGGCATGCATACCATTTCATAATATATCCAACTATAATTGACTTAATAATAATCTTGATAAACTCGACGACTCGAATGCAACTTCTTTTGAAATATGTCATGAATGACTCCAAGTAATATCTCTAAAATGAGCAAATGCATAGCGGAAGATTTCTTTCGTACCTGAGAATAAACATGATTTCAAGTGTCAACCAAAAAGTTTGGTGAGTTCATTAGTTTATCATAAATAATGTAGTGACCCGAACTTTTCCATGTTTATATATATTAATTGAGATTGATATTTACATTATTAAATGTTTCCAACATGTTAAGCAATCAAACTTGTTAAGACCTGATTAATTGAAATATGTTTCATATAGACAATTGACCACCCAAATTGACCGGTGATTCACGAACGTTAAAACTTGTAAAAACTATATGATGACATATATATGGATATATATATAGTTAACATAATACTATGATAAGTAAACATATCATTAAGTATATTAACAATGAACTACATATGTAAAAACAAGACTACTAACTTAATGATTTTTAAACGAGACATATATGTAACGATTATCGTTGTAAAGACATTTAATGTATATATATATCATATTAAGAGATATTCATACATGATAATATCGTGATAATATAATAATTTAAAATCTCATTTGATATTATAAACATTGGGTTAACAACATTTAATAAGATCGTTAACCTAAAGGTTTCAAAACAACACTTACATGTAACGACTAACGATGACTTAACGACTCAGTTAAAATGTATATACATGTAGTGTTTTAATATGTATTTATACACTTTTGAAAGACTTCAATACACTTATCAAAATACTTCTACTTAACAAAAATGCTTACAATTACATCCTCGTTCAGTTTCATCAACAATTCTACTCGTATGCACCCGTATTCGTACTCGTACAATACACAGCTTTTAGATGTATGTAATATTGGTATATACACTCCAATGATCAGCTCTTAGCAGCCCATGTGAGTCACCTAACACTTTTGGGAACCATCATTTGGCAACTAGCATGAAATATCTCATAAAATTACAAAAATATGAGTAATCATTCATGACTTATTTACATGAAAACAAAATTACATATCCTTTATATCTAATCCATACACCAACGACCAAAAGAACCTACAAACACTTTCATTCTTCAATTTTCTTCATCTAATTGATCTCTCTCAAGTTCTATCTTCAAGTTCTAAGTGTTCTTCATAAATTCCAAAAGTTCTAGTTTCATAAAATCAAGAATACTTCCATGATTGCAAGTTTACTTTCAAGTTTTCTAAATCCATTCCAAGTAATCATCCAAGATCAAGAAACCTTTGTTACTTACAGTAGGTTATCTTTCTAATACAAGGTAATAATCATATTCAAACTTTAATTCAATTTCTATAACTATAACAATCTTATTTCGAGTGGAAATCTTACTTGAAATTGTTTTCGTGTCATGATTCTGCTTCAAGAACTTTCAAGCCATTCAAGGATCCTTTCAAGCTAGATCTATTTTTCTCATTTCCAGTAGGTTTATCCAAGGAACTTGAGGTAGTAATGATGTTCATAACATCATTCGATTCATACATATAAAGCTATCTTATTCGAAGGTTTAAACTTGTAATCACTAGAACATAGTTTAGTTAATTCTAAACTTGTTCGCAAATAAAAGTTAATCCTTCTAACTTGACTTTTAAAATCAACTAAACACATGTTCTATATCTATATGATATGCTAACTTAATGATTTAAAACCTGGAAACACGAAAAACACCGTAAAACCGGATTTACGCCGTCGTAGTAACACCGCGGGCTGTTTTGGGTTAGTTAATTAAAAACTATGATAAACTTTGATTTAAAAGTTGTTATTCTGGGAAAATGATTTTTATTATGAACATGAAACTATATCCAAAAATTATGGTTAAACTCAAAGTGGAAGTATGTTTTCTAAAATGGTCATCTAGACGTCGTCTTTCGACTGAAATGACTACCTTTACAAAAACGACTTGTAACTTATATTTTCCGACTATAAACCTATACTTTTTCTGTTTAGATTCATAAAATAGAGTTCAATATGAAACCATAGCAATTTGATTCACTCAAAACGGATTTAAAATGAAGAAGTTATGGGTAAAACAAGATTGGATAATTTTTCTCATTTTAGCTACGTGAAAATTGGTAACACATCTATTCCAACCATAACTTAATCAACTTGTATTGTATATTATGTAATCTTGAGATACCATAGACACGTATACAATGTTTCGACCTATCATGTCGACACATCTATATATATTTCGGAACAACCATAGACACTCTATATGTGAATATTGGAGTTAGCTATACAGGGTTGAGGTTGATTCCAAAATATATATAGTTTGATTTGTGATCAATACTGAGATACGTATACACTGGGTCGTGGATTGATTCAAGATAATATTTATCGATTTATTTCTGTACATCTAACTGTGGACAACTAGTTGTAGGTTACTAACGAGGACAGCTGACTTAATAAACTTAAAACATCAAAATATATTAAAAGTGTTGTAAATATATTTTGAACATACTTTGATATATATGTATATATTGTTATAGGTTCGTGAATCAACCAGTGGCCAAGTCTTACTTCCCGACGAAGTAAAAATACGTGAAAGTGAGTTATAGTCCCACTTTTAAAATCTAATATTTTTGGGATGAGAATACATGCAGGTTTTATAAATGATTTACAAAATAGACACAAGTACGTGAAACTACATTCTATGGTTGAATTATCGAAATCGAATATGCCCCTTTTTATTAAGTCTGGTAATCTAAGAATTAGGGAACAGACACCCTAATTGACGCGAATCCTAAAGATAGATCTATTGGGCCTAACAAACCCCATCCAAAGTACCGGATGCTTTAGTACTTCGAAATTTATATCATATCCGAAGGGTGTCCCGGAATGATGGGGATATTCTTATATATGCATCTTGTTAATGTCGGTTACCAGGTGTTCACCATATGAATGATTTTTATCTCTATGTATGGGATGTGTATTGAAATATGAAATCTTGTGGTCTATTATTATGATTTGATATATATAGGTTAAACCTATAACTCACCAACATTTTTGTTGACGTTTTAAGCATGTTTATTCTCAGGTGATTATTAAGAGCTTCCGCTGTCGCATACTTAAATAAGGACGAGATTTGGATTCCATGCTTGTATGATATTGTGTAAAAACTGCATTCAAGAAACTTATTTTGTTGTAACATATTTGTATTGTAAACCATTATGTAATGGTCGTGTGTAAACAGGATATTTTAGATTATCATTATTTGATAATCTACGTAAAGCTTTTTAAAACCTTTATCTATGAAATAAAGGTTATGGTTTGTTTTAAAAATGAATGCAGTCTTTGAAAAACGTCTCATATAGAGGTCAAAACCTCGCAACGAAATCAATTAATATGGAACGTTTTTAATCAATAAGAACGGGACATTTCAGTTGGTATCAGAGCGTTGGTCTTAGAGAACCAGAATTTTTCATTAGTGTGTCTTATCGAGTTTGTTAGGATGCATTAGTGAGTCTGGACTTCGACCGTGTTTACTTGAAAAATGATTGCTTAACAAATTTTGTTGGAAACTATATATTTTTAACATGTAAATATTATGTGATATATTAATCTCTTAACGCGTTTGATATTATGTGATAGATGTCTACCTCTAGAACAAGTCCCATTGACTCACCTAATAATAATGAAGAGTCAAATGTAAATTGGAATGATTCATGGACTGATTCACAAGTTCCCGAAGAGGAACCGGAAGAAGAGTCGGAACCGGAAGAAGAATCGGAACCGGAAGAAGAATCGGAACCGGATGAAGAAATAGAACCGGTGGGGAAATAATAAAACGGTTAAGTAAAAGAAAATCCTCAACCAACCGACCAAGGTTAATTATGGTCAATGGTGTTTCCGCCAAGGAAGCAAAATATTGGGAGGATTACCAATTCTCCGATGAATCGGATTCCGACGAGAATTCCGATGATGTTATAGAAATTACCCCAACTGAATTTAAAAAGGCAAAAGAAAATAATAAGGGAAAGGGCATAAAAATAGAGAAATCTAATTCCAACCCCGATGAACTTTATATGTATCGTCAACCCCCGAAGTCCTTAAGTTGTAACAATGACCCGGGAACCTCTAAACCACCAGGTTTTTCTAAACCAATGTGGAAAACGACGGCTCGTATTAGGGGAACATCATATATCCCTAGAAACTTGGCAAAACGTACCAAAACCGAAGAAGAAGAAGAAACAAGCGAGTCGGAATAAGATAGTTGTATTCGTGTGGTGTAATATATGTAATATAGTGCGCTTATGCTTTATGATATATGTAAAAATTGCTTGTATTAATAAGTATTTTTTTTTATGAATCTAACTCTTGTTCTATTTTACAGTATAAAAACACAAAATGGATAGACAACCCAATATTTTAAGAGACCTACCCGGAGACATGATTGATGAAATCTTGTCTAGAGTCGGTCAGAATTCTTCGGCACAACTATTTAAGGCGAGATCAGTTTGTAAGACATTCGAAGAACGTTCCAAGAATGCCTTGATTTATAAAAGGCTTTCGTTTGAAAGATGGGGGATATCACATTGGGAAATCCATAAGTTACGATGTGTTTACTTTGACGCATATATTGCGGGGAACCCAAATGCTATTTTACGCAATGGGTTAAGAAATTATTTTGACTCAATATATCCGAATATTGGACTTCGTGATTTAGAAAAAGCGGCTAACATGCAACATAAAGAATCATGTTATGCTTACGGATTAGTAATGTTCGCTTCTCACCAAAGTGAGAACAAGAACATCGGGCTACAACTATTAAACAAAACATTCCCACAAGTGACGGAGTCGGTAATTGGGGTAAGAAATGAGGTTTTTAGATTGTTACGGGACTGTTGGACATTACATAACCCTCATCCCTTTGACGACGTTACAACACGCTGTCTTATCAACGGCCATAACGGTTATGTTCCACAAGACCAAGGATGAGAAGTAATCCTAGTAAAACCAGAATGCATGACTTGTTTCTGGACGTATGAATTACGTGTCTTTATTGCCTTTGCTGAACGACTTGTGTACTAGCTAGAATTATCTTCACAACCATCTTGTATCAAATTTATTGTGTGCTATATTTCATGCTATATGTAAAATAAGCGGTATTGTAAGATTGTAAAATATTGTGTAAAAGTTTGAACGCGAAATATTATTATAATCAGTTTTTCATATAGAATTGTAGTAGTTGAATTGTATATTAGCTACTAAGTATGAACTTAACGGGTAGGTACTACCCGAATTTAAACTTATAAAACGCTAATATGAAGAAAAAGCTTTTATAAATGAGTTCATATTATGCTACGAAATACTATTAACTACTCTTAATATTCTGTATGATTAACTTGTTCCATTTGACTATTTTGAAGGAAATGGCACCGACTACTCGACACACCGTGAATATGAATGAAGAGGAATTCCGTACTTTTCTAGCTTCAAACATAGCCGCAGTACAGGCTGCGCTACATATCAACAATAACCTTGGATCTAGCAGTGCAGGAAATCGTGTAGGATGCACATACAAAGAATTCACTGCCTGCAAACCTTTGGAATTTGATGGAACCGAAGGACCGATCGGATTAAAACGGTGGACCGAGAAGGTTGAATTGGTGTTTGCCATAAGTAAGTGTACTGATGAGGACAAAGTGAAGTACGCTACGCATACCTTCACAGGTTCTGCGTTAACATGGTGGAATACCTATCTAGAGCAAGTGGGACAAGACGATGCGTACGCACTACCGTGGTCAGCATTCAAGCACTTGATGAACGAGAAGTACCGTCCCAGAACCGAGGTCAATAAGCTCAAGACAGAACTTAGAGGGTTACGAACCCAAGGATTTGATATTACCACGTACGAAAGACGATTCACAGAATTGTGCCGATTGTGTCCGGGAGCATTCGAAGATGAGGAAGAGAAGATCGACGCGTTTGTGAAAGGATTACCGGAAAGAATCCAAGAAGATATAAGTTCACACGAGCCCGCCTCCATACAACAGGCATGTAGAATGGCTCACAAACTAGTGAACCAGATTGAAGAAAGAATTAAAGAACAGACTGCTGAAGAGGCCAATGTGAAGCAAGTCAAAAGAAAGTGGGAGGAAAATGGTGATAAGAATCACCAATACAACAACAACAGCAATTACAACAATAATCGCAACAATTATCCCAACAATCGCAACATCAATCGCAACTACAACAAACGGCCCAACAACAACAACAACAACAACAACAACAACAACAACAACAACAACAACAACAGCAACTACAACAATCATCCCAACAACAATAATAACCGCAAAAACAACAATAATCAGAAGCAGCTATGCCAAAGGTGTGAAAAGTATCACTCGGGGTTCTGCACCAAATTTTGCAACAAGTGTAAAAGAAATGGTCATAGCGCGACGAAGTGTGAGGTCTACGGACCAGGGGTTAATAGAACGAAAGGAACAAATGGTGTCGGAACGAGTAATGGTGGAGCAAGTAGTGTCGGAGCAAGTTATGCCAATGTAGTTTGTTATAAATGTGGAAAACCGGGCCACATTATTAGAAATTGCCCGAACCAGGAGAACACGAATGGGCAAGGCCGCGGAAGAGTTTTCAATATTAATGCGGCAGAGGCACAGGAAGACCCGGAGCTTGTTACGGGTACGTTTCTTATTGACAATAAATCTGCTTACGTTTTATTTGATTCGGGTGCGGATAGAAGCTATATGAGTAGAGATTTTTGTGCTAAATTAAGTTGTCCATTGACGCCTTTGGATAGTAAATTTTTACTCGAATTAGCAAATGGTAAATTAATTTCAGCAGATAATATATGTCGGAATCGAGAAATTAAACTGGTTAGCGAAACATTTAAGATTGATTTGATACCAGTAGAGTTAGGGAGTTTTGATGTGATAATCGGTATGGACTGGTTGAAAGAAGTGAAAGCAGAGATCGTTTGTTACAAAAATGCAATTCGCATTATACGAGAAAAAGGAAAACCCTTAATGGTGTACGGAGAAAAGGGCAACACGAAGCTACATCTTATTAGTAATTTGAAGGCACAAAAACTAATAAGAAAAGGTTGCTATGCTGTTCTAGCACACGTCGAGAAAGTACAAACTGAAGAAAAGAGCATCAATGATGTTCCCATTGCAAAAGAATTTCCCGATATATTTCCGAAAGAATTACCGGGATTACCCCCACATCGATCCGTTGAATTTCAAATAGATCTTGTACCAGGAGCTGCACCAATAGCTCGTGCTCCTTACAGACTCGCACCCAGCGATATGAAAGAACTGCAAAGCCAATTACAAGAACTTTTAGAGCGTGGTTTCTTTCGACCAAGCACATCACCGTGGGGAGCTCCTGTTTTGTTTGTCAAGAAGAAAGATGGTACATTCAGGTTGTGTATCGACTACCGAGAGTTGAACAAACTTACCATCAAGAACCGCTACCCACTACCGAGAATCGACGACTTATTTGATCAACTACAAGGCTCGTCTGTTTATTCAAAGATTGACTTACGTTCCGGGTATCATCAAATGCGGGTGAAAGAAGATGATATTCCAAAGACAGCTTTCAGAACACGTTACGGTCATTACGAGTTTATGGTCATGCCGTTTGGTTTAACTAATGCACCAGCTGTGTTCATGGACCTTATGAACCGAGTGTGTGGACCATACCTTGACAAGTTTGTCATTGTTTTCATTGATGACATACTTATTTACTCAAAGAATGACCAAGAACAAGGTGAACATTTGAGAAAGGTGTTAGAAGTATTGAGGAAGGAAGAATTGTACGCTAAGTTTTCAAAGTGTGCATTTTGGTTGGAAGAAGTTCAATTCCTCGGTCACATAGTGAACAAAGAAGGTATTAAGGTGGATCCGGCAAAGATAGAAACTGTTGAAAAGTGGGAAACCCCGAAAACTCCGAAACACATACGCCAGTTTTTAGGACTAGCTGGTTACTACAGAAGGTTCATCCAAGACTTTTCCAGAATAGCAAAACCCTTGACTGCATTAACGCATAAAGGGAAGAAATTTGAATGGAATGATGAACAAGAGAAAGCGTTTCAGTTATTGAAGAAAAAGCTAACTACGGCACCTATACTGTCATTGCCTGAAGGGAATGATGATTTTGTGATTTATTGTGACGCATCAAAGCAAGGTCTTGGTTGTGTATTAATGCAACGAACGAAGGTGATTGCTTATGCATCTAGACAATTGAAGATTCACGAACAAAATTATACAACGCATGATTTGGAATTAGGCGCAGTTGTTTTTGCATTAAAGACTTGGAGGCACTACTTTTATGGGGTCAAAAGTATTATATATACCGACCACAAAAGTCTTCAACGCATATTTAATCAGAAACAACTGAATATGAGGCAGCGTAGGTGGATTGAATTATTGAATGATTACTTTGAGATTCGTTACCACCCGGGGAAGGCAAATGTGGTAGCCAATGCCTTGAGCAGGAAGGACAGAGAACCCATTCGAGTAAAATCTATGAATATAATGATTCATAATAACCTTACTACTCAAATAAAGAAGGCGCAACAAGGAGTTTTAAAAGAGGGAAATTTAAAGGATGAAATACCCAAAGGATCGGAGAAGCATCTTAATATTCGGGAAGACGGAACCCTGTATAGGACTGAAAGGATTTGGGTACCAAAATTTGGAGATATGAGAGAAATGGTACTTAGAGAAGCTCATAAAACCAGATACTCAATACATCCTGGAACGGGGAAGATGTACAAGGATCTCAAGAAACATTTTTGGTGGCCGGGTATGAAAGCCGATGTTGCTAAATACGTAGGAGAATGTTTGACGTGTTCTAAGGTCAAAGCTGAGCATCAGAAACCATCAGGTCTACTTCAACAACCCGAAATCCCGGAATGGAAATGGGAAAACATTACCATGGATTTCATCACTAAATTGCCAAGGACTGCAAGTGGTTTTGATACTATTTGGGTAATAGTTGATCGTCTCACCAAATCAGCACACTTCCTGCCAATAAGAGAAGATGACAAGATGGAGAAGTTAGCACGACTGTATTTGAAGGAAGTCGTCTCCAGACATGGAATACCAATCTCTATTATCTCTGATAGGGATGGTAGATTTATTTCAAGATTCTGGCAGACATTACAGCAAGCATTAGGAACTCGTCTAGACATGAGTTCTGCCTATCATCCACAAACTGATGGGCAGAGCGAAAGGACGATACAAAAGCTTGAAGACATGCTACGAGCATGTGTTATTGATTTCGGAAACAGTTGGGATCGACATCTACCGTTAGCAGAATTTTCCTACAACAACAGCTACCATTCAAGCATTGAGATGGCGCCGTTTGAAGCACTTTATGGTAGAAAGTGCAGGTCTCCTATTTGTTGGAGTGAAGTGGGGGATAGACAGATTACGGGTCTGGAGATTATACAAGAAACTACCGAGAAGATCATCCAAATTCAACAACGGTTGAAAACCGCCCAAAGTCGACAAAAGAGCTACGCTGACATTAAAAGAAAAGATATAGAATTTGAAATTAGAGAGATGGTTATGCTTAAAGTTGCACCTTGGAAAGGCGTTATTCGATTTGGTAAACGAGGGAAATTAAATCCAAGGTATATTGGACCATTCAAGATTATTGATCGTGTCGGACCAGTAGCTTACCGACTTGAGTTACCTCAACAACTCGCGGCTGTACATAACACTTTCCAGGTCTCGAATTTGAAGAAATGTTTTGCTAAAGAAGATCTCACTATTCCGTTAGATGAAATCCAAATCAACGAAAAACTCCAATTCATCGAAGAACCCGTCGAAATAATGGATCGTGAGGTTAAAAGACTTAAGCAAAACAAGATACCAATTGTTAAGGTTCGATGGAATGATCGTAGAGGACCCGAGTTCACCTGGGAGCATGAAGATCAGATGAAGAAGAAATACCCGATTCGTCAACACCTTCAACAGCTTAAAATTTCGGGACGAAATTTATTTAACGGGTAGGTACTGTAGTGACCCGAACTTTTCCATGTTTATATATATATTAATTGAGATTGATATTTACATGATTAAATGTTTCCAACATGTTAAGCAATCAAACTTGTTAAGACTTGATTAATTGAAATATGTTTCATATAGACAATTGACCACCCAAATTGACCGGTGATTCACGAACGTTAAAACTTGTAAAAACTATATGATGACATATATATGGATATATATATAGTTAACATAATACTATGATAAGTAAACATATCATTAAGTATATTAACAATGAACTACATATGTAAAAACAAGACTACTAACTTAATGATTTTTAAACGAGACATATATGTAACGATTATCGTTGTAAAGACATTTAATGTATATATATCATATTAAGAGATATTCATACATGATAATATCATGATAATATAATAATTTAAAATCTCATTTGATATTATAAACATTGGGTTAACAACATTTAATAAGATCGTTAACCTAAAGGTTTCAAAACAACACTTACATGTAACGACTAACGATGACTTAACGACTCAGTTAAAATGTATATACATGTAGTGTTTTAATATGTATTTATACACTTTTGAAAGACTTCAATACACTTATCAAAATACTTCTACTTAACAAAAATGCTTACAATTACATCCTCGTTCAGTTTCATCAACAATTCTACTCGTATGCACCCGTATTCGTACTCGTACAATACACAGCTTTTAGATGTATGTAATATTGGTATATACACTCCAATGATCAGCTCTTAGCAGCCCATGTGAGTCACCTAACACTTGTGTGAACCATCATTTGGCAAATAGCATGAAATATCTCATAAAATTACAAAAATATGAGTAATCATTCATGACTTATTTACATGAAAACAAAATTACATATCCTTTATATCTAATCCATACACCAACGACCAAAAGAACCTACAAACACTTTCATTCTTCAATTTTCTTCATCTAATTGATCTCTCTCAAGTTCTATCTTCAAGTTCTAAGTGTTCTTCATAAATTCCAAAAGTTCTAGTTTCATAAAATCAAGAATACTTCCATGATTGCAAGTTTACTTTCAAGTTTTCTAAATCCATTCCAAGTAATCATCCAAGATCAAGAAACCTTTGTTACTTACAGTAGGTTATCTTTCTAATACAAGGTAATAATCATATTCAAACTTTAATTCAATTTCTATAACTATAACAATCTTATTTCGAGTGGAAATCTTACTTGAAATTGTTTTCGTGTCATGATTCTACTTCAAGAACTTTCAAGCCATCCAAGGATCCTTTGAAGCTAGATCTATTTTTCTCATTTCCAGTAGGTTTATCCAAGGAACTTGAGGTAGTAATGATGTTCATAACATCATTCGATTCATACATATAAAGCTATCTTATTCGAAGGTTTAAACTTGTAATCACTAGAACATAGTTTAGTTAATTCTAAACTTGTTCGCAAATAAAAGTTAATCCTTCTAAATTGACTTTTAAAATCAACTAAACACATGTTCTATATCTATATGATATGCTAACTTAATGATTTAAAACCTGGAAACACGAAAAACACCGTAAAACCGGATTTACGCCGTCGTAGTAACACCGCGGGCTGTTTTGGGTTAGTTAATTAAAAACTATGATAAACTTTGATTTAAAAGTTGTTATTCTGGGAAAATGATTTTTATTATGAACATGAAACTATATCCAAAAATTATGGTTAAACTCAAAGTGGAAGTATGTTTTCTAAAATGGTCATCTAGACGTCGTTCTTTCGACTGAAATGACTACCTTTACAAAAACGACTTGTAACTTATATTTTCCGACTATAAACCTATACTTTTTCTGTTTAGATTCATAAAATAGAGTTCAATATGAAACCATAGCAATTTGATTCACTCAAAACGGATTTAAAATGAAGAAGTTATGGGTAAAACAAGATTGGATAATTTTTCTCATTTTAGCTACGTGAAAATTGGTAACAAATCTATTCCAACCATAACTTAATCAACTTGTATTGTATATTATGTAATCTTGAGATACCATAGACACGTATACAATGTTTCGACCTATCATGTCGACACATCTATATATATTTCGGAACAACCATAGACACTCTATATGTGAATGTTGGAGTTAGCTATACAGGGTTGAGGTTGATTCCAAAATATATATAGTTTGAGTTGTGATCAATACTGAGATACGTATACACTGGGTCGTGGATTGATTCAAGATAATATTTATCGATTTATTTCTGTACATCTAACTGTGGACAACTAGTTGTAGGTTACTAACGAGGACAGCTGACTTAATAAACTTAAAACATCAAAATATATTAAAAGTGTTGTAAATATATTTTGAACATACTTTGATATATATGTATATATTGTTATAGGTTCGTGAATCAACCAGTGGCCAAGTCTTACTTCCCGACGAAGTAAAAATCTGTGAAAGTGAGTTATAGTCCCACTTTTAAAATCTAATATTTTTGGGATGAGAATACATGCAGGTTTTATAAATGATTTACAAAATAGACACAAGTACGTGAAACTACATTCTATGGTTGAATTATCGAAATCGAATATGCCCTTTTTTATTAAGTATGGTAATCTAAGAATTAGGGAACAGACACCCTAATTGACGCGAATCCTAAAGATAGATCTATTGGGGCTAACAAACTCCATCCAAAGTACCGGATGCTTTAGTACTTCGAAATTTATATCATATCCGAAGGGTGTCCCGGAATGATGGGGATATTCTTATATATGCATCTTGTTAATGTCGGTTACCAGGTATTCACCATATGAATGATTTTTATCTCTATGTATGGGATGTGTATTGAAATATGAAATCTTGTGGTCTATTATTATGATTTGACATATATAGGTTAAACCTATAACTCACCAACATTTTTGTTGACGTTTTAAGCATGTTTATTCTCAGGTGATTATTAAGAGCTTCCGCTATCGCATACTTAAATAAGGACGAGATTTGGAGTCCATGCTTGTATGATATTGTGTAAAAACTGCATTCAAGAAACTTATTTTGTTGTAACATATTTGTATTGTAAACCATTATGTAATGGTCGTGTGTAAACAGGATATTTTAGATTATCATTATTTGATAATCTACGTAAAGCTTTTTAAAACCTTTATCTATGAAATAAAGGTTATGGTTTGTTTTAAAAATGAATGCAGTCTTTGAAAAACGTCACATATAGAGGTCAAAACCTCTCAACGAAATCAATTAATATGGAACGTTTTTAATCAATAAGAA
Source organism: Rutidosis leptorrhynchoides (assembly GCF_046630445.1). Lineage (NCBI taxonomy): Eukaryota > Viridiplantae > Streptophyta > Magnoliopsida > Asterales > Asteraceae > Rutidosis > Rutidosis leptorrhynchoides. The sequence continues at coordinate 1,570,111 of NC_092334.1, read as the reverse complement.
CGGGACATTTCAAATAATTATTTCATAATTTTAATAGACCACAAGATTTCATATTTCCATTTCTCATAAACATACGTCCCATGCATAGAGAAAAAAAAATCATTCATATGGTGAACACCTGGTAACCGACCTTAACAAGATGGATATAGAATATCCCCATCATTCCGGGACACCCATCGAACATGATAATTTCGAAGTACTAAAGCATTCCAAATTCCAGAATGGGGCTTGTTGAGCCCAATAGATATATCTTTAGGATTCGCGTCAATTAGTAGACTGGTTTACTAATTCTTAGGCTACCAAGTAAAAGGGGCATATTCGGCTTCGATCATTCAACCATATAATGTAGTTTCGATTACTTGTGTCTATTTCGTAAAACATTTATAAAAGCGCATGTATTCTCAGTCCCAAAAAATATATATTGCAAAAGCATTTAAAAAGGGAGTAATGAAGCTCACAATACTGTATTTTGTAGTAAAAATACATATGACGAAACTGAACAATGCAGGGTTGGCCTCGGATTCACGAACCTATAACATTTGTATATTTATTAATACACATTATTGTAATCTAGTAAGTTTATATATAGTTAATCTATTAATTATATCATTTTTATATTATTATATTTATATATATATGTCTCATATATTCATTTTGTATATGAAAATATGGATTTTATTATGTTATAAGTATTAAATGTATTCTTTTTTTTATACATATATATCATTTGTTGGGTAAAAATAGTAATTATAATGATACTAAAATCATATTAATATTTGTAAAGATAATAATAATTATAGTAATTAATATCACTGATAAAGGTAATAATGTTAATAATAATTATATTAATGATAATAATAGTGATATTAATAATAATACTTGTAAAAATATTACTTTTACTGTTAATGATAATTATTATAATGATTTTAATATCTATAAAATATTACTACTTATGATGATAATAATAATACTAATAGTCATGATACTGAGAATTGATAATAATAATAATTATATTACTAATACTAATGATAATACTAGTAATAATAATAATAATACTAATAATTTTAAAATGATACAAGTCTTAATTTTTAATGATCTAACACTAAACTTTATTATCTTCATAAAAATAATAATGATGATAATCATAGTTATAATCATAATAACAATACTAATACTTAAGGACAATACGAAAATAATAATAATATTAGTAATGACAATGTTAATAATAATTATATTTATGATAATAATAATAATAATAATAACAATAATACCACTAATATTTATACTTGTATCTATAATCATAATAATGATAGCAATAATGATAATAATAATAATGATAACTAATATTCATACTACTTAGTAATAATAATACTTATGTTCATAATACTTCCTAAAGATAATAATAACATAAATCATATTAATGATAGTAATAATAATTAAGTTAACACTAATAACAATAATAATAATAATACTAATCCTAATTGCAATTATAATACTTATATTAATAATAACAATAATGATAACTCTTAATGTGATTAATAATAATAATAATACTTCTTAAGATGGAGTAACAACAATTATCATAATAATAATAACAACTAATAATAACAATAATAATAATAATAATAATAATAATAATAATAATAATAATAATAATAATAATAATAATAATAATAATAATAATAATAATAATAATAATAATCACAATAACAATAATAAAAATAAAATTTGATAAGAGAACTACCTCTCCAAAGCTTTAAAAATAATAGCTGCCCACGCCCGGACTCGAACCCGAGGCCTCTCGGTTACCGGTAACACCATCAAACCACTCGACCATTTTAACTTTTCTAAAATATATCCCATTTACATTTAATATAACCCGTATTATAATTCCCTCTTCTTCCTCACACAATTGACTTCGAACAGGGCCAAAATCATAACGAAAGTTTCACAGTTTGTAATTAGTATGTAGATTCAAAATAGATATATACAGTGTGATACCTTGATTTACAGAACAAAAAGGAATAAAAAAAATTTGTACAGCCCTGCTGTATTGACGTGGGTTTTTAAATATTTTTTTTTTGATTTTTGAGTTTGATAATGTTTTAGCCAAAAATCATAACACAATATATTTCAAATCCAACCTAGAAACTTTCTCAAACATCAATTGAATCAGATACATAAACACTAACTCAAATTTAATCAAGAACATATGTTTGACTTTTTAATTCCAAAAACTTTGACTTCAAAATTAGAACTTGATAAGAAGAATTGGCAGTTGAAACTTTCCAGAAAGTTTGATTAGATAGTTCCTAACATAACTGCGTTATTAGATTTTGAGGATTGATAAAAAAATCAAGATTTTGATGAAATGGATATAAACAGAGATATCGAGCTGCTTTTGTAATTTTTTTTTCCAGTTTTAATTCTATGAATTAGATTATCCACAATTGATAATTGATATAGATGGACGTTGGAATGGTTTATGTAAAATCACGTGAGTATTTGAAATGTGTTAAAGCAATGAGATCGACAACTTGGTTCAATCAGGAACAGAGAAAAGAAAATAAATAATGGATATTGATTATAATCGAGTTTGTTTGATTATGGGACTTTATGGCAATCGTTAGTACCAATTAGCAGACAGAAACAAAGTTTTATTACAGTTGATGGATAAGTAAAATGGATTCCAGCTCTAGACATATATATCTGATTATATAATTTGTATAAATAAATAAATAAGTATTTTTATATTAATACCAATAATAATTATATAAATAATAAAAATAATAAAATTAATGATAATAATATCAATAATAATAATAAATATATTAATAATAATAATAAATAATAATGATACTAAAAATGATAATGTTAAATAAGTTTAATAATAATAATCATAAAAAATGATATCAATAATATTATAATTATAATTAATACTAATAATAACACTACTTATAATAATTATTAAAAATGATATTACTAATGACAAAATAAATTGTATTACTTTTATAATGATGATTCTTAATGCTAATGGTAATAATAATATCTAATAATAATACTACTAGTTATAATGATATTAACCATGATAACAAAAATATTAATAATAATAATACTATAACAAATCAAATGTGTCAAATTTCATATTATAATTTTTAATAATGTCAATAGTACTGATATTATTATTAATAATAATAATAATGTAAATACTATAATTAAACATGTAATTACATTTAATATATTAATTTTACAATTTATTACTTATGTAATGTTTACTAATTATACAATATATAATTGAATTATTACATATAACAATACATATACATAAAATTCTTAGATATTTATGTATATAGATTTATTACAACATAATTATTTGGTATTTTATTTTACATAGTTGATTCTAAATTTTCATTTATATATATATATATGTATATATATATATATATATATATATATATATATATATATATATATATATATATTCCTAATTCTACTTTCATATATATACATATATACATATTTTTTACACACAATTTGTTCGTGAATCGTCGGGATCGGTCAAAGGTTAATTGAATATATGAACATTGTTTCAAAATTTTCTAGACTCAACATTACGTACTTTGCTTATCGTATCGAAATCATATAAAGATTAAGTTTAAATTTAGTCGGAAATTCCCGGGTTGTCACAGTACCTACCCGTTAAAGAAATTTCGTCCCAAAATTTGAGTTAGGTGGTCATGGCTAACAATAAAATATGTTTTCATGACGAATATGAGTTGATAAATAGAGTTTCATCATCATTGAGTAATATAGATAAAACAATTCGATTATATGAACCGTACGAGTGAAGGTGTCACAAAAGAGTGAAAGGAATAAGATAAACTTCGTCTTAAATTTTGACGTAAGATAAACTTCGTCTTAAATTTTGACGTAGGCACTGTGGATTTTCAGAATTTAAGAAATTCAAAGAAAATCTTCGAAATCTAAAGGATTTGATTCTTCGGTGAATAAGGGAATTAAGATCTCTATAATTAAATACGGTGATCTGCCTCGATTACTCTGTCTGATATTTTCATTATAAATTAAACTCTTCCGTTCCATTATTCTCACCATTCCTATACTTTCTTTCTTAGTTCATACATCTAAAAGATTGTGAAAATGCTTAATCCCGTTCTAATCCTTGATATTTTTCTAATTATCATTTCTGTCATCCTTCTTTTCAATCTTCCACCAGGAAAATCTGTTTACTTCTACTATTACCTTGGGGTGATACTATTCTTAATTATACTGTGTCCTTATATTGCTATTCGTATTAATATCCACGGTTTGTAATCTCTATGTTGTTATTGGGCTTTATATTTTCTCTTATATTTTGGAGCTCTTTGCCTTTTTATTATCTTCTCGATCTCTAGTAAAGCGAGTAATGGTCCAGAATTCGTAAGTATGGAGTTTCGAATGAACTTAATGTTCTAAACAAGAAAGAAAGTAATAGCACGATTTGATTTGTCAAATTATCAGAATTACTGAGAATAGAACTATCAAGAATATATTTTCTTGATATGTTCAGAAGTTAAGCAGAATGAAAGAGTTATGTAACATGGCACATGATGATGTTATGATCTGTGAATCATCACGTTTCATTAGAAACTCAGCATGCCTTACGGTAATATAATCACGTTGATCAAGTGTCATTATATTATACTAACTCATGCATCAATTTCCAACACTACTTCAAAATCATTCATAATTCAAACTCGAATTTTAAATAAATTTAGAAACTAAAGTAGTTTCCTTTATGATGTAATATAGATAGCACGAAGAGATAAATAATTTCGGACGAGGATATTTAAGAAAATATCTTCAGAAATATCAAAGATATTTATGATGATATTTTGGAATTTCTAAGTTTGATTGTTGATGAAGAAAGATTTTCCGCAAGATTTTAACATGAGTACGGAGCAAGATATTTGTTGAAGGTTTCATCGGATCCAGAATTACCTGGATTCTTTGAATATTTGGTATGGTCTTTGTATTTGGCCTTGGTCTCCTTCATAGTTTGCTCAATATGTTTTTCAGTACTAAATTTTCTATCGAGCGTTCCTAACACTCCCTTCTTTATCTTCAAACTTTTGGCCGTTTAGATCATCTACAATTTTTCTGTTTCCTCTGCATTTAATGCTACGATATCTGAATCATCGATTATCAATCCGAGGTGGTTTCAGGAGGATTGTGTTTTTAGATGATTAAACACTGATGGTAATATGGTGGAATATAAAAGGTTTCCGGTAACAATAAAAGAGCATACATGTATATCAAGGTGTTAATAAGGTTGTTTCGAACGAAAAGTTGAAGTTGACTTGCTGGAGCTGTGACAAAATTTGCTACTTTGAAAGAAATTACCAAGTTATTTTGGGTAATAATAACACTAAAGGAATTAGCACAGATACGTGTTAAACGTTTACTCAGGTTCTGAGTGTTTTCAGGTGCATAACTATATGCATCAATCTTTTCTTCCGTAGATGAAGTGCGGTTGGTTCATCCTCTCGATTGAGGTGTTTTCAAGAATCATGAAAGGTTTGAACGTCGATTGTAATCGTCAAGATACAAATAAGATTTAAGATGTAATCAAGTGGCAAACTTAAAGAAATGTTTAGTTTCATATGTTATAATCAATCTTTTAATTCATTTTAATTGTCCAATGTTATTAGTCCACAGTCGATAGTCCACAGTTAATAGTCCAATAATTCATATATAGTTTAATATATAATATTCGAATTAAATAATACGTATCGTGACCCGTGTACATGTCTCAGACTCGATCACAACTCAAAGTATATATATTATTGTAGAATCAACCTCAACCCTGTATAGCTAACTCAGTCATTACTGCATATAGAGTTTCTATGGTTATTCCGAATAATATATATAGATGCGTCGATATGATATGTCAAAACCTTGTATACGTGTCCTGATATTTAAAGTGCGTAAAATAAATAACAGAAATTAAATGACAATAAATAAAATTGCGAGAATATAAATGGCGATAAATAAATTGCCATAAATAAAATGTAACCAGTTAGCTAGGAACAGTTAGCTAGGATTTTGTTAGCGTGGATTCTTAACAAAATTTTTCATAGTTAATTTGTTTGTTTCTAACAAATTTTATTTTTTTCCAATGTTTTCTTCATTATGCCAATTGTTGGATTCTGATAAGTCAAAATCCAAATATGAAATTTAATGAAAATGATTATTCTGTGGTGAACGGATTCGTATATATGTGGATGTAAGTAGGATAGTAAATGACTGTTGAATCAGATTCGAAGAATGTACAATGTAACTTATTAATGTGAAATCTAAATATTCCTCGGGTATTACCTACCCGTTAAAATATTTTCACCATTAACAGTTTGTACAAAAGAATTTTTAATTACAATCTTTATGAAAACATATATACATATATATTTTCTTCAGATGTAATCATGGATTTAATGAGTCAATATGATATTAAACTCATTTGATTTATCGTTAGAACAAGAATATATAATCTCTAAAACATTAGAGATTACATAATCATCATGAAGAACGAAGATAATTGATGTAGAACGATACGTAGAACGATGATTATACTCGAGGTACAGAATAAGATGTTGAGGCATGGTTTGTTGATGGTACTGGTGCTGTCGATACCGATGTTGGTGGTACTGTTGGTGCCTGTGATGTTGCGGAAGTTGGTAAATTTTGCACCATATTCTCCAAATTGATTACTCGAGCGCGAAGTTCGTTGACTTCTTATAGTATTCCGGGATGATTGTCGATCAGAACGAGCGGATGAATAAGGTTTAGAATCTGAGATAGTATATAGTCATAACGAGATACCCTGGAAATAAGAGAGAAAATGGTATTACGAACAGGTTCTCCGGTAAGTGCTTCAGGTTCTTCGCCAAGAGGTAAATTCGATTGGTGGAAGGGATCGCCTTCTTCTCGTCTCCATTGATTAAGTTGACTACGTACCCATCAGATGAATTGGGGATGGATGATTGGTTGATTCATTCTGGTGACGCTGCTTTTGGAGCTTAGGTGAACGTCCATGTCGGAATAGCTGTCGGGTTCCGAAGAACTTGAACTAGTAACGAGTTCCATTTCGTACTATTGAATAAAGGGTTTTTCGGTATGAAATGATATTTTGATATCGGATGATATTCTAACTACATAGAATACCTGTATATAGTACAGAAGATCCCATAGATTACGTAGGAAATCAAGGAATATATCAGGCAAGATTTACAGTAATAGATACGCTAAGATATGAATTGGCAGATACGCTAAGATATGATTTTTGTCTATACACTATTCATGCAATCAATGCAGTAAGATGTGTCTAGACTAAGAATGATAAGCATGTGATTCCCTAAAAATGATAAGCAGGTAATTTTTGACACGAAACGATAAGCAAAACTTTTAACATGCAGACACGGTCAAAGTCCAGACCTACTAATGCATCTAAACAACTATCAGTTAGACACACTAATGCAAGACCTGGTTCGCTAAGACCACCACTATGATACCACATGAGATGACCCGTCCTAATCCATCTAGATGAATACATTACATTTGGTTACATCGCGAGGTACTTGACCTCTATATGATACATTTTACAAACATTGCATTCGTTTTTAAAAGACAAACTTTCATTACATCGAAAGTTGATGGCATGCATACCATTTCATAATATATCCAACTATAATTGACTTAATAATAATCTTGATGAACTCGAGACTCGAATGCAATGTCTTTTGAAATATGTCATGAATGACTCCAAGTAATATCTCTAAAATGAGCAAATGCACAGCGTAAGATTTCTTTCGTACCTGAGAATAAACATGCTTTCAAGTGTCAACCAAAAAGGTTGGTGAGTTCATTAGATTATCATAAATAATCATTTCATAATTTTAATAGACCACAAGATTTCATATTTCCATTTCTCATAAACATACGTCCCATGCATAGAGACAAAAAAAATCATTCATATGGTGAACACCTGGTAACCGACCTTAACAAGATGCATATAGAATATCCCCATCATTTCGTGAAACCCATCGGACATGATAATTTCGAAGTACTAAAGCATTCCAAATTCCAGAATGGGGCTTGTTGGGCCCAATAGATATATCTTTAGGATTCGCGTCAATTAGTAGACTGGTTTACTAATTCTTAGGCTACCAAGCAAAAGGGGCATATTCGGCTTCGATCATTCAACCATATAATGTAGTTTCGATTACTTGTGTCTATTTCGTAAAACATTTATAAAAGTGCATGTATTCTCAGTCCCAAAAAAATATATATTGCAAAAGCATTTAAAAAGAGAGTAATGAAACTCACAATACTGTATTTTGTAGTAAAAATACATATGACGAAACTGAACAATGCAGGGTTGGCCTCGGATTCACGAACCTATAACATTTGTATATTTATTAATACACATTATTGTAATCTAGTAAGTTTATATATAGTTAATCTATTAATTATATCATTTTTATATTATTATATATATATATATATATATATATATATATATATATATATATATATATATATATATATGTCTCATATATTCTTTTTGTATATGAAAATATGGATTTTATTATGTTATAAGTATTAAATGTATTCTTTTTTTATATACATATATATCATTTGTTGGGTAAAAATAGTAATTATAACGATACTAAAATCATATTAATATTAGTAAAGATAATAATAATTATAGTAATTAATATCACTGATAAAGGTAATAATGTTAATAATAATTATATTAATGATAATAATAGTGATATTAATAATAATACTTGTAAAAATATTACTTTTACTGTTAATGATAATTATTATAATGATTTTAATATCTATATAATATTACTACTTATGATGATAATAATAATACTAATAGTCATGATACTGAGAATTGATAATAATAATAATTATATTACTAATACTAATGATAATACTAATAATTTTAAAATGATACAAGTCTTAATTTTTAATGATCTAACACTAAACTTTATTATCTTCATAAAAATAATAATGATGATAATCATAGTTATAATCATAATAACAATACTAATACTTAAGGACAATACGAAAATAATAATAATATTAGTAATGACAATGTTAATAATAATAATATTTATGATAATAATAATAATAATAATACCACTAATACCACTAATATTTATACTTGTATCTATAATCATAATAATGATAGCAATAATGATAATAATAATAATGATAACTAATATTCATACTACTTAGTAATAATAATACTTATGTTCATAATACTTCCTAAAGATAATAATAACATAAATCATATTAATGATAGTAATAATAATTAAGTTAACACTAATAACAATAATAATAATAATAATAATAATAATAATAATAATAATAATAATACTAATCCTAATTGCAATTATAATACTTATATTAATAATAACAATAATGATAACTCTTAATGTGATTAATAATAATAATACTTCTTAAGATCTTAGGAGTAACAACAATTATCATAATAATAATAACTATAATAATAATAATAAAAATAATAATAATAATATTAATAATAATAATAATAATAATAATAATAATAATAATAATAATAATCACAATAACAATAATAAAAATAAAATTTGATAAGATAACTACCTCTCCAAAGCTTTAAAAATAATAGCTGCCCATGCCCGGACTCGAACCCGAGACCTCTCGGTTACCGGTAACACCATCAAACCACTCGACCATTTTAACTTTTCTGAAATATATCCCATTTAAATTTAATATAACCCGTATTATAATTCCCTCTTCTTCCTCACACAATTGACTTCGAACAGGGCCAAAATCATAACGAAAGTTTTACAGTTTGTAATTAGTATGTGGATTCAAAATAGATATATACAGTGTGATACCTTGATTTACAGAACAAAAAGGAATAAAAAAAATTTGTACAGCCCTGCTGTATCGACATGGGTTTTTAATTTTTTGTTTTTGATTTTTGAGTTTGATAATGTTTTAGCCAAAAATCATAACACAATATATTTCAAATCCAACTTAGAAACTTTCTCAAACATCAATTGAATCAGATACATAAACACGAACTCAAATTTAATCAAGAACATGTGTTTGACTTTTTAATTCCAAAAACTTTGACTTCGAAATTAGAACTTGATAAGAAGAATTGGCAGTTGAAACTTTCTAGAAAGTTTGATTGGATAGTTCCTAACATAACTGCGTTATTAGATTTTAAGGATTGATAAAAAAAATCAAGATTTTGATGAAATGGATATAAACAGAGATATCGAGCTGCTTTTGTAATTTTTTTTTTCAGTTTTAATTCTATGATTTGGATTATCCACAATTGATAATTGATATAGATGGACGTTGGAATGGTTTATGTAAAATCACGTGAGTATTTGAATTGTGTTAAAGCAATGAGATCGACAACTTGGTTCAATCAGGAACAGAGAAAAGAAAATAAATAATGGATATTGATTATAATCGAGTTTGTTTGATTATGGGACTTTATGGCAATCGTTAGTACCAATTAGCAGACAGAAACAAAGTTTTATTACAGTTGATGGATAAGTAAAACGGATTCCAGCTCTAGACATATATACCTGATTATATAATTTGTATAAATAAATAAATAAGTATTTTTATATTAATACTAATAATTATATAAATAATAAAAATAATAAAATTAATGATAATAATATCAATAATAATAATAATAAATATATTAATAATAATAATAAATAATAATGATACTAAAAATGATAATGTTAAATAAGTTTAATAATAATAATCATAAAAAATGATATCAATAATATTATAATTAATACTAATAATAACACTACTTATAATAATTATTAAAAATGATATTACTAATGACAAAATAAATTGTATTACTTTTATAATGATGATTCTTAATGCTAATGGTAATAATAATATCTAATAATAATACTACTAGTTATAATGATATTAACCATGATAACAATAATATTAATAATAATAATACTATAACAAATCAAATGTGTCAAATTTCATATTATAATTTTTAATAATTTTAATAGTACTGATATTAATAATAATAATAATAATAATGTAAATACTATAATTAAACTTGTAATTACATTTAATATATTAATTTTACAATTTATTACTTATGTAATGTTTACTAATTATACAATATATAATTGAATTATTACATATAACAATACATATACATAATATTCTTAGATATTTATGTATATAGATTTATTACAACATAATTATTTGGTATTTTATTTTACATAGTTGATTCTAAATTTTCATTTTATATATATATATATATATATATATATATATATATATATATATATATATATATATATATATATATATATATATATATATATATATATATATATATTCCTAATTCTACTTTCATATATATACATATATATACATATTTGTTTACACACAATTTGTTCGTGAATCGTCGGGATCGGTCGAAGGTTAATTGAATATATGAACATTGTTTCAAAATTTTCTAGACTCAACATTACGTACTTTGCTTATCGTATCGAAATCATATAAAGATTAAGTTTAAATTTAGTCAGAAATTCTCGGGTTGTCACATAATACGTATCGTGACCCGTGTACATGTCTCAGACTCGATCACAACTCAAAGTATATATATTATTTGAGAATCAACCTCAACCCTGTATAGCTAACTCTATCATTACTGCATATAGAGTGTCTATGGTTATTTCAATTAATATATATAGATGCGTCGATATGATATGTCAAAACCTTGTATACGTGTCCCGATATTTAGAATGCGTAAATAATAGTATTTAAATGATGATAAATAAAGTGCGTAAAATAAATAACAGAAATTAAATGACGATAATTAAAATTGCGAGAATCTCAAAATTGCGATAAATAAATTGCAATAATTAAATTTAATAAGGAATTAACAGTTAGCTAGGAATAGTTAGCTAGGATTTTGTTAGCGTGGATTCTTAACAAAATTTTCTCATGGTTAATTTGTTTGTTTCTAACAAATTTTATTTTGTCAAATGTTTTCTTCATTATGCCACTCGTTGGATTCTGATAGGTCAAAATCCAAATATGAAATTGAAGAAAAATGGTTATTCTGCGGTAAATAGATACGTATATCTTTGGATGTAAGTAGGATAGTAAATGACTGTTCAATCAGATTCGAAGAATGTACAGTATAACATGTTAATATGAAAGTTAAATATTTCCTCGGGTATTACCTACCCGTTAAAATATTTTCACCTTTAACAGTTTGTGCAAAAGAATTTTTAATTACAATCTTTATGAAAACATATATACATATATATTTTCTTCAGATGCAATCATGGATTTAATGAGTTAATATGATATTAAACTCATTTACCTTTTCGGTTTGAGCTCGAAGAAGTAATCTCTAAACCTATTAGGAACCACATATTCTTCGCAGAATATCAATGAAGTTATGGATCAATACTTCATCGTTCATAATTATTAGTACTCCTTGGTATCTATGGTGCGTACGACGTTGATGCTCGAGGTACAAATTGTGATGTCGAGGTGTAGGATGTGGATGTTACTGTAGCTGGTAGGTTTTGCACCATATTCTCCAAATTGATTACTCGAACGCGAAGCTCGTTGACTTCTTCCATTATTCCGGGATGATTGTCGGTTCGGACGAGTGGATGAATAAGATCTAGAATTTGAGATAGTATATAATCATGACGAGATACTCTGAAAGTGAGAGAGAAAATGGTATTACAAACAGGTTCGCCGGTAAGTGCTTCAGGTTCTTCGCCAAGAGGTGAATTCGGTTGGTGAAAGGGATCGCCTTCTTCGCATCTCCATTGATTAAGTTGACTATGAACCCATCTCCAATTCATCCAGAATAGATGACTAGTTGGTTGATCCATTTCATTTACACCGCTTTCGGAGCTTAAGTTAATATCCATGTCGGAATAGCTGTCGGAATAACTATCGGAATAGCTATCGGAATCTGAGGGACTCGAACTGGTTGAGGAATTCATCTCGTACGACCAGATGAAGTATTTTCGATAAGAAATAGATTATAGGATATAGATTAGTACCCTGCAATACATAATTTACATATGCATATAAAATACTAAAATTCCATAAGTTACGGAGGAATCTACGGAATATGTCAGGTAAAGGTAACAATAACAGATACGCTAAGATATGTATTTATCTATACACTGTCTATGCAATAGAGGCAGTCAAAAGTGTCTAGACTTTAAGGATGATAAGAAAATAATTTTCGACATGAAATGATAAGCAAAACTTTTGACATGCAGACACGGTCGAAGTCCAGACCCACTAATGCATCTAAACAACTATCAGTTAGACATACTAATGCAAGACCTGGTTCGCTAAGACCACCGCTCTGATACCAAATTTCATGACCCGTCCTAATCCATCTGGACGAATACATTACATTTGGTTACATCGCGAGGTACTTGACCTCTATATGATACATTTTACAAACATTGCATTCGTTTTTGAAAGACAAACTTTCATTACATCGAAAGTTGATAGCATGCATACCATTTCATAATATATCCAACTATAATTGACTTAATAATAATCTTGATGAACTCAACGACTCGAATGCAACGTCTTTTGAAATATGTCATGAATAACTCCAAGTAATATCTCTAAAATGAGCAAATGCATAGCGGAAGATTTCTTTCATACCTGAGAATAAACATGCTTTCAAGTGTCAACCAGAAGGTTGGTGAGTTCATTAGTTTATCATAATCATTCATTTTCATCATTTTAATAGACCACAAGATTTCCTTTATTCAATAATCATACACTCGCAAGTGTTTAAAAAATCATTCATATGAATTGAACACCTGGTAACCGACATTAACATAATGCATATAGAATATCCCCAAAATAGAAATCCATCTGTATAATATAAACTCGAAGTACTAAAGCATACTATTTTCTAGTATGGGGGGTGTTAGTGCCCGTAGATCTACCTTTAGGATTCGCGTCAATTATGGTGTCTGTTCCCTAATTCTTAGGCTACAAAGCTAAAAGGGGTTATATTCGATTCGATAATCCAACCATAGAATGTATTTTTAAGTACTTGTGTCTATTTCGTCAAACATTTATAAAAGCAGCGCATGTATTCTCAGTCCCAAAAATATATATTGCAAAAGCATTTAAAAAGGGAGCAAATGAAACTCACTATAATGTATTTTGTAGTAAAAATACATATGACGACATTGAACAATGCAGGGTTGGCCTTGGATTCACGAACCTATATCATTTGTATATCTATTAATAAATATAATGGAAATCACAGTCATCCATTTATTAATATATATTATTTATATATTTGTAGTTATATAGAATTTATACTAAATTTCATTTAAAAACGTTTACTTATATTATATCTTAGATTATATGTTATCTATATATTTATTTTGTATATATTTTTAAAATGATTAATATCTATACCTTTAGTTATATTATCATGTCTATATATATTCCCTATTATATTTAAAAATCAATAGTTTGTTATGTGTAAGTATTTATAAAAATGTTAAGATGTTTGATATATATCTATATTAAATTTTAATATAATTATAGTATACGTAATAAGTATTTTTTTATATACAAAATATTTATTTATAAAAATGCTAGTTTTGATAATACTGATTCTTTTAATAATAATAATAACTTTAATAATAATGTTAACACTAATAATGAAAATCATAATGGTAATAATAATAATAATAGTAGTTATGTTAATAATAATAATACTAATAATTATAAAATAATACAATTTCTAATATTCATGATAATAATAAATTTTTATTATTTTCATAATACTAATAATAACAGTAATCATAATCATCATACTAATGGTAATAATACTAAAATGATAAGGTTACTACTAATAATAATATGATTAATACTTATAATAATGATAATGATAATAATTATAATACTTATACATGTGATAATAATAATAATAATATTTATAACATTAATGATAACAATGATAATAATAACACTAACAATCATAACAACAACAACAACAATAATAATAATAATAATAATAATAATAATAATAATAATAATAATAATAATAATAATAATAATAATAATAATAATAATAATAATAATAATAATAATAATAATAACAATTAGTGAGAATGCTACCTCACAAAGATTTTCCCAAAAAGAATAAAGCTGCCCACGCCCGGGCTCGAACCTGTGACCACTCGCTAACCCGCTAACACCTATGACCATTCTTCCGTTTCATTCTTTTCTGTTTAAATACCCAGTAGTATAATTCGCTTTTATTATGCTTCATCTCCAATCAATTCCATTAATTCGATTATACTTCCAACAGAGATTATCACAAGTCGGGTTTTAGAATTAATAACTAAAACAGAAACATTTATTTGCTATTTATTTGATATAATTAAGATTAACAGCAAAAGAAGATTTTTAATAAAAGAAAGAAGCAGTAGCTGCACTTCGTAAAAAAAATATAGAACAAAATTCTTGATTTCGTATTCTAGATACAAATAGGTTGTAGTGTCAACATAAAAGAGGTATTAAACCATTCCAGGAATCTGTGTAAATCCTCAATTTTAAAAGAATCAATCTGTAAAACTCTAATTTCTTTGATAAACAATCTGTTGACTTTTTTAATTTCAAACTTTGACTCTCGAATTCGTGTCCAATATAAAGAATTAAAAGTGGAAAATTTGCAGATAGTTTCACTAACAGGTTCCTAATACATCTGCATCTTTACTTTTTGAAGGTTCATTCAATATTTATCTAATGCTCATCATAGCCAAGAATGCCAAGAACACTAAATCAAATCTTAAATTTTAAAGCGTTTTAGATTATAATTACAACACGAATTGTGTTTTAAATCATTCATATAAACTTTTTAAATCATCAATTGATTCAGAAACCTCAGAACGAATTCAAATTTCACGATGAACAAAACCTTTGACTTTTTGTATTTTAACTTTGACTTCAAAATTCGTAATTAATATGAAAGATTGGAAGTTGATAACTTACAGGTAGTTTACATAGATCATTCCTAACCGAACTGCATTATTACATTTTGAGAATTGAATTGATTTCGAGGTTTTTGGAAAATAAAATAAAAATAGAGTTCATCGGCTCTTTTTCTTTCTTTGTTTTTTTTTTAATCCGATAAAGAATGAAGTGCTAGTTGGTTGTTTTATAATGATCTGGTTGACAAATTGCAATTTACAAACAGGAAATAAATGAAAAGCGGATAGTGACTCAAAACCAATTTTGGTTTTATCCTTGATTTTATTTATAAAATTAATTTTAATAATAATAATTCTATTAATAATAAATAATAATAATAATAATACTGAATATTATCAATAATAATAATATATTAATAATACTATTAATAATTATTATCCTAATAATAATGATATTTAGAATAATAATACTAATAGTTATAAATAATGTTTATAATGATATTATTAATAATAATATTAATAAATTCTATTATTTTGATAATAATAATATTAATAATAATATATAATAATAATAATGATTCTTAATGATAATACTTAATAATAACATTAGTAATATCAAGTTACATGTTTTAAATCTTTATATCTATATATATAATAATAATAATATTAATAATACAAATAATATTATTAATATTAATATTAATAATAATAATGAGAGTAACACTAATAATATTGATATAACAAATTATGCTTATCAATCCCATATATATATATATATATATATATATATATATATATATATATATATATATATATATATATATATATATATATATATATTATTAATAATAATATTAATAATAATGATATCAATATTAATAATGAAAGTAATATTATATTTTAACTTGTAATTACATATATTAATATTATTTATTAATTATATAATATTTCATATACCTTATATATATTTATTATTTATACATTTTAATAATATACATATAGTACTAGTTTTGTATATAATACATATTCAAACTGCTATATATAAAATTATGTTTTAAATATCAAGTTTTATTACTAAGATAAATATGTTACTTATATATATATTGAAACAAGTAAACTTATAGTATAACATTATACATTTAATACTTTGCTAACGTTGACAAATTATGTTCGAAATCATTTATATTCAATATACTCTATTTAAAGTAACAAGTTTTAGTTATTTTAAATTATCTTTCATAAAAACTAAATCACATAATAGTTCATTAATATATTTAACTTATTATATATAATTATTTACATATATAATTATTTATATATACATTTCTGTTTACAGTTAAAAGTTCGTGAATCGTCAGGAATAGTCAGAGGTCAAATGTTTTCATGTAAACTGTTCCAATGTTTTCGAGACTCAACATTACGGACTTTGTTTATCATTTCGGAAACATATAAAGATTAAATTTAACATTTGGTTAGAAATTTTCGGGTCGTCACATATAAATCCTGCAAAAGAACTGATACATATTAGAAGCTTGAAGACTGATTATACAATTGCGAGTTTCTCAATTATAGTATTCACTATCCTTTGACCATCAGACCATGATCTGCGAGGAGTTACTACTACATAACTTCTTATAGCATGATGTATAAGTCCAACATTCACTCTAATTTTCATCGTAAGGGTTTGATTTCCTATCAGTTGTCACAAAAGAACATGAACAGATTTAGTTACAGATTACATAAATGATTAATACATCCATAAAAAAAAAAATTTGCTTACTGAATGATATCTAGCTTAAATCTCTAACGTGAATCATATGAAGAATGTGTATGACAGAATTGATAGAATTGATAAATCGTATGGCCCAACAACATGTATAACATATAAGTTCAAGTGTGATGACCCGAAAATTTCTGACCAAATTTAAACTTAATCTTTGTATGATTAACATTTCTGACACGATAAGCAAAGTCTGTAAAACTGAATCTCAAAATTTTTGAACTACTTTTATATATTTAAATACCCTTCGGTTGTTTTCGACGATTCGCGAACAATTATATGTAAATAGATACATATATACTATAACTTAAAAAGGTAACAATGTATTAATTATTTGATACCGTACATTAAACTTATTGGTTTAAATATCTATTTGAATATATATGATAAGTTGAAATATTTATTATTAAAATTTATTTATAAATAACTTCCAATGTGTATTTAAAAACTAATTTATGTATATTAAAAAAGATATATACATATATATAATTTCAAGTTATTTAGTAAATGATAGTAACATTTTCAAATTGCTACAGTACCCAAAATGCTACAGTGTTTTTGAAAATCACTATTTGCTATAGTGAATTGCTACAGTAAAAATTGACTTTGCTACAGTAACTTGCTACAGTGGTATAGTTTATGGATGATTTAAGACTATATTTTGACAAAGGTACGATTCACGAAACGTAAAGTACAAGTTTTCTCAGTATACGATAGGACGTTCGAAAAACCGGAACCGGGACATAAGTCGAGTGACGACGTACGACTTATCGGAACGAAAATTACAAGTCAACTTTGCATGTAAATTTAATATAATATATAATTAATTATATAAATTAAATATATTATATTAATAATTAAAAAATATGTCGACAAACTAGAAGTTAAAAGATCATGAGCTGGAAATCCATCCCATGCGATCGCATGGGAAATGGTCTTGGAGGCCATGCGATCGCATGGCAGTCCTGGACAGGCCACACCTATAAAGCTCGAGATATCTACCTCTGTTTTAATTTAAAAATTACTCCGTATTATATTTATTAATTATATTATTATTATTATTATTATTATTATTATTATTATTATTATTATTATTATTATTATTATTATTATTATTATTATTATTATTATTATTAGTATTATTATTATTATTATTATTATTATTAAGATTAATATTATTATTATTAATCTTATTATTATTAGTAGCATTTGTATTATTATTAGTATTATACATAAAATACTACGACGAGGTGATGAGCGTGTCACTTTCAAAATAGTTTTATGAGCCGGATAAAGCTAAGGAAATTATGGGTTATTGTCAAGGAGGTTATGGGTAATATTCATGGGTATTATTTGCAAGTCAAACCTAGTGTTATCATCTCCGTTACGTCTACGTACTTTTCTACAATATTGAATCCCAATATTGATATGTAAGTACTTATATTTTATCTTTTATATAATAATTGTGTATCCATGTCTAGTACTCGAGTATATATATTTATACATGCTTGTATGCTAAATTTCCTTGTTAAACAATTTATGATGTACCACAAATTAAATACATATATTACTGGTCAAAGGTATATGATATATATGTTTTTGGAAAGCTGACGAAAAATCAATAACTTTTCATTTAGATGTCTAATAATTTCGATGAATGGATTAAAAGATGTGAGCAACTGAATTATGATTGAAGTTAATTGAAATTGCTTTTGAATCTACAATTAAGATTTAAACAACTTGTTTACGAGATTGATAAATTGGATTTTTGAATATTACCAACCGAGTAAATGAATCCTTATATAAGGTACGTCTCGTTTTGTTAAACTATTGTCAAAATTGACTTTTTGAAACAACATTGGATAACTTTTGTATGTCAATATCGAGCATTAGGATTATGATACACTATGACCTGACCTAGCTTGATAGACATTTATTGACCAACATATGTTCTCTAGGTTGAGATCTACGGTTATTTGGTAATCCATGTTTCGATCACATTTTGGTGAACGACTTTATATGCTGCTAAGGCGAGTTTCATTGTTCCCTTTTTAATTGCTTTTGCAATATATATTTTTGGGCTGAGAATACATGCACTTTATTTTAAACGCAATGGATACAAGTACATACTAAATTCTACACTGAGTTTGAACAGAAAATCCCTTAGCTTTGGTAACTAGTAACTGCCGGTTATAAGAACTGGTGGGCGCGAGTAGTTATATATGGATCCATAGGGCTTGATATCCCCGTCCGAGCTAGAGCACTAGCCTTTTAACGGACGTATGCTATTTGAGAAGCGTACACGTTGGTTTGCGTGCATTATTAAGATGATTATACAAAGGGTACAAATTATATATACGTTAAGTTTAGTTATCAGGGTGCTCAATCTTGTAGAATATTTTGATAAACGTTTCTGGATGAAACAACTGAAATCTTGTGATCCACCTTTATATACAGATTATACGAAACATTAAAACTATGAACTCACCAACCTTTGTGTTGACACTTGTTAGCATGTTTATTCTCAGGTTCCCTAGAAGTCTTCCGCTGTTTACTTATATATTAGACAAGCTATGTGCATGGAGTCTTACATGACATGTTTATCAAGAAAACGTTGCATTCACCAAATCATCACCGTGTATCTTATTTTGACTGCATTGCCAATGGAAGTACTATTGTAAACTATTATTTACGGTGATTGTCTATATGTAGAAATCATCAAATGTCGAAAACCTTTGATTTAAATATTCATTTATGGTGTGCCTTTTCAAAAGAATGCAATGTTTACAAAACATATCATATAGAGGTCAAATACCTCGCAATGAAATTGATGAATGACGTGTTCGTCCATATGGATTTGGAGCGATCGTCACATCAAGAGTCCATCCTTTTTTTAAAACCAATTGGTGATAGAGGGACTTCCCCCTTGGACTTATATACATACATTTGTTCTGTCCCATGACCGATGTGGGATCACTTCCCAACACGCCCCGACGACACACACATGGGGGCCTGACTCGGACTCGCTTTATAAAACCACTTACCTGAGCTCTGATACCATGACAAAATTAATAAATCGTATAGCCCAATAACATGTACAACATATAAGTCCAAGAGTCTATCTTTTTCTAAAATAAATTGGTGATAGAGGGACTTCCCCTTAGACTTATATACATACATTTGTTTTGTCACATGGCCGATGCAGGATCACTTCCCAACAGTGCAGTCTCACAATCTTAAGCATTAAACATATAAGCTCGTATAGTCTTGTAACAATGAAATGACCCGCAACGCGGCCCCAAGAGCTGCACGAGCCGAGTGCTCATCGCAAACGGAGGGACAATCGCCCCTCACGAGCTAAAGACGTGGACCAACCTGGTATCTCCAGGTTAACAACTAAAACCATGGTGGGAGATACAAGTTAGCCACAATTTTGAGCTTATAAGGAACCAATATCTTTATTCTGTAACCGATGTGGGATGGGTTGTTACACATGAGCTCCTCCTCCAACTTACGCAAAACGGCCTTTCATTCCCTTGTTTTGTCTAAAAAAAGTCAACTATTATATATCATTTTAGTGTGGGTACGTGAATTGTGTGATTATTCTGTTTTTGCTAGTTTGGATAAGGATGGTTTTGATCATGAATTTGTTGCTTTTGCAAATCGGGCCATATGGCTTGGGACAGATAATTTGGGTGATGAAGACGTTCGTTCGGTTATTAATGTAGGTGCTACTCTGATGTCTTCTGTCTAATCGAATTAGGGAGTGCTCATGGTGATGCTATGTAACTGTGACGATCGCTCCAAATCCATAAGGACGAACACGTCATTCATCGATTTCATTGCGAGGTTTTTGACCTCTATATGATACGTTTTGTAAACATTGCATTCTTTTGAAAAGGCACACCATAAATGAATATTTAAATCAAAGGTTTTCGACATCTGATGATATCTACATATTGACAATCACCGTAAATAATAGTTTACAATAGTACTTCCGTTGACAATGCAGTGAAAATAAGATACATGGTGATGATTTGGTGAATGCAACGTTTCCTTGAAAAATATGCCATGTAACACTCCATGCACATAGCTTGTCTAACATATAAGCATATAGCAGAAGACTTCGACATCAGAAGACTTCTAGAGAATAAACATGCTAACAAGTGTCAACACAAAGGTTGGTGAGTTCATAGTTTTAGTGTTTCGCATAATCTGTATATAAAAGTGGATCACAAGATTTCAGTTGTTTCATCCAGAAACGTTTATCAATAGATTCTACATAACAGGGCACCCTGGTAACTAAGCTTTAACGTTATAATGATAAATACCCCATTCGTTTTAATACACGCAAACCAACGTGTCCTAAACTCAAATAACACACGTCCGTTAAAAGGCTAGCGCTCTAGCTCGGACGGGGATGTCAAGCCCTATGGATCCATATACTGTTATTCGCGCCCACCAGTCCATATGCTATGTACTGGCAGCTACTAGTTACCAAAGCTAAGGGATTTTCGGTTCAAACTCAGTGTAGAATTTAGTATGTACTTGTATCCATTGCGTTTAAAATAAATTGCATGTATTCTCAGCCCAAAAATATAAATTGCAAAAGCAATTAAAAAGGGAGCAATGAAACTCACCTTAGCAGCATATAAAGTCGTTCACCAAAATGTGACCGAAACTCGGATTACCAAATAACCGTAGATCTCAACCTAGAGAACATATGTTGGTCAATAAATGTCTATCAAGCTAGGTCTGGTCATAGTGTATCACAATCCTAATGCTCAAGATCGACATACAAAAGTTATCCAAAGTCATTTCAAAAAGTCAATTTTGACAATAGTTCAACAAAACGAAACATACCTTATATAAGGAGTCATTTACTCGGTTGGTAATATTCAAAAATCCATTTTATCAATCTCGTAAACAAGTTGTTTAAATCTTAATTGCAGATTCAAAAGCAATTTCAATTATGTCAGTCGTAATTCAGTTAATCATATATCTTAATCCGTTCATCGAAACTATTCGATATCTAAATGAAAAGTCATTGATTTTTTGCCAGTTTTCCAAAAACATGCATATCATATACCTTTTACCAGTAACATATGTATTAAATTCGTGATCTATTATAAACTATTTAACGACAAAATTAATCGTACTAGCATGCATAATCCTATATACTCGAGCACTAGTCAGGGATACACTATTAATATATAATAGATAAGATATAAATGCTTACGTATCAATATTGTGATTCAATATTGTAGGAAAGTACGTAGACGCAACGGAGATGATAAATACTAGTTTTACTCACGAGCAAAACACTTGAACAATACTCAAAACCTCCTTAGTAATAATCCATAGTTTCCTTAGCTCTATCCCGCTTGAAAACCCATTTTGAAAGTGACACGCTCATGACCTCGTCGTAGTATTTTAAGTGATATAATTAGTAATAATAATAATACTACTAATAATAATAAAAAATAATAATAATAATCTTAATAATAATAATAATAATAATAATAATAATAATAATAATAATAATAATAATAATAATAATAATAATAATAATAATAATAATAATATTAATATAAATAATAAATAATAATAATATTACAGAGGGAGTAGTATAGGTGTAAATAAAACTCGAGCAGAAACTGGCATTTTATAGGCAACTTTTTGGAATCTGATGCCCATACGATCGCATGGGTTTTTAGTGTATTTTCCATGCGATCGCATGGCCGCTTGATCCAGCTCAAATTTTTTTTGTTTTCTTGTTTGTTGACATATTATTATATAATATATATATAATATATATAATTTAAATAATTAATTATATATTATATTAAATTCATGTGCATAGTTGACTTGTAATTTTCGTTCCGATGACTCGTACGTTGTCACTCGACTTATGTCCCGGTTTCGGTTTCTCGAACGCATTTTCGTACGTTTAGAAAACACGCAATTTACTTGAGGACAAGCAACGCTCAAGTGTGGGAATATTTGATAATGCTAAAAATGAACATATATTTCATAGCATTATCCCTCAAGAAAGACAAGGTTTTAGTTGCAATTGTTCTATTTACAAGTGATATTTGTTTAAATAATAAAAGGTGAAAACAAAAGACAGATTCAACGAATTGAAGAAGCAAACTACCAAAAAGCTCAAAAGCACAAAGTACAATCCAAGAGGATCAAATTAATGATGAGAAACGTCTAAAAGTTACAAGAGTACGAGCCGCAAAACGCAAAATACAAGATATTAAATTGTACGAAAAGGCGTTCGAAAATCTGGAACCGGGACCAAAGTCAACTCTCAACGCTCGACGCAACGGACTAAAAATTACAAGTCAACTATGCACATAAATATAATATAATATATAAATAATTCTTAAAATTATATATATATATATATATATATATATATTATATTTATTTATTAAAACTGTCGGCAAATAAAAAACAAAAGCATGTGAGCTGGAAAAGCAGGCCATGCGATCGCATGGCCTGGAAGTGCAAAATCCATGCGGTCGCATGGTGAACAGTATCAGCTCAGGTCCTATAAAGTTCGCGTGTTTTGGCCGAATTTTTACACATCTTTCTCTACTCTCTATCTCACAGATATATATATATATATATATATATATATATATATATATATATATATATATATATATATATAATTATATTTTAATTTTAATTTTAATTTTAATTTAAGATTAATAATAATAAGGGTATGTTAGCGAATGTTGTAAGTGTGTAAGTCGAAATTCTGTCCGTGTAACGCTACGCTATTATTAATCATTGTAAGTTATGTGCAACCTTTTTAAATTAATGTCTCGTAGCTAAGTTATTATTATGCTTATTTAATGTCGAAGTAATCGTGATGTTGGGCTAAATATTAAAGACGGGGTAATTGGGCTTTGTACCATAATTGGGGTTTGGACAAAAGAACGACACTTGTGGAAATTAGACTATGGGCTATTAATGGGTTTTATATTAACTTATCGATACCTCATTAATTTAATATAAAGGTTATAATTTGACGTATCTATAAATAACCACTTACGCTTAATCGGGTACGGTGGGCGGGATATATATAAATACCAATAATTGTTCATTTTACCGGACACGGAACTGGATTAATAGTTAATAGACTTGTTGAAACAGGGGTGGATTACATTCAAGGGTAATTGGTGTAATTGTTAACAAAATAGTAAAACCTTGGACTACACGCAGTCAATAACCTAGTGTATTCATTAAACAAAGTATTAAGACCTTGTTACAATTCGAATCCCTAATTAGTTGGAATATTTGACTTCGGGTATAAGGATAATTTGACGAAGACTCTCGCACTTTATATTTATGACTGATGGACTATTATGGATAAAACCGTATGGACATATCAAATAATCCAGGACAAAGGACAATTAACCCATGGTACTAAACTAAAAACAACACGTCGAACATCATGATTACGGAAGTTTAAATAAGCATAATTCCTTTATTTCATATTTAATTGCACTTTTAATTATCGAAATTTTATTTATTGTCATTTTATTTATCGTACTTTTTAATTATCGCAATTTTATTTATCTTCATTTTATTTATCGCGTTTTTATTTATCGCAATTTCATTATCGTTATTTACTTTACGCTTAAAATTAAGTTATATTTATTTTTAATATTTTACATTAGGTTTTAACTGCGACTTAAGTTTTAAAATCGACAAACCGGTCATTAAACGGTAAAAATCCCCCTTTTATAATAATACTACTACTTATATATATTTATATATTTACAAATATAGTTTTAAAAATATAGCGTTAAACTTGGCTAGCTCCCTGTGGAACGAACCGGACTTACTAAAAACTACACTACTGTACGATTAGGTACACTGCCTATAAGTGTTGTAGCAAGATTTAGGTATATCCACTCTATAAATAAATAAATAAATTGTGTAAAATTGTATCGTATTTAATAGTATTTTGTAGTAAATATATAACTATTTCGTATACACCTCTACGCACATCACTAAGTCTACTAACGCATTGCTAATTTGGACATCTTGCAGGTAGCAAGGTACCGTAAATCTTCCTGTATCTCCTAACTTAGGGGAAATTCCATGTTGTAACACTAACGAGCATTCCTCACTTAAGGGCAAACTAACTATCTCTCTTAATCTCTCTTTGTTTGAAAGCAGTTCTTTGAAAAACTTAGCGCAGTTTGGCATTTCTACTAAAGCATCTACTAGTCGTACATTCAAATGCAAATTCTTAATAATAACCCAATACTTAGCGAATTGCGGTTCTTGTTTTTCCTTCCTAATCCTACCTGGGAAAGGATTGCAGGCGCGCGGAATAATTTTCGGGGCCTTAGGAGAGATAGGTTCCGGTGGATTGACATTGGCACAGGTTCCTTATCGGAAAAATCTTGTATGGGTATATTGACAGTTGTTTCCTTTCCTCCTCTAGTAATTACTAGGGCATCAAACTCACTACACTCTACGTCAACTTTAGTGGTTAAACGTTTAAGCGTAACCTGAAAATGGGTGATCAATTCTTCAAAAGTCTTTATCAAAGTGTCGAACTTATTTTGACATTCTATGACTTGAAGGTTTATCGTGTATTGCTTTTTCATAAAGTCAACTAAAATTTCCTTAGAGTGGAAAGTAGGTTTGTGCAACGGGAAGATTATATTATGATCCGAGCTATCTTGCTGTTTGTGTGCCCATCTAGGGTAAGGATACCTTAGATTGGTTCTAGTAGCATCGGGGTTTCTAGGAATTGGTAAATTTTGAAGAGTGAGGGTGAGATCTTCTAATCTGGTTTCCAGCATTTTTACCGTATGCGCGAAGACGTCATCCTTCTCAGCAGCTTCGTTGCTCCAATGCTCCTGCTTTGCAGCTATTGTGTCCAAGAGATTCCATGCTTCGTCTGCTGTTCGGGACATGAAATTGCCTTGCGAGGCCATGTCTAAGAGAGACTTATCATCCTTGGTCAAACCATTGTAAAGTGTACAGATTATGTCTGCCGACTTAACGAATGATTCAGACATCTTTTAAGCATCATCTTTATTCTATTCCATGCTAGACACAATGACTCGTTTTCTTTTTGAGAAAAGTTTGTGATGTCATTTCTTAAACAGGTTTGCAGGGAGGGTGGATAAAATTTGTTTAGAAATTTAGTGGCTAAATCCTCCCATGAATGGATTGAATTCGGGTTAAGTTCGTCAAACTATGCTAAAGCGTGTGAAGACAGAGAATATTGGAAAAGGTGAAGTTTTAAAAGGTTTTTCTCATTTTCTTCCTTCTTAAAAGAGTCAGCCAGACTGATAAATTTGTTTAAGTGAAAGTTTGGATTGTCAGTCGGTAATCCTTGAAATTTACAGATCATACTGACTAGTTTAATCATGTGTGAATTGATTTCAGGAATCTCTTCGGTTCCTAAGGTGATTGGTCATCCTTTTTCCTCTAAGCATGACTTATGTATAGAAGCAAGGGTGTCTTGTTGTTCCATTTTTTAGATTTTCTGTTTAAAAAGACTTAAAAGTAACTTTTAGAAAATATTAATTTACTAAAAGGATCGATAATTTAATAAAAACAATTATTCTTAAAATTCGGTTGCTAACCAAATATGATATCTTAACTGATAGAATTTCTTACAGATTACTTGTATCGAGGTGGCCAGACCGACTACGGAGAGGCAGGTTCCTTTTGGTTCCAATATAATTGGAGACTGTTCGGAAAATCCAACAACCAAGTCCGTGTATAATTGTCTTTCTTAGACACCACCAAACAACACTTTTATCTGTTTAAAATCTTTCTCAATCAAAATATTCGATCCTCGGCAGCGGCACCAAGAAAAGCTACTGATATGCTACTAACAGACGGTTTTATTTGTGTGGTGTCGTTAGGTCGCAGGATGCCCGGTTCGGTAGCACACAGTGTCTTCGTTTATTTATATTGTGCGGGACCTAAATTTACTTTTACTTTCTAAGGTGTAGAAGGTGTAAGTTAACCTAGTGTCATGTTTTTTCTATGGATTAACGAATTGAAGATCAAGTGGATAATTGTCTTTTAGTTAAATTACCTGGATAAAAGTTAGTAGTTGGTTTAAGCTAAAAGACCTAAGTGCGGAAAAGTAAATAAGTGGAAGGATATCCGGAGTATGCAGATCAGGAAAATATTGACCAAGATATCAGCGTTGGGTTAGGGAAAGGTAATTATGCTTATGTTAAGACTATGCTTGGAATGATGTAGATCTGGTTGGATGAGCCAATTACACAGACCTACTTGTCTCTGAACTCTCGGAGTTCTCTTTGAGCAACGAGAAGTATGTCACTTGGTCGTATAATTGAAAGGTAACAATACCTCAGAGGTTATCCTCAGTAAAGTACTAGGTTTATTAGTGAGTTAATCTCTAATTCTAACCCTCGTTATCAGTTTAGTTAACTGAATAACAACGTGCTGTGTTGATTGAACACTGATCACAAACGGAAGAAATCCGTCGGTTTAAGTTAGCAAAACCTTAAATGAAAACTAACAACCATTCTATCTTACTAATGAGATCATATCAATTCAAATATTATACAGTATCACGGTTGATATACTGATAGTAAAGCAGATAGAAACCTAATAAGTACCTAAACATTTAGTATGACTAAGACCTAGGGCAACAATCAAACAAGAACATGCAACAGGCTTGGGTCACACAGTGAAGGCACTAACTAGATCTTAACAGCTCCTAAGAAGTTTCTTCAGAATAGTCAATAGGCATACTAGGTCATTCATGTCTCAATTCCTAATTTCCGTGTCCTAAAAGTGCATTAAATGCCTCTCGGGAACTCCGGCCATACCGAGTTCATAGAATCTTCAGATACTGTATAACCAGGGGTCTTAATCCTATGAAGTAGCTAATTTCATATAGGTGGATAAGTCCTGATCACAACCTAGGTTAGTCAATCCTTAATATGCTAGCATACAAATCTATCAGACTTCCTAGTTCAGTATTATAACAGTAATCGTACTAATTTAACATAATTACGCTAACCCAAACTTCTATCATGGCAACATATAGATTAATTAAGCTATCATGGTAACATCGGAACGCATTATTAAACATAAAAAGTAAGAACACATGTTGAATACAAAAGACAAGCGTTTCGGATAAAAACCTTAAAAGGTCGAAGAAATCTGCCCGAGATCGCGGGGACTCGCCGGGATATCCTCCGAAAAATAAAAGCTTAGCTAACTACTACTACAAACTAACTAAAAGCTTGAAAATATGAAATGAATTACAAATTGAATGTGTCTTGAAATGGATGGAGAAAGCCCTTTAAATAGACTTGGAATTTGCCTGCAAACGGCTGGCAGGCCGTTTGGCAAGCCGTTTGCAGGGCCCGTTTGCTAAGGCAAGCCGTTTAACGAGCCCGTTTGATCTAGGCATTTGGCAAGCCGTTTGGCAGCCCGTTTGGCAAGTCGTTTGGCTTGCTGATTTGCTGGATCATAACTTGATTTCTTGTCTTTCACCGTTTTCGCTCTAGAATCTTCGTTTTAGCTCCGTTTTACATGATTCTTTTTGTATCGCCTTCGTAATTACTTAATCTACAAAATCAACCGAAAAAGCGATAATTTTGCCGACAAAGTTTAAATCTTTATTGTTCTAGGGCTTAATATTGGAGATAAAAATGTGACTTTTTGACCGATATCATACATCTAAATCACTTTGTTCGATCAAGACGTGGAATATCTTCAAATATCTTTTTGTTTTTTCTAATAAGTTTTTTTTTTTTTTTTTTTTTTTTTTTTTGCACCGTATAGAGTATATAGGTTCTTGGATTTTATGCAGGTTTGACCTTTAGTGGTCAAATTTCATTACAAAAGTTGGTATTCATGTACTTGATACAAAAGTTGGGAATAAAATTATTGCTGCATATTGGAAACATTCTTTTGGTAAATTCACACTTTTGTATTCTCATTGTAATGCTGCTGATTTGGGTCAGATGTAAGAGGTTTTTATTGAGCTTAGAGCTCAACTCAGGCTCTATTATGAGGTATTTTTTCAGTTTTGTTATAAAGTGCTTTTGTTTCTGTGTGTTGGGTGATTATATTGACATGGGCTTTTTAATATTTATCATCATATTTGGTTATGTTGTGCTTAGAGTGATGGGAGTGGAGCAAGTCACTTACCCCGTCCCCCAGCTCGTTGCACGTCACCCCACTCCCCTCCCTAGTCTGTTTGCTTCGTCTCCCCCATGTTAGTCTCCCACGCGACGGATGTTTACCCCCTTTTTTTATTTTTGCTTTTTTTTCCAAAGAAATAAATTATTAAATATAATAAAATAATATTTTAACACACTAACTAACACAGTAACTGACATAGGTCACCACTCCCCACTTTTTTCGACTCAGCAAGTCAGGCCTGACATGCCAAGTGACCTCAGTCACCACTCCAGTGCTTTAATATACTATATAACCACAGCTTGTTGGTTTGATTTTTTGGCTAGTAGAAGAAATGTTTTTTGCTTAGTCCCACATCGGTGGATGGAAAGAGTGGGAAGTAATCTCTTTAGTTATAAAAAGAGCTTATGGGATTACTTCCAAATTGCACCAATCAATCAATACACTTTAAGTATTTGATTATTTCTTTCTTTCTTACCCTTGTTTGAGAGTTGTATTAGTTAAATATTTTGGAGAGTGTAGTTGGCTTAAGAGAGTCATCTATATCATTGTAACAATTTGTGATATAGTGTATTTCTCTCTTTGGGGGCCGGTGGTTTTTCTCCTGTTTTGGAGTTTCCACGTTAAATCTTGTGTTGTGTATTGTTCTTATTTCTTTACTATTATTGTTGGGCTGGGTGGTGGAAATTAGCGAGGCCGTAATTTCCCAACAACTGGTATCAGAGTGTCAGGTTTGACGGGGGTCTCGGTTATAGGAGTCGGAGTATGCTCTGTTGTGACGATCGCTCCAAATCCATATAGACAATACGTCATTCATTGATTTCATTGCGAGGTATTTGACCTCTATATGATACGTTTTGTAAACATTGCATTCTTTTGAAAAGGCACACCATAAATGAATATTTAAATCAAAGGTTTTCGACATCTGATGATTTCTACATATAGACAATCACTGTAAATAATAGTTTACAATAGTACTTCCATTGACAATGCAGTCAAAATAAGATACATGGTGATGATTTGGTGAATGCAACGTTTCCTTGAAAAATATACCATGTATGACTCCATGCACATAACTTGTCTAACATATAAGCAAACAGTGGAAGACTTCTAGGAAACCTGAGAATAAACATGCTAACAAGTGTCAACACAAAGGTTGGTGAGTTCATAGTTTTAGTGTTTCGCATAATCTGTATATAAAAGTGGATCACAAGATTTCAGTTATTTCATCCAGAAACATTTTTCAAAAGTTTGTCAATTGATTCTACGTAACAGAGCACCCTGGTAACTAAACTTTAACGTTTTAATAAGTACCCCTGTTTTAACATACATGCAACCAACATGTACAATACAGGAAAACTAACGTGTACTAACCTCAAATAGCATACGTCTGTTTTATAGTTCAGGCTAGGGTTTCTATACCTGAAACAGACGGGGATGTCAAGCCCTATGGATCCATATACTACTACTCGCGCCCACCAGTTCTTATAACTGGCAGTTAACAGTTACCAAAGCTAAGGGATTTTCGGTTCAAACTCAGTGTAGAATTTAGTATGTACTTGTATCCATTGCGTTTAAAATAAAGTGCATGTATTCTCAGTTCAAAAATATATATTGCAAAAGCAATTAAAAAGGGATCAATGAAACTCACAGTTTAATATTGATATACAATATTGCAGGAAAGCACGTAGACGCATCGGAGATGATAAACACGAGGTTTGATTCACAAAAATACCCCCGAACATTACCCATAATTTCCTTGGCAATAACTCATATTTTCCTTAGCTCTAGCTCGCTCGAAAACTCGTTTTGAAAATTACTTGGACAGCACTCCGTCGTAATATTTTATGTACATTATTATTTTTGTATTGCAAAAATAATAACACTAATAAAAAAAATAATAAGATTAATAATAATCTTAATAATAATAATAATAATAATAATAATAATAATAATAATAATAATAATAATAATAATAATAATAATAATAATAATAAATAATATTACGGAGTATATATATATTTGTGTATGTGTGTGATTCAAATCGAGCGAAAACACTAGAATTTATAGATGTGGCCTGACAAACACTGCCATGCGATCGCATGGGTTTGAAGGCCTGTGGCCATGCGATCGCATGGCCTCCCCTTCCAGCTCACATATTGTTTGTCATCAAGCTTGTCCACATATTTTAAAAATAATATATATTATATATAATTTATATTAATTATATATATAATATATTATATTCACGTACATAGTTGACTTGTAATTTTCATTCCGATAAGTCGTACGTCGTCACTCGACTTATATCCCGGTTTCGGTTTTTCGAACGTCCTTTCGTATACTGAGATAACTTGTACTTTAAGTTTCGTGAATCGTACATTTGTCAAAATATAGTGTTAAATCATCCATAAACTATACCACTCGAGGTATAACTTATACATTTGAGTGTTTTGGTCATTTACTTCTATAGATCATTGTCTCGCTATTTGTTAATATATATATATATATATATATATATATATATATATATATATATATATATATATATATATATAATACATACATTTTCATTTTGAAATAGTGTTTTACTGTAGCAATTCACTGTAGCAAAGTCAATTTTTACTGTAGCAAATAGTGATTTTCGAAAACACTGTAGCATTTTGGGTATTGTAGCAATTTGAAAATACTGTAGCAAATTAGTGTTTTACTTGTTCATCTTAAATGTTTTAGTTCACTTATCTAAATACCAATCGAATTAACAAATGAATGTTACTATCGTTTACTAAATAACTTGAAATTATATATATGTATATATCTTTATTTGATATACATAAATCAGTTTTTAAATAGACATTGGAAGTTATTTATAATTAATTTTAATAATAAATATTTCAACTTATCATATATATTCAAATAGATATTTAAACCAATAAGTTTAATGTACGGTATCAAATAATTAATACATTGTTACTTTTTCAAGTTATAGTATATATGTATCTATTTACATATAATTGTTTGCGAATCGTCGAAAACAACCGAAGGGTATTTAAATATATAAAAGTAGTTCAAAAATTTTGAGATTCAGTTTTACAGACTTTGCTTATCGTGTCGGAAATGTTAATCATACAAAGATTAAGTTTAAATTTGGTAAGAAATTTCCGGGTCATCACATCTGTGGTTGTCACGGGAGTGGATCGTCCACATCAGAAACGAGTTCTATTGATCGTATAGGGTATCTGGTTAGACAATATTTTTTCTGATTCGTAGTAATAGTTAGATTTGTTAGTGGCGAGTTGTGGATTTCCGATTTAAAGGGTCCTGGCTACCTGCTACATCTTTTGGCTATTCGAAACGTGAGCAAAATCAGAGAAAGTGTTGTTTATAGGATACGGATACGATGTCGAAGTTCAGTTCAATGAGGTTTGATGTAGAGAAATTTGATGGGAGGATCAATTTTGGCTTATGGCAGGTTCAAGTCAATGATGTGTTGATTCAGTTCGGGTTACACAAGGCATTGAAAGGTAAACCCACCTTTGTTTCCGGCAGTGATTCTAGCAGTAAGTTCGATGAAGAAGAATGGGATGATATGGATTTGAGGGCAGCAAGTGCGATTCGTTTGTGTCTTGCAAAGAACGTGCTTGCAAATGTGTACGGGTTATCAACGGCAAATGAGCTTTGGGTTAAACTAGAGCAGTTGTACCAGGGCAAGGGCATCTCAAATCAGTTGTGTCTTAAAGAACAATTTCATACTTTGCATATGGATGGGGGTTCAAAGATTTCAGATCATCTAAGTATTCTTAATGGTATTGTTTCAGAACTTGAAGCTATTGGAGTTAAAGTGGATGATGAAGATAAAGCTTTGAGGTTGATATTATCTTTGTCATCGTCTTATGAACACATGAAACCTATTTTGATGTATGGGAAAGAAACTCTGAAGTTTGAAGACGTTACTAGCAAGCTCCTATCCGAGGAGAAAAGACTGGAAGGTAACGGGCTCTCGTCATCAGAAAGTACGGTACTGTTGTGTTCGGATAGGCGGAAGAGAAACTCTGGAAAGAATTTGGTATGCTGGAGGTGCGGGAAGACTGGGCATGTAAGGGTTAATTGTCCAGGTGGAGCTAATCTGGAAAATGACTCCAAAGACGCTAACATTGTCTCCGTTGTTACGGAGAGTGATGAATTCCTCTGAAGTCACACCGTCCTCATGGTGTGTCCGCACCACCATGGAAAGGGATGTTCGTTATCGATTCCACAATTGCACATGGGCATTGGTTTGGCATTGATGCAGGCTGTGTGGTGGAAACTGATGTTGTAGCTGATGAAACTTCCAGGAAAAGCCAAACAGGAAGTTGCACCATAAAGTTTCAGCTGGTTGTTCAACAACATGTGCCGAGGTGAAATGCTTGGAATGTGATATTCTAAGTGCTATACTCTTAATGGTGGAGTATGATAATTCTTGTTAAGAGTTATGATTGTCTGTGATGACAATGATTGTCTGGTCTTGACAATGTTCGATGAAGATGCAAGTTTTGTCTCTTGGGAGATAATGTCATCGACATGAAGATGAGGATCTTGAAGTTGTCATCGAGGAAGCGTCTACATCAGTTATCCTTGCAATGTGGAAGCATGGTTATCTTCTTCTATCCAAAAGGTGGAGATTTGTTGGTTTGATTTTTTGGCTAGTAGAAGAAATGTTTTTTGCTTAGTCCCACATCGGTGGAAGGAAAGAGTGGGAAGTAATCTCTTTGGTTATAAAAGGAGCTTATGGGATTACTTCCAAATTGCACCAATCAATACACTTTAAGTATTTGATTATTTCTTTCTTTCTTACCCTTGTTTGAGAGTTGTATTAGTTAAATATTTTGGAGAGTGTAGTTGGCTTAAGAGAGTCGTCTATATCATTGTAACAATTTGTGATATAGTGTATTTCTCTCTTTGGGGGCCGGTGATTTTTCTCCGATTTTGGAGTTTTCACGTTAAATATTGTGTTGTGTATTGTTCTTATTTCTTTACTATTGTTGTTGGGCTGGGTGGTGGGAATTAGTGAGGCCGTAATTTCCTAACAAGCTGCACATGATTTAACAATGTAGTTTGATTGAATTTACACTTGTGGATTCTAATTTTAAGGTGTTACAACTTTTGATCAGGGGCATGTGATGATCGCTCCAAATCCATATGGACAATACGTCATTCATTGATTTTATTGCGAGGTATTTGACCTCTATATGATACGTTTTGTAAACATTCCATTCTTTTGAAAAGACACACCATAAATGAATATTTAAATCAAAGGTTTTCGACATCTGATGATTTCTACATATAGACAATCAGCGTAAATAATAGTTTACAATAGTACTTCCGTTGACAATGCAATCAAAATAAGATACATGGTGATGATTTGGTGAATGCAACGTTTCCTTGAAAAATATGCCATGTAAGACTCCATGCACATAGCTTGTCTAACATATAAGCAAACAGCGGAAAACTTCTAGGAAACCTGAGAATAAACATGCTAACAAGTGTCAACACAAAGGTTGGTGAGTTCATAGTTTTATTGTTTCGTATAATCTGTATGTAAAGGTGGATCACAAGATTTCAGTTGTTTCATCCAGAAACGTTTATCAAAATATTCTACAAGATTGAGCACCCTGGTAACTAAGCTTTAACGTTATAATAAGTATCCCTGTTTTAACATACATGCAACCAACATGTACAATACACGCAAACCAACGTGTACTAAACTCAAATAGCATACGTCTGTTTAATAGTTCAGGCTAGGGTTTCTAAACCTGGAACAGACGGGGATGTCAAGCCCTATGGATCCATATACAACTACTCGCGCCCACCAGTTCTTATAATTGGCAGTTACTAGTTACCAAAGCTAAGGGATTTTCGGTCCAAACTCGGTGTAGAATTTAGTATGTACTTGTATCCATTACGTTTAAAATAAAGTGCATGTATTCTCAGCCCAAAAATATAGATTGCAAAAGCAATTAAAAAGGGATCTATGAAACTCACCTTAGCGGCATATAAAGTGGTTCACCAAAATGTGACTGAAACTCAGAATACCAAATAATCGTAGATCTCAACCTAGAGAACATATGTTGGTCAATAAATGTCTATCAAGCTAGGTCAGGTCATAGTGTATCACAATCCTAATGCTCGAGATCGACATACAAAAGTTATCCAAAGTCATTTCAAAAAGTCAATTTTGACAGTTGTTTAACAAAACGAGACGTGCCTTATATAAGGATTCATTTAATCGGTTGGTAATATTCAAAAATCCAATTTATCAATCTCGTAAACAAGTTGTTTAAATTTTAATTGCAGATTCAAAAGCAATTTCAATTAACGTCAATCCTAATTCAGTTGATCATATCTTTTAATCCGTTCATCGAAATTATTCGATATCTAAATGAAAAGTTATTGATTTTTCGTCAGCTTTCCAAAAACATGTATATCATATACCTTTTACCAGTAATATATGTATTTAATTCGTGATTCATTATAAACTATTTAACGACTAAATTTAGTATACAAGCATGCATAAACATATATACTCGAGCACTAGACATGGATACATAATCAATATATAAAAGATAAGATATGTATACTCACGTATCAATATTGTGATTCAATATTGCAGGAAAGTACGTAGACGCAACAGAGATGATAAACACTAGGTTTAACTTGCGAACAATACCCATGAATATTACCCATAACCTCCATAGCAATAACCCATAATTTTCTTAGCTCTATCCCGCTCGAAAATATATTTTGAAAGTGACATGTTCATGACCTCGACGTAGTATTTTATGTATAATACTAATTAATAATAATACTACTAATAATATTAAGATTAATAATAATATTAATCTTAATAATAATAATAATAATAATAATAATAATAATAATAATAATAATAATAATAATAATAATAACAATAATAATAATAATAATAATAATAATTATTATTATTATTATTATTATTATTATTATGAATATAATAGAGAGATTGAGACGAGAGATATAAGTAAATAAAACTGGTACCAGACTTCGCATTTTATAGCATCTGGCCTGAAAAAGTACCCCATGCGATCGCATGGGATTTGTGCTTCAAGGCCATGCGATCGCATGGCACCCTGGGACAGCTCACAATTTTTTAACTTCTAGTTTGTTGACATATTTTTATATTATATATAATATATTTAATTTATATAATTAATTATATATTATATTAAATTCACGTGCATAGTTGACTTGTAATTTTTGTTCCAATAAGTCGTACGTCGTCACTCGACTTATGTCCCGGTTCCGGTTTTTCGAGTGTCCCTTCGTACGCTGAGAAAACTTGTAATTTACATTTTGGGACACGTACCTTTGTCAAAATATAGCCTTAAATTATCCCTAAATTATATCACTCAAAATGTATCTTAAACTTTCGAGTATTTTGGTCATTTACTTCTATAAATCATCGTCTTGCTATTTGTTAATATATATATAATAACAATTCGTTTTATGACCAAGTTAATATTTTATCGTATTGTTAAATATATATTTTCAATATTAATAAACACGTTTTAAAATACATATCGCAAGTTATTCATATATCTAATTCTAACAGTTAATATTCCTTATTATTGTGTGTCCAAATTACGTTATTTAAACAAACACTTTACCATTAATTCCGAATATCATTAAAAATTAATAATTTCCCAAATCAACGTGGACCACATAACAGAGACTCGTAATAATATTATAATCCTTAAGGGATTCAATAAATATCTTTTAATTCAATCGTTTGGCATAATCTTTTAACTCCGTAGTTAAATATATCAATTAGATAATCAAACAAATAAGGTTAATGCACAGTATCATTTTCATAACACTTTGTTACGTTTTCAAGTTATAGTATATGTATCTATTTACATATAATTGTTCGCTAATCGTTGAGAACCATTGAAAGGTAATTGAATAGTTCATAAGTTTTGAGACTCAGTTTTACAGACCTTGCTTATCGTGTTGGAAACGTTAAAGATTAAGTTTAAATTTGGTCAGAAATTTCCGGGTCATCACAGTACCTCCCCGTTAAAGAAATTTCGTCCCGAAATTTGAGTGAGGTCGTCATGGGTAACAATAAAAATGTTTTCATAACGAATATGAGTTGATAAATAGAATTTTTATTACCGTTGAATAATATGTATAAAACAATCCAATTACTCGAAGCGTATGAGAGAAGTTATCGTAATAGAGTGAAATGGAGAATAGAGATGCGTCTTATCTCTTGACGTAGTAACGATTGATTTCCGGAATTTAAGGAATAGAAAATCTTCATAATTCAAATAAGATTTGATTCTTCGGAATTTGCGGTAATTAGGATTTTCTTTGATTAAATGCGTAATCTGCCTCGATTGCTATGTCTGATTTTTCCTTATAAATTGACCTCTTCCATTTCATTTATTTTCACCACTCCTATAATCTTCTTCCTTATTTAATACTTCTTAATAGATTGTGAAAATACTTCATCCAGTTCTGATTCTTGATATACTCCTCACTTTCATATCTATCATTCTTCTTTTTCATCTGCCGCCGGAGGAATCTATTCACTTTTACTATACTCTTGGCTTTATAGTGTTTTTAGTTCTCCCGTGTCTTTACGTTGCAATACTTATTTATATACATGGTTTGTAATTTATGTGTTTTTATCGGGCTGTATATTCTCCGTTATATTTCGGAGCTTCATGCTTTCGTTCTCTCTTCCCGCCTTCAAGTCAAGCGAATAATGGTCCAGAATTTGTAGGTATGGATTTTGAAATGAACATAGTTAATGTTCTAAGAAGGAAATTGTAATGGCACGATCTTCATTTGTTAAATTACCAGAATATCTGGAAAAGACCGAATCATCAAGAAAAATATTTTCTTGATATATTTAGATGTTAAATAGAATGAAAGAGTTATGTAACATGGTTCATGACGAGGGTGTGATCTGTGAACCTTTATCACGTTCCATTAGAAACTCAGCATAACTTACTGTAATATAATCACGTTGATCAAGTGTCATTATATTATACTAACTCATGCTTCAGTTCCCAACACTACTTCAAAAACATCCATTTTTCAAGATTTTCATAATTTAGAAACTAAAATAGTTTCTTTTATGATGTAACACAGATAGCGCAAAGAGATAAATAATTTTGGATAGTAATAGTTATGAAGATATCTTCAGAAATATCGAAGATATTTATAATGAAAGATATAATGATATCTTAGAATTTCTAATATCAAAAGATGATGAAGAAGATTTGTTTATAACAGTTTTGAGTCAGGAGCAAGGTATTTGTTAATGACTTCAGCAGATACTAAATCATTTGTATTCTTTAAAGGCAGGTTTAGCCTTTATGATTTATCCACAGCCTCCTTCATGTTTGCTCAATCCGTTTTTCAGTTCCAAACCTTCTCTTTTTCTGAGCTTTGCCAACACAATATTCTTTATTATCAAACTTTTGGCTGATAAAGTCGTTTACAGTTTTTGCTGCTTCATCAGCATTTTTCCAAAATTCAGAGAACTAGTTTCGTAGTTTGGGGTGTTTTTCAGAAACTTCACCTTCAAAGTAAATAAGTCTAGGAGATAGACATTATATGTATATATATAACTGTTGGCGTAGAATTGCTGCAAAATTCGAAATAGTGATTGCTAATTCTCGGTAGTTGGTATGACAATTACCGTTACAAGATGTGGATGAGTACATGATATGGTTTCAATGAACAATTATAATGGTTTTTCGGAGAGACTTTAAGTCACAGATTAATGAATTTACTGGTACATTTACTGTTAATGTGGTGGAACATGAAAGGTTCCCCAGTAACAAAAATGTATATGCCAGGGTTACAAGTCTGAAAGGTCGTCGTTGACTGGTTGAATGGTTGATAATACTGGATACTTTTGAAAAGGAATTGCAAGGTTATTTTCGGTAAAACAATGCTAATGGATCTTTCACAGTTTTGAAGTCAAAGTATAGCTTTGAAAGATGTAGAGATCTAAGAATGATATCACTTGTTAAATCTTGACTTGGATTCTGATCCGTCAATATCAGAATATGTAATTGAATTTGTATGAAAACGATTGTATATCGCTGTGAGCATAGTTAATAATTTTTGAATCAAAGTTGAAGAATGTACAGTATAACATATTAATTGTGAACTTATATATTTCCCGGGAATTACCTACCCGTTAAAGATTTCACAAGTAATATTTTGTACAAAAGAATTTTCATTAAAGTCTTTATGAAAATGTATGTATGTATATTTCTTCAGATGTAATACGGATTTAATGAGTTAATATCATATTAAGCTCATTTGATTTTTGGCTTGAGTTAGAAATGATTAATCTCTAAAACATTAAAGATTACATAATCTTTGCGGAGTTTTTCACTAATGAAATCAATACTTCATTATTTATTCTTATTGATATTCCTCGGTGAAGGATGTTGGTGCTCGTGGAATTTTTGTGAACCTTACAAGGCATAGATGATATTTTCTGGAAAGTTTCGAGTATATCGAAATTGAAAATGTAAAATCAATTATGTAATTGATTAATACACTTGGTTTATTATCAAATGAAATTCATTGGGTTGAAACAGAGATTGTAGTTAACAATGGTTAAGTTGTTAAGGAAGGATGTACATCATTCCATATTAGTAATATGAACTAACCGAGTAGTACCTATCAGTTAAGATTCACACGTAATAGCTTAGTACGAAAAGATTTATTTTGATTTCAAAATTCATATATATTAAATATACATAAAATTTCTTCAGGGGAAATGAGTTAATACTTCATCGGTTATTGTTGCTGGTATTTCTTGGTAACTACGGTGCGTATGACGTTGATGCTCGTGGAACAGATTGTGAAGTTGAGGTTTGCGATGCGAATGTTGATGGTGGTGGTAATGGTACTGTTGGTGTTGTTGTCGGTGGTACTGTTGATGCCGGTGATGCTGCTGGTGCTTGTAACCTTTGAACCGTATTCTCCAAAGCCACTACCTGAGCGTGAAGCTCGTTAACTTCTTCTACTACACCGGGATGATTGGCGGTTCGGATGAGCAGATGAATAAGATCCAGAATTTGATATAGTATATTATCGTGACGAGATACTCTGGAAATGAGAGAAAAAATGGTGTCTCGAACAGGTTCGCCGGTAAGTGCTTCAGGTTCTTCGCCAAGAGGGCAATTTGGTGGATGGAAGGGATCACCTTCTTCTTGTCTCCAATGATTAAGTAGACTATGAACCCATCCCCAATTCATCCAGAATAGATGATGGCTAATTAGTTGATCCATTCCGGTTACACTGTCTTCGGAATTCAGGTGAATATCCATATCGGAATAACTGTCGGAGTTTAAGGAATTTGAACTAGATACGGGATCCATCTTGTATAATTAGGGAGATGATTTTTGATATGAATTAGATTATAGAATTTAGTTTGGTATTCTTCAATACATAATTTACATATGTATATATAATACCAAATTCCATAAATCACGGAGAAATTTTCGGAAGATGTCAGGAAAAGTTTACAGTAACAGATACGCTAAGATATGAATTTTTGTCTATACACTATTTATGCAATAAATACAAGAAAACGTGTCTAGACTTAAGAATGATAAGCATGTAATTTCCGACAAGAAATGATAAGTAAAACTTTTGACATGCAGACACGGTCGAAGTCCAGACTTACTAATGCATCCTAACAACTATCAGTTAGACACACTCATGCAAGACCTGGTTCGCTAGGACCAACGCTCTGATACCAACTGTGACGATCGCTCCAAATCCATAAGGACGAACACGTCATTCATCGATTTCATTGCGAGGTTTTTGACCTCTATATGATACGTTTTGTAAACATTGCATTCTTTTGAAAAGGCACACCATAAATGAATATTTAAATCAAAGGTTTTCGACATCTGATGATATCTACATATAGACAATCACTGTAAATAATAGTTTACAATAGTACTTGATATTGCTTTAAACATACATATATTTCGACGCAATATCATTTATATTTCATCGGCTTTTACCAAAACGAAGACATTCAAATGCATAATTCACGAGAAAAACGACAAAAGTAAACACGAGCTTGAAGTTTGAAGAAACAACGATAAAATGATGGATTTAAACCAAATATATATCAAGATAATGTTTACCCGAATGCAAGTTCAAGATGATCGAAGAAAAAAAGAGTTCAAAAGAAAGTTCCAAGTTGATATACGTCCACACGGGGTGAACAAAGAACAAACGAAATTATAAAAATTAAAAAAACTACCGTTTACTCTTACGCAGATCGCGTAGGTAAGTACGCGGAATGCGTAGTAATTTTGCCTCACGCGGATCGCGTGATGTCTTATGCGAAACGCGTAACCTCAAGACCAGATTCAGATCTGAAATGCAAATGGGACGGCTGCTTTTGAATTTAATATTAATAACTTTACACTTTACAGAGTTTAAAGGAGAATATACAGTCAAGATAACCTACTACTTCAACTCTCAATGCTATAATACGGAGACTAGTTCAACAGAGAAAAAAAGAACCCAACAGAGACACAGTACACAGCTCCAAAATTATATACAACAACATTTACATCATTCAATTATTTTTTTAGCTACTGTATTTTATTTTCAAGTACCAGTATTAATTTTAGTTCCAAGATTAAATTTTTAGGATAGTTTCAGATTTAAGGGTGTATTGTTCGTGATTAAGGGTATTATTGTACGAGTGCAAGGGGTGTTATTATTGTAATTTTCTACCGTTTGAAGTAAATGAAAGTGAAGATTTTCGTAAGTATATTTTATTAAAATTATCGTTATCAATTTTTATCGTTATTATTATGTTTGTATATTTATATTCTCATGTTTACCCTAGTATAATGAGTAGCTAATTTCCCTAGTGTTTGCTTAGATGTAGAGCCCCTAGTGAAATGGATTGTTATCATTTGTAAAAATTAAAATGTAACTTAAGTATTTTTAACATTGAGCCTAATTAAAAGAACCATTATTATGTACCTGGATATTTAACCCTTGTCACTTAATTTATTAGATTTAAATAATGAAAGTTATTTTTATCTATATAAATTAAGCTTCAACTTTAAAAGTGATCTAGACGAACTTATGAATAATTTACTAACACTAAATTAGAATTAAAGTTCGGTGGTTTGGGTAATATCACTAGTCATATAATAGTGAAATTGTAAAAAGGGAAATCGTTATAATTTGGGTTTTGGCGAAGGTCAAAATTGGGTTGGGTCTTAATTTAAATACTTGGGGAATAGTAACTATCTAAAATAAGATCCGATGAAAATTAGATTGAGTTTAGTTAGTCATAACTTTATATATATTCGAAAGAAAAATATAAAGTTTTATACTAAAACATTTTAATAGGTCTTAAACTCAAAACAATCCATGGATCTAGAGGTGACACATTTAAGTAAACACTCCCATTTATATATTGAAAATTATTATTATTATTATTTACGTATTATTATTCAGTAAAACTAAAAATTATACTTAAATCTCTTTCAGTTTAAACATTACTGTTTTGTCACATCGTATAAACCATACGCGGATCGTGTATATAACCACACGAAACGCGTACATTCAAAACTATACGCGGAACGCGTATACATGTACGCGAAACGCGTAGGTATAATTTCAGCACTGTTCCGTTTTTTAATTTATTTTCTAAAGTTTAAATTAAATATTTTATTATTATATTAATTAATTTATAATTAGTATTAATTATTATAAGTTCCTTTAATACATGTTTTTTTTAATCTTACTAAAATTTATTATTTAGTAATTTAAATAAATTTGTATTATAATTTATTGCTCAAAACAAAATTCTAATCAATTAG
Organism: Rutidosis leptorrhynchoides; assembly: GCF_046630445.1. NCBI lineage: Eukaryota > Viridiplantae > Streptophyta > Magnoliopsida > Asterales > Asteraceae > Rutidosis > Rutidosis leptorrhynchoides. Next base: position 1,526,168 of record NC_092334.1, on the reverse strand, counting down.
TTTTATTATAAGTTGTTATTTTATTAATTATCATTTAGTAATAAACTTATTTTATCACAATTATTATAGTTTCAATTAATTCACTTTTAAGTTAATAATTATAAATAATGTATTCGTATAAATTAATAAGTAATATAATTAAGTTAAGATTAAATTATATTTTATTATTATTATGTAGTATTATAAATTTCTAATCCAAAACCCACTTTAAATACGTTTAACTTCAAAGACTATTAAAAATAATTTAAACACTGTCTCCCTGTGGAACGAACCGGATTTACCAACAAACTAAACTACACGGATAGGACTAGTTGCCTATATATGTGTGAAACCAACCTGAATTCATTAAAACACCATATATACAATAAAACAATTCGTGTAACAAAATAAATCAAATCCGTTCATAAAATAAAGGTATTGTTTCAACGCATCAACTTTTTGGCGCCGCTGCCGGGGAGCGGTTTTTGTTTAAAAAAACAAATTTTAATAGACTTTAGGTTATTCGATCCTTTTATAGGAATTCAAAACTAGAAAAGCTTTTGGTGTTATGATTTCATAATAGAAATTAATTCATGAATTTACGTTCCTCCAACACTGAATTAACTCCTCCATATCCTGAACCCGAAAGAGAATTTCGCGAACGTTTAAGAGCTCAAGAAGTAGAGTCTCTCACTGAGGATTTAGAATCACTTTCATTAGATTCTAACTCTGAACCAGATATTCAACCAATCATAGAGCCAGTTATTAAGGAAGAAGAAGAGATGGCTATTACAAATCAAACGATGGAAGCATTAATGAAGGCGACAAGAACAGGTCAAGGCCACGCAATTATTCAACCTACGATGACTGACGGCTTTGAAATAAAAGGTCAATTCCTTCACATGGTGACTAATACATGCCAATTAGGTGGAGCTCCGAATGAGGATGCTAACGAGCATCTTCGTAAGTTTGTAAGCATTTGCAAGCTATTCAAAATTAAGGATGTCTCCGATGAAGTCGCATGTTTGAAAATCTTTCCATGGTCCCTAAAGGACGATGCAAGAGATTGGTTAGACTCGTTACCAGAAGGTTATATCGAAGATTGGAATGATATGATGTACAAGTTTTTGTCAGAATTCTTCCCTGCTTCAAAAGCAGCAAAATTGCAAAGTGATATAAATCACTTCAAACAAAAGCTTAATGAGACTCTTTATGAAGCTTGGACCCGATTCAACAAAATGCTTAGGGTATGTCCTCAACACGGGTTGAATACATTCCAAAAAGTCCAAATATTCTAAAAAGGAGTCAATATGGCTACTAGAAAAGATATAGATGTTGCAGCTGGAGGTTCGATCATGAAAAAAACACCGGAAGACGCTCACACTATCATTGCCGATATAGCAGCACATTCTCATAATTGGCATCAAGAGATAGAATTCTCTAGATCATCAACCGTTGCTAATATCGAAAGCAATGATGAAATTGCTTCTTTAAAAGTTCAAATGGCAAATCAAGCAAGACAAATTGAGAAAGTAACCAAGGAAATGCATGCTATCAGGGTAGGATGTGAACTATGCCAAGGTCCCCATCTTACCAGAGATTGTGATCAAGCAACGATGAAAGAGCAAGAAAATTTCTTAGGATACTTGCAAAAAGGTGAAATGAATTTCAACGATTTTCCAGCGATAGAAGCAAATAACCGAAAATATCCTCCAATTAACAACTACCAAGTAGGAGGACCTTCAGGATTAAATAATAATAACTATCAAGGAGGAAATCCGGTTTACCAAAATAACCGAAATTTCCAAAATCAAAATCAAAATCAAAGAAATCCACCACCAGGTTACAATAACCTAAACAACCGAAATCAACCTCAACGAATTTATCAAAATAATTTCCAACACAATCAACCACAAGCACTTATGCAACCACAACCCGAAAAGAAATCCGGTTTAGAAGATCTCTTAAGAGATTTTATGGTTAAGTACGAGCAAACTGCGAAAATTCAAACTCAACAAATTCGAAATCAACAAGCTACGATTCAGAATTTAGAAAGAGATGTTGGAAGGATCTCACAGTTACTATCAGAGAGGCCACCAGGCGCTCTCCCCTCAAATACTCAAGTGAATCCCAACAACAATCAAACAAAGAATGAGCATGTAAATGCTATAACTACTAGAAGTGGTTTAACTGTTAACCCATAAACTAGTAAGACCTCAGAAGTTCCTTTGTCTTCTTCTAGTTTACAAGAACCTGTTGATATAGATGAGCATGTTGAGAAAGAACAAGAGAAAAATGATCCACCTGAGATCATATCAAAGAATGGTGAAAAACCACCAGTGAAGGTGCACAAGGCACCTATTCCATACCCAAAGGCATTAAAGAAAGATAAACTCGCGAGCCAATATCAGAGATTTGCATATATGATCAAGCAAATTAGCATTAACATGCCCCTCGCGGAAGTTCTTAGGGGTATGCCAAATTATGGAAGGTTTATCAAGGATCTCATAGCCGATAAAGGTAAATATGAAGAAGTTTCAACCACATTCCTCAATGAGGAATGCTCAGCAATTTTGCAAAAGCAAAAGATGCCACCGAAACTCGGAGATCCTGGTAGTTTCATTATTCCGTGTCTGATGGGAGATTCAGTAATGTACGATGCATTATCTGACTTAGGAGCAAGTATCAATCTTATGCCACACTCCTTATACTTAAAACTAAACCTAGGAGATCTAAAACCAACTAGGATGTGTATACGCCTAGCAGATAGAACTTTTAACTATCCTATTGGTATTGCCAAAAACCTACCAGTTAAGGTCAATCATTTAATCTTTCCTGCCGACTTCGTTGTTGTGATGACCCAGAAATTTCTGACCAAATTTAAACTTAATCTTTAACGTTTTCGACACGTTAAGCAAAGTCTATGAAGTTGAATCTCAAAATTTTGAATTATTCAATTACCCTTCGATTGTTCTCAATGATTCGCGAACAATTATATGTAAATAGATACATATACTATAACTTGAAAACGTAACAAAGTGTTAAGTAAATGATACTGTGCATTAAACTTATTGGTTTGATTATCTGATTAATATATATTCAACTACGGAATTAAAAGATTATGCTAAATGATTGAATTAAAAGATATTTAATGAGTCTCTTAAGGATTATGATATTATTACGGGTCTCTGTTGTGAGGTTCACGTTGATTTGGGAAATCGTCCATTCTTAACGGTATTCGGAATAAATGGTAAAGTGTTTGTTTAAATAACGTAATTTGAACACATACTATAATAAGGAATATTAACTGTTGGAATTAGATATATGAATAACTTACGATATGTATTTTAAAACGTGTTTATTAATATTGAAAATATATATTTAACAATACGATAAAATATAATATTATCTTGGTCATAAAAATGAATTGTTATTATATATATATTAACAAATAGCAAGACGATGATTTATAGAAGTAAATGACCAAAATACTCGAAAGTTTAAGATATACTTTGAGTGGTATAGTTTAGGGATAATTTAAGGCTATATTTTGACAAAGGTACGTGACACGAAATGTAAAATACAAGTTTTCTCAGCGTACGAAAGGACATTTGAAAAACCAGAACCGGGACATAAGTCGAGTGATGATGTACGACTTATCGGAACAAAAATTACAAGTCAATTATGCATGTGAATTTAATATAATATATAATTAATTATATAAATTAAATATATTATATATATTATATAAAATTATGTCGACAAACAAAAAGTTAAAAGTTTGTGAGCTGGATCAGAGGGCCATGCGATCGCATGGCCTTGAAGCACAAATCCCATGCGATCGCATGGGGTACTTTTTCAGAAAAGGTTCTATAAATTGCTCAGTTTTCACACACTTCTCTAATCATATATTACTCCGTATTTATTTTATTTATTATTATTATTATTATTATTATTATTATTATTATTATTATTATTATTATTATTAAGATTAATATTATTATTAATCTTATTATTATTAATATTATTAATTAGTATTATACATAAAATACTACGACGAGGTTATGAGCGTGTCACTTTCAAAAAGGTTTTCAAGCGGGATAGAGCTAAGGAAATTATGGGTTATTGCTAAGGAGGTTATGGGTAATGTTCGGGGGTATATTTGTGAATCAAACCTAGTGTTTATCATCTCCGTTACGTCTACGTACTTTCCTACAATATTGAATCTCAATACTGATACGTAAGCACTCATATTTTATCTTTTATATATTAATTATGTATCCATGTCTAGTGCTCGAGTATATATATTTATATATGCTTGTATGCTAAATTTCTTCGTTAAATAGTTTATAATGAATCACTAATTAAATACATATATTACTGGTAAAAGGTATATGATATACATGTTTTTGGAAAGCTGGCGAAAAATCAATAACTTTTCATTTAGATATCGAATAGTTTCGATGAACGGATTAAAAGATATGATCAACTGAATTATGATTGACGTTAATTGAAATTGCTTTTGAATCTGCAATTAAGATTTAAACAACTTGTTTACGAGACTGATAAAGTGAACTTTTAAATATTACCAACCGAGTAAATGAATCCTTATATAAGGCACGTCTCGTTTTGTTGAACTATTGTCAAAATTGACTTTTTGAAATGACTTTGGATAACTATCATATGTCGATCTCGAGCATTAGGATTGTGATACACTATGACCTAACCTAGCTTGATAGATATTTATTGACCAACATATGTTCTCTAGGTTGTGATCTACGATTATTTGGTAATCTGAGTTTCGATCACATTTTGGTGAACGACTTTATATGCTGCTAAGGTGAGTTTCATTTGCTCTCTTTTTAATTGCTTTTGCAATAGATATTTTTGGGCTGAGAATACATGCACTTTATTTTAAACGCAATGGATACAAGTACATACTAAATTCTACACTGAGTTTGAACCGAAAATCCCTTAGCTTTGGTAACTAGTAACTGCCGGTTATAAGAACTGGTGGGCGCGAGTAGTAGTATATGGATCCATAGGGCTTGATATCCCCGTCCGAGCTAGAGCACTAGCCTTTTAACGGACGTATGCTATTTGAGAAGCGTACACGTTGGTTTGCGTGTATTTTTAAGATGATTATACAAAGGGTACAAATTATATATACGTTAAGTTTAGTTACCAGGGTGCTCAATCTTGTAGAATATTTTGATAAACGTTTTTGGATGAAACAACTGAAATCTTGTGATCCACCTTTATATACAGATTATATGAAACAATAAAACTATGAACTCACTAACCTTTGTGTTGACACTTGTTAGCATGTTTATTCTCAGGTTTCCTAGAAGTCTTCCGCTGTTTGCTTATGTGTTAGACAAGCTATGTGCATGGAGTCTTACATGACATATTTTTTAAGGAAACGTTGCATTCACCAAATCATCACCATGTATCTTATTTTGACTGCATTTTCAACGGAAGTATTATTGTAAACTATTATTTACAGTGATTGACTATATGTAAAAATCATCAGATGTCAAAAACCTTTCATTTAAATATTCATTTATGGTGTGCCTTTTTAAAAGAATGCAATGTTTACAAAACGTATCATATAAAGGTCAAATACCTCACAATGAAATCGATGAATGACGTGTTCGTCCATATGGATTTGGAGCGATCAGCACAGTTGGTATCAGAGCGTTGGTCCTAGTGAACCAGGTCTTGCATGAGTGTGTCTAACTGATAGTTGTTAGGATGCATCAGTAAGTCTGGACTTCGACCGTGTCTGCATATTAAAGTTTTGCTTATCATTTCTTGTCGAAAATTACATGCTTATCATTCTTAAGTCTAGACACGTTTTCCTGCATTTATTACATAAATAGTGTATAGACAAAAATTCATATCTTAGCGTATCTGTTACTGTAAACTTTTCCTGACATCTTCCGAAAATTTCTCCGTGATTTATGGAATTTGGTATTATATATACATATGTAAATTATGTATTGAAAAATACCAAACTAAATTCTAGAATCTGATTCATATCAAAAATCATCTTCCTAATTACACAAGATGGATCCCGTATCTAGTTCAAATTCCTTAAACTCCGACAGCTATTCCGATATGGATATTCACCTAAATTCCGAAGACAGTGTAACCGGAATGGATCAACCAATCAGCCATCACCTATTCTAGATGAATTGGGGATGGGTTCGTAGCCTACTTAATTATTGAAGACAAGAAAAAGGCAATCCCTTCCATCCACCACATTGCCCTCTTGGCGAAGAACCTGAAGCACTTACCGGCGAACCTGTTCGAGACACCATTTTCTCTCTCATTTCCAGAGTATCTCGTCACGATAATATACTATATCAAATTCTGGATCTTATTCATCCACTCGTCCGAACCGCAAATCATCTCGGTGTAGTAGAAGAAGTCAACTAGCTTCGCGCTCGGGTAATGGCTTTAGAGAATATGGTGCAAATGTTACAAGCACCAGTAGCATCACCGGCATCAACAGTACCACCAACAACAACACCAACAGTACCATTACCACCACCAACAACATCCACATCGCAAACCTCAACTTCACAATCTGTCCCACGAGCATTAACGTCATACGCACCGTAGTTACCAAGAAATACCAGCAACAATAACCGATGAAGTATTAACTCATTTCCCCTGAAGAAATTTTATGTATATTTAATATATATGAATTTTGAAATCAAAATAAATCTTTTCGTACTAAGCTATTACGTGTGAATCTTAACTAGTAGGTACTACTCGGTTAATTCATATTACTAATATGCTATGATATACATCCTTCGTTAACGACTTAACCATCGTTAACTATAATATCCGTTTCAACTCAATGAATTCAATTTCATAATGAACTTAGTGTATTAATCAACTACATGTTTGATTTTACACTTTTATCTTCGATGTACCAAAAAACATCATTTATATCTTATGAAGCTCACGAAAATTCCACGAGCATCAACATCCTTCACCGAGGAATAAGAATAAATAATGAAGTATCAATTACATTAGCGAAATACTCTGCAAAGATTATGTAATCTTTAATGTTTTAGAGATTAATCATTTCTAAGTCAAGCCGAAAATCAAATGAGCTTAATATGATATTAACTCGTTAAATCTGTGTTACATCTGAAGAAAATATACATACATATATTTTCATAAAGACGGTAATAAAAATTCTTTTGTACAAAATATTAATTGTGAAATCTTTAACGGGTAGGTAATACCCGGGAAATATTTAAGTTCACAATTAATATGTTACACTGTACATTCCTCAACTTTGATTAAAAAATTATTAACAATACTCACAATGATATACAATCGTTTTCATACAAATTCAATTACATATTCTGATATTGACGGATCAGAATCCAAGTCATAACTCTGAACCGGTGACATCATTCTTAGATCTCTACATCTTTCAAATCTATACTTTAACTTCAAAACTGTGCAAGATCCTTTAGCGTTGTTTTTACCGAAAATAACCTTGCAATTTCTTTTTCAAAGTATCCAGTTTTACCCCACTTCCAACCAATCAATTTTGACTTTTCAGATTAGTCTTATTATAACCTTGATATATACGTTTTTGTTACTGGGGAACCTTTTATGTTCCACCACATTAGCAGTAAATTTACCAACAACCTCATTAATCCTTGACCTTCTGAAAAATCCTTATACTCATTGAAACCCTATCATGTACTCATCCACATCTCATAACGATAATTGCCATACCAACTACCGGGAATTAGCAATCAGTATTTTGAATCTCACAACATTTTCTACGACAACAGTTATATATAAACATATAATGTCTATCTCCTAGACTTATTTACTCCGAATATGAAGTTTCTGAAAAACATCCCAAACTATGAACTAGTTCTCTGAAATTGGAACAATGCTGATGAAGCAGCACAACCGGTAAACGAATTTAACAGTCAAAAGTTTGATGATAAAGAATAGTATGGTGGTAAAGCTGAGAAAAAGAGAAGGTTTGGAATTGAAAAACGGATTGAACAGATCATGAAGGAGGCTGTGGACAAATCACAAAGACTAAATCTACCTTCAAAGAATCCAAATGATTCAGTGTCTGCTAAAATCATTAGCGAATACCTTGCTCCTTACTCTAAAACCTTTGCGGACAATATTCTTCATCATCATCTTATCTTAAATATTCTAAGATATCATCGTATCTCCCATTATAAATATCCTCCATATTTCTGAAGATATTTTTCGAAACCATTCTTATCTGAAATCATTACCACTTCGCACTATCTGTGTTACATCATAAAAGAAACTATTTTAGCTTCTAAAATCTAAAAAATTCGAAAAAATGGATGTTTTGAAGTAATGTTGGGAACTAAAGCATGAGTTAGTATAATATAATGACACTTGATCAACGTGATTATATTACAGTAAGTCATGTTGAGTTTCTAAATGGAACATGACAAAGGTTCACAGGTCACACCCTCATCATAAACCATGTTACATAACTCTTTCATTCTATATAATCTCTAAATATATCAAGAAAATATATTTCTTGATGATTCGGTCTTTTCCGGATATTCTGGTAATTTGACAAATCAAGATCGTGTCATTTCAATTTCTTTCTTAGAACATTAACTATGTTCATTCCGAAATCCATACTTACGAATTCTGGATCATTATCTGCTTGACTTAAAGTCGGGAAGAGAAAACGAAAGCATGAAGCTCCGAAATATAATGGAAAATATAAAGCCCTATAACAACCCCGAAATTACAAACCGTGTATATCAATGTGTATAGCAATATAAAGACACGGGAGAATGAAAAACACTATAACCCCAAGGTAATAGTAGAAGAAAATAACTTCCTCTGGTGGCAGATGAAAAAGAAGAATGAAGGATACGATAGCCAGGAAAATATCAAGAATCAGAACTGGATTAAGCATTTTCACAATCTATTGGGATGTATGAAATAAGAAAGAAGATTATAGGAGTGGTGAAAATAAATGAAACGGAAGAGGTCAATTTATAGCGAAATATCAGACATAGCAATCGAGGCAGATTAGGCATTTAATCAAAGAAAATCCTTAAATTATGAAGATTATGAAGATTTTCTATTCCTTAAATTCCGGAAATCAATCGTTACTACGTCAAGAGTTAAAAACGAATCTCTATTTCCTCATTTCACTCTTTACGATAACTTCTCTCATACGCTTTGAATAATTGGATTGTTTTATCCATATTATTCAACGGTGATAAAAATTCTATTTATCAACACATATTCGTCATGAAAACATTTTTATTGATAGCCATGACGACCTCACTCAAATTTCGGGACGAAATTTCTTTAACAGGGAGGTACTGTGATGACCCGGAAATTTCTGACCAAATTTAAACTTAATCTTTAACGTTTTCGACACGTTAAGCAAAGTCTATGAAGTTGAATCTCAAAATTTTGAATTATTCAATTACTCTTCGATTGTTCTCAATGATTCGCGAATAATTATATGTAAATAGATACATATACTATAACTTGAAAACGTAACAAAGTGTTAAGTAAATGATACTGTGCATTAAACTTATTGGTTTGATTATCTGATTGATATATATTCAACTACGGAATTAAAAGATTATGCTAAACGATTGAATTAAAAGATATTTAATGAGTCTCTTAAGGATTATGATATTATTACGGGTCTCTGTTGTGAGGTTCACGTTGATTTGGGAAATCGTCCATTCTTAACGGTATTCAGAATAAATGGTAAAGTGTTTGTTTAAATAACGTAATTTGGACACATACAATAATAAGGAATATTAACTGTTGGAATTAGATATATGAATAACTTACGATATGTATTTTAAAACGAATTTATTAATATTGAAAATATATATTTAACAATACGATAAAATATAATATTAACTTGGTCATAAAAATGAATTGTTATTATATATATATTAACAAATAGCAAGACGATGATTTATAGAAGTAAATGACCAAAATACTCGAAAGTTTAAGATATACTTTGAGTGGTATAGTTTAGGGATAATTTAAGGCTATATTTTGACAAAGGTACGTTACACGAAATGTAAAATACAAGTTTTCTCAGCGTACGAAAGGACATTTGAAAAACCGGAACCGGGACATAAGTCGAGTGATGACGTACGACTTATCGGAACAAAAATTACAAGTCAACTATGCATGTGAATTTAATATAATATATAATTAATTATATAAATTAAATATATTATATATATTATATAAAATTATGTCGACAAACAAAAAGTTAAAAGTTTGTGAGGTGGATCAGAGGGCCATGCGATCGCATGGCCTTGAAGCACAAATCCCATGCGATCGCATGTGGTACTTTTTCAGAAAAGGTTCTATAAATTGCTCAGTTTTCACACACTTCTCTAATCATATATTACTCTGTATTTATTTTATTTATTATTATTATTATTATTATTATTATTATTATTATTATTATTATTATTATTATTATTATTATTATTATTATTATTATTATTATTATTAAGATTAATATTATTATTAATCTTATTATTATTAATATTATTAATTAGTATTATACATAAAATACTAAGACGAGGTTATGAACGTGTCACTTTCAAAATGGTTTTCAAGCGGGATAGAGCTAAGGAAATTATGGGTTATTGCCAAGGAGGTTATGGGTAATGTTCAGGGGTATATTTGTGAATCAAACCTAGTGTTTATCATCTCCGTTACGTCTACGTACTTTTCTACAATATTGAATCTCAATACTGATACGTAAGCACTCATATTTTATCTTTTATATATTAATTATGTATCCATGTCTAGTGCTCGAGTATATATATTTATATATGCTTGTATGCTAAATTTCGTCGTTAAACAGTTTATAATGAATCACTAATTAAATACAAATATTACTGGTAAAAGGTATATGATATACATGTTTTTGGAAAGCTGGCGAAAAATCAATAACTTTTCATTTAGATATCGAATAGTTTCGATGAACGGATTAAAAGATATGATCAACTGAATTATGATTGACGTTAATTGAAATTGCTTTTGAATCTGCAATTAAGATTTAAACAACTTGTTTACGAGACTGATAAAGTGAACTTTTAAATATTACCAACCGAGTAAATGAATCCTTATATAAGGCACGTCTCGTTTTGTTGAACTATTGTCAAAATTGACTTTTTGAAATGACTTTGGATAACTATCATATGTCGATCTCGAGCATTAGGATTATGATACACTATGACCTAACCTAGCTTGATAGATATTTATTGACCAACATATGTTCTCTAGGTTGAGATCTACGATTATTTGGTAATCTGAGTTTCGATCACATTTTGGTGAACGACTTTATATGCTGCTAAGGTGAGTTTTATTTGCTCTCTTTTTAATTTCCTTTGCAATAGATATTTTTGGGCTGAGAATACATTCACTTTATTTTAAACGCAATGGATACAAGTACATACTAAATTCTACACTGAGTTTGAACCGAAAATCCCTTAGCTTTGGTAACTAGTAACTGCCGGTTATAAGAACTGGTAGGCGCGAGTAGTAGTATATGGATCCATAGGGCTTGATATCCCCGTCCGAGCTAGAGCACTAGCCTTTTAACGGACGTATGCTATTTGAGAAGCGTACACGTTGGTTTGCGTGTATTTTTAAGATGATTATACAAAGGGTACAAATTATATATACGTTAAGTTTAGTTACCAGGGTGCTCAATCTTGTAGAATATTTTGATAAACGTTTTTGGATGAAACAACTGAAATCTTGTGATCCACCTTTATATACAGATTATATGAAACAATAAAACTATGAACTCACCAACCTCTGTGTTGACACTTGTTAGCATGTTTATTCTCAGGTTTCCTAGAAGTCTTCCGTTGTTTGCTTATGTGTTAGACAAGCTATGTGCATGGAGTCTTAATTGACATATTTTTTAAGGAAACGTTGCATTCACCAAATCATCACCATGTATCTTATTTTGACTGCATTGTCAACGGAAGTATTATTGTAAACTATTATTTACAGTGATTGACTATATGTAGAAATCATCAGATGTTAAAAACCTTTCATTTAAATATTCATTTATGGTGTGCCTTTTTAAAAAAATGCAATGTTTACAAAACGTATCATATAAAGGTCAAATACCTCACAATGAAATCGATGAATGACGTGTTCGTCCATATAGATTTGGAGCGATCGTCACAGTTGGTATCAGAGCGTTAGTCCTAGTGAACCAGGTCTTGAATGAGTGTGTCTAACTGATAGTTGTTAGGATGCATCAGTAAGTCTGGACTTCGACCGTGTCTGCATGTTAAAAGTTTTGCTTATCATTTCTTGTCGAAAATTACATGCTTATCATTCTTAAGTCTAGACACGTTTTCCTGCATTTATTGCATAAATAGTGTATAGACAAAAATTCATATCTTAGCGTATCTGTTACTGTAAACTTTTCCTGACATCTTTCGAAAATTTCTCCGTGATTTATAGAATTTGGTATTATATATACATATGTAAATTATGTATTGAAGAATACCAAACTAAATTCTATAATCTGATTCATATCAAAAATCATCTCCCTAATTATACAAGATGGATCCCGTATCTAGTTCAAATTCCTTAAACTCCGACAGCTATTCCGATATGGATATTCACCTGAATTCCGAAGACAGTGTAACCGAAATGGATCAACCAATCAGCCATCACCTATTCTAGATGAATTGGGGATGGGTTCGTAGCCTACTTAATTATTGAAGACAAGAAGAAGGTGATCCCTTCCATCCACCACATTGCCCTCTTGGCGAAGAACCTGAAGCACTTACCGGCGAACCTGTTCGAGACACCATTTTCTCTCTCATTTCCAGAGTATCTCGTCACGATAATATACTATCTCAAATTCTGGATCTTATTCATCCGCTTGTCCGAACCGCCAATCATCCCGGTGTAGTAGAAGAAGTCAACGAGCTTCGCGCTCGGGTAATGGCTTTAGAGAATATGGTGCAAAGGTTACAAGCACCAGTAGCATCACCGGCATCAACAGTACCACCACCAACAACACCAACAGTACCATTACCACCACCAACAACATCCACATCGCAAACCTCAACTTCACAATCTGTCCCACGAGCATTAACGTCATACGCACCGTAGTTACCAAGAAATACCAGCAACAATAACCGATGAAGTATTAACTCATTTCCCCTGAAGAAATTTTATGTATATTTAATATATATGAATTTTGAAATCAAAATAAATCTTTTTGTACTAAGCTATTACGTGTGAATCTTAACTAGTAGGTACTACTCGGTTAATTCATATTACTAATATGCTATGATATACATCTTTCGTTAACGACTTAACCATCGTTAACTATAATATCCGTTTCAACTCAATGAATTCAATTTCATAATGAACTTAGTGTATTAATCAACTACATGTTTGATTTTAAACTTTTATCTTCGATGTACTCAAAAACATCATTTATATCTTATGAAGTTCACGAAAATTCCACGAGCATCAACATCCTTCACCAAGGAATAAGAATAAATAATGAAGTATCAATTACATTAGCGAAATACTCCGCAAAGATTATGTAATCTTTAATGTTTTAGAGATTAATCATTTCTAAGTCAAGCCGAAAATCAAATGAGCTTAATATGATATTAACTCATTAAATCTGTGTTACATCTGAAGAAAATATACATACATATATTTTCATAAAGACGGTAATAAAAATTCTTTTGTACAAAATATTAATCGTGAAATCTTTAACGGGTAGGTAATACCCGGGAAATATTTAAGTTCGCAATTAATATGTTACACTGTACATTCCTCAACTTTGATTCAAAAATTATTAACAATACTCACAATGATATACAATCATTTTCATACAAATTCAATTACATATTCTGATATTGACGGATCAGAATCCAAGTCATAACTCTGAACCGGTGACATCATTCTTAGATCTCTACATCTTTCAAATCTATACTTTGACTTCAAAACTGTGCAAGATCCTTTAGCGTTGTTTTTACCGAAAATAACCTTGCAATTTCTTTTTCAAAGTATCCAGTTTTACCCCACTTCCAACCAGTCAATTTCGACTTTTCAGATTAGTCTTATTATAACCTTGATATATATGTTTTTGTTACTGGGGAACCTTTTATGTTCCACCACATTAGCAGTAAATTTACCAACAACCTCATTAATCCTTGACCTTCCGAAAAATCCTTATACTCATTGAAACCCTATCATGTACTCATCCACATCTCATAACGATAATTGCCATACCAACTACCGGGAATTAGCAATCAGTATTTTGAATCTCGCAGCATTTTCTACGACAACAGTTATATATAAACATATAATGTCTATCTCCTAGACTTATTTACTCCGAATATGAAGTTTCTGAAAAACATCCCAAACTATGAACTAGTTCTCTGAAATTGGAACAATGCTGATGAAGCAGCAAAAATGGTAAACGACTTTAACAGTCAAAAGTTTGATGATAAAGAATAGTATGGTGGTAAAGCTGAGAAAAATAGAAGGTTTAGAATTGAAAAACGGATTGAGCAGACCATGAAGGAGGCTGTGGACAAATCACAAAGACTAAATCTACCTTCAAAGAATCCAAATGATTCAGTGTCTGCTAAAATCATTAGCGAATACCTTGCTCCTTACTCTAAAACCTTTGCGGACAATATTCTTCATCATCATCTTATCTTAAATATTCTAAGATATCATCGTATCTCCCATTATAAATATCCTCCATATTTCTGAAGATATTTTTCGAAACCATTCTTATCTGAAATTATTACCTCTTCGCACTATCTGTGTTACATCATAAAAGAAATTATTTTAGCTTCTAAAATCTGAAAAATTCGAAAAAATGGATGCTTTGAAGTAATGTTGGGAACTAACGCATGAGTTAGTATAATATAATGACACTTGATCAACGTGATTATATTACAGTAAGTCATGTTGAGTTTCTAAATGGAACATGACAAAGGTTCACAGATCACACCCTCATCATAAACCATGTTACATAACTCTTTCATTCTATATAATCTCTAAATATATCAAGAAAATATATTTCTTGATGATTCGGTCTTTTCCGGATATTCTGGTAATTTGACGAATCAAGATCGTGTCATTTCAATTTCTTTCTTAGAACATTAACTATGTTCATTCCGAAATCCATACCTACAAATTCTGGATCATTATCTGCTTGACTTAAAGTCGGGAAGAGAAAACGAAAGCATGAAGCTCCGAAATATAATGGAAAATATAAAGCCCTATAACAACCCCGAAATTACAAACCGTGTATATCAATGCATATAGCAATATAAAGACACGGGAGAATGAAAAACACTATAACCCCAAGGTAATAGTAGATGAAAATAACTTCCTCTGGTGGCAGATGAAAAAGAAGAATGAAGGATACGATAGCCAGGAAAATATCAAGAATCAGAACTGGATTAAGCATTTTCACAATCTATTGGGATGTATGAAATAAGAAAGAAGATTATAGGAGTGGTGAAAATAAATGAAACGGAAGAGGTCAATTTATAGCGAAATATCAGACATAGCAATCGAGGCAGATTAGGCATTTAATCAAAGAAAATCCTTAAATTATGAAGATTATGAAGATTTTCTATTCCTTAAATTCCGGAAATCAATCGTTACTACGTCAAGAGTTAAAAACGAATCTCTATTTCCTCATTTCACTCTTTTACGATAACTTCTCTCATACGCTTCGAATAATTGGATTGTTTTATCCATATTATTCAACGGTGATAAAAATTCTATTTATCAACACATATTCGTCATGAAAACATTTTTATTGATAGCCATGACGACCTCACTCAAATTTCGGGACGAAATTTCTTTAACAGGGAGGTACTGTGATGACCCGGAAATTTCTGACCAAATTTAAACTTAATCTTTAACGTTTCGACACGTTAAGCAAAGTCTATGAAGTTGAATCTCAAAATTTTGAATTATTCAATTACTCTTCGATTGTTCTCAATGATTCACGAACAATTATATGTAAATAGATACATATACTATAACTTGAAAACGTAACAAAGTGTTAAGTAAATGATACTGTGCATTAAACTTATTGGTTTGATTATCTGATTGATATATATTCAACTACGGAATTAAAAGATTATGCTAAACGATTGAATTAAAAGATATTTAATGAGTCTCTTAAGGATTATGATATTATTACGGGTCTCTGTTGTGAGGTTCACGTTGATTTGGGAAATCGTCCATTCTTAACGGTATTCGGAATAAATGGTAAAGTGTTTGTTTAAATAACGTAATTTGGACACATACAATAATAAGGAATATTAACTGTTGGAATTAGATATATGAATAACTTACGATATGTATTTTAAAACGTGTTTATTAATATTGAAAATATATATTTAACAATACGATAAAATATAATATTAACTTGGTCATAAAAACGAATTGTTATTATATATATATTAACAAATAGCAAGACGATGATTTATAGAAGTAAATGACCAAAATACTCGAAAGTTTAAGATATACTTTGAGTGGTATAGTTTAGGGATAATTTAAGGCTATATTTTGACAAAGGTACGTGACACGAAATGTAAAATACAAGTTTTCTCAGCGTACGAAAGGACATTTGAAAAACCGGAACCGGGACATAAGTCGAGTGATGACGTACGACTTATCGGAACAAAAATTACAAGTCAACTATGCATGTGAATTTAATATAATATATAATTAATTATATAAATTAAATATATTATATATATTATATAAAATTATGTCGACAAACAAAAAGTTAAAAGTTTGTGAGCTGGATCAGAGGGCCATGCGATC
Source organism: Rutidosis leptorrhynchoides (assembly GCF_046630445.1). Lineage (NCBI taxonomy): Eukaryota > Viridiplantae > Streptophyta > Magnoliopsida > Asterales > Asteraceae > Rutidosis > Rutidosis leptorrhynchoides. Next base: position 1,509,290 of record NC_092334.1, on the reverse strand, counting down.
GCATGGCCTTGAAGCACAAATCCCATGCGATCGCATGGGGTACTTTTTCAGAAAAGGTTCTATAAATTGCTCAGTTTTCACACACTTCTCTAATCAAATATTACTCCGTATTTATTTTATTTATTATTATTATTATTATTATTATTATTATTATTATTATTATTATTATTATTATTATTATTATTATTATTATTATTATTAAGATTAATATTATTATTAATCTTATTATTATTAATATTATTAATTAGTATTATACATAAAATACTACGACGAGGTTATGAACGTGTCACTTTCAAAATGGTTTTCAAGCGGGATAGAGCTAAGGAAATTATGAGTTATTGCCAAGGAGGTTATGGGTAATGTTCGGGGGTATATTTGTGAATCAAACCTAGTGTTTATCATCTCCGTTACGTCTACGTACTTTCCTACAATATTGAATCTCAATACTGATACGTAAGCACTCATATTTTATCTTTTATATATTAATTATGTATCCATGTCTAGTGCTCGAGTATATATATTTATATATGCTTGTATGCTAAATTTCGTTGTTAAACAGTTTATAATGAATCACTAATTAAATACATATATTACTGGTAAAAGGTATATGATATACATGTTTTTGGAAAGCTGGCGAAAAATCAATAACTTTTCATTTAGATATCGAATAGTTTCGATGAACGGATTAAAAGATATGATCAACTGAATTATGATTGATGTTAATTGAAATTGCTTTTGAATCTGCAATTAAGATTTAAACAACTTGTTTACGAGACTGATAAAGTGAACTTTTAAATATTACCAATCGAGTAAATGAATCCTTATATAAGGCACGTCTCGTTTTGTTGAACTATTGTCAAAATTGACTTTTTGAAATGACTTTGGATAACTATCATATGTCGATCTCGAGCATTAGGATTGTGATACACTATGACCTAACCTAGCTTGATAGACATTTATTGACCAACATATGTTCTCTAGGTTGAGATCTACGATTATTTGGTAATCTGAGTTTCGATCAAATTTTGGTGAACGACTTTATATGCTGCTAAGGTGAGTTTCATTTGCTCTCTTTTTAATTGCTTTTGCAATAGATATTTTTGGGCTGAGAATACATGCACTTTATTTTAAACGCAATGGATACAAGTACATACTAAATTCTACACTGAGTTTGAACAGAAAATCCCTTAGCTTTGGTAACTAGTAACTGCCGGTTATAAGAACTGGTGGGCGCGAGTAGTAGTATATGAATCCATAGGGCTTGATATCCCCGTCCGAGCTAGAGCACTAGCCTTTTAACTGAAAGGACCCGTTCATATACATTATAAACGATTCACAATAGTTGATTACATCGCAAGGTATTTGACCTCTATATGATACATTTTACAAACATTGCATTTGTTTTTAAAAGACAAACTTTCTTTACAACGAAAGTTGACGGCATGCACACCATTTCATAATACATCCAACTATAATTGGCTTAATAATAATCTTGATGAACTCAATGACTCGAATGCAACGTCTTTCAAAATATTCCATGAATAACTCCAAGTAATATCCTTAAAATGAGCTAATGCACAGCGGAAGATTTCTTTAATACCTGAGAATAAACATGCTTTAAAGTGTCAACCAAAAGGTTGGTGAGTTCATAAGTTTATCATAACAATCATTTCAATATATTAATAGACCACAAGATTTCCGTTTATAAATATATGTACACTCGCAAGTGTATAAAAGTATTCTATAAGTTGTAGGCACCCGGTAACAAGCCTTAACGTTCATATTTTACCCTTCTGAAGTACACCAGATCAGGTGTGTTTAAAATAACCTCGAAGTACTAAAGCATCCCATAGTCAGGATGAGGTTTGTCAGGCCCAATAGATCTATCTTTAGGATTCGCGCCTACCGTACATAGACAAGTAATTTAATGTTACCAAGCTAAGGGTATATTTCTGGTTTAAACCCACGTAGAATTAGTTTTAGTACTTGTGCCTATTTCGTAAAACATTTATATAAACAGCGCATGTATTCTCAGTCCCAAAAATATATATAAAAGGGAGCAAATGAAACTCACAATACTGTATTTCGTAGTAAAAATACATATAACGTCATTTAACAAGTGCAAGGTTGGACTCGGATTCACGAACGTATCAATATTGAGATTCAATATTGCAGGAAAGTACGTAGACGCAACGGAGATGATAAACACTAGATTGACCTCACGAGCATACCCATGAACCATACTCATCACCTCCATAGCTATAACCCATAATTTCCTTAGCTTCAACTCATTCAAAAAAACTATTTTGAAATCACTCGGACAGCACTCCGTCGTAATATTTTATGTATACTAATAATATCTTGAAATAATACAAAGAAAATATATATATGTAATTCGATTGAGAGAGTTTAGAGAAATATATTTTCAAGTTTCTATGAAATAATGAAACCTATTGAATTCTATTTATAACAGATTTTTGAATTATTAAAGTGAATTATTAAAATATGAATTATTAAAGTGAATTATTAAAGTATGAATTATTAAAGTATGAATTATTAAAGTGAATTATTAAAGTGAATTATTAAAGTATGAATTATTAAAGTGAATTATTAAAGTGAATTATTAAAGTATGAATTATTAAAGTGAATTATTAAAGTATGAATTATTAAATTGAATTATTAAAGTGAATTATTAAAGTATGAATTATTAAAGTTAAAGTAAAATAAAAGTAAAGTAAAGGTAAAGTTAAAGTATAGTAAAAGTATAAAACTATATACGTATAATACGCATATAAGTATATATAATATTAATTTAAATCGTTATATATATTTAATAAAATAAAATATAAATATCGTTATCTTTATCATACTGGTTAAGTAATGAGTTGTCAAAAGTGGTTCTAGATATTTATAAAAGATATATACGTTTTAATAATAAAGTTCTTTTTAAACTGAAAATGTTTTTTGTACTTTTGAAACTAAATTAATAGAATATTATGGAAACCAATTCTCCACTAACTTTTGTCTAACTTTCGTAAATGACACTTTTTGTTTTTATTTATAAATAGCTTTACAAATTATTCTGAATATCGTTAAGAGGAATAGATTTTCTCAAATCATAGTGGACCTCTCAACAGAGACTTGTAATCATAATTCAATGTTTCTGATAATTCAATCATTTAATATATTTTTTTAATTTCATCGAAAATCATATTGAAACAAATACGTTTGTGTAAGGTATTATACGTTTAATACTTTATTAATATTCTCAAGTTATAATATATATATACATATACATATCTATTTATATATAACGGTTCGTGAATCGTCGAAATTTGGTCGAGGTTATAATGAATGTATGAACACAGTTTAAAATTCTTGAGATTTAACTTAACAAACTTTGCTTATCGTGTCGGAATAATATAAAGATTAAAGTTTAAATTTGGTCGAAAATTTCCGGGTCGTCACAGTACCTACCCGTTAAAGAAATTTTGTCCCCGAAATTTGATAGAGGTCGTCATGACTAACATTGAGAATGTTATTATAACGATTATAGAGTTTTATCATGTTTAAGAAGAATGGATAAAATAATTCGATTAATAGAAATGTGTGAGTGAAGTTATCGTAAATGAATGAAATAAGATAATATTGATTCGTCGTATCTTTTGACGTCATCACGATTGATCTCCGAAAAGAAAATCTTTGTAATCTATATTGGATTTGATTATTCGGCGATTAAGGAAATTATGATCCTCTTCGAATTAATGCGATAATCCATTTTGATTTCTCTGTCGGATATTTCACTATAAATCCACCTCATTTGTTTTCTTACAACTCACACCTTCTCAACTCATATTTTAAAGTATTTGTCAATATGCTTCATCCAGTGCTGATTCTTGATATACTCCTCACTTTCATATCTGTCGCTCTTCTTTTTCATCTGCCTCTGAAAGAATCTATTTACTTCTACTATACTCTTGGTTTTATAGTGTTTTTAGTACTCCCGTGTCTTTATATTGCTATATGCATTGATATATACGGTTTGTGATTTCTGGGTTGTTGTTGGGTTTTATATCTTCCCTTATATTTCAAAGTCCTTGCTTCTTCTATAATCATTGTCATCCCCAATTAATGCTCTCTTTTATTTGCTGCGATTTATACCCCAATTTCTATTTCGGAGTTTTATCCTTTCGTTTCTTCTTCTTGCGATTAAGCACCGCTTGTAATGGTCCAGAATTCGCATATATGAATTTTGGAATGAACATTGTTAATGTTCTAAGAAGGAAATTGTAATGGCACGATCTTGACTTGTCAAATTACTAGAATACCTCGAAAAAGGCCGAATCATCAAGAAATATTTTCTTGATATTTTAGAGGTTAAAGAGAATACAAGAGTCGTGCAATAATGAAATCTATTGAATTCTATTTATAACATATTTTTGAATTATTAAAGTGAATTATTAAAATATGAATTATTAAAGTGAATTATTAAAGTATGAATTATTAAAGTATGAATTATTAAAGTGAATTATTAAAGTGAATTATTAAAGTATGAATTATTAAAGTGAATTATTAAAGTGAATTATTAAAGTATGAATTATTAAAGTGAATTATTAAAGTATGAATTATTAAATTGAATTATTAAAGTAAATTATTAAAGTATGAATTATTAAAGTTAAAGTAAAATAAAAGTAAAGTAAAGGTAAAGTTAAAGTATAGTAAAAGTATAAAACTATATACGTATAATACGCATATAAGTATATATAATATTAATTTAAATCGTTATATATATTTAATAAAATAAAATATAAATATCGTTATCTTTATCATACTGGTTAAGTAATGAGTTGTCAAAAGTGGTTCTAGATATTTATAAAAGATATATACGTTTTAATAATAAAGTTCTTTTTAAACTGAAAACGTTTTTTGTACTTTTGAAACTAAATTAATAGAATATTATGGAAACCAATTCTCCACTAACTTTTGTCTAACTTTCGTAAATGACACTTTTTGTTTTTATTTATAAATAGCTTTACAAATTATTCTGAATATCGTTAAGAGGAATAGATTTTCTCAAATCATAGTGGACCTCTCAACAGAGACTTGTAATCATAATTCAATGTTTCTGATAATTCAATCATTTAATATATTTTTTTAATTTCATCGAAAATCATATTGAAACAAATACGTTCGTGTAAGGTATTATACGTTTAATACTTTATTAATATTCTCAAGTTATAATATATATATATACATATACATATCTATTTATATATAACGGTTCGTGAATCGTCGAAATTTGGTCGAGGTTATAATGAATGTATGAACACAGTTTAAAATTCTTGAGATTTAACTTAACAAACTTTGCTTATCGTGTCGGAATAATATAAAGATTAAAGTTTAAATTTGGTCGGAAATTTCCGGGTCGTCACATTAACGGATGTATGGTATTTGAGAAGCGTACACGTTGGTTTGCGTGTATTTTTAAGATGATTATACAAAGGGTACAAATTATATATACGTTAAGTTTAGTTACCAGGGTGCTCAATCTTGTAGAATATTTTGATAAACGTTTTTGGATGAAACAACTGAAATCTTGTGATCCACCTTTATATACAGATTATATGAAACAATAAAACTATGAACTCACCAACCTTTGTGTTGACACTTGTTAGCATGTTTATTCTCGGGTTTCCTAGAAGTCTTCCGCTGTTTGTTTATGTGTTAGACAAGCTATGTGCATAGAGTCTTACATGACATATTTTTCAAGGAAACGTTGCATTCACCAAATCATCACCATGTATCTTATTTTGACTGCATTGTCAACGGAAGTATTATTGTAAACTATTATTTACAGTGATTGAATATACGTAGAAATCATCAGATGTCGAAAACCTTTCATTTAAATATTCATTTATGGTGTGCCTTTTTAAAAGAATGCAATGTTTACAAAACGTATCATATAAAGGTCAAATACCTCACAATGAAATCGATGAATGACGTGTTCGTCCATATGGATTTGGAGCGATCGTCACAGTTGTCCTTGAAATGGAAGAAGATAGCAAGGTTCCCCTAATTCTAGGGCGACCATTTCTAAATACCGCTGAAGTAATTATGCGTGTTAAAGACAAAAAGCTTAGTCTAGGTGTAGGGGAAGATAGAGTTACCCTAAACATAGACAAAGCTATGAAACAACCTATCTCCTCCAATGACGAATGTTATAAGTTAGACATTGTTAATTGTTGTGTCGAAAAAGAATTGCAAGAATTACTAAATATAGACACCTCAAACTTCACCCCAATGAGTGAAAGTGATGAATTCGATGTAGAACTTGAACTTGACGAATTGTTGAAAGTAGTCATCTATGAAGATTGCTGTGAGGAAGAAATTCCCAAGGAAGATGAACCCTTTGAAGAAATTACCAATGGTAAATGGTTCCAAATAAAATCTTTCTTGGAAGAACCACCAACCTTGGAACTTAAAGAACTCCCGGAACATTTGGAGTATGCTTATCTCCAAGGTACATCACAATTACCTGTTATAATCTCATTAAAACTTTCCAATGACGAAAAGAGTAGGTTAATGTCCGTTCTAAAAACTCACAAGAAAGCAATTGCTTGGAAAACAACCGATATTCCAGGGATTAACCCCGCATATTGTACTCATAAGATTCTAATGGAAGAAGATTTTAAACCCGTGGTACAAAGACAACGAAGGTTAAACCCTAACATGAAAGAAGTTGTCAAAAAGGAGGTTATCAAGTTACTTGATGCCGGGTTAATATACCCTATATCCGATAGCCCATGGGTTAGTCCTGTTCAAGTGGTACCTAAGAAAGGTGGTACAACTGTTATTCTTAATGATAAAAATGAACTCGTTCCTACAAGAACAGTCACTGGTTGGAGAGTCTGTATAGACTACCGTCGTTTAAATGACTCCACAAGGAAAGATCATATCCCTCTTCCTTATATTGACCAAATGCAAGAACGTTTAGCGGGAAAAGAGTACTATTGTTTCCTTGATGGATTCTCCGGTTATTTTCAAATTCCCAATGATTCAAAAGACCAAGACAAGACAACTTTTACTTGTCCATTTGGTACATTCGCATACCGACGAATGCCGTTCGGATTATGCAACGCGCCAGGCACCTTTTCTCTGTTTTTGGAGACTCCTTCGATTCATGCCTTTCAAACCTCGAACGAATGTTAATTCGTTGTGAGGAATCAAATCTTGTTTTAAATTGGGAAAAATGCCACTTCATGGTGAAGGAAGGCATTGTTTTAGGACACAAGATTTCTCGAGATGGAATGGAAGTAGACAAAGCTAAGATCGATGTAATCTCAAAGCTTCCTCCTCCAACTAATGTTAAAGGAATTCGTAGTTTCTTAGGTCATGCGGGATTCTATCGACGATTCATAAAGGATTTTTCCAAAATTGCTCGACCCATGACTAAACTTCTCGAGAAAGACAGTACATTCGACTTCAATGATGAATGCTTACAAGCTTTCTCCATTCTAAAAAATAAACTTACGAATGCACCGATTATGGTATCACCCGACTGGTCCAAACCTTTCGAGCTAATGTGTGATGCTAGTGATTTCGCGATGGGAGCTGTTTTAGGTCAACATCAAGATAACAAATTTCAACCAATTTACTACGCAAGTAAAACACTTACAGAAGATCAGTTGAATTACACAACTACTGAGAAGGAGCTTCTTGCAGTAGTTTTTGCTTTCGATAAGTTTAGATCTTACTTAGTGTTATCTAAAACAATTGTTTATACCGATCATTCAGCCCTAAAGTACTTATTCAAAAAGCAAGATGCTAAACCTAGACTAATTCGTTGGATTCTTCTCCTACAAGAATTCGACATTGAAATTAAGGATAAAAAAGGAGCTGAAAATCTCGCTGCAGATCACTTATCCCGTCTTGAAAATCCTAACTTAGAAACACTCGACGAATCTGTTATTCACGATACTTTTCCGGACGAGTTCCTTATGAGAATTGAAACAGAAGAAGAAATTCCATGGTTTGCGGGCTATGCTAATTATCTAGCCGCAGGAATTCTTCTTAAAAATCAAACTTATCAGCAAAAGAAGAAATTCTTTGCTGATCTGAAGTTTTACTTCTGGGAAAGCCCTAACCTCTTTCGTATAGGGGCTGACCAAGTTATTTGTCGATGTGTATACGGCAAAGAAGCGCAACAAATTCTAGAGCACTGTCATGAAGGACCGGCTGGTGGACATTTCGGACCAAGCTATACAGCCAAAAAGGTTTTTGACTCAGGTTTTTACTGGCCTACAATTTTTAAAGATGCATACAATATGGTAAAAACTTGTGATGCTTGTCAAAGATCTGGAAATATCTCCAAGAGAGACGAAATGCCACAACAAAGCATCCTAGTATGCGAAGTATTCGACATTTGAGGTATTGACTTCATGGGTCCATTCCCCGCTTCTAACAAATGCAAATACATTCTCGTGGCAGTCGATTACATTTCTAAATGGGCTGAAGCAAAATCCCTACCCACTAACGATGCTCGAGTTGTTGTCAGATTTCTTAAAAATCATTTCTCGCGTTTTGGGATTCCAAAAGCATTAATCAGTGATCGTGGAACTCATTTTACAAATCAACTACTCGAGAAAGTGCTTAAAAAGTACGTAGTTAATCATCGTTTTTCAACTTCTTACCACCGTCAAACGAGTGGCCAAGTTGAAAACACAAACAGAGGTATTAAACGAATTTTAGAAAGGACGGTTAAAAATAATCCAAAAATCTGGCATCGAAAGCTAGATGATGCGCTTTGGGCATTTAGAACTGCATTCAAAACACCCATTGGTACTACACCTTTCCGATTAATTTATGGTAAGGCGTGTCATCTACCCGTCGAAGTTGAACACAAGGCATGCTGGGCTCTGAGAGAATGTAATACCGACCTTGTGAAAGCCGGAGAAAACCGATTCTTGCAACTGAATGAATTAGATGAATTAAGACTACAAGCGTATGAAAACTCTAAAACATACAAGGAGAAAACTAAAAGATGGCACGATGCACAGTTAAAAGAAAAGAAAGAATTTGAACAAGGGGATAAAGTATTAGTATTCCAATCACGTTTTAAGTTTTCACCTGGGAAACTTAGATCCCGGTGGACTGGGCCATATATAATAAAACAAGTTTTTCCATCTGGATATGCAGAATTATATAGCAAAGACGGTGGAACTTTCAAAGTGAACGGTCATCGACTCAAATTATACTTTGAAGGAATCAATACTACGGAAAGAGACGAGATCACCTTCTACCCTAAGGATAAGTAAATTCAGGGTAACTTTAAGGTTTTTCAACTCCATTCTCGAACTTTATTTTCATCTTTAAGAGTGGGGTTTGTTCGGTCTTTCCCTAGCAGACACTAAAGAACTAGTCTTCTCCCTCCATTCTACCTTTTTATTTTTTTTCTTTTCATTTTTATTTATTGTTTATTTTCAAGATGCGCAATCAATATGTCTACAACCACTTCTTTTTGATGTGCGATAAAATTTTACCAAGAGATGTGGTTTTAGATATAAAGAGAAGATGCGATCAGGCGAGTAAAGAAATAAGGCAAAAACTTAACGAGAAAAATTATGCCAAAGGAAAATCAAAATCAGCTAAGAAACGTCGAGCGCGTCATTTGGGCAAGTGTGTAAAATGTGGAAAACCAGCTCATTACGGAAATTGCCCAAAGAACCAGACAGACTCTAATTACGAGTACGTAACCTTATGCCGAGAAAGGCCTTTTAAATGTTCAAAGGAAAACCTCTTAAACCAACGAGGTTACGCCTACGAAGCCATGGGGGGCGAAATGGTACGACTCCACTATGAGGCAAGTCGACGCGGTTTCACAATCTAATTCTTTTTCTCGCCAATTGTGTTTTTGTGCATTTTTGTGTATTTTGTGCATTTTTGTGTGTTTATGTTTTGGTGTGATTTAGTTTGTATTTGTTTGTTGTGTTTTTATTAAAAAGGTCTACCATTTAAAATTGATAAACCTTGAGTTCAACCTGTTTTCATTGAAAATGATAATGCTAAGTGTAATAACTGAATTGTCGTTCTTCAAATTGCACGAAATTTATTGTTGGATTCATAATATATCTTTTAAATGGTAAACCACCAAAAACAAAAGAAAGATTAAAACTACTAAAAATATACTTTTTTATCAATAACCGTAAAGATATATAACTTGTAAACTTTTGTCGTGGGTAATGATAGGTGTAACAACCGAGATTGTCTCTACCTAGTTGATAGGAAACAAAGTTTTAAGTTTGAAAATTAGTTGGTTCGAAAGTATATAATTATATATATAAAAAATAGAGTGTATTTTAAATTCACGTAATTTTTATTTTTCATGTACTTGTTCTAAAATTTTAAAGCGTTAATCTTTTAATTAAAAATTTGAAAAATTTAGAAAACAAAAAAAAAATAGAGTATTAAGTTCTAAAATTAGTTTTGTTTTTAAATTGTTTTCGTAAAATATTAAAAACTTTAACTTTTATAGTATTAAATTTTATAAATTGAAATTAAAATTTATAAACGGATAAAGACTAGGTATACCAACCGAAATTTCTGTTACAACAAATATAAATTTAAAATTGATATTTTAAAATTTAAGTACTTATAAAGTTGAAAAAAAAATATATAGAATGTTTTGTTTTCTTTTTGTTTTCGTAAAATTTTAAAAAAAACTTTAACTTTTAATAAATTAAATTTTATAAATCGATTTGAAAATTTATAAACGGATAAAGACTAGGTATAACAACCGAAATTTTCGTAACAACAAATATAAATTTTATAAAAGATATTTTAAAATTTTAATTACTTATAAAGTTATTAAAAATAAAGGGGTCCTAAAGCTTACGCGAAACGTGTGGTTATCCACGCGAAACGCGTATAATTGAAGTCTACGCGAAACTTCTACGCGAAACGCTTACGGTCAAAATCAGATACATATCAGATCGACCAGCAGCTTCTCCTCCACACTTCATTTTTATTTTCATTTTGCTATGGACGAAGGAGGAACACAAAAATCACCAAAATCACACCCAAAAACTAAATTAACACTCCAAATCTTTCCCAATTCTTCCACCTTTCAACATGCCGAGATTGGTAAGGGTCCTAAACCCATTTTACCACTTGTTCTTCAAATTTTTCATTTTTTATTTGTTTAGCTTTAATCCAAATTTAGAGCTTGTTATTGTTAAATTTTGCTTGATTAATGCTATGGATATGTTGGTAGTATGTTATTAAACCCGATTAGCATGAAAATTTGATGTTCAATTGATTATTTAAAAGTTAGGGTTTGTAGAAATTGGGGAAATTGAGGAATTGCTATTGAATTGTGTTATTTTGGGTATAATTAGATGTTTTTAGATGTTTTGATAGTAGTAGAAGCTTTGAATATAAGTTTGATTGTTTGATTTTATGATTTTAATTTTCGTCTAAATTTAATAATTTTTTGTAATTGTCATGAATCAAGTATGGATTGTAATGATGATTAAGAGCTGGAATATACGCAATGTGATTGAATTGGATTATATATGCTTAGCTAATTGAGTGTTTCCACTTGTGAATTAGACTTTGTTCTTGAAACTTGATTATAAATTTTTGATTTATTGTTGTTTGTTTTTAATTTTTAGAAGTAAACTGTTGTTGAAATATTGGTTCTTGTGGTGTTGAAACAAGCTTGTATGTCAAGGATGAATTCTTTGTTAACATTAACATACCTAATTGGGACGATTCTCTTGTTTTAAAATGTTATGCAGGGATTATTTAGAATGAGAGCTGTAAACCAACAGCAAGGGGAAGAACAAGTAACACCAGAAATGGAACAACAACTTCAGAACCTGCACCCGAACCTGAGATTTCCTTATGATTTACCTAACCGATTACAAAAGGTTAAGGACTTACTTTCTCTGGTCAATAGAAACATCTCTCCAGTATACGTTGTGGATTGGGCTCCCTTAGGACACCCAGTCAACTTAGATGAACAAATAAGGGGAATTTTAAACCAAAGTTTCACAAACGAATTTGGAATGACTTTGGTTTTTAATGATTTTGAGAGGTTGTTTAATTTAAATAGCCCTGTATATAGAGAATGGTGTTTAGAGTTCTATTCTACCGTTAGAATGAGTTTACACCCAGAAACTATCAATGACCTTAATTTTCTACAATTTCGACTGGGTGGGGTAGATAGAAGTATGTCCCTAAGTAACGTGACTGACGCATTAGGGATTGATAGTTAAAGCTAAGGGGTATAAAATACTATTAAATTTTACAAGGAAATACTATTAAATACAATACAATTTTACACAAGATATTTATTTATTTATTGAATGGATATACTTAAACTTTGCTACAACACTTATAGGCAGTGTACCTAATCGTACAGTAGTGTAGTTTTTAGTAAGTCCGGTTCGTTCCACAGGGAAAATCTTTTAATCAAAGCTTAACGCTATATTAGTTTAATTTATAAAAATACAAATATATATATAAGTAATATTATTATTATTATAAAGGGGGGTTTTTACCGTTTAATGACCGGTTTGTCGATTTTAAAACTTTAGTCGCAGTTAAAACCAAATGTAAAATATTAAATAAATAAAAGACTTAATTTAAAGCGTAAAGTAAATAACGATAATGAAATTGCGAATAATAAAAGTGCGATAAAATAAACTTGCGATAATTAAAAAGTACGATAATTAAAAGTGCAATTAAATACAATAACAATAAATAAAAATGCGATAATTAGAAGTGCAATTAAATATAAAATAAAGGAAATTAAATATGAAATAAAAGAATTATGATTATTTAAACTTCCGTAATCATGATGTTTGACGTGTTGATTTTAGTTTTATGCCCATGGGTTAATTGTCCTTTGTCCTGGATTATTTAATATGTCCGTCTGGTTTTTGTCCATAACAGTACATCAGTCATAAATATAAAGTGCGAGTGTCCTCGTCAAATTATCCTTATACCCGAAGTCAAATATTCCAACTAATTGGGGACTTAAACTGTAACAAGGTTTTATTACTTTGTTTAATAATTACACCAGGATGTCGACTGAGTGTAACCCAAGGTTTTAATACTTTGTTATCAATTATGCCAAGTGTCCTTGTACATAATTTCACCCCTGTTTTAATAATTCTAGTGACTATTAATCCATTCCCGTGTCCGGTTAAATGAACGATTATTCATACATATAAATACCCTGCCCATCGTATCCGATCGAGTGTATATGGTTATTTATAGGGACGTTCAATTGTAAATCTTTATATTAAAATTAACAAACTATCATTTAGTTAAACAAATATAAAGCCCATTAATAGCCCATAGTCTAATTTCCACAAGTGTCATTCTTTTGTCCAAACCCCAATTATGGTACAAAGCCCAATTACCCAATTATAATATTTTTAGCCCAACATCATGATCACTTCGGATTAAATAAGCATAATAATAACTTAGCTACGAGACATTAATGTAAAAAGGTTGAACATAACTTACAATGATTAAAAATAGCGTAGCGTTACACGGACAGAATTTCGACTTACACCCTTACAACATTCGCTAACACACCCTTATTATTATAAATTAAAATTAAAATATAAATATAAATATATACTACGTATGAATGAGGAGAAGAAAAAGATGTGTTTTGTGTTACACCAAAGCTCGATTTTTATAAGCATGTGGGCTGGAACTGTGCACCATGCGATCGCATGGAGTTTCTTCCTTCAGGCCATGCGATCGCATGGCCAGCTGGGGAGACTCAAAAGTCTTTGTTTTTTTATGCCGACGGTTTTTAAATATAATATAATATATATATTAATTTTAAGAATTAATTATATATTATATTATATTCATGTGCATAGTTGACTTTTAATTTTTAGTCCGTTGCGTCGAGCGTTGAGAGTTGACTCTGGTCCCGGTTCTGGATTTTCGAACGTCCTTGCGTACAATTTAATATCTTGTACTTTGCGTTTTGAATCTTGTACTCTTGTAATTTTGAGACGTTTCTTATCAATAATTGGAACCTCATTGATTGTATTTTGTACTTTTGAGATTTTTGGTCGTTTGCGTCTTCAATTCGTCGAATCTGTCTTTTGTATTCACCTTTTATTATTTAAACGAATATCACTTGTAAATAGAACAGTTGCAACTAAAAGCTTGTCTTTCTTGAGGGATAATGCTATGAAATATATGTTCGTTTTTAGCATTATCATATATTCCCACACTTGAGCTTTGCTTGTCCTCAAGCAATATAGTCTTGAAATACTAGAATCACTTCTTTATTCTTCACACTTTGTACATCAGTGATTTCAATACGGCGGTATAAACAATGATAGTAACGATATGGTTTACAGACCCACATGACTTATGAAAATTTAGATCCTTTAGGAAATTGGATCTTTATGAAAACATTTGATTTTTTTTTTGAAAATTAAATCTAGCTTTTACCCTAGATAAGTTTTTCGGAATAACCCTTCACCGGTGTTTGCAAATTCTTTTTGTGGGTTTGGTGGGTTTTAGATTTGAAAATTTTAGCTCAAAACTTATGATTTTGTGTCACCCACTTGCTAACCTTGTATTAGGAAAGCAACACGTCCAGTATACTTGCTTCGTATATTACCTTTCGGTATACTACCGTCCGGTTGTAAAGGAAAGCGTTGAACAAGCAACTGTTAAGGCAATGTCCCCTGACATGCTTTTAATTATGGTCTATAACGTGTCGGACGCAATTACTATCCTTGGTAGGAGCAATAGTAAAGCTCACCCTTATGATTTTTCGGTCTGGCACAAGGTCCTGTCTTTGACCATGCTATGCAACCACCGTTCTTACGGTTGACACCCGATTAGGTTCAGGTGACCTAATGGATTCCAGGTGAATTCTTAGGATTTTACGTTCAATGGTAATGAACGCATTGAAAATGGGTTTTCAGAAAACAAATCGGTTTGTAATTTTGATCAAAATATTTTCTCGTTCAAGCTCGAGTTTAGATATCATTGTATTCCATGAGTTTGTAATTCTCAATCTTTAAGGTCAATCTCAAGGATTGAGTAATATCAGGCTTAAAAGCTGATTTTTAATCTTTAAGGAGATTATCCTTTCTGGGGGTCTGATTTATTAGTCTTATCAAGCTAATTTGCACGGTGTCCTCCCCATTTTACAAGACAGATCCTCTCATGGTTAGGATAAGACTGACCACTTGGCGACCCTGTTTGATGCTGAGGTCCGTGGATTTCCTGCTGATTTTAGAGATGACTTTTCTAGATTTTTCATCAACCTACGGCTGGTCTGGACGATAACTTCATGACCTAAATCAAGAAGCGCGTGTCTTTTTTGAAAGACTTTACTTCCTTTTAACGATCAAATTGATTCATCGTGTAGATCCATCTCTTCTTTTCTTTCATCGGGTAAAACAGTTTAGTTTAGTCCAAAGCAAAAGTATCTTCAATTATTTGTTACAGAAATATGTGACATATATTTAAGATAACTTGGTAATTTTTCCCACACTTGGCTTTTATTTTCCTTTTTATTGTCCTCTATTCCATTTTAAATGAATTCTAATATTTTGGTTTGTTTCTTAATTTATGTCCTTTCCGAGGTAACAATAATTTCGGTGTTAACACCTAGTTTTATCGTTCATAAATATGTATAAACATGATTTTGAGTTCATTTAATTGAAAATTTTGAAAAATTTTATTAGAATTGGGTAGTCAGTATATAAGACTAGGGATGTTCTTTATTATCAGAGAGCACTAGATTCTAATACAACTACTACTTTACTAGTATTTCTAATGGTAACCAAGTGTTTAAAGTAAAAAAAATTTAAAAATCCGAAAGAATTTAACCCCTTCCCACACTTAAGATCTTGCAATGCCCTCATTTGCAAGAAATCAATAACAATTTAAATTATTGAGGGTGATTAGCGTAGAAATGATTAAATTTTACCAAAGTTTCCAAACATATTGGCGTTTGTTTGCTGAATGATAAATGGTGCATATCATTTGTTCATTCCGTCCGTTGTTACATCACATTTATTTGTCATCTTGTCGTCAAAATTAGTAGCTTTTGCTGAACTTAATGCCAGTCTTTGAAAATGCGCTGTTTTACCCTGTTTTGTACAATCTACAATATACATACATACAAATATAAACATGCATGGCAATTTGAAATGGGACTTAATATCCCACTTTCAAATACTAAATGTGAAATATTAGTACACAATAATAATAAAAATGATAAAGATTACATAAGTATATTCAATAACATAAGTTTAAACATGAATAAGTAAAAAGATAAAAACATAAAAATCATATAAATAACCAAATGGAACTAAATCAGTCTGGATATGGGTTCCAGTTCATCTCGTCAGGTGGGTTCCATTGTTGGTTATAGGTGTTTTGATAGGCTTGGTTATAGTCATACCGGTTAAAGGGTGGCCGGATATCGGGACTGTGTGGCGGAAAATGAGCAGGTCGAGTAGGTACATAGTTATTTGGTACCTGATATGATAGCTGGCTCATGATTTGGTGCTGATGAACTAACCAGCTATCGTGTTGGCGTCGCCTATAATTCTCGTATACTCGCTCGGAGTTCCACTGCTCATACATACTATGTCTGGCCGCGTTCGTCATTGCTTCCTCATCTATACGAACGTGGACGTCAAGAATAGCATCTCGAAAGACATCCCTAATGTCTTCCGCCTCCTCTATTTCCTCGTCTGAGCCTCTCTCTACCTGAGGATGAGATCCCTCATAGGGTACTGCCTGGTTACGTCTACTTTTCAATACCTTAGCACCCACATAAACTTTCAATCCTAAGGGCTCAACCTGTTCTCTACAAAGCTGTAATGGACCCCGTTGGTTCCTATCAACACCTAAATACTCTCCAATGAGAGTAACAAAAATACCTCCTCCTATTATACTCCCTTCCTGCATTCCCTCTACCATTTTAGATAAATAAAAAGCAACACAGTAAGGGATATTGACAAAGCTTCTAGGATCCCGAATACACTTTAGGTAGAATAAATCATGTAAGGTAATTTTTTCTTTATTGTGACCTCTCTGTGTAATCGAGTTAGCCAAAAATCTATGAATAATACGAAGCTCGGCTCTGTCAATATGTGTATAGGAGTGTCCTCCTGCTCGTGTAAAAACATCAAAATGTGACATACGCCTCCAAATGGCGTCAGCGTCAAAGTTGCTATCTACCCTTTCACCATAATGAATCAAGTTTGTACAATCGGGTAGTAGCAACTCACCAGGAGTATATATCTGTAAAGCCCTGGCCATGTCCAGCATCGACATTCTGTACATCCTACCGCCAAGGATAAACCTAAGAAATATTCTATCATCTATTCTAACTATATTTGTATCAAGTGATACAGTACTCATCAACTCAACACACCATTCCTTATATACAGGTCTACGAATGGTGAAAAGACGTTCCCAATCTGTAAAAGAAGAACTGCCATACCTTTGAACTAAAAGCTGTCTAACACGATCAGCTAGATGGACCGTTTCTAAAGGGGCCCAATCGATTACCCTTGGCACCTCTACATTTTTTGTTACCAATTGGAATTTGTTCCTTTGATATGTCTCGTAATCTCTCCATCTCCTATCAAATCTTAGATTAGGATGCAGAGTGTGCTCAGGAATCGTTGGGAATTCTACTGGCGGCCTCATTGGGAATACTATGAATTCATCAACAAACTGTACCGGATCATAATAAGGTATGTGCTGATCAGGCTGTTGTTGTGATTCTTGTTATGGTTCTTGTTCGTGTTGCATTTCTGGTTCTGGTTCTGGTGCTGGTGCTGGTCGTCTAGATGATGATGCTCCTGAACCTCCAGCATCGGCTTTCTGCAAAACACATTAAACACAAAATTTGGGCATCCAAATATGCATTAGTGTTAGCAAAATAACAACTTAAAAAATCACTATAACATGTTAAATCAAAATTAAACTTATACACATTTTCACAATTTTTCACAATTCTACACTTTTCAAATAAGCACATATGAAAATGTATACAAAGTTCATAAGCATTTAACTCAAATAACATGTCAAAATAGTCATTACTAATAATTAAACAAGTCTCAAATGGCAAATATATCAAATTAATCAAGTTCATGAATTTTGGACTTAAAAAGTCCACTTTAATCTCCAAAAATCATGTTTAGGATCAATGTTTGGATTATTTAACTATCTAAACATGTTACACTACTCAATTTAGCAATAATTCATGATGAAAATTGGCCATAACCTGTTTATATCAAAAAGCCCCAAATTGCTCAAGAACACAAACCCTAGATTTCTAAAAATTTTGAAGTTTTTGGCTTCAAATCATGTTAAATAGCATCAATCTAGGTTATACATGCATAAAATACTAACAATTTAACACTAATTACACTAGAAATTAACAAAATTGCATTAGGTAAAAAATTGATAATTATCACAAAAACTAGGAATTTATAGAGTTTAGGGGTGTAATTTTTACCATTTTGCTGAAGAATGAGAATCTAGGCATGATTAGAGCAAGAAAAATGATGAATTACTGTGGAAAAATGATGAAATTTGGTGAAGATTTGAGAGAGTTTCGTGTTTGTGTGTGTGTTGGTGTGAGGAAGACAGACTTGATGTCTGTATGTATCAGGCCTGGAATTTGCCTCCATGCGATCGCATGGAGGGATAGGGTGATTCCCATGCGATCGCATAGGTACCCGGCTACAGTGTTTTGCCCTTTTTTTTTTTTTTTACAAAACCTTATAACTTCTAAAACATATAATTAATAAAATTCTAAAAATTTTGTTTTCCTTTAGGAGCGAGGGTGTTTCGGATCGTTGTCCTAGTCTGTCCCTTGACAAAAATTTTAAAATTTGTCAAATCAAAGCGCGGTTTTAAAAGTAAAGATTTTTGGATTTTTTAATGTTTTTGGCATACTTTAATTCAATAAGATTAAAGATAATGATAATAAAAGTTCTCGTCCCTCCCTCGGGTAAAGCAATTTCGGTTCAACGACCTAGTCTTCAACTCACGACGAATTTTAAAAATCATATTTTTAACTTAGCGAAATAAAGTAAATTTTTGTTTTTAAATTCACACAACTTAAATTTAAAATATGCATAAAATTAAAAATTCACATTTTTTAAAAATTAAAAATTCACACCAAACTTATATTATATTTTTGTTTTTATACATACAAACTTAAAAATTTCAATTGTTCAAATATTTACAATTTTAAATATATTAATTTAAAAAGTTTATAATATTAATTTAAGATTTATATATTAATTTTAAAAACATGGTAAAACCAAAATTAAAAATCTTTTTGGTCTTTTATCCCACTTTAATCAATCAAATATTATCAAAAATATGCGTCCCTCTTTTCGGTATAGTAATTTTGGTTCCATGACCAAATTTAACTCATGACCAATTTTTGAAATATTTTGGGTTGATTGATTAAAGATATTTATACTTTAAGAATAAACGTTAAATTTCGCAGTGATGTAATAAATTTTTGAATGATATCAATAATTTCGGTCGCCAAACCTAATTTTATTCAATACCAATTTAATACTTTATAGCGAACAAATTAGCGTTTATTATCAAAAGGTTAAAAATAAAAATAAAAAATAAAAACTGTACAGACTTACCTGTGAGATAGTATTCTTAGTTATATGATCTATCCCATTCATAAGATAGTCGGTTTAATTAGTTTTCCATAGCTACATAGGTGTAACCTCGAGCATTCAGTGTTTTTTCTTCTAAACATATGAACGGTCCGTCTCTGCATAAAGTAACAAATTCGGTATTTGAATAGGTTTGATTATTTGAACATTTACCTCCATGTGACCATTTTCCGCATTTGTGACATCTTTCAAGGTGTCGTGCTCTTCTTTTCGCTGCGGATTTTGATTTTCCTTTACTAAATTGTAACTTATTATCTTCGCATCTGGATTCTTCTTACTCCGTCCAATCTTTCTCTGATTACTGATACTATTTCACTCGGAAGTATGTCATTATTACGTTTAGTGATCAAAGCGTGTAGCATTAGGCCATGGTTTAGTTCACAGGAAGTCTTCATTTCGTAAAAACCTAAAAAAAAATAAAAATTCAGAATGAGGGGAGAAGACTAGTTCTTTAGGGTCTGCTAGGGAAAGACCATTCGGGTTCCATTTTCGAGAACTACACGAAAACAAAAAATCTAACTCTAACAGAAATACATATTATCCTTTAAAGACTTGATTCTCCCCACACTTAGCTAGCTGTGGTATCGAAATTGTGATTAACTTCGTTGTCGACTTCCATCGGATTATCTATGTAATGTTTAACTCTGTGACCATTAACTTTAAATTCAATTCCATTTGAATTTATTAATTCTATCGTTCCATATGGAAAAACTCTTTTGACTATGAATGGTCCAGACCATCTTGATTTCAATTTTCCAGAAAATAGCTTGAATCGTGAATTGAAAAGAAGAACTCTGTCTCCTTCTTTAAATTCTTTTGAACTTCTGATTCTTTTATCATGCCATTTCTTCGTTCTTTCTTTATAGATTAACGAATTTTCGTGTGCTTCATGTCTTAATTCTTCTAATTCGTTTAGTTGACTTAATCGTAGACATCCAGCTTCATGTAAATCAAGATTACATGTCTTCAAAGCCCAAAATGCTTTGTGTTCAATTTCTACTGGAAGATGACATGCTTTTCCATAAACGAGTCTAAAAGGTGTGGTTCCAATTGGAGTTTTGTAGGCTGTTCTAAAAGCCCAGAGTGCATCCTCCAATTTAATGGACCATTCCTTCGGATTTGATCCTACGGTTTTCTCTAGAATACATTTTAAAGCTCGGTTGGTATTTTCAACTTGTCCACTTGTTTGTGGATGATATGCGGTGGAGATTTTATGAGTTACTCCATATCTTTTAAGAACTTTCTCAAGTTGATTATTACAGAAATGAGTTCCTCGATCACTTATTAAAGCTTTCGGTGTTCCAAACCTTGCAAAAAGACCTTTTAAAAAGTTGACTACAACTCGTGCATCGTTAGTTGGGAGAGCTTGTGCTTCCGCCCATTTAGATACATAATCAATGGCTACGAGAATGTAGAGATTATTATGAGATTTTGGAAATGGACCCATAAAGTCAATACCCCAAATGTCAAATACTTCGCATACTTGAATGACATTTTGTGGCATTTCATCACGTTGACTTATTTTTCCGGCCCTTTGACAAGCATCACAGGATTTGCAAAGAAGGTGTGCGTCTTTGTAAATTGTAGGCCAATAGAATCCAGCATCATAAACTTTTCTTGCTGTTAGTTGAGGCCCATAATGCCCTCCTGTTGGTCCTGTGTGACAATGGTTTAAAATTTTACTAGCTTCATCTCCAAATACACATCGGCGTATTATTCCATCGGGACAACTTTTAAACAAATGTGGATCTTCCCAGAAATAGTGTTTTATATCACTGAAGAATTTCTTTCATTTTTGGTACGATAATCCTTTTTCAAGGAATCCACATACTAAGTAGTTTGCATAGTATGCAAACCATGGAATTCAGTATAATCTATCTTCAATAGATATTCATCAGGAAAGTTGTCTTGTATGGCCGATTCATTTAGAACTTCTAATTCGGGATTTTCAAGACGAGAAAGATGATCAGCGGCGAGATTTTCTGCTCCTCTTTTATCTCAGATTTCAATATCGAACTCTTGTAAGAGTAAGATCCAACTTGGTTTGGCATCTTGTTTCGAAAATAGGTATCTAAGAGCAGAATGGTCGGTATAGACCACCGTTTTTGCTAGAACGAGATATAAACGAAATTTGTCAAAAGCAAAGACAATAGCAAGGAGTTCTTTTTCAGTAGTTGTATAGTTCGTTTGTGCTCCTTGTAACGTCTTACTAGCATAATATATAGGTTGAAATCGTTTTTCAATCCTTTGTCCTAAAACGGCTCCCATTGCAAAATCACTTGCATCGCACATTAGTTCAAACGATAGATTCCAATTTGGTGTTATCATGATCGGTGCATTAGTGAGTTTCTCTTTAAGAATATTAAAAGATTTGATGCATTCATCTGAAAAGATGAATGGAGCATCATTTTCTAGGAGTTTATTCATAGGAGTGGCAATTTTAGAAAAATCTTTTATGAAACGTCGGTAAAAATCGGCATGCCCTATAAAACTCCTAACTACTCTAACATTGGTGGGATGTGGAAATTTAGCAATTACATCTACTTTAGCTCTATCCACTTCAATTCCTTCTTTTGAAATTTTATGTCCAAGAACGATGCATTCTTTAACCATGAAATGGCATTTCTCCCAATTAAGTACTAGATTTGATTGTTCGCATCTAATCAGCATTCGTTCAAGATTATCTAGACATGATTCAAATGTATCACCGAAGACTGAAAAGTCATCCATGAAAACTTCCATGCATTCTTCTATCATGTCGTGAAAAATCGCCATCATACACCTTTGAAAGGTTGCAGGGGCGTTGCAAAGTCCAAATGGCATGCGTTTGTAAGCAAAAGTACCATAAGGGCACGTGAATGTGGTTTTCTCTTGATCTTCGGGTGCTATTGGAATTTGAAAATATCCGGAAAAACCATCAAGAAAACAATAGTAACTATTTCCGGCTAATCTTTCCAACATTTGATCAATAAAAGGTAAGGGAAAGTGATCTTTTCTGGTGGCGTCATTTAATTTTCTATAATCAATACATACACGCCATCCTGTTACAGTCCTAGTAGGAATAAGCTCATTTTTTTCATTTGTAATGACAGTCATGACACCCTTCTTAGGCACGCATTGAACTGGGCTTACAGATGGACTATCAGAAATTGGATAAATTAGACCTGCGTCTAGCAGTTTAATAATTTCTTTTTTAACTACATCTTGCATATTCGGATTTAGTCTTCGTTGGCGTTGCACATACGTTTTATGACCTTCTTCCATAAGGATTTTATGTGTGCAATACGAAGGACTTATTCCTTTAATATCATGAATCTTCCATGCAATGGCTGGTTTATGAGCTTTCAACACAGAAATGAGTTGTGATTTCTCATTTTCAGTAAGAGAAGACGATATTATTACAGGTAATTCAGATTCACCATGTAAATAAGCGTATTCCAAATGGTTTGGAAGTGGCTTTAACTCTAATTTCGGAGGTTCTTCTATCGATGATTTGTATCGATTTCTGTCTTCTTCTTTTTGCATTTGAATTTCTTCTGTTGTTGGTTCATATCCATTAGCTATAAGTGTAGCTAACATTTCAGCTTCATCAATTGGTTCATTACCTTCTCCTAAAGAACATTCTCCTGTTCCTTGTAATTCTGGAAATTCCTCCAACAATTCTGCATGTGAATCTATAGTTTGAATATAATAACATGTATCATCTGCAGATTGCGGTTGTTGCATTGCTCTATCAACTGAAAAGGTAACACTCTCGTCCTCTATACTTAGGGTCAATTTCTTACCGAACACATCTATCATTGCTTTAGCCGTGTTTAAGAATGGTCTTCCTAATATGAGAGGAACTTGAGAATCTTCTTCCATGTCCAGACAACAAAATCTACTGAAAATACTAAAGTACCAACTTTAACTAGCATGTTCTCCATTATCCCTCTAGGATATTTTATTGATCTATCGGCTAGTTGTATACTTATTCTTGTTGGTTTCAATTCTCTAAGGTCTAGTTTAGTGTATAGTGAATACGGCATTAAATTTATACTAGCACCTAAGTCTGCCAATGCTTCTATTGAACTAAGACTACCCAGAAAACATGGAATTGTGAAACTTCCTGGATCAGATAGTTTTTCTGGTATCTTATTCAACAGCACTGCTGAACAATTAGCATTCATAGTAACAGCCGAGAGTTCTTCCATTTTCTTTCTATTCGTGATCAGATCTTTCAAGAATTTAGCATATCTAGGCATTCCTGAAATCACATCAATGAAAAGAAGATTTACATTTATCTGTTTAAACATATCCAAGAATTTGGATTGCTCGACTTCAAGTTTCTCTTTCTTCGTTTTACTCGGGTAAGGAAGTGGTGGTTGGTATGGTTTAACATAAGGTTTAGCCTTAACTGTGTTATCTTCATTAACCTTTTCAACTACCGGTTCTTTTTCCTTATCTTGATCAGGTTGTGGTTCTTGTGGAATAGGAATAACTTCATCAGAAGTTACAGGTATTTCAGGTGGTTTAAGTGTTGTACCACTTCTTGTGGTAATGGCTTTAGCGGTTTCATTCCGGGGGTTTGCATTTGTATCACTAGGTAGATTTCCTGATTTTCTTTCACCTATTAACCTTCCTAGGTTACTTACTTCTTGTTTCAAGTTTTGAATAGAAGCTTGTTGATTTCTAAATGCTTGAACATTTTGTTCATTAGTTTGTTTTTGAGATGTGAAAAACTGCGTTTGAGTTTCAACTAGCTTCGTCATCATATCTTCTAAATTCGGCTTTTTATCATCGGGTTGTGGTGGTTTGTTTTGAAAATTAGGTCTTTACTGGTTGTAAGTATTGTTAGATACTTGTTGATTGCTAGGACCTTGTTGGTTGTTGTATGGAATATTTCGGTTATAATTCTGATTTTGATTATAGATCGGTCTTGGCGGTTGATAATTATTCTGATAATTATTTCCAGGCCTTTGGTTTATGTATGAAATATTCTCTCTTTGTTCCATTGTTAATTCAATACCGAGACAATCTTTTGTCAAATGTGGTCCTCCACACTGCTCACAACTAATTCGTATTAAGTGGATATCTTTAGTCATCTTTTCCATTCATCTCTCCACAGCATCTATCTTTGCGGAAATGGAATCTAAGTCATGGCTAGAATCGGCTCTAGCTGCTTTAGATGATCTAACGATATCTTTTTCTTGGTGTCACTCATGTGAGTGGGAAGCAGTGTTATCAATAATTTTGTAAGCATCAGTTTCGGTTTTCTTCATAATGGAACCACCATCTGCTATATCTATGTCTTTTCTTGTAGTGATGTCGCATCCTTGGTAGAATATTTGTACTATTTGACAGGTGTCTAAACCATGTTGCGGACATCCTCTTAATAACTTTCCAAATCTTGTCCACGCCTCATATAGAGTTTCATTCGGTTTCTGTGTGAACGTAACAATTTCTCCTTGAAGTCTTACGGCTTTAGATGCCGGAAAGAATTGTTTAAGAAATTTTTCAACTAAAACGTCCCATGTATCGATCTCCCCTTCAGGTAACGATTCCAACCAATCTTTGGCTTCTCCCTTTAAAGTCCAGGGAAATAACATGAGATATATCTGTTCATCCTCCACTTCTCGGATTTTAAATAGAGTGCAGATCCTATTAAAGGTACGAAGATGTTCATTTGGATCTTCCTTCGGCGCACCACTAAATTGGCATTGATTAGTCACCATGTGTAGAATTTGTCCTTTGATTTCATAATCTGGCCCATTAATGTCTGGATGAGTAATTGCATGACCTTGGCCAGTGCGTTTAGCTCTCATTCGGTCTTCCATACTTAAAGGTTCCAGATTCTACATAATTGAATTTGTTGAATCGGAATCACTAGAGGATTCTGATTTAATGGTTCGTTCCTCAACAATCTCTGTTTGAATGATTGGTGGTTCCGGAGGAAAATTTAATGGTTCAGGATCTATGAATCGTCCCTGAATATTCTCCGGATTCTCAATTGTGAGGTCGGGTTCAAAAAATGGATTATCGAAAATTTGAATTGGAGTACTTGGTTGACTGGATGACGATTCTAAAGAAAAATCAACAGCGGTAATATTTGCTAGATGTCTTGATCTAGTTACAGGTGGTGAACGTACAAAAGGTGGTGAACGTCTTGCTCGGTGCATTCACTGAATATCCTATTAGTTTTTAAAAGCAAAGAAAAATTATATAAGTTATCCAATTAATAGACTTTTCTGATTTTGCCCACGTTTCGAATAGCCAAAAGATGCAGCAGAGGGACAGGATTCGTTTGGTCTCAATATAATTGAGTACTATTTGGCTCCAATAACCCGGTCTACGTACAAATCCAACTATTACTACGAACCAGAAAATTTTGATGTCTATCAATTTAACCACTTAAAATAAATTTTTGTAATTTTAAGAAATTTAGATAAGAAGTAGAATAAAAATCTATGTCCTAAAACTAGAATGGCGAGAAATAAGAAAGAAAAAGAGCGCGTCGAAAAAGGTCGAAAAAGAAAAGATCGAAAAAATAAGAAAGAAAAAGAGTGACTTATAAAACTTAAAAATACTTGACTAACCCAATCTTATTACTATCACTAACTTAAAATTATAATCGCAAATTGAGATTACTAATTGGAATGATAATTGATACATAGGTAAAAGGCGTCTAAAAATATTAAAGCTTACAAGTAAAACTGTATCCCAAATGGCAATATCTTAAAAAGGAACTAAAACTTAAAAAGGCGTCGCAAAATTCTAAAGCACCTATATCTTAGTCTAAAGAAAAAACACTTAAGGAATTTTACGGCAAAGCCTAAAAATCTAGAAATAAAAATAACTATGGCAAAAACTATGAATTAAAACTAAATACGAGTGAAAAATACAAATATTACGCTAAAAACAATTAACAAAAATAAAATATAAAAGTATACTAAAAGTTGTAAAAAGTACAATTTTTATAAAAATATTATTTTTATATTATTTATTTTATAAAACTATTAATTTTAAAATTTAATTAAACTAATTAAACTAAATATATAAATTAAATCTAAAAACTAATAACTAATTAAATAATAAAACCTAATTAGGGTTTATTAAATAATAATAATAATACCCGTAATTAATGCAGTTTTAGGGTTGCAGTTGGCGTGTCAGACACTCTCATGCGATAGCATGAGTTTATGCCTTTGAGCTCATGCGATCGCATGAGCTGAGGTTTTGGGCTAGGTTACGGGCTGCTACAGTAGCATGCCCGAGTGTTTTTTTTTATTTTTTTTTATTTTGCTGTTTTGAATTTTCTGTTTTATATATTTATGTAATATATTTATATAAATTAAATAAAAGTTATATTTTTATAAAATAAAGATAAAGAAACTTTTATAGAACTTAAATATTTACCAAACTCTTAAAAATATTTATATTTTTGTTTTCTTTTTATATTTTCGAATATTTAAAACGTATTTTTACAAAAGCGTATTTTAATAAAAGTAAACTAAAAATAATTTTTTTTTTCTTTTTAGCGTTGCGCTTCCGGCTTTTAAGCAAGAAAGTTCCCCGGCAGCGGCGCCAAAAATACTTGATAGTTAAAGCTAAGGGGTATAAAATACTATTAAATTTTACAAGGAAATACTATTAAATACGATACAATTTTACACAAGATATTTATTTATTTATTGAATGGATATACTTAAACCTTGCTACAACACTTATAGGCAGTGTACCTAATCGTACAGTAGTGTAGTTTTTAGTAAGTCCGGTTCGTTCCACAGGGAAAATCTTTTAATCAAAGCTTAACGCTATATTAGTTTAATTTATAAAAATACAAATATATATATAAGTAATATTATTATTATAAAGGGGGGTTTTTACCGTTTAATGACCGGTTTGTCGATTTTAAAACTTTAGTCGCAGTTAAAACCAAATGTAAAATATTAAATAAATAAAAGACTTAATTTAAAGCGTAAAGTAAATAACGATAATGAAATTGCGAATAATAAAAGTGCGATAAAATAAACTTGCGATAATTAAAAAGTACGATAATTAAAAGTGCAATTAAATAGAATAACAATAAATAAAAATGCGATAATTATAAGTACAATTAAATATAAAATAAAGGAAATTAAATATGAAATAAAAGAATTATGATTATTTAAACTTCCGTAATCATGATGTTTGACGTGTTGATTTTAGTTTTATGCCCATGGGTTAATTGTCCTTTGTCCTGGATTATTTAATATGTCCGTCTGGTTTTTGTCCATAACAGTCCATCAGTCATAAATATAAAGTGCGAGTGTCCTCGTCAAATTATCCTTATACCCGAAGTCAAATATTCCAACTAATTGGGGACTTAAACTGTAACAAGGTTTTATTACTTTGTTTAATAATTACACCAGGATGTCGACTGAGTGTAACCCAAGGTTTTAATACTTTGTTATCAATTATGCTAAGTGTCCTTGTACATAATTTCACCCCTGTTTTAATAATTCTAGTGACTATTAATCCATTCCCGTGTCCGGTTAAATGAACGATTATTTGTACATATAAATACCCTGCCCATCGTATCCGATCGAGTGTATATGGTTATTTATAGGGACGTTCAATTGTAAATCTTTATATTAAAATTAACAAACTATCATTTAGTTAAACAAATATAAAGCCCATTAATAGCCCATAGTCTAATTTCCACAAGTGTCGTTCTTTTGTCCAAACCCCAATTATGGTACAAAGCTCAATTACCCAATTTTAATATTTTTAGCCCAACATCATGATCACTTCGGATTAAATAAGCATAATAATAACTTAGCTACGAGACATTAATGTAAAAAGGTTGAACATAACTTACAATGATTAAAAATAGCGTAGCGTTACACGGACAGAATTTCGACTTACACCCTTACAACATTAGCTAACACACCCTTATTATTATAAATTAAAATTAATATTAAAATTAAAATATAAATATAAATATATACTACGTATGAATGAGGAGAAGAAAAAGATGTGTTTTGTGTTACACCAAAGCTCGATTTTTATAGGCATGTGGGCTGGAACTGTGCACCATGCGATCGCATGGAGTTTCTTCATCCAGGCCATGCGATCACATGGCCAGCTGGAGAGACTCAAAAGTCTTTGTTTTTTTATGCCGACGGTTTTTAAATATAATATAATATATATATTAATTTTAAGAATTAATTATATATTATATTATATTCATGTGCATAGTTGACTTGTAATTTTTAGTCCGTTGCGTCGAGCGTTGAGAGTTGACTCTGGTCCTGGTTCTGGATTTTCGAATGTCCTTGCGTACAATTTAATATCTTGTACTTTGCGTTTTGAATCTTGTACTCTTGTAATTTTGAGACGTTGCTTATCAATAATTGGAACCTCGTTGTATTTTGTACTTTTGAGCTTTTTGGTCGTTTGCGTCTTCAATTCGTCGAATCTGTCTTTTGTATTCACCTTTTATTATTTAAACGAATATCACTTGTAAATAGAACAGTTGCAACTAAAAGCTTGTCTTTCTAGAGGGATAATGCTATGAAATATATGTTCGTTTTTAGCATTATCAGGGATTTACACCGTTGAGGAGATGTTGTGCGACGATCGCTCCAAATCCATATGGACGAACACGTCATTCATTGATTTCATTGCGAGGTATTTGACCTCTATATGATACGTTTTGTAAACATTGCATTCTTTTGAAAAGGCACACCATAAATGAATATTTAAATCAAAGGTTTTCGACATCTGATGATTTTTACATATAAACAATCACTGTAAATAATAGTTTACAATAGTACTTCTGTTGACAATGCAGTCAAAATAATATACATGGTGATGATTTGGTGAATGCAACGTTTCCTTGAAAAATATGCCATGTAAGACTCCATGCACATTGCTTGTCTAACATATAAGCAAACAGTGGAAGACTTCTAGGGAACCTGAGAATAAACATGCTAACAAGTGTCAACACAAAGGTTGGTGAGTTCATAGTTTTAATGTTTTGCATAATCTGTACATAAAAGTGGATCACAAGATTTCAGTTGTTCCATCCAGAAACGTTTATCAAAATATTCTACGAAATTGAGCACCCTGGTAACTAAACTTAACGTATATATAATTTTACCCTTTGTATAATCATCTTAAAAATACACGCAAAGCAACGTGTACGCTTCTCAAATAGCATACGTCCGTTAAAAGGCTAGTGCTCTAGCTCGAACGGGGATGTCAAGCCATATGGATCCATATACTGTTATTCGCGCCCACCAGTCCATATCCTATGTACTGGCAGCTACTAGTTACCAAAGCTAAGGGATTTTCGGTTCAAACTCAGTGTAGAATTAAGTATGTACTTGTATCCATTGCGTTTAAAATAAATTGTATGTATTCTCAGTCTAAAAATATAGATTGCAAAAGCAATTAAAAAGGGAGTAAATGAAACTCAGTTTAGCAGCATATAAAGTCGTTCACCAAAATGTGACCGAAACTCGGATTACCAAATAACCGTAGATCTCAACCTAGAGAACATATGTTGGTCAATAAATGTTTATCAAGCTAGGTCAGGTCATAGTGTATCACAATCCTAATGCTCGAGATCGACATACAAAAGTTATCCAAAGTCATTTCAAAAAGTCAATTTTGGACAGTTGTTTAACAAAACGAGATGTACCTTATATAAGGATTCATTTACTCGGTTGGTAATATTCAAAAATCCAATTTATCAATCTTACAAACAAGTTGTTTAAATATTAATTGCAGATTCAAAAGCAATTCCAATTAACGTCAATTATAATTCAGTTGATCATATCTTTTAATCCGTTCATCGAAACTATTCGATATCTAAATGAAAAGTTATTGATTTTTCGCCAGCTTTCCAAAAACATGTATATCATATACCTTTTACTAGTAATATATGTATTTAATTAGTGATTCATTATAAACTGTTTAACGATGAAATTTAGTATACAAGCATGCATAAACATATATACTCGAGCACTAGACATGTATACACTATTAATATATAAAAGATAAGATATGAATGCTCACTTATCAATATTGAGATTCAATATTGCAGGAAAGTACGTAGACGCAACAGAGATGATAAACACTAGGTTTGACTTGCGAACAGTACCCATAACCTCCATAGCTATAACCCATAATTTCCTTAGCTCTATCCCGCTCGAAAACATATTTTGAAAGTAACACGCTCATAACCTCGTCGTAATATTTTATGTATACATATTAATAATACCCTTACTAATACTAATACTAAATATTATTATTAATATTAATATTAATATTAATATTTATAATAATATTAATATATATATATATATATATATATATATATATATATATATATATATATATATTTATTTATTTATTTATTTATTTATTTATTTATTTATTTATACAGAGTGCATGATGAGATGAAATGAAAATGAATTACACGAATCAGGCTTCGGGCAAATTTATAGAGTTTTGGCCACCAGACTCACCATGCGATCGCATAGGTCTTGGGCACTATGGCCATGCGATCGCATGGCCTCCCTCACCAGCTCACACTCCGTTGTTTTCTTGTGTGTCGACATGTTTTAATAATACGTAAATTGAAATTTAAAATTTTAAAAAGTCGTATTTATTAAATACTTCAGGGGTATTCTATGTAACTTATAATTAATAATTTCTATCATGTCGTTTTCATGTGAATAATAAATGAATTAATTTAAATTCAACTATTTAAGCTACACGTTGTACGTTGTGCTTTACAAATTGTACATTATTAATTTAACTTCGTTTCTTAAAAAAAAAAATACAAAAATTATATCATAAAAATAAAATGACTTAATACGTAAAATTTTTAATTTGAAATAGCATCGTTTAATAGTAAATTTTTAATCATTTCGTATATAAATATTATTCGCATGATTCTGTATATATCTAAAACTCTTATATTTATTAAAATATGTATATAATACATGTTATGACGTTCGTGAATCGTTAGACAAACAGGGTGGTCAACCGTTATATAAAAAATCATTTTCAAAAGTTTTAAAACTTGTCAAAATTTCATTGCTTATCATGTCGAAAATATTAAATCATATAGAGAATTGGTTTAAATAAGTTGAAATTTTCCGGATCATCACAGTACCTCCCCGTTAAAGAAATTTCGTTCCGAAATTTGAGTGAGGTCGTCATGGTTAACAATAAAAATGTTTTTATGACGAATATTAGTTGATAAATAGAATTTCTATCACCGTTGAATAATATGGATAAAACAATCCAATTACTCGAAGCGTATGAGAGAAGTTTTCGTAATAGAGTGAAATGAAGAATAGAGATTTGTCTTATCTCTTGACGTAGTAACGATTGATTTTCGGAATTTAAGGAATAGAAAATCTTCATAATTTAAATAAGATTTGATTCTTCGGGAATTAAGGAGATTAAGATCTTCTTTAATTAAATGCGTAATCTGCCCCGATTGCTATGTCTGATATTTCACTATAAATTGACCTCTTCCGTTTCATTTATTTTCACCACTCCTATAAGCTTCTTCCTTATTTCATAATTCCTAATAGATTGTGAAAATGCTTAATCCAGTTCTGATTCTTGATATTTTATTGACTATCGTATCCTTTATTCTTCTTTTTCATCTGCCACCAGAGGAGGTTATTTTCTTCTACTATTACCTTGGGGTTATAGTGTTTTTCATTCTCCCGTGTCTTTATATTACTATACGCATTGATATACACGATTTGTAATTTCAGGTTTGTTATCGGGCTTTATATCTCCCCTTATATTTCAATGTCTCTACTTCTGTCTTCTATAATCATTGTCATTCACAGTTAATACTCCCTCTTATTTGCTGCGATTTATACTCCAATTTCTATTTCGGAGCTTTGTCCCTTCGTTTCTTCTTCTTGCGATTAGGCATCTCTTGTAATGGTCCAGAATTCGTAGGTATGGAGTTTTGGATGAACATAGTTAATGTTCTGAGAAGGTAATCGTAATGGCACGATCTTGATTTGTCAAATTACCAGAATATCCAAAAAAGACAGAATCATCAAGAAAATATATTTTCTTGATATGTTTAGAGGTTAAATAGAATAAAAGAGTTATGTAACATGGTTCATGATGAGGGTAGAATCTGTGAACCTTTATCAAGTTCCATTAGAAACTCAGCATGACTTACTGTAATATAATAACGTTGATCAAGTGTCATTATATTATACTAACTCATGCTTCAGCTCCCAACACCACTTCAAAAAAATATTCATATTTTAAACTCGAAGGTTTCAGAATTTAGAAACTAAAATAGTTTCTTTTATGATTTTACACAGATATCGCAGGGAGAAAATTGATTTCCGATAAGAATGATTATAGAATTATCTTCAGAAATATGGAGGATATTTATAATGAAAGATACGATGATATCTTAGAATTTCTAATATCAGAAGATGATGAAGAATATTGTCTGCAAGGGTTTAGATTCGGAAGCAAGGTATTCGTTAATGGCTTCAGCAGATACTGAATCATTTGTATTCTTTGAAGGCAGGTTTCGTCCTTGTGATTTATCCACAGCCTCCTTCATACTTTGCTCAATCCGTTTTCCAGTTCCAAACCTTTTCTTTTTCTGAGCTTTGCCAACACACTATTCTTTATCATTAAACTTTTTACTGTTAAGGTCATTTACAGTTTTTGCTGCTTCATCAGTACTTTTCAAAATTTCGAGAACTAGTTCGCGGTTTAAGGTATTTTTCGGAAACTTCACATTCAAAGTACGTAAGTATAGGAGATAGATGTTATATGTACACATATAACTGTTGGAGTAGACATGCTGCGAGATTTCAAAATACTGATTGCTGATTCCCAGTAATTGGCAAGACAATTCTTGTTATAAGATGCAGATGAGTAAATGATGGGGTTTCAATAAATATAATGATTTTTTGGAAAGTCAAAGATCAGTGAAGTTGTTGGTAAGCTTACTGCTAATGTGGTGGAACATGATAGGTTCCCCAGTAACAAGAACGTATATGTCAAGGTTATAATAAGGTTAATCTGAAAAATCGAAGTTGACTGGTTGGAAGTGTGATGAAAATTTGATATCTTGAAAAGAATTGCAAGATTATTTTCGGTAATAACAACGTTAAAGGATCTTGCACAGTTTTGAAGTCAAAGTATAGCTTTGAAAGATGTAGAGATCTAAGAATGATGTCACCGATTCAGAGTTATGGCTTGGATTCTGATCCGTCAATATCAGAATATGTAATTGAATTTGTATGGAAATGATTGTATATCGCTGTGAGCATAGTTAATAATTTTTGAATCAAAGTTGAAGAATGTACAGTATAACATATTAATTGTGAACTTATATATTTCCCGGGAATTACCTACCCGTTAAAGATTTCACAAGTAATATTTTGTACAAAAGAATTTTCATTAATGTCATTATGAAAATATATGTATGTATATTTCTTCAGATGTAATACGGATTTAATGAGTTAATATCATATTAAACTCATTTGATTTTCTGCTTGACTTAGAAATGATTAATCTCTAAAACATTAAAGATTTTATAATCTTTGCGGAGTTTTTCACTAATGAAATCAACACTTCATTATTTATTCTTATTGATATTCGTCAGTGAAGGATGTTGGTGCTCGTGGAATTTTTGTGAACCTTACAAGGCATAGATGATGTTTTCTGGAAAGTTTCGAGTATATCGAAATTGAAAATGTAAAATCAATTATGTAATTGATTAATACACTTGGTTTATTATGAAATGGAATTCATTAAGTTGAAACAGAGATTGTAGTTAACAATGGTTAAGTTGTTAAGGAAGGATGTACATCATTGCATATTAGTAATATGAACTAACCGAGTAGTACCTACCAGTTAAGATTCACACGTAATAGCTTAGTACGAAAAGGTTTATTTTGATTTCAAAATTCATATATATTAAATATACATAAAATTTCTTCAGAGGAAATGAGTTAATACTTCATCGGTTATTGTTGCTGGTATTTCTTGGTAACTACAGTGCGTATGACGTTGATGCTCGTGGGACAGATTGTGAAGTTGAGGTTTGCGATGCGGATGTTGTTGGTGGTGGTAATGGTACTTTTGGTGTTGTTGTCGGTGGTACTGTTGATGCCGGTGATGTTGCTGGTGCTTGTAACCTTTGCACCATATTCTCCAAAGCCACTACCCGAGCGCGAAGCTCGTTGACTTCTTCTACTACATCGGGATGATTGGCGGTTTGGACGAGCGGACGAATAAGATTTAGAATGTGAGATAGTATATAATCATGACTAGATACTCTGGAAATGAGAGAGAAAATGGTATTACGAACAGGTTCGCCGGTAAGTGCTTCAGGTTCTTCGCCAAGAGGGAAATGTGGTGGATGGAAGGGATCGCCTTCTTCTTATCTCTAATGACTAAGTAAGCTACGAACCCATCCCCAATTCATCCAGAATTGATGATGGCTAATTGGTTGTTCCATTCCGGTTACACTGTCTTCAAAGTTCAGGTGAATATCCATATCGGAATAGCTGTCGAAATTTAAGGAATTTGAACTAGATACGTGATCCATCTTGTATAATCAGGGAATTGATTTTTGATATAAGATAGATTATAGAATTTAGATTGGTACTCCTCAATACATAATTTACATATATATATATATATATATATATATATATATATATATATATATATATATATATATATATATATATATATATATATATATATATATATATATATATATATATATAATACCAAAATCCCGTAAATTACGGAGAAATTTTGGGAAGATGTCAGGAAAAGTTTACAGTAACAGATATGCTAAGATATGAATTTTTTCGGTACACTATCTATGCAGTAACTGCAGTAAGATGTGTCTACACTTAGGAATGATAAGCAAGTAATTTCTGACGATAAATGGTAAGCAAAACTTGGTAAAAACATATACGGTCATAGTCCAGACTCACTAATGCATCCTAACAATAACCAGTTAGACACACTCATGCAAGACCTGGTTCACTAGGACCAACGCTCTGATACCAACTGTGACGATCGCTCCAAATCCATATGGACGAACACGTCATTCATTAATTTCATTGCGAGGTATTTGACCTCTATATGATACGTTTTGTAAACATTGCATTCTTTTGAAAAGGCACACCATAAATGAATATTTAAATCAAAGGTTTTCGACATCTGATGATTTTTACATATAGACAATCACTGTAAATAATAGTTTACAATAGTACTTCTGTTGACAATGCAGTCAAAATAATATACATGGTGATGATTTGGTGAATGCAACGTTTCCTTGAAAAATATGCCATGTAAGACTCCATGCACATAGCTTGTCTAACATATAAGCAAACATCGGAAGACTTCTAGGGAACCTGAGAATAAACATGCTAACAAGGGTCAACGCAAAGCAACGTGTACGCTTCTCAAATAGCATACGTCCGTTAAAAGGCTAGTGCTCTAGCTCGGACGGGGATGTCAAGCCCTATGGATCCATATACTGTTATTCGCGCCCACCAGTCCATATCCTATGTACTGGCAGCTACTAGTTACCAAAGCTAAGGGATTTTCGGTTCAAACTCAGTGTAGAATTAAGTATGTACTTGTATCCATTGCGTTTAAAATAAATTTCATGTATTCTCAGTCCAAAAATATAGATTGCAAAAGCAATTAAAAAGGGAGCAAATGAAACTCAGTTTAGCAGCATATAAAGTCGTTCACCAAAATGTGACCGAAACTCGGATTACCAAATAACCGTAGATCTCAACCTAGAGAACATATGTTGGTCAATAAATGTTTATCAAGCTAGGTCAGGTCATAGTGTATCACAATCCTAATGCTCGAGATCGACATACAAAAGTTATCCAAAGTCGTTTCAAAAAGTCAATTTTGGACAGTTGTTTAACAAAATGAGATGTACCTTATATAAGGATTCATTTACTCGGTTGGTAATATTCAAAAATCCAATTTATCAATCTTACAAACAAGTTGTTTAAATATTAATTGCAGATTCAAAAGCAATTCCAATTAACGTCAATTATAATTCAGTTGATCATATCTTTTAATCCGTTCATCGAAACAATTCGATACCTAAATGAAAAGTTATTGATTTTTCGCCAGCTTTCCAAAAACATGTATATCATATACCTTTTACCAGTAATATATGTATTTAATTAGTGATTCATTATAAACTGTTTAACGATGAAATTTAGTATACAAGCATGCATAAATATATATACTCGAGCACTAGACATGTATACACTATTAATATATAAAAGATAAGATATGAATGCTCACTTATCAATATTGAGATTCAATATGGCAGGAAAGTACGTAGATGCAACAGAGATGATAAACACTAGGTTTGACTTGCGAACATTACCCATAACCTCCATAGCTATAACCCATAATTTCCTTAGCTCTATCCCGCTCGAAAACATATTTTGAAAGTAACACGCTCATAACCTCGTCGTAAAATTTTATGTATACATATTAATAATACCCTTACTAATACTAATACTAAATATTATTATTAATATTAACATTAATATTTATATTTAATATATATATATATATATATATATATATATATATATATATATATATATATATATATATATATATATACTGAGTGCATGATGAGATGAAATGAAAATGAATTACACGAATCAGGCTTCGGGCGAATTTATAGAGTTTTGGCCACCAGACTCACCATGCGATCGCATGGGTCTTGGGCACTATGGCCATGCGATCGCATGGCCTCCCTCACCAGCTCACACTCCGTTGTTTTCTTGTGTGTCGACATGTTTTAATAATACGTAAATTGAAATTTAAAATTTTAAAAAGTCGTATTTATTAAATACTTCAGGGGTATTCTATGTAACTTATAATTAATAATTTCTATCATGTCGTTTTTATATGAATAGTAAATGAATTAATTTAAATTCAACTATTTAAGCTACACGTTGTACGTTGTGCTTTACAAATTGTACATTATTAATTTAACTTCGTTTCTTAAAAAAAAAAATACAAAAATTATATCATAAAAATAAAATGACTTAATACGTAAAAATTTTAATTTGAAATAGCATCGTTTAATAGTAAATTTTTAATCATTTCGTATATAAATATTATTTGCATGATTCCGTATATATCGAAAACTCTTATATTTATTAAAATATGTATATAATACATGTTATGACGTTCGTGAATCGTTAGACAAACAGGGTGGTCAACCGTTATTTAAAAAATCATTTTCAAAAGTTTTAAAACTTGTCAAAATTTCATTGCTTATCATGTCGAAAATATTAAATCATATAGAGAATTGGTTTAAATAAGTTGAAATTTTCCGGGTCATCACATGTTGGCTCCAGGTTTTAGGGAGTATATTTTTATAGGGGCTAGATATACAGGAAATTATGATTCTTCAAGAGTCTGGCAATCTTTTACTCGAAGGAATACATATGAGCCAGACCAAGAATCATACCTAAAGATCACTGATGTTCGCTTTAGAATAATTCATAAATTTATAGCGAACACAATAAACTAAAGGTCATTTAGTAATACAGATAAAATTAATTATATCGACCTTTGGTATTTAGATGCGATCAGAGATAGGGATACATTTGTTAGTATACCCTATGGAGTTGCTTACTTTTTGGCCCATGTTGGTAAAGGGGCTAGAGGGACAAGTGACATGTCGGGGGATCACTACATCACGTGTCTAGGAAACTGGTTCGGACTCGACCCGAGTGAATCAGAACCTCCAATCCAACCGGTAGATCAAGCTGTTAAAACTTTAGGAGTGGAGGTGTATAGGATGGCAAAGGCTATACACGTGAGGGGCGGGGTAATTAGTTTAAGACGACAAGAAGTTGTTGCTTCCGCTCCTATGGAGGAGGATGAGGAACCCGCGAGGGAAACTAGGAGGAGACGAAGACAGCCAGATCAGGCTAGTTCGTCTAGTACAGGTATTTCTAATTTCGATATGCTATAAATTTTGTTTGATTCATTGAGTTTAGACGTAAGAAACTCATATGAAACATGGAGACAGAGATCAGAAAACCAATACACTAGTTTATCTCAACAGTTAGGGGATGTAAGGGCAACCCAATTAGATCAGGGTAATATTCTAGAAAACATCCGCTACGATCAGAGGGGCCAGGG
Organism: Rutidosis leptorrhynchoides; assembly: GCF_046630445.1. Lineage (NCBI taxonomy): Eukaryota > Viridiplantae > Streptophyta > Magnoliopsida > Asterales > Asteraceae > Rutidosis > Rutidosis leptorrhynchoides. The sequence goes on along the minus strand of NC_092334.1, from coordinate 1,470,363 downwards.
AGCACAGTTAGAGTGGGCGCATCATCAGGCATATTTATACGCAGCTAACCCACAGGCTTACACACCCTCAGCCTTTCCTTCATACCCCCAATGGCAAGCACACGGTGACTCTCTACCTCCACCTTATGACCCCAACGCTGCCCTAGCCGCAAGTCAGGAAGCCTATAGGCGTTTTCACGAGGAACAACACCTAAATGAACAGCGGCAGTAATAGCAACGGGAACAGGAAGATCAGGGAGGCCCTGCGTGGTCATTTTTCTAGTTTCTTTTTAGTTTTAGAACTATTTATTTTGTATTTGTTTGTGTAAAATAATTTTTATGGTGTGTTAATTTACTTTTACTTTTATATTTTTCATATATACAAAAACTTTTAGTGTGGGGTAAAATTTTTGTACTACTAAAGTACAACCCCATCTCGTTTATGATTGACATATTTGTTGACAGGTACTTACGATGATGAGATTCGACATAGCGAAACACGAAAGTATTATTGTGATAAAAGGATTGGCTATGTTCATACAATAAGCATTTTACAATCTCCAATTGCTTAACAAAGGAAGTTCTAAATACTTTACACTTTTTGTCCTCTCAAATTTATACATTTTAATCTGATTTTATGTAATGAGGGCATTACATAATCTTAAGTGTGGGGTGGGAGTATATAAATTCTCGAAAACTTATAATTTAGTGGTTTTTTATGAAAATTTTGAACATTTTTAAACAAATATAACTAATCAATTTTTAAGGTAATAACGAGCAATTAAAGATTAGGTGTCAAAAACCGAAATTATTGTCTCCATACATTAAAAATACATAAGTTTATTTGATTAAAATATTTAAAAGAAAACCAAGTATAACAAAATTTATAAACCCATATTTTAAGAACCATTTATCACATGTTTCTATGAAGTTTATTGCAGATATCATTGCTTTGGAATGTATAAACCTGAATATCTCATTAAGGAAGTAAAGTCTTCCAAGATGACACACTTGCTAACTTATGTTAGAAGATGTAGTCCAGAACAGCTGTAGGTTGACGAAAAATCTTGAAAAGTCATCTCTATCATCGGCTGGAAATCCACCTCAGCTCAGCATCAAACAGGGTTTTTGGTGGTCAGACTTATCCTAACCATGAGATGGATCTGTCTCATACAATGGGGGGGGCACATTGCAAATTAGCTTTTAAGACTAATGAATCTAATCCCCAGATGGATGATCTCCGTAAAGATTAACCGCATCTATGTTTGACCGCGGTGACCCGAACTTTTCCATGTTTATATATATATTAAATGAAATTGTTATTTACATGATTAAGTGTTTCCAACATGTTAAGCAATCAAACTTGTTAAGACTTGATTAATTGAAATAGGTTTCATATAGACAATTGACAACCCAAGTTGACCGGTGATTCACGAACGTTAAAACTTGTAAAAACTATACGATGACATATATATGGTTATATATATAGTTGACATGATTTTATTATAAGTATGTATCTCATTAGGTATTTTAAAAATGAGTTATATACATAAAAATGAGACTATTAATTTAAGAAACTCGAAAACGATATATATAACGATTATCGTTATAACAACGTCTTACTAGGTACATATGAATCATATTAAGATATTGATACACTTGGTTAATTATGTTAAATGATAAGTAAATATATTATTAAGTGTATTAACAATGAAATACATATGTAAAAATAAGACTACTAACTTAATGATTTCGAAACGAGACATATATGTAACGATTATCGTTGTAACGACATTTAACTGTATATATATCATACTAAGATATATTATATATCATAATATCATGATAATATAACAATTTAACATCTCATTTGTTATAATAAATAATGGGTTAACAACATTCAACAAGATCGTTAACCTAAAGGTTTCAAAATAACATTTACATGTAACGACTAACGATGACTTAACGACTCAGTTAAAATGTATATACATGTAGTGTTTTAATATGTATTCATACACTTTTGAAAGACTTCAAGACACTTATCAAAATACTTCTACTTAACAAAAATGCTTACAATTACATCCTCGTTCAGTTTCATCAACAATTCTACTCGTATGCACCCGTATTCGTACTCGTACAATACACAGCTTTTAGATGTATGTACTATTGGTATATACATCCAATGATCAGCTCTTAACAGCCCATGTGAGTCACCTAACACATGTGGGAACCATCATTTGGCAACTAGCATAAAATATCTCATAAAATTACAAAAATATGAGTAATCATTCATGACTTATTTACATGAAAACAAAATTACATATCCTTTATATCTAATCCATACACCAACGACCAAAAACACCTACACACACTTTCATTCTTCAATTTTCTTCATCTAATTGATCTCTCTCAAGTTCTATCTTCAAGTTCTAAGTGTTCTTCATAAATTCCAAAAGTTCTAGTTTCATAAAATCAAGAATACTTCCAAGATTGCAAGTTTACTTCCAAGTTTTCTAAATCCATTCCAAGTAATCATCTAAGATCAAGAAACCTTTGTTACTTATAGTAGGTTATATTTCTAATACAAGGTAATAATCATATTCAAACTTTAATTCAATTTCTATAACTATAACAATCTTATTTCGAGTGGAAATCATACTTGAAATTGTTTTCGTGTCATGATTCTGCTTCAAGAACTTTCAAGCCATCCAAGGATCCTTTGAAGCTAGATCTATTTTTCTCATTTCCAGTAGGTTTATCCAAGGAACTTGAGGTAGTAATAAGGTTCATTACATCATTCTATTCATACATATAAAGCTATCTTATTCGAAGGTTTAAACTTGTAATCACTAGAACATAGTTTAGTTAATTCTAAACTTGTTCGCAAACAAAAGTTAATCCTTCTAACTTGACTTTTAAATTCAACTAAACACATGTTCTATATTTATATGATATGCTAACTTAATGATTTAAAACCTGGAAACACGAAAAACACCGTAAAACCGGATTTACGCCGTCGTAGTAACACCGCGGGCTGTTTTGGGTTAGTTAATTAAAAACTATGATAAACTTTGATTTAAAAGTTGTTATTCTGGGAAAATGATTTTTATTATGAACATGAAACTATATCCAAAAATTATGGTTAAACTCAAAGTAGAAGTATGTTTTCTAAAATGGTCATCTAGACGTCGTTCTTTCGACTGAAATGACTACCTTTACAAAAACGACTTGTAACTTATTTTTCCGACTATAAATCTATACTTTTTCTGTTTAGATTCATAAAATAGAGTTCAATATGAAACCATAGCAATTTGATTCACTCAAAAAGAATTTAAAATGAAGAAGTTATGGGTAAAACAAGATTGGATAATTTTTCTCATTTTAGCTACGTGAAAATTTGTAACAAATCTATTCCAACCATAACTTAATCAACTTGTATTGTATATTATGTAATCTTGAGATACCATAGACACGTATACAATGTTTCGACCTATCATGTTGACACATCTATATATATTTTGGAACAACCATAGACACTCTATATGTGAATGTTGGAGTTAGCTATACAGGGTTGAGGTTGATTCCAAAATATATATAGTTTGAGTTGTGATCAATACTGAGATACGTATACACTGGGTCGTGGATTGATTCAAGATAATATTTATCGATTTATTTCTGTACATCTAACTGTGGAAAACTAGTTGTAGGTTACTAACGAGGACAGCTGACTTAATAAACTTAAAACATCAAAATATATTAAAAGTGTTGTAAATATATTTTCAACATACTTTGATATATATGTATATATTGTTATAGGTTCGTGAATCAACCAGTGGCCAAGTCTTACTTCCCGACGAAGTAAAAATCTGTGAAAGTGAGTTATAGTCCCACTTTTAAAATCTAATATTTTTGGGATGAGAATACATGCAGGTTTTATAAATGATTTACAAAATAGACACAAGTACGTGAAACTACATTCTATGGTTGAATTATCGAAATCGAATATGCCCCTTTTTATTAAGTCTGGTAATCTAAGAATTAGGAAACAGACACCCTAATTGACGCGAATCCTAAAGATAGATCTATTGGGCCTAACAAACCCCATCCAAAGTACCGGATGCTTTAGTACTTCGAAATTTATATCATATTCGAAGGGTGTCCCGGAATGATGGGGATATTCTTATATATGCATCTTGTTAATGTCGGTTACCAGGTGTTCACCATATGAATGATTTTTATCTCTATGTATGGGATGTGTATTGAAATATGAAATCTTGTGGTCTATTGTTACGATTTGATATATATAGGTTAAACCTATAACTCACCAACATTTTTGTTGACGTTTAAAGCATGTTTATTCTCAGGTGAATACTAAGAGCTTCCGCTGTTGCATACTAAAATAAGGACAAGATTTGGAGTCCATGTTTGTATGATATTGTGTAAAAACTACATTCAAGAAACTGATTTTGATGTAACATATTTGTATTGTAAACCATTATGTAATGGTCATGTGTAAACAGGATATTTTAGATTATCATTATTTGATAATCTACGTAAAGCTTTTTAAACCTTTATTTATAAAATAAAGGTTATGGTTTGTTTTAAAAATGAATGCAGTCTTTGAAAAACGTCTCATATAGAGGTCAAAACCTCGCAACGAAATCAATTAATATGGAACGTTTTTAATCAATAAGAACGGGACATTTCAGTTGGTATCCGAGCGTTGGTCTTAGAGAACCAGAAAATTTGCATTAGTGTATCTTATCAAGTTTGTTAGGATGCATTAGTGAGTCCGGACTTCGACCGTGTTTTCTTTAAAAATGATTGCTTAACATTTTTGTTGGAAACTATATATTATTAACATGTATATATTATGTGATATATTAATCTATTAACATGTTTGATATTGTGTGATAGATGTCTACCTCTAGCACAAATCTCATTGACTCACCTAATAATAACGAAGAGTCGAATATATATTGGACTGATTCACAAGTTCCCGAAGAAGAACCGGAAGAAGAATCAGAACCGAAAGAGGAGGAACCGGAGGAGGAAATAGAACCGGTGGGGGAAATAATAAAACGGTTAAGTAAAAGAAAATCCTCAACCAACCGACCAAGGTTAATTATGGTCAATGGTGTTTCCGCTGAAATGTCCCGTTCTTATTGATTAAAAATGTTCCATATTAATTGATTTCGTTGCGAGGTTTTGACCTCTATATGAGACATTTTTCAAAGACTGCATTCATTTTAAAACAAACCATAACCTTTATTTCATCAATAAAGGTTTAAAAAGCTTTACGTAGATTATCAAATAATGATAATCTAAAATATCCTGTTTACACACGACCATTACATAATGGTTTACAATACAAATATGTTACAACAAAATAAGTTTCTTGAATGCAGTTTTTACACAATATCATACAAGCATGGACTCCAAATCTCGTCCTTATTTAAGTATGCGACAGCGGAAGCTCTTAATAATCACCTGAGAATAAACATGCTTAAAACGTCAACAAAAATGTTGGTGAGTTATAGGTTTAACCTATATATATCAAATCATAATAATAGACCACAAGATTTCATATTTCAATACACATCCCATACATAGAAATAAAAATCATTCATATGGTGAACACCTGGTAACCGACATTAACAAGATGCATATATAAGAATATCCCCATCATTCCGGGACACCCTTCGGATATGATATAAATTTCGAAGTACTAAAGCATCCGGTACTTTGGATGGGGTTTGTTAGGCCCAATAGATCTATCTTTAGGATTCGCGTCAATTAGGGTGTCTGTTCCCTAATTCTTAGATTACCAGACTTAATAAAAAGGGGCATATTCGATTTCGATAATTCAACCATAGAATGTAGTTTCACGTACTTTTGTCTATTTTGTAAATCATTTATAAAACCTGCATGTATTCTCATCCCAAAAATATTAGATTTTAAAAGTGGGACTATAACTCACTTTCACAGATTTTTACTTCGTCGGGAAGTAAGACTTGGCCACTGGTTGATTCACGAACCTATAACAATATATAAATATATATCAAACTATGTTCAAAATATATTTACAACACTTTTAATATATTTTGATGTTTTAAGTTTATTAAGTCAGCTGTCCTCGTTAGTAACCTACAACAAGTTGTCCACAGTTAGATGTACAGAAATAAATCGATAAATATTATCTTGAATCAATCCACGACCCAGTGTATACGTATCTCAATATTTATCACAACTTAAACTATATATATTTTGGAATCAACCTCAACCCTGTATAGCTAACTCCAACATTCACATATAGAGTGTCTATGGTTGTTCCGAAATATATATAGATGTGCCGACATGATAGGTCGAAATATTGTATACGTGTCTATGGTATCTCAAGATTACATAATATACAATACAAGTTGATTAAGTTATGGTTGGAATAGATTTGTTACCAATTTTCACGTAGCTAAAATGAGAAAAATTATCCAATCTTGTTTTGCCCATAACTTCTTCATTTTAAATCCGTTTTGAGTGAATCAAATTGCTATCGTTTCATATTGAACTCTATTTTATGAATCTAAACAGAAAAAGTATAGGTTTATAGTCGGAAAAATAAGTTACAAGTCGTTTTTGTAAAGGTAGTCATTTCAGTCGAAAGAACGACGTCTAGATGACCATTTTAGAAAACATACTTCCACTTTGAGTTTAACCATAATTTTTGGATATAGTTTCATGTTCATAATAAAAATAATTTTCTCAGAATAACAACTTTTAAATCAAAGTTTATCATAGTTTTTAATTAACTAACCCAAAACAGCCCGCGGTGTTACTACGACGGCGTAAATCCGGTTTTACGGTGTTTTTCGTGTTTCCAGGTTTTAAATCATTAAGTTAGCATATCATATAGATATAGAACATGTATTTAGTTGATTTTAAAATTCAAGTTATAAGGATTAACTTTTGTTTGCGAACAAGTTTAGAATTAACTAAACTATGTTCTAGTGATTACAAGTTTAAACCTTCGAATAAGATAGCTTTATATATATGAATCGAATGATGTTATGAACATAATTACTACCTTAAGTTCCTTGGATAAACCTACTAGAAAAGAGAAAAATAGATCTAGCTTCAATGGATCCTTGGATGGCTCGAAGTTCTTGAAGCAGAATCATGACACGAAAACAAGTTCAAGTAAGATCATCACTTGAAATAAGATTGTTATAGTTATAGAAATTGAACCAAAGTTTGAATATGATTATTACCATGTATTAGAATGATAACCTACTGTAAGAAACAAAGATTTCTTGAGGTTGGATGATCACCTTACAAGATTGGAAGTGAGCTAGCAAACTTGAAAGTATTCTTGATTTTATGTAACTAGAACTTGTAGAATATATGAAGAACACTTAGAACTTGAAGATAGAACTTGAGAGAGATCAATTAGATAAAGAAAATTGAAGAATGAAAGTGTTTGTAGGTGTTTTTGGTCGTTGGTGTATGGATTAGATATAAAGGATATGTAATTTTGTTTTCATGTAAATAAGTCATGAATGATTACTCATATTTTTGTAATTTTATGAGATATTTCATGCTAGTTGCCAAATGATGGTTCCCACATGTGTTAGGTGACTCACATGGGCTGCTAAGAGCTGATCATTGGAGTGTATATACCAATAGTACATACATCTAAAAGTTGTGTATTGTACGAGTATGAAGACGGGTGCATACGAGTAGAATTGTTGATGAAACTGAACGAGAATGTAATTGTAAGAATTTTTGTTAAGTAGAAGTATTTTGATAAGTGTATTGAAGTCTTTCAAAAGTGTATAAATACATATTAAAACACTACATGTATATACATTTTAACTGAGTCGTTAAGTCACCGTTAGTCGTTACATGTAAGTGTTGTTTTGAAACCTTTAGGTTAACGATCTTGTTAAATGTTGTTAACCCAATGTTTATAATATCAAATGAGATTTTAAATTATTATATTATCATGATATTATCATGTATGAATATCTCTTAATATGATATATATACATTAAATGTCTTTACAACGATAATCGTTACATATATGTCTCGTTTAAAAATCATTAAGTTAGTAGTCCTGTTTTTACATATATAGTTCATTGTTAATATACTTAATGATATGTTTACTTATCATAGTATCATGTTAACTATATATATATCCATATATATGTCATCATATAGTTTTTACAAGTTTTAACGTTCGTGAATCACCGGTCAACTTGGGTGGTCAATTGTCTATATGAAACATATTTCAATTAATCAAGTCTTAACAAGTTTGATTGCTTAACATGTTGGAAACATTTAATCATGTAAATATCAATCTCAATTAATATATATAAACATGGAAAAGTTCGGGTCACTACAGTACCTACCCGTTAAATAAATTTCGTCCCGAAATTTTAAGCTGTTGAAGGTGTTGACGAATCTTCTGGAAGTAGATGCGGGTATTTCTTCTTCATCTGATATTCACGCTCCCAGGTGAACTCGGGTCCTCTACGAGCATTCCATCAAACCTTAACAATTGGTATCTTGTTTTGCTTAAGTCTTTTAACCTCACGATCCATTATTTTGACGGGTTTTTCGATGAATTGAAGTTTTTCGTTGATTTGGATTTCATCTAACGGAATAGTGAGATCTTCTTTAGCAAAACATTTCTTCAAATTCGAGACGTGGAAAGTGTTATGTACAGCCGTGAGTTGTTGAGGTAACTCAAGTCGGTAAGCTACTGGTCCGACACGATCAATAATCTTGAATGGTCCAATATACCTTGGATTTAATTTCCCTCGTTTACCAAATCGAACAACGCCTTTCCAAGGTGCAACTTTAAGCATGACCATATCTCCAATTTCAAATTCTATATCTTTACTTTTAATGTCAGCGTAGCTCTTTTGTCGACTTTGGGCGGTTTTCAACCGTTGTTGAATTTGGATGATCTTCTCGGTAGTTTCTTGTATAATCTCTGGACCCGTAATCTTTCTATCCCCCACTTCACTCCAACAAATCGGAGACCTGCACTTTCTACCATAAAGTGCTTCAAACGGCACCATCTCAATGCTTGAATGGTAGCTGTTGTTGTAGGAAAATTCTGCTAACGGTAGATGTCGATCCCAACTGTTTCCGAAATCAATAACACATGCTCGTAGCATGTCTTCAAGCGTTTGTATCGTCCTTTCGCTCTGCCCATCAGTTTGTGGATGATAGGCAGTACTCATGTCTAAACGAGTTCCTAATGCTTGCTGTAATGTCTGCCAGAATCTTGAAATAAATCTGCCATCCCTATCAGAGATAATAGAGATTGGTATTCCATGTCTGGAGACGACTTCCTTCAAATACAGTCGTGCTAACTTCTCTATCTTGTCATCTTCTCTTATTAGCAGGAAGTGTGCTGATTTGGTGAGACGATCAACTATTACCCAAATAGTATCAAAACCACTTGCAGTCCTTGGCAATTTAGTGATGAAATCCATGGTAATGTTTTCCCATTTCCATTCCGGGATTTCGGGTTGTTGAAGTAGACCTGATGGTTTCTAATGCTCAGCTTTGACCTTAGAACACGTCAAACATTCTCCTACGTATTTAGCAACATCGGCTTTCATACCCGGCCACCAAAAATATTTCTTGAGATCCTTGTACATCTTCCCCGTTCCAGGATGTATTGAGTATCTGGTTTTATGAGCTTCTCTAAGTACCATTTCTCTCATATCTCCAAATTTTGGTACCCAAATCCTTTCAGCCCTATACCGGGTTCTGTCTTCCCGAATATTAAGATGCTTCTCCGATCCTTTGGGTATTTCATCCTTTAAATTTACCTCTTTTAAAACTCCTTGTTGCGCCTCCTTTATTTGAGTAGTAAGGTTATTATGAATCATTATATTCATAGATTTTACTCGAATGGGTTCTCTGTCCTTTCTGCTCAACGCGTCGGCTACCACATTTACCTTCCCAGGGTGGTAACGAATCTCAAAGTCATAATCATTCAACAATTCAATCCACCTACGCTGCCTCATATTCAGTTGTTTCTGATTAAATATGTGTTGAAGACTTTTGTGGTCGGTATATATAATACTTTTGACCCCATATAAGTAGTGCCTCCAAGTCTTTAATGCAAAAACAACCGCGCCTAATTCCAAATCACGCGTCGTATAATTTTGTTCGTGAATCTTCAATTATCTAGACGCATAAGCAATCACCTTCGTTCGTTGCATTAATACACAACCGAGACCTTGCTTTGATGCGTCACAATAAATCAAAAAATCATCATTCCCTTCAGGCAATGACAATATAGGTGCCGTAGTTAGCTTTTTCTTCAATAACTGAAATGCTTTCTCTTGTTCATCATTCCATTCAAATTTCTTCCCTTTATGCGTTAATGCAGTCAAGGGTTTTGCTATTCTGGAAAAGTCATAGATGAACCTTCTGTAGTAACCAGCTAGTCCTAAAAACTGGCGTATGTGTTTCGGAGTTTTTGGGGTTTCCCACTTTTCAACAGTTTCTATCTTTGCCGGATCCACCTTAATACCTTCTTTGTTCACTATGTGACCGAGGAATTGAACTTCTTCCAACCAAAATGCACACTTTGAAAACTTAGCGTACAATTCTTCCTTCCTCAATACTTCTAACACCTTTCTCAAATGTTCACCGTGTTCTTGGTCATTCTTTGAGTAAATAAGTATGTCATCAATGAAAACAATGACAAACTTGTCAAGGTATGGTCCACACACTCGGTTCATAAGGTCCATGAACACAGCTGGTGCATTAGTTAAACCAAACGGCATGACCATAAACTCGTAATGACCGTAACGTGTTCTGAAAGCAGTCTTTGGAATATCATATTCTTTCTCCCGCATTTGATGATACCCGGAACGTAAGTCAATCTTTGAATAAACAGACGAGCCTTGTAGTTGATCAAATAAGTCGTCGATTCTCGGTAGTGGGTAGCGGTTCTTGATGGTAAGTTTGTTCAACTCTCGGTAGTCGATACACAACCTGAATGTACCATCTTTCTTCTTGACAAACAAAACAGGAGCTCCCCACGGTGATGTGCTTGGTCGAATGAAACCACGCTCTAAAAGTTCTTGTAATTCGCTTTGCAGTTCTTTCATCTCGCTGGGTGCGAGTCTGTAAGGAGCACGAGCTATTGGTGCAGCTCCTGGTACAAGATCTATTTGAAATTCAACGGATCGATGTGGGGGTAATCCCGGTAATTCTTTCGAAAATATATCGGGAAATTCTTTTGCAATGGGAACATCATTGATGCTCTTTTCTTCAGTTTGTACTTTCTCGATGTGTGCTAGAACAGCATAGCAACCTTTTCTTATTAGTTTTTGTGCCTTCAAATTACTAATAAGATGTAGCTTCGTGTTGCCCTTTTCTCCGTACACCATTAAGGGTTTTCCTTTTTCTCGTATAATGCAAATTGCATTTTTGTAACAAACGATCTCTGCTTTCACTTCTTTCAACCAGTCCATACCGATTATCACATCAAAACTCCCTAACTCTACTGGTATCAAATCAATCTTAAATGTTTCGCTAACCAGTTTAATTTCTCGATTCTGACATATATTATCTGCTGAAATTAATTTACCATTTGCTAATTCGAGTAAAAATTTACTATCCAAAGGCGTCAATGGACAACTTAATTTAGCACAAAAATCTCTACTAATATAGCTTCTATCCGCACCCGAATCAAATAAAACGTAAGCAGATTTATTGTCAATAAGAAACGTACCCGTAACAAGCTCCGGGTCTTCCTGTGCCTCTGCCGCATTAATATTGAAAACTCTTCTGCGGCCTCGTCCATTCGTGTTCTCCTGGTTCGGGCAATTTCTAATAATGTGGCCCGGTTTTCCATATTTATAACAAACTACATTGGCATAACTTGCTTCGACACTACTTGCTCCGCCATTACTCGTTCCGACACCATTTGTTCCTTTTGTTCCATTAACCCCTGGTCCATAGACCTCACACTTCGCCGCGCTATGACCATTTCTTTTACACTTGTTGCAAAATTTGGTGCAGAACCCCGAGTGATACTTTTCACACCTTTGGCATAGCTGCTTCTGATTGTTGTTGTTGTTGCGGTTATTATTGTTGTTGGGATGATTGTTGTAGTTGCTGTTGTTGTTGTTGTTGTTGTTGTTGTTGTTGGGCCATTTGTTGTAGTTGCGATTGATGTTGCGATTGTTGGGATAATTGTTGCGATTATTGTTGTAATTGCTGTTGTTGTTGTATTGGTGATTCTTATCACCGTTTTCCTCCCACTTTCTTTTGACTTGCTTCACATTGGCCTCTTCAGCAGTCTGTTCTTTAATTCTTTCTTCAATCTGGTTCACTAGTTTGTGAGCCATTCTACATGCCTGTTGTATGGAGGCGGGCTCGTGTGAACTTATATCTTCTTGGATTCTTTCTGGTAATCCTTTCACAAACGCGTCGATCTTCTCTTCCTCATCTTCGAATGCTCCCGGACACAATAGGCACAATTCTGTGAATCGTCTTTCGTACGTGGTAATATCAAATCCTTGGGTTCGTAACTCTCTAAGTTCTGTCTTGAGCTTATTGACCTCGGTTCTGGGACGGTACTTCTCGTTCATCAAGTGCTTGAATGCTGACCACGGTAGTGCATACGCATCGTCTTGTCCCACTTGCTCTAGATAGGTATTCCACCATGTTAACGCAGAACCTGTGAAGGTATGCGTAGCGTACTTCACTATGTCCTCTTCAGTGCACTTACTTATAGCAAACACCGATTCGACCTTCTCGGTCCACCGTTTCAATCCGATCGGCCCTTCGGTTCCATCAAATTCCAAAGGTTTGCAGGCAGTGAATTCTTTGTAGGTGCATCCTACACGATTTCCTGTACTGCTAGATCCAAGGTTATTGTTGGTATGTAGCGCAGCCTGTACTGCGGCTATGTTTGAAGCTAGAAAAGTACGGAATTCCTCTTCATTCATATTCACGGTGTGTCGAGTAGTCGGTGCCATTTCCTTCAAAATAGTCAAATGGAACAAGTTAATCATACAGAATATTAAGAGTAGTTAATAGTATTTCGTAGTATAATATGAACTCATTTATAAAAGCTTTTTCTTCATATTAGCGTTTTATAAGTTTAAATTCGGGTAGTACCTACCCGTTAAGTTCATACTTAGTAGCTAATATCAACTACTACAATTCTATATGAAAAACTGATTATAATAATATTTCGCGTTCAAACTTTTACACAATATTTTACAAACTTACAATACCGATTATTTTACATATAGCATGAAATATAGCACACAATAAATTTGATACAAGATGGTTGTGAAGATAATTCTAGCTAGTACACAAGTCGTTCAGCAAAGGCAATAAAGACACGTAATTCATACGTCCAGAAACAAGTCATGCATTCTGGTTTTACTAGGATTACTTCCCATCCTTAGTCTTGTGGAACATAACCGTTATGGCCGTTGATAAGACAACGTGTTGTAACGTCGTCAAAGGGACGAGGGTTACGTAATGTCCAACAGTCCCGTAACAATCTAAAAACCTCATTTCTTACCCCAATTACCGACTCCGTCACTTGTGGGAACGTTTTGTTTAATAGATGTAGCCCGATGTTCTTGTTCTCACTTTGGTGAGAAGCGAACATTACTAATCCGTAAGCATAACATGCTTCTTTATGTTGCATGTTAGCAGCTTTTTCTAAATCACGAAGTCCAATATTCGAATATATTGAGTCAAAATAATTTCTTAACCCATTGCGTAAAATAGCATTTGGGTTCCCCGCAATATATGCGTCAAAGTAAACACATCGTAACTTATGGATTTCCCAATGTGATATCCCCCATCTTTCGAACGAAAGCCTTTTATAAACCAAGGCATTCTTGGAACGTTCTTCGAATGTCTTACAAACTGATCTCGCCTTAAATAGTTGTGCCGAAGAATTCTGACCGACTCTAGACAAGATTTCATCAATCATGTCTCCGGGTAGGTCTCTTAAAATATTGGGTTGTCTATCCATTTTGTGTTTTTATACTGTAAAATAGACAAGAGTTAGATTCATAAAAAAAAAATACTTATTAATACAAGCAATTTTTACATATATCATAAAGCATAAGCACACTATATTACATATATTACACCACACGAATACAACTATATTATTCCAACTCGCTTGTTTCTTCTTCTTCGATTTTGGTTCGTTTTGCCAAGTTTCTAGGGATATATGATGTTCCCCTAATACGAGCCATCGTTTTCCACATTGGTTTAGAAAAACCTGGTGGTTTAGAGGTTCCCGGGTCATTGTTACAACTTAAGGACTTCGGGGGTTGACGATACATATAAAGTTCATCGGGGTTGGAATTAGATTTCTCTATTTTTATGCCCTTTCCCTTATTATTTTCTTTTGCCTTTTTAAATTCAGTTGGGGTAATTTCTATAACATCATCGGAATTCTCGTCGGAATCCGATTCATCGGAGAATTGGTAATCCTCCTAATATTTTGCTTCCTTGGCGGAAACACCATTGACCATAATTAACCTTGGTCGGTTGGTTGAGGATTTTCTTTTACTTAACCGTTTTATTATTTCCCCCACCGGTTCTATTTCTTCATCCGGTTCCGATTCTTCTTCCGGTTCCGATTCTTCTTCCGGTTCCGACTCTTCGTCCGGTTCCTCTTCGGGAACTTGTGAATCAGTCCACGAATCATTCCAAATTACATTTGACTCTTCATTATTATTAGGTGAGTCAATGGGACTTGTTCTAGAGGTAGACATCTATCACATAATATCAAACGCGTTAAGAGATTAATATATCACATAATATTCACATGTTAAAAATATATAGTTTCCCACAAAATTTGTTAAGCAATCATTTTTCAAGTAAACACGGTCGAAGTCCAGACTCACTAATGCATCCTAACAAACTCGATAAGACACACTAATGCAAAATTCTGGTTCTCTAAGACCAACGCTCGGATACCAACTGAAATGTCCCGTTCTTATTGATTAAAAACGTTAAATATTAATTGATTTCGTTGCGAGGTTTTGACCTCTATATGAGACGTTTTTCAAAGACCGCATTCATTTTAAAACAAACCATAACCTTTATTTCATCAATAAAGGTTTAAAAAGCTTTACGTAGATTATCAAATAATGATAATCTAAAATATCCTGTTTACACACGACCATTACATAATGGTTTACAATACAAATATGTTACAACAAAATAAGTTTCTTGAATGCAGTTTTTACACAATATCATACAAGCATGGACTCCAAATCTCGTCCTTATTTAAGTATGCGACAGCGGAAGCTCTTAATAATCACCTGAGAATAAACATGCTTAAAACGTCAACAAAAATGTTGGTGAGTTATAGGTTTAACCTATATATATCAAATCATAATAATAGACCACAAGATTTCATATTTCAATACACATCCCATACATAGAGATAAAAATCATTCATATGGTGAACACCTAGTAACCGACATTAACAAGATGCATATATAAGAATATCCCCATCATTTCGGGACACCCTTCGGATATGATATAAATTTCGAAGTACTAAAGCATCCGGTACTTTGGATGGGGTTTGTTAGGCCCAATAGATCTATCTTTAGGATTCACGTCAATTAGGGTGTCTGTTCCCTAATTCTTAGATTACCAGACTTAATAAAAAGGGGCATATTCGATTTCGATAATTCAACCATAGAATGTAGTTTCACGTACTTGTGTCTATTTTGTAAATCATTTATAAAACCTGCAGGTATTCTCATTCAAAAAATATTAGATTTTAAAAGTGGGACTATAACTCACTTTCACAGATTTTTACTTCGTCGGGAAGTAAGACTTGGCCACTGGTTGATTCACGAACCTATAACAATATATACATATATATCAAAATATGTTCAAAATATATTTACAACACTTTTAATATATTTTGATGTTTTAAGTTTATTAAGTCAGTTGTCCTCGTTAGTAACCTACAACTAGTTGTCCACAGTTAGATGTACAGAAATAAATCGATAAATATTATCTTGAATCAATTCACGACCCAGTGTATACGTATCTCAGTGTTGATCACAACTCAAACTATATATATTTTGGAATCAACCTCAACCCTGTATAGCTAACTCCAACATTCACATATAGAGTGTCTATGGTTGTTCCGAAATATATATAGATGTGCCGACATGATAGATCGAAACATTGTATACGTGTCTACGGTATCTCAAGATTACATAATATACAATACAAGTTGATTAAGTTATGGTTGGAATAGATTTGTTACCAATTTTCACGTAGCTAAAATGAGAAAAATTATCCAATCTTGTTTTACCCATAACTTCTTCATTTTAAATCCGTTTTGAGTGAATCAAATTGCTATCGTTTCATATTGAACTCTATTTTATGAATCTAAACATAAAAAGTATAGGTTTATAGTCGGAAAAATAAGTTACAAGTCGTTTTTGTAAAGGTAGTCATTTCAGTCGAAAGAACGACGTCTAGATGACCATTTTAGAAAACATACTTCCACTTTGAGTTTAACCATAATTTTTGGATATAGTTTCATATTCATAATAAAAATCATTTTCTCAGAATAACAACTTTTAAATAAAAGTTTATCATAGTTTTTAATTAACTAACCCAAAACAACCCGCGGTGTTACTACGACGGCGTAAATCCGGTTTTACGGTGTTTTTCGTGTTTCCAGGTTTTAAATCATTAAGTTAGCATATCATATAGATATAGAACATGTGTTTAGTTGATTTTAAAAGTCAAGTTAGAAGGATTAACTTTTGTTTGCGAACAAGTTTAGAATTAACTAAACTATGTTCTAGTGATTACAAGTTTAAACCTTCGAATAAGATAGCTTTATATGTATGAATCGAATGATGTTATGAACATCATCACTACCTTAAGTTCCTTGGATAAGCCTACTGGAAAAGAAAAAAATGGATCTAGCTTCAACGAATCCTTGGATGGCTCAAAGTTCTTGAAGCAGGATCATGACACGAAAACAAGTTCAAGTAAGATCATCACTTGAAATAAGATTGTTATAGTTATAGAAATTGAACCAAAGTTTGAATATGATTATTACCTTGTATTAGAATGATAACCTACTGTAAGAAACAAAGATTTCTTGAGGTTGGATGATCACCTTACAAGATTGGAAGTGAGCTAGCAAACTTGAAAGTATTCTTGATTTTATGTAACTAGAACTTGTAGAATATATGAAGAACGCTTAGAACTTGAAGATAGAACTTGAGAGAGATCAATTAGATGAAGAAAATTGAAGAATGAAAGTGTTTGTAGGTATTTTTGGTATTTGGTGTATGGATTAGATATAAAGGATATGTAATTTTATTTTCATGTAAATAAGTCATGAATGATTACTCATATTTTTGTAATTTTATGAGATATTTCATGCTAGTTTCCAAATGATGGTTCCCACATGTGTTAGGTGACTCACATGGGCTGCTAAGAGCTGATCATTGGAGTGTATATACCAATAGTACATACATCTAAAAGCTGTGTATTGTACGAGTACGAATACGGGTGCATACGAGTAGAATTGTTGATGAAACTGAACGAGAATGTAATTGTAAGCATTTTTGTTAAGTAGAAGTATTTTGATAAGTGTATTGAAGTCTTTCAAAAGTGTATAAATACATATTAAAACACTACATGTATATACATTTTAACTGAGTCGTTAAGTCATCGTTAGTCGTTACATGTAAGTGTTGTTTTGAAACCTTTAGGTTGACGATCTTGTTAAATGTTGTTAACCCAATGTTTATAATATCAAATGAGATTTTAAATTATTATATTATCATGATATTATCATGTATGAATATCTCTTAATATGATATATATACATTAAATGTCTTTACAACGATAATCGTTACATATATGTCTCGTTTAAAAATCATTAAGTTAGTAGTCCTGTTTTTACATATGTAGTTCATTGTTAATATACTTAATGATATGTTTACTTATCATAGTATCATGTTAACTATATATATATCCATATATATGTCATCATATAGTTTTTACAAGTTTTAACGTTCGTGAATCACCGGTCAACTTGGGTGGTCAATTGTCTATATGAAACATATTTCAATTAATCAAGTCTTAAAAAGTTTGATTGCTTAACATGTTGGAAACATTAAATCATGTAAATATCAATCTCAATTAATATATATAAACATGGAAAAGTTCGGGTCTCTACATCCGCCAAGGAAGCAAAATATTGGGAGGATTACCAATTCTCCGATGAATCGGATTCCGACGAGAATTCCGATGATGTTATAGAAATTACCCCAACTGAATTTAAAAAGGCAAAAGAAAATAATAAGGGAAAGGGCATAAAAATAGAGAAATCTAATTCCAACCCCGATGAACTTTATATGTATCGTCAACCCCCGAAGCCCTTAAGTTGTAACAATGACCCGGGAACCTCTAAACCACCAGGTTTTTCTAAACCGTTGTGGAAAACGACAGCTCGTATTAGGGGAACATCATATATCCCTAGAAATTTGGCAAAACGAACCAAAACCGAAGAAGAAGAAATGAGCGAGTCGGAATAAGATAGTTGTGTTCGTGTGGTGTAATATATGTAATATAGTGTGCTTATGCTTTATGATATATGTAAAAATTGCTTGTATTAATAAGTATTTTTTTTTTTTATGAATCTAACTCTTGTCTATTTTACAGTATAAAAACACAAAATGGATAGACAACCCAATATTTTAAGAGACCTACCCGGAGACATGATTGATGAAATCTTGTCTAGAGTCGGTCAGAATTCTTCGGCACAACTATTTACGGTGAAATCAGTTTGTAAGACATTCGAAGAACGTTCCAAGAATGTCTTGGTTTATAAGAGACTTTCATTTGAAAGATGGGGGATATCACATTGGGAAACCCATAAGTTACGATGTGTTTACTTTGACGCATATATTGCGGGGAACCCAAATGCTATTTTACGCAACGGGTTAAGAAATTATTTTGACTCAATGTATCCGAATATAGGACTTCATGATTTAGAAAAAGCGGCTAACATGCAACATAAAGAAGCATGCTATGCTTACGGGTTAGTAATGTTCACTTCTCACCAAAGTGAGAAAAAGAACATCGGGCTACAACTATTAAACAAAACGTTCCCACAAGTGACGGAGTCGGTAATTGGGGTAAGAAATGAGGTTTTTAGGTTATTACGAGACTGTTGGTCATTACGTAACCCTCATCCCTTTGACGACGTTACAACACGATGTCTTATCAACGGCCATAACGGTTATGTTCCACAAGACCAAGGATGGGAAGTAGTCCTAGTAAAACCAGAATGCATGACTTGTTTCTGGACGTATGAATTACGTGTCTTTATTGCCTTTGCTGAACAACTTGTGTACTAGCTAGAATTATCTTCACAACTATCTTGTATCAAAGTTATTGTGTGCTATATTTCATGCTTTATGTAAAATAAGCAGTATTTTAAGTTTGTAAAATATTGTATAAAAGTTTGAACGCGAAATATTATTATAATCAGTTTTTCATATAGAATTGTAGTAGTTGAATTGTATATTAGCTACTAAGTATGAACTTAACGGGTAGGTACTACCCGAATTTAAACTTATAAAACGCTAATATGAAGAAAAAGCTTTTATAAATGAGTTCATATTATGCTACGAAATACTATTAACTACTCTTAATATTCTGTATGATTAACTTGTTCAATTTGACTATTTTGAAGGAAATGGCACCGACTACTCGACACATCGTAAATATGAATGAAGAGGAATTCCGTACTTTTCTAGCTTCAAACATAGCCGCAGTACAAGCTGCGCTACATACCAACAATAACCTTGGATCTAGCAGTACAGGAAATCGTGTAGGATGCACCTACAAAGAATTCACTGCCTGCAAACCTTTGGAATTTGATGGAACCGAAGGACCGATCGGATTGAAACGGTGGACCGAGAAGGTCGAATCGGTGTTTTCCATAAGTAAGTGTACTGAAGAGGACAAAGTGAAGTACGCTACGCATACCTTCACAGGTTCTGCGTTAACATGGTGGAATACCTATCTAGAGCAAGTGGGACAAGATGATGCGTACGCACTACCGTGGTCAGCATTCAAGCACTTGATGAACGAGAAGTACCGTCCCAGAACCGAGGTCAATAAGCTCAAGACAGAACTTAGAGGGTTTCGAACCCAAGGATTTGATAATACCACGTACGAAAGACGATTCACAGAATTGTGCCTATTGTGTCCGGGAGCGTTCGAAGATGAGGAAGAGAAGATCGACGCGTTTGTGAAAGGATTACCGAAAAGAATCCAAGAAGATATAAGTTCACACGAGCCCGCCTCCATACAACAGGCATGTAGAATGGCTCACAAACTAGTGAACCAGATTGAGGAAAGAATTAAAGAACAGACGGCTGAAGAGGCCAATGTGAAGCAAGTCAAAAGAAAGTGGGAGGAAAACGGTGATAAGAATCACCAATACAACAACAACAGCAATTACAATAATAATTGCAACAATTATCCCAACAATCGCAACATCAATCGCAACTACAACAAACGGCCCAACAACAACAACAACAACAACAGCAACTACAACAATCATTCCAACAACAATAACAACCGCAACAACAACAACAACAACAACAACAATCAGAAGCAGCTATGCCAAAGGTGTGAAAAGTATCACTCGGGGTTTTGCACCAAATTTTGCAACAAGTGTAAAAGAAATGGTCATAGCGCGGTGAAGTGTGAGGTCTACGGACCAGGGGTTAACAGAACAAAAGGAACAAATGGTGTCGGAACGAGTAATGGCGGAGCAAGTAGTGTCGGAGCAAGTTATGCCAATGTAGTTTGTTATAAATGTGGAAAACCGGGCCACATTATTAGAAATTGCCCGAACCAGGAGAACACGAATGGACAAGGCCGCGGAAGAGTTTTCAATATTAATGCGGCAGAGGCACAGGAAGACCCGGAGCTTGTTACGGGTACGTTTCTTATTGACAATAAATTTGCTTACGTTTTATTTGATTCGGGTGCGGATAGAAGCTATATGAGTAGAGATTTTTGTGCTAAATTAAGTTGTCCATTGACGCCATTGGATAGTAAATTTTTACTCGAATTAGCAAACGGTAAATTAATTTCAGCAGATAATATATGCCGGAATCGAGAAATTAAACTGGGTAGCGAAATATTTAAGATTGATTTGATACCAGTAGAGTTAGGGAGTTTTGATGTAATAGTTGGCATGGACTGGCTGAAGAAGGTGAAAGCAGAGATCGTATGTTATAAAAATGCAATTCGCATTGTACGAGAAGAAGGA
Source organism: Rutidosis leptorrhynchoides (assembly GCF_046630445.1). Classification (NCBI taxonomy): domain Eukaryota; kingdom Viridiplantae; phylum Streptophyta; class Magnoliopsida; order Asterales; family Asteraceae; genus Rutidosis; species Rutidosis leptorrhynchoides. Next base: position 1,449,026 of record NC_092334.1, on the reverse strand, counting down.
GAACCCTTAATGGTGTACGGAGAAAAGGGCAACATGAAGCTACATCTTATTAGTAATTTGAAGGCACAAAAACTAATAAGAAAAGGTTGCTATGCTATTCTAGCACACGTCGAGAAAGTACAAACTGAAGAAAAGAGCATCAATGATGTTCCCGTCGCAAAAGAATTTCCCGATGTATTTCCGAAAGAATTACCGGGACTACCTCTACATCGATCTGTTGAATTTCAAATAGATCTTGTACCAGGAGATGCACCAATAGCTCGTGCTCCTTATAGACTCGCACCTAGCGAGATGAAAGAACTGCAAAGCTAACTGCAAGAACTATTAGAACGTGGTTTCATTCGACCAAGCACATCACCATGGGGAGCTCCTGTTTTGTTTGTCAAGAAGAAGAATGGTACATTTAGGTTGTGTATTGACTACAGAGAGTTGAACAAACTTACCATCAAAAATCGTTATCCACTACCGAGAATTGACGACTTATTTGATCAACTACAAGGCTCGTCGATTTATTCGAAGATCGATTTACGTTCTGGATATCATCAAATGCGAGTAAAGGAGGATGATATTCCAAAAACTGCTTTTAGGACGCGTTATGGTCATTATGAGTTTATGGTTATGCCGTTTGGATTGACTAACGCACCAGCTGTGTTCATGGACCTTATGAACCGAGTGTGTGGGCCATATCTTGACAAGTTTGTCATTGTTTTCATCGATGACATACTTATTTACTCAAAAAATGATCAAGAGCACGAAGAACATTTGAGAAAAGTGCTAGAAGTATTGAGGAAAGAAAAACTGTACGCTAAGTTTTCAAAGTGTGCATTTTGGTTGGAAGAAGTTCAATTTCTCGGTCACATAGTGAACAAAGAAGGTATCCAGGTGGACCCGGCAAAGATCGAAACCGTTGAAAAGTGGGAAACCCCAAAAACTCCGAAGCATATACGTCAATTTTTAGGATTGGCTGGTTACTACAGAAGATTCATCCAAGATTTCTCCAAAATAGCAAAACCCTTGACTGCATTAACGCATAAAGGGAAGAAATTTGAATGGAAGGATGAACAAGAGAAGGCGTTTCAATTATTGAAGAAAAAGCTAACTACGGCACCTATATTGTCATTGCCTGAAGGGAATGACGATTTTGTGATTTATTGTGACTCATCAAAGCAAGGTCTCGGTTGTGTATTAATGCAACGGACGAAGGTGATTGCTTATGCGTCTAGACAATTGAAGATTCACGAGCAAAATTATACGACGCATGATTTCGAATTAGGCGCGGTTGTTTTTGCATTAAATACTTGGAGGCACTACTTATATGGGGTCAAAAGTATTATATATACCGACCACAAAAGTCTTCAACACATATTTAATCAGAAACAACTGAATATGAGGCAGCGTAGGTGGATTGAATTGTTGAATGATTATGACTTTGAGATTCGTTACCACCCGGGGAAGGCAAATATGGTAGCCGACGCCTTGAGCAGAAAGGACAGAGAACCCATTCGAGTAAAATCTATGAATATAATGATTCACACTTGTGACAACCCGGAAATTTCCAATCAAATTTAAACTTTATCTTTATATTATTCCGACACGATAAGCAAAGTTTGTTAAGTTAAATCTCAAGAATTTTAAATTGTGTTCATACATTCATTATAACCTCGACCAAATTCAGACGATTCACGAACCGTTATATATAAATAAATATGTATATATATGTATATATATATATATATATATATTATAACTTAAGAATATTAATAAAGTATTAAACGTATAATACTTTACATGATCGTATTTGTTTCAATATGTTTATCGATGGAATTAGAAGATAATATCAAATTGTTGATTTATCAGATACATTATGATATGATTACGGGTCTATGTTATGAGGTCCACTGTGATTTAAGAAATCTATTCTTTTTGACAACATTCGGAAAATGGTAAAGTGATTTATAAGTAAGAACGGGAAGTGTAAATAACTTAGATGTTGGATATCGACAAGTTAAGTAACTCGACATTTTTCATTAAGATGATTTTATACGTTTATTTAACCTTTGAACTTTATCCCATGCTTCACCAACAAACTGTAATTTAAAAACTTGAAACCTATTATGAATATATATGATTCTATTTTTTTAAAACATTTTATGATATAACGATTTCCATTATTTTAACCTTTAAAAAAAATGATTCTTAAAAATATATTTGGTTTTGGAAAACAAAATTATTATATTTATTTGATTTAGTTTCAAACGTACAAAAACGTTTTCAGTTTAAAAAGAACTTTATTATTAAAACGTATATAACTTTTATAAATATCTAGAACCACTTTTGACAACTCATTACTTAACCAGTATGATAAAGATAACGATATTTATATTTTATTTTATTAAATATATATAACGATTTAAATTAATATTATATATATTTATACGCGTATTATACGTACATAGTTTTATACTTTTACTATACTTAAACTTTACCTTTACTTTATTTTTACTTTACTTTAACTTTAATAATTCACTTTAATAATTCATACTTTAATAATTCACTTTAATAATTCATACTTTAATAATTCACTTTAATAATTCATACTTTAATAATTCACTTTAATAATTCATACTTTAATAATTCACTTTAATAATTCAAAAATCTATTATAAATAGAATTCAATAGGTTTCATTATTTCATAGAAACTTGAAAATATTTTTCTCTAAACTCTCTCAATCGATTTACATATATATATTTACTCCGTATTATTTCAAGATATTATTAGTATACATAAAATATTACGTCAGAGTGCTGTCCGAGTGATTTTGAAATTGTTTTTCGAGTGGGATGGATTAAGGAAATTATGGGTTATAGCTATGGAGGTGATTGGTATGGTTCATGGGTATGCTCGTGAGGTCAATATAGTGTTTATCATCTCCGTTGCGTCTACGTACCTTTCCTGCAATATTGAATCTCAATATTGATACGTGAGTACTCATAATTTAACTTTTACATACTAATAGTGTATCCCTGACTAGTGCTCGAGTATATAGGATTATGCATGTTTGTACTTTTGATATTGCCTTTAGTTAGGTTATGTCGAATCCTAAATTAGTTATATATGCGACTGAGATAAGGTATAAGATATGCATGTCATTGGAAAGCTAGCGAAAAATTAAGAACTTTTCATTTAGATATCGAATGATTTCGATGAACGGATTTGAAGTTATAGTCCATCGAATTTTTGTATTATTATTAAAAATGATTATTATTATCGTCGTTATTATCGTCGTTCTAGTTTTATCTTATTATTATTATTATTATCTTTATCAATAAAAGGATTTATCATTAAAAATTGTTATTTTTTTTATTATTACTATCGTTATTATTGTTAAAGTTATAATTAGTATTATTATTATTATCCAATTATTATTATTATTATTATTATTATTATTATTATTATTATTATTATTATTATTATTATTATTATTGGTATTATTATTATTATTATCATTATTAATATATATATCATTATTTAAAAATGGTTATTGTTATTGTTATTATTATTATTATTACTATATTATCATTAAGATAATTATTAGTATTATCGTTAATAATGTTATAGTAACTATCATTATTAATATTAGTGTAATTAAAACAAATATTTGTAACACCTAATTATTTTGATTACTATTATTATCATTATTACGAACACGATATAAAAGACAATTAAAAGCTATTAAACGAAACGATTGGGAAATAATGGGTAAGAGTATCATGATGAAATTAAAATATTATAAGATATTGATTTAGATAAAATTATCGTTCTTATTATTTTTATCATTACTATTATTATTAAAATTATCGTTAGTATTAAAACTATCATTTTAACAAAAATTATCATTTTAATAGAAATGTCATTGTTACTATAAAATATCATTATTATTATTATTATTATTTTAAATAGAATTATTATTTTAAAGATAATATTAAAAATTATCGTAAATATTAAAGTTATCATAATTAGAATTATCGTTTTATCATAATGTCATCTTAGTAATTATAAATATTGATATTTTTATAATAAGAATTATTATTACAAAATAATACAACTTTTACTTACTATCATTATAGATATTATTTTATCAAATAAATATTTGATACAAACATATTTTACTACGTGTAATAACTTACTTTAATAATACGTATCATATTATCTTTATAATATTAAATGAACCCTATAAATTTTATTACTTAATATATATAAAAGTATATTTTATTATATAAATATAATATAAAATTTTATTTATTATGAAATAAATTATATTATTTACTCTAATAAATCTTTTAAAAATATAAAATGACGATATTTAAACTATATATTAATCATGTATAAATTTTTGGAAATTATTTTTAGTCAGATTTACTTTTGTTGACTTTTGCATATTAGTCTCGAGCATTAGGATTGTGGTACACTATGACTTGACCTAAATTGTTGGACAAATATTGACCAACACATAAATATATATAATTAATTTAGGTTCGTGAATCCGAGGCCAACCTTGCACTTGTTCAATGACGTTATATGTATTTTTACTACGAAATACAGTATGGTGAGTTTCATTTGCCTTTTTACCCTTTATATTTTTGGGGCTGAGAATACATGCGCTTTTATAAATGTTTGACGAAATAGACACAAGTAATTGAAACTACATTCTATGGTTGAATTATCGAAATCGAATATGCCCCTTTTTATAAAAGTCTGGTAATCTAAGAATTAGGGAACAGACACCCTAATTGACGCGAATCCTAAAGATAGATCTATTGGGCCTAACAAACCCCATCCAAAGTACCGGATGCTTTAGTACTTCGAAATTATATCATGTCCGAAGGAGGATCCCGGAATGATAGGGGATATTCTTATATGTATCTAGTTAATGTCGGTTACCAGGTGTTCACCATATGAATGATTATTTTTTTGTCTCTATGCATGGGACGTATATTTATGAGAACTGGAAATGAAATTCTTGTGGTCTATTAAAATGATGGAAATAGATGATTATGATAAACTAATGAACTCACCAACCTTTTGGTTGACACTTTAAAGCATGTTTATTCTCAGGTGTTAAAGAAATCTTCCGCTGTGCATTTGCTCATTTTAAAGATATTACTTGGAGTCTTTCATAGCATATTTCGAAGAACGTTGCATTCGAGTCATTGAGTTCATCAAAGATTATTATTAAATCAATTTATAGTTGGATAGTGGATATTATGAAATGGCATGCATGCCTGTCAATTTTTGATGTAAAGAAAGATTGTCTTTTAAAAACGAATGCAATGTTTGTAAAATGTATCATATAGAGGTCAAATACCTCGCAATGTAATCAACTATTGTGAATCGTTTATAATGTATATGAACGGGTCCTTTCAGTTGGTATCAGAGCGGTGGTCTTAGTGAACCAGGTCTGCATTAGTGTGTCTAACTGATAAGTCGTTAGGATGCATTAGTGAGTCTGGACTTCGACCGTGTCTGCATGTCAAAAGTTTTGCTTATCATTTCTAGTCGGAAATCATCTGCTTATCATCCATAGGAAATTACCTGCTTATCATTATTAGTCTAGACACGTCTTGCTACATTAATTGCATGAGTAGTGTATAGACAAACTTCATATCTTAGCGTATCTGCTAAATCATATCTTATCGTATCTGTTACTTTAAACTTTACCTGACATACCCCGCAAATTCCTCCGTAATCTATGAAATCTTTTGATCTCTATATATTGATATCCTATGTAAATAGAATACCACCCGATAGCCGAAAAATCATTTTTATATCGAAAATCCTTTATCCAATCGTACAAAATGGAATTTGTCATCAGTTCAAGTCACTCGGATTCTGAAATGGAATCTCACTCAAGCTCCGAAAGCAGTGTGACCGGAATGGATCAACCAATCAGTCATCACCTATTCTGTATGAATTGGGGATGGGTTCGTAGCCTCCTCAATCATTGGAAACAAGAAGAAGGCGATCCTTTCCATCCACCACATTGCCCTCTTAGCGAAGAACCTGAAGCACTTACCGGCGAACCTGTTCGAGACACCATTTTCTCTCTCATTTCCAGGGTATCTCGTCACGATTATATACTACACCAAATTCTAGATTTTATTTATCCGCTCGTTCCGACCGACAATCATCCTGGAATAATAGAAGAAGTCAACGAACTTCGCGTTCGGGTAGTGGCTTTGGAGAATATGGTGCAGAGATTACAAACACCAGCAGCAGCACCAGCAGCATAACCAGTACCACCATCATCAACGCCAACAGTACCATTACCACCTCCAACCACAACCGCGTTGTAAACCTCAACTTCACAATCTGTCCCACGAGCATCAACGTCATACGCACCATAGATATCAAGGAGTACCAACAACAATAACTGACGAAGTATTAATTCATAACTTCATTGGAGAAACATTCCGCGGCGATTATATAATCTCTAAAGTCTTAGAGATTATCTAATCTAGCCCTAACCATAAATCAGTTAAGCGAACCAAAATGATAGAAGGAAGAGTAGAAACCCTGACAAAAATGGTGTGTGATTAACAAGTTAAACTTGTTTTACCAACAGCATCAACAGTACCGTCAACGTCACCAGAATCGTCAGTACAGTCAACATCAGAATCAACAACACCTATAACATCACAAACTCTGTCAGTTCAAGAATCACTGTGGACATCATTATGAATCAATAACGTGTATATTGTATCAAGAAGTTATGAAGAATTAACTCATTCCCTCTGAAGAAATTATATATATATTTTATATATATATATATATATATATATATATATATATTTTTTGAAATAAAAAATAAATCTTTCCGTGCTAAGCTATTGTGTGTGAATCTTAACTACTCAGTTAATTCATATTACAAATATGCAATAATGTACGTCCCTCACCCGCGACTTAACCATCGTTAACTACAATCTCTGTCTCAATTCAACAAATTCCAATTCCTAATAAATCAAGTATATATTTGATTTTACACTTCATCATTGATGTAACCGAAACTTTTCAGATAACATCATTCGTACTTTGAGAAGTTCACAAGAATTTAACGAAAACCAACATCACATCTCAACAAATAACGAAGTATTGATTCATAATTTCAATATTATTGAAGAAATACTTATGTAACCTCTAAACCTTCAAGGAATTATTCAATTCTAGTTCCAACCGTAAATCGAATGAGTTTAATTTAGTATTAACTCATTAAAATCTATGTTACATCTGAGGAGAATATATACATATATATTTTCATAAAGACTGTAATAAAATTCTTATGTACAAAATATTAATTGTGAAAATTTTTTAACGGGTAGGTAATACTCGAGAGATATATATAAATTCACAATTAATATGTTACATTCTTCGAATCAGATTAAGCAAATTATCAATTATACTTCCTACTTTCACAATAATATACATTCTTTCATAGAAATCAAAACAACCATACTCATTCAAACCCAATTAAGTATTCTGATTTTAAAATCTCAGAATTCAATTCGAGATATAACTGGTACCATTACTTTTAAATTCCTACATCTTTCAAAGCTATACTTTGACTTCAAAAGTGTGTTAGAACATCAAATGTATACAAACGATTACAATCTATATTCAAACCCTTCGAAAATCTCTGAAGACACTTCAAATAATGAGCAATCGAGATGATGATCCAACCACATATTACCCACAGTTATGTACTTAAAAAGCTCTCGAAACCAAAGTCATAATTCAACACATATCTGTGTCAGATCTTTTGGCATTTATTAGCAAAAATAACCTTCCAATTCCTTTGCAAAGTAGCAAATTATATCACAGCTCCAGCAAGACAACTTCGATTTTTTCATTCGGAGTAGCCTTATCATAATTTTGATATATGTGATTACCCTTTTGTTACCGGAGAACCTTTCATATTCCACCACATTAGCAATAAACTTACCAACAACTTCACTGATCTTGGGCATTCCGAAGAATCTTTATATTTATCGAAACCTCATCATTTACTCATCTGCCACTTGTAACGAGAATTGTCATACGAATCATTGGGAGTTAGCAATCAGTATTTTGAAATCTCACCGCATGTTGACGCCAACAGTTATACATAACGTCTATTTCCAAGGCTTACATACTTCGAATGTGAAGTTTCTAAAAAACACTCTGAACCGCGAACTAGTTTTCAAAATGCTGATGAAGCAACAAAAACTGTAAAAGACCTTAGCAGTAAAAAGTTTGATGATAAAGATTAGTGTATTAAAAAAAGCTCAGAAATAGAGAAGTTTTGGAACTGGAAAACGGATTGAGCAAAGTATGAAGGAGGCTGTGGACAAATCACAAAGACTGAACCTGTCTTCAAAGAATCCAAATGATTCAGTGTCTGCTGAAGTCATTAACGAATACCTTGCTCCTGACACTAAACCCTTACTGACAATATTCTTCATCATCCTCTGATATTAGAAATTCTAAGATATCATCGTATCTTTCATTATAAATATCCTCCATATTTCTGAAGATATTTCCATAACTATTCTTATCTGGAATCATTTATCTCTTTGCGCTATCTGTATTACATCAAAAAGGAAACTGTTTAGTTCCTATACTCTGTAAACCTTTGAGTTTAAAATATGAATGTTTTTGAAGTAGTGTTGGAAACTGAAGCATGAGTTAGTATAATATAATGACACTTGATCAACGTGATTATATTACAGTAATTCATGCTGAGTTTCTAAATGGAACGTGATGATTCACAGATCATAACATCATCATGTGCCATGTTATACGACTCTTGTATTCTATTTAACCTCTAAAATATCAAGAAAATATTTCTTGATGATTCGGCCTTTTCCAAGGTATTCTAGTAATTTGACAAGTCAAGATCGTGCCATCACAATTTCCTTCCTAGAACATTAACAATGTTCATTCCGAAAATCATATTTGTGAATTCTGGACCATTACAAGCGGTGCTTAATCGCAAGAAGAAGAAACGAAAGGACAAAACTCCGAAATAGAAATTGGGGTATAAATTGCAGCAAATAAAAGAGAGCATTAAATGTGGATGACAATGATTATAGAAGATAGAAACAGAGACTTTGAAATATAAGGGAAGATATAAAGCCCAACGACAAACCAAAAATTATAAACCATATATATCAATGCATATAGCAATATAAAGACACGGGAGAACTAGAAACACTATAAACCCAAGAGTATAGTAGAAGTAAATAGATTCTTCCGGCGGTAGATGAAAAAGAAGAATGACCGATATGAAAGTTATAAGTATATCGAGAATCAGAACTGGATGGAGCATATTGATGAATACTTTAAAATATGAGTTGAGGGGGAAAGAATAGAAGGTGATGAAACATGACTAGGAACTTAGAAATCAACAGATTTAACTCACACAATGACGGAATAAGTGAATCAAACCCTCTAGTGAATAGGTTAAGCTTTTTGTGATTAATTTAGTCATACCACAACTAAATCAAGTGTGATTAGATCAACACCTAGAGCTATTATTCACCACCTGGGTGATTTGGGTTGAGAGAGAATCGGAGGAGCTCACCAGATCTGAGTGTGTGTAACAAATGAGAGGCTTAACCTAAAAATGAAGAAAATAAGACTTTATATACCCCTGCTGTTGACTCACTCGTATGATTCATCCATCACACATATGAGTTGGCTTCATCAGCCGTACGGGTGATCACTCACTCGTGTCTTCTCATTTAGGTTGTAATTGTGACTTAGCTCAGCATCAATCGTGCATATGAGCCTGTCAGCCGTACGAGTGAGGCTTCACTCGGATGTCTGACTAAGTCTAACATAGTCAAACATCCACATCTCGTTCCTGCAGTTGCTGTAACCACATACAAACACGGATAGGATAATAACTAACGATCATGGTGGCCTGTAAACTGTTGTACCTGCAATGGACGTGGGTAGATGTCTAGGGACTTGCATAAAATGCATCAACAGAAGGTGTGAGTTGTAAGAAAAGGAAGGAGGTGAATTTATAAGAAAATTTCCGACAGAACAATTAAAATGGACGATCGCATTTAAAGCGGATCCTAATTCCTTTTGTTATCGGAGAATCAAATCTTATTACAAAGAGTTTCTTCAAATCCCTTGAAATCTGGAAATCAATCATATCTACATCAAATGATAAGATGAATCTACACTTACTCATTTCACTCTTCTATGTTAGCTTCATTCGTACTCTTCATATAAATGGATTGTTTATCCAAATTATTCGCTGATGATAAAACTCTAATTTTCAGCCTGTATGCATCATGAAAACATACTTATTATCATTCACGACCTTTCCACTCAAATTTCGGGACGAAATTTCTTTAACGGGTAGGTACTGTGACAACCCGGAAATTTCCAATCAAATTTAAACTTTATCTTTATATTATTCCGACACGATAAGCAAAGTTTGTTAAGTTAAATCTCAAGAATTTTAAATTGTGTTCATACATTCATTATAACCTCGACCAAATTCAGACGATTCACGAACCGTTATATATAAATAAATATGTATATATATATATTATAACTTAAGAATATTAATAAAGTATTAAACGTATAATACTTTACATGATCGTATTTGTTTCAATATGTTTATCGATGGAATTAGAAGATAATATCAAATTGTTGATTTATCAGATACATTATGATATGATTACGGGTCTATGTTATGAGGTCCACTGTGATTTAAGAAATCTATTCTTTTTGACAACATTTGGAAAATGGTAAAGTGATTTATAAGTAAGAACGGGAAGTGTAAATAACTTAGATGTTGGATATCGACAAGTTAAGTAACTCGACATTTTTCATTAAGATGATTTTATACGTTTATTTAACCTTTGAACTTTATCCCATGCTTCACCAACAAACTGTAATTTAAAAACTTGAAACCTATTATGAATATATATGATTCTATTTTTTTAAAACATTTTATGATATAACGATTTCCATTATTTTAACCTTTAAACAAAATGATTCTTAAAAATATATTTGGTTTTGGAAAACAAAATTATTATATTTATTTGATTTAGTTTCAAACGTACAAAAACGTTTTCAGTTTAAAAAGAACTTTATTATTAAAACGTATATAACTTTTATAAATATCTAGAACCACTTTTGACAACTCATTACTTAACCAGTATGATAAAGATAACGATATTTATATTTTATTTTATTAAATATATATAACGATTTAAATTAATATTATATATATTTATACGCGTATTATACGTACATAGTTTTATACTTTTACTATACTTCAACTTTACCTTTACTTTATTTTTACTTTACTTTAACTTTAATAATTCACTTTAATAATTCATACTTTAATAATTCACTTTAATAATTCATACTTTAATAATTCACTTTAATAATTCATACTTTAATAATTCACTTTAATAATTCATACTTTAATAATTCACTTTAATAATTCAAAAATCAATTATAAATAGAATTCAATAGGTTTCATTATTTCATAGAAACTTGAAAATATTTTTCTCTAAACTCTCTCAATCGATTTACATATATATATTTACTCCGTATTATTTTAAGATATTATTAGTATACATAAAATATTACGTCAGAGTGCTGTCCGAGTGATTTTGAAATTGTTTTTTGAGTGGGATTGGATTAAGGAAATTATGGGTTATAGCTATGGAGGTGATTGGTATGGTTCATGGGTATGCTCGTGAGGTCAATATAGTGTTTATCATCTCCGTTGCGTCTACGTACCTTTCCTGCAATATTGAATCTCAATATTGATACGTAAGTACTCATAATTTAACTTTTACATACTAATAGTGTATCCCTGACTAGTGCTCGAGTATATAGGATTATGCATGTTTGTACTTTTGATATTGCCTTTAGTTAGGTTATGTTGAATCCTGAATTAGTTATATATGCGACTGAGATAAGGTATAAGATATGCATGTCGTTGGAAAGCTAGCGAAAAATTAAGAACTTTTCATTTAGATATCGAATGATTTCGATGAACGGATTTGAAGTTATAGTCCATCGAATTTTTGTATTATTATTAAAAATGATTATTATTATCGTCGTTATTATCGTCGTTCTAGTTTTATCTTATTATTATTATTATTATCTTTATCAATAAAAGGATTTATCATTAAAAATTGTTATTTTTTTATTATTACTATCGTTATTATCGTTAAAGTTATAATTAGTATTATTATTATTATCCAATTATTATTATTATTATTATTATTATTATTATTATTATTATTATTATTATTATTATTATTATTATTATTATTATTATTATTATTATTATTATTATTATTATTATTATTATTGGTATTATTATTATTATTATCATTATTAATATATATATCATTATTTAAAAATGGTTATTGTTATTGTTATTATTATTATTATTACTATATTATCATTAAGATAATTATTAGTATTATCGTTAATAATGTTATAGTAACTATCATTATTAATATTAGTGTAATTAAAACAAATATTTGTAACACCTAATTATTTTGATTACTATTATTATCATTATTACGAACACGATATAAAAGACGATTTAAAGCTATTAAACGAAACGATTAGGAAATAATGGGTAAGAGTATCATGATGAAATTAAAATATTATAAGATATTGATTTAGATAAAATTATCGTTCTTATTATTTTTATCATTACTATTATTATTAAAATTATCGTTAGTATTAAAACTATCATTTTAACAAAAATTATCATTTTAATAGAAATGTCATTGTTACTATAAAATATCATTATTATTATTATTATTTTAAATAGAATTATTATTTTAAAGATAATATTAAAAATTATCGTAAATATTAAAGTTATCATAATTAGAATTATCGTTTTATCATAATGTCATCTTAGTAATTATAAATATTGATATTTTTATAATAATAATTATTATTACAAAATAATACAACTTTTACTTACTATCATTATAGATATTATTTTATCAAATAAATATTTGATACAAACATATTTTACTACGTGTAATAACTTACTTTAATAATACGTATCATATTATCTTTATAATATTAAATGAACCCTATAAATTTTATTACTTAATATATATAAAAGTATATTTTATTATATAAATATAATATAAAATTTTATTTATTAATAAATAAATTATATTATTTACTCTAATAAATCTTTTAAAAATATTTAAAAATATAAAATGATGATATTTAAAATATATATTAATCATGTATAAATTTTTGGAAATTATTTTGAGTCAGATTTACTTTTGTTGACTTTTACATATTAGTCTCGAGCATTAGGATTGTGGTACACTATGACTTGACCTAAATTGTTGGACAAATATTGACCAACACATAAATATATATAATTAATTTAGGTTCGTGAATCCGAGGCCAACCTTGCACTTGTTCAATGACATTATATGTATTTTTACTACGAAATACAGTATGGTGAGTTTCATTTGCCTTTTTACCCTTTATATTTTTGGGACTGAGAATACATGCGCTTTTATAAATGTTTGACGAAATAGACACAAGTAATTGAAACTACATTCTATGGTTGAATAATCGAAATCGAATATGCCCCTTTTTATTAAAGTCTGGTAATCTAAGAATTAGGGAACAGACACCCTAATTGACGCGAATCCTAAAGATAGATCTATTGGGCCTAACAAACCCCATCCAAAGTACCGGATGCTTTAGTACTTCGAAATTATATCATGTTCGAAGGAGGATCCCGGAATGATAGGGGATATTCTTATATGTATCTAGTTAATGTCGGTTACCAGGTGTTCACCATATGAATGATTATTTTTTTGTCTCTATGCATGGGACGTATATTTATGAGAACTGGAAATGAAATTCTTGTGGTCTATTAAAATGATGGAAATAAATGATTATGATAAACTAATGAACTCACCAACCTTTTGGTTGACACTTTAAAGCATGTTTATTCTCAGGTGTTAAAGAAATCTTCCGCTGTGCATTTGCTCATTTTAAAGATATTACTTGGAGTCTTTCATAGCATATTTCGAAGAACGTTGCATTCGAGTCATTGAGTTCATCAAAGATTATTATTAAATCAATTTATAGTTGGATAGTGGATATTATGAAATGGTATGCATGCCTGTCAATTTTTGATGTAAAGAAAGATTGTCTTTTAAAAACGAATGCAATGTTTGTAAAATGTATCATATAGAGGTCAAATACCTCGCAATGTAATCAACTATTGTGAATCGTTTATAATGTATATGAACGGGTCCTTTCAACACTAACCTTACTACTCAAATAAAGGAGGCGTAACAAGAAGTTTTAAAAGAGGGAAATTTAAAGGATGAAATACCCAAAGGATCAAAGAAGCATCTTAATATTCGGGAAGACGGAACCCGGTATAGGGCTAAAAGAATTTGGGTACCAAAATTTGGAGATATGAGAGAAATGGTACTTAGAGAAGCTCATAAAACCAGATACTCAATACATCCTGGAACGGGGAAGATGTACAAGGATCTTAAGAAACATTTTTGGTGGCCAGGTATGAAAGCCGATATTGCTAAATATGTAGGAGAATGTTTGACGTGTTCTAAGGTCAAAGCTGAACATCAGAAACCATCAGGTCTACTACAACAACCTGAAATCCCGGAATGGAAATGGGAAAACATTACCATGGATTTCATTACTAAATTGCCAAGGACTGCAAGTGGTTATGATACTATTTGGATAATAGTTGATCGTCTCACCAACTCAGCACACTTCCTGCCAATAAGAGAAGATGACAAAATGGAGAAGTTAGCACGACTGTATTTGAAGGAAGTCGTCTTCTGACATGGAATACCAATCTCTATTATCTCTGATAGGGATGGCAGATTTATTTCAAGATTCTGGCAGACATTACAGCAAGCATTGGGAACTCATCTAGACATGAGTACTGCCTATCATCCACAAACTGATGGGCAGAGCGAAAGGACGATACAAATGCTTGAAGACATGCTACGAGCTTGTGTTATTGATTTCGGAAACAGTTGGGATCGACATCTACCTAGCAGAATTTTCCTACAACAACAGCTACCATTCAAGCATTGAGATGGCGCCGTTTGAAGCACTTTATGGTAGAAAGTGCAGGTCTCCGATTTGTTGGAGTGAAGTGGGGGATAGACAGATTACGGGTCCGGAGATAATACAAGAAACTACCGAGAAAATCATCCAAATTCAACAAAGATTAAAAACCGCCCAGAGTCGACAAAAGAGCTACGCGGACAGTAAAAGAAAAGATATAGAGTTTGAAATTAGAGAAATGGTCATGCTTAAGGTTTCACCTTGGAAAGGCGTTGTTCGATTTGGTAAACGGGGGAAACTAAATCCAAGGTACATTGGACCATTCAAGATTATAGATCGTGTCGAACCAGTACTTACCAACTGGAGCTACCTCAATAACTCGCGACTGTACATAACACTTTCCACGTCTCAAATTTGAAGAAATGTTTTGCTAAAGAAGATCTCACTATTTCATTGGATGAAATCCAAATCAATGAAAAACTTCAATTCATTGAAGAACCCGTCGAAATAATGGATCGTGAGGTTAAGAGACTTAAAC
Source organism: Rutidosis leptorrhynchoides (assembly GCF_046630445.1). Classification (NCBI taxonomy): domain Eukaryota; kingdom Viridiplantae; phylum Streptophyta; class Magnoliopsida; order Asterales; family Asteraceae; genus Rutidosis; species Rutidosis leptorrhynchoides. The sequence continues at coordinate 1,433,367 of NC_092334.1, read as the reverse complement.
AAAATAAGATACCGATTGTTAAGGTTCGATGGAATGCTCGTAGAGGACCCGAGTTCACCTGGGAGCGTGAAGATCAGATGAAGAAGAAATACCCGCATTTATTTCCAGAAGATACGTCAACACCTCCAACTGCTTAAAATTTCGGGACGAAATTTATTTAACGGGTAGGTATTGTAGTGACCCGAAATTTTCCATGTTTATATATATATTAAATGAAATTGTTATTTACATGATTAAGTGTTTCCAACATGTTAAGCAATCAAACTTGTTAAGACTTGATTAATTGAAATAGGTTTCTGATAATGCTAAAAACGAACATATATTTCATAGCATTATTCCTCAAGAAAGACAAGCTTTTAGTTGCAATTGTTCTATTTACAAGTGATATTCGTTTAAATAATAAAAGGTGAAGACAAAAGACAGATTCGACGAATTGAAGACGCAAACGACCAAAAAGCTCAAAAGAACAAAAGACAATCAAAAAGGTTCCAATTATTGATAAGAAACGTCTCGAAATTACAGAAGTACAAGATTCAAAACGCAAAGTACAAGATATTAAATTGTACGCAAGGACGTTCGAAAATCCGGAACCGGGACCAGAGTCAATTCTTAACGCTCGACGCAACGGACTAAAAATTACAAGTTAACTATGTATATAAATATAATATAATATATAATTAATTATATTAATTATATATATATTATATATATATATTAAAAACCGTCGGCAGAGAAAACTCCAAGGGTGTGAGCTGTAAATATATCTCCGCGACTCGCGGAGTTTGAAGGGCATTTTGCCGCGAGTCGCGGAGCCCCAAAAATCAAGTCTGGCTATAAAGCAAACCGAATTCTGATCAAATTTCATATCTTATTTTCATCTCTCTCTCAATATATACGTAATATATATATATAATTTATATTTTAATTTTAATTTTAATTTTAAATCCTAATAATAAAGGTATGTTAGCGAATGTTGTAAGGGTGTAAGTCGAAATTCTGTCCGTGTAACGCTACGCTATTTTTAATCATTGTAAGTTATGTTCAACCTTTTTATATTAATGTCTCGTAGCTAAGTTATTATTATGCTTATTTAAAACGAAGTAATCATGATGTTGGGCTAATTACTAAAATTGGGTAATTGGGCTTTGTACCATAATTGGGGTTTGGACAAAAGAACGACACTTGTGGAAATTAGACTATGGGCTATTAATAGGCTTTATATTTGTTTAACTAAATGAAAATTTGTTAATGTTAATATAAAGATTTACAATTGGGCGTCCCTATAAATTACCATATACACTCGATCGGACACGATGGGCGGGGTATTTATATGTACGAATAATCGTTCATTTAACCGGACACGGGAATGGATTAATAGCCACTAGAATAATTAAAACAGGGGTGAAATTACATTCAAGGGTAATTGGTGTAATTGTTAACAAAGTAGTAAAACCTTGGTTTACACGCAGTCGATAACCTGGTGTATTCATTAAACAAAGTATTAAAACCTTGTTACAATTCGAATCCCCAATTAGTTGGAATATTTATCTTCGGGTATAATAATAATTTGACAAGGACACTTGCAATTTATATTTATGACTGATGGACTGTTATGGACAAAAACCAGACGGACATATTAAATAATCCAGGACAAAGGACAATTAACCCATGGGCATAAAACTAAAATCAACACGTCAAACATCATGATTACGGAAGTTTAAATAAGCATAATTCTTTTATTTCATATTTAATTTCCTTTATTTTATATTTAATTGCACTTCTAATTATCGCACTTTTATTTATTTTATTTTATCGCACTTTTAATTATCGTACTTTTTAATTATCGCAAGTTTATTTTATCGCACTTTTATTATTCGCAATTTCATTATCATTATTTACTTTACGCTTTAATTTAAGTCTTGTATTTATTTTATATTTTACATTAGGTTTTAACTGCGACTAAAGTCTTAAAATCGACAAACCGGTCATTAAACGGTAAAAACCCCCCTTTATAATAATAATATTACTTATATATATATTTGTATTTTTATAAAAGTAAACTAATATAGCGTTGAGCTTTGTTTAAAGATTTCCCTGTGGAACGAACCGGACTTACTAAAAACTACACTACTGTACGATTAGGTACACTGCCTATAAGTGTTGTAGCAAGGTTTAAGTATATCCATTCTATAAATAAATAAATATCTTGTGTAAAATTGTATCGTATTTAATAGTGTTTTCTGATAAAATTTAATAGTATTTTATACCCCTCTGCTTTGACATCAAGTTATTTTTGGCGCCGCTGCCGGGGACTTATCTTAAAAGCCGGAAGCGCAACGCTAATATAAAAAAAAAAAAAGATTTTTAGTTACTTTTATTAAAAATTCGCTTTTGTAAAAATACGTTTTAATTATTCAAAAATAAAAAAAAAACAAAAATATAAGTATTTTTAAGATTTTGTTAAATATTTAAGTTTTATAAGTTTCTTTATTTTTCCTTTAGTTTATAAAAATATAAGTTTATTTTGAAATCTTTTATTTATATAAAAAAAACAGAAAACATAAAATAATAAAAAGAAAATAAAGAAAATGCGTAAAAATTTCAAACCTGTCAACAGAATTTCTGAACCCCGCGACTCGCGGGGTTTTCTTCTTTAATTGCCGCGACTCGCGGAGGGTTTCTGACAGGCGACAAGGAAGCCCTAATCGAGCATTAATTACGGGATATTATTAATTATAATTATTATTTAACCTAATTATAATTATTATTATTATTATTATTAGTTTTAATTTTACTTTTACTTTTTATTTATGTATTTTAGTTAAATTAGTTTTAATAAAATTGTAAAATTTGTAGTTTTATTAAATAAATAATATAAAAATAATATTTTTATAAAAATTGTACTTTTTACAACTTTTTGTATATTTTTATATTTTGTCCCTTTTTAATCATTGTAACGTAATATTTGTATTTTTTAGCTCATATTTAATTTTAAACTTAGTTTTTGCTATAGTTATTTTTACTCATAGATTTTTAGGCTTTGCCGTAGAATTCCTTAAGTGCTTTTTCTTTAGACTAAGATTTAGGTGCTTTAGAATTTTGCGACGCCTTTTTAAGTTTTAGTTTCTTTTTAAGTTATTTCCATTTGGGATTTAGTTTTTCTTGTAAGCTTTAATATTTTTAGACACCTTTTACTATGTACCAAATATCATTCCAATTAGTAATTTCAATTTGCGATTATAATTTTAAGTTAGTTGTAGTAATAAGGTTAAATTAGTTAAGTATTTTTAAGTTTTTATAAGTTTCTTTTATTTTTCCGTCACCTTTTATTTTTCAATCATTTTTTCTTTTTCGACCTTTTGCGACGAACTCTTTTTCTTTCTTATTTCTCGCCATTCTAGTTTTTAGGACTTAGAATTTTTTTTCTACTTCTTATCTAAATTTCTTAAAATTACGAAAATTTATTTTGAGTGATTAAATTGATAGACATCAAAATTTTCTGGTTCGTAGTAATAGTTGGATTTGTACGTGGACCGGGTTATTGGAGCCAAACAGTCCTCAATTATATTGAGACCAAACGAATCCTGCCCCTCTGCTGCATCTTTTGGCTATTCGAAACGTGGGCAAAATCAGAAAAGTCTATTGATTGGATAACTTATTATAATTTTTCTTTCCTTTTAAAAACTAATAGGATATTCTGTGAATGCACCGAGCAAGACGTTCATCACCTTTTGTACGTTCACCACCTGTAACTCGATCAAGACATCGTTTTACAAATATAACCGCCGTTGATTTTTCTTTAGAATCGTCATCCAGTCGACCAAGTACTTCAGTTCAAATTTCCGATAATCCATTTTTTTGAACCCAACCTCACAATTGAGAATCCGGAAAACATTCAGGAACGGTTCGTAGATCCTGAACCACTACACTTTCCTCCGGAACCACCAATCATTCAAACAGAGATTGTTGAGGAACGAACCATTAAATCAGAATCATCTAGTGATACCGATTCAACAAATTCAATTATGGAGAATCTGGAACCTTTAAGTATGGAAGACCGAATGAGAGCTAAACGCACTGGCCAAGGTCACGCAATTACTCATCCAGACATTAATGCGCCAGATTATGAAATCAAAGGACAAATTCTACACATGGTGACTAATCAATGCCAATTTAGTGGTGCGCCGAAGGAAGATCCAAATGAACATCTACGTACCTTTAATAGGATCTGCACACTATTTAAAATACGAGAAGTGGAGGATGAACAGATATATCTCATGTTATTTCCCTGGACTTTAAAGGGAGAAGCCAAAGATTGGTTGGAATCGTTACCTGAAGGGGCGATCGATACATGGGATGTTTTAATTGACAAATTTCTTAAACAATTCTTTCCTGCATCTAAAGCCGTAAGACTTCAAGCAGAAATTGTTACGTTCACACAAAAGCCAAATGAAACTCTATATGAGGCGTGGACAAGATATGGAAAGTTGTTAAGAGGATGTCCGCAACATGGTTTAGACACCTGTCAAATAGTACAAATATTCTACCGAGGATGTGACATCACTACAAGAAAAGACATAGATATAGCAGCTGGTGGTTCTATTATGAAGAAAACCGAAACTGATGCTTACAAAATTATTGATAACACTGCTTCCCACTCACATGAGTGGCACCAAGAAAAAGACATCATTAGATCATCTAAAGCAGCTAGAGCCGATTCTAGCCATGACTTAGATTCCATTTCCGCAAAGATAGATGCTTTCGAAAGACGAATGGAAAAGATGACTAAAGATATTCATGCAATACGAATTAGTTGTGAGCAGTGTGGAGGACCACATTTGACAAAAGATTGTCTCAGTATTGAATTAACAATGGAACAAAGAGAGAATATTTCATACATAAACCAAAGGCCTGGAAATAATTATCAGAATAATTATCAACCGCCAAGACCGATTTACAATCAAAACCAGAATTATAACCGAAATATTCCATACAACAACCAACAAGGTCCTAGCAATCAACAAGTATCCAATAATACTTACAATCAGCAAAGACCAAATTTTCAAAACAAACCACCACAACAAACCGATGATAAAAAGCCGAATTTAGAAGATATGATGACGAAGCTAGTTGAAACTCAAACACAGTTTTTCACATCTCAAAAACAAACAAATGAACAAAATGCTCAAGCATTTAGAAATCAACAAGCTTCTATTCAAAATCTGGAACAAGAAGAAAGTAACCTAGCAAGGTTAATAGGTGAAAGAAAACCGGGAAGTCTACCAAGCGATACAAATGCTAACCCCCGGAATGAAACAGCTAAAGCTATTACCACAAGAAGTGGTACAACACTTAAATCACCTGAAATACCTGTAACTTCTGATGAAACTATTCCTACTCCACAAGAACCACAACCTGATCAAGATAAGGAAAAAGAACCGGTAGTTGAAAAGGTTAATGAAGATAACACAGTTAAGGATAAACCTTATGTTAAACCATACCAACCACCACTTCCTTACCCGAGTAAAATGAAGAAAGAAAAACTTGAAGCCGAGCAATCCAAATTCTTGGATATGTTTAAACAGATAAATGTAAATCTTCCTTTCATTGATGTGATTTCAGGAATGCCAAGATATGCTAAATTCTTGAAAGATCTAATCTCAAATAGAAAGAAAATGGAAGAACTTTCGGCTGTTACTATGAATGCTAATTGTTCAGCAGTGCTGTTGAATAAGATACCAGAAAAACTATCTGATCGAGGAAGTTTCACAATTCCATCTTTTCTGGGTAGTCTTAGTTCAATAGAAGCATTGGCAGACTTAGGTGCTAGTATAAATCTAATGCCGTATTCACTATACGCTAAACTAGACCTTGGAGAATTAAAACCAACCAGAATAAGCATACAACTAGCCGATAGATCAATAAAATATCCTAGAAGGATAATGGAGAACATGCTAGTTAAAGTTGGTACTTTAGTATTTCCAGTAGATTTTGTTGTTTTGGACATGGAAGAAGATTCTCAAGTTCCTCTCATATTAGGAAGACCATTCTTAAACACGGCTAAAGCAATGATAGACGTGTTCGGTAAGAAACTGACCCTAAGCATAGAGGATGAAAGTGTTACCTTTTCAGTTGATAAAGCAATGCAACAACCACAATCTGCAGATGATACATGTTATTATATTCAAACTATAGATGCACATGCAGAATTATTAGAAGAATTTCCAGAATTACAAGGAACAGGAGAATGTTCTTTAGGAGAAGGTAATGAACCAATTGATGAAGCTGAAATGTTAGCTACACTTATAGCTAATGGATATGAACCAACAACAGAAGAAATTCAAATGCTAAAAGAAGAAGACAGATATCGATATAAATCATCGATAGAAGAACCTCCGAAATTAGAGTTAAAGCCACTTCCAAACCATTTGGAATACGCTTATTTACATGGTGAATCTGAATTACCTGTAATAATATCATCTTCTCTTACTGAAAATGAAAAATCACAACTCATTTCTGTGTTGAAAGCTCATAAACCAGCCATTGCATGGAAGATTCATGATATTAAAGGAATAAGTCCTTCGTATTGCACACATAAAATCCTTATGGAAGAAGGTCATAAAACGTATGTGCAACGCCAACGAAGACTAAATCCTAATATGCAAGATGTAGTTAAAAAAGAGATTATTAAACTGCTAGATGCAGGTTTGATATATCCAATTTCTGATAGTCCATGGGTAAGCCCAGTTCAATGCGTACCTAAGAAGGGTGGTATGACTGTCATTATAAATGAGAAAAATGAGCTTATTCCTACTAGGACTGTAACAGGATGGCGTGTATGTATTGATTATAGAAAATTAAATGACGCCACCAGAAAAGATCACTTTCCCTTACCTTTCATAGATCAAATGTTGGAAAGATTAGCCGGAAATAGTTACTATTGTTTTCTAGATGGATTTTCCGGATATTTTCAAATTCCAATAGCACCCGAAGACCAAGAGAAAACCACATTCACGTGCCCTTATGGTACTTTTGCTTACAAACGCATGCCATTTGGACTTTGCAACGCCCCTGCAACCTTTCAAAGGTGTATGATGGCGATTTTTCACGACATGATAGAAGAATGCATGGAAGTATTCATGGATGACTTTTCAGTCTTCGGTGATACATTTAAATCATGTCTAGTTAATCTGGAACGAATGCTAATTAGATGCGAAAAATCAAATCTAGTACTTAATTGGGAGAAATGCCATTTCATGGTTAAAGAAGGCATCGTTCTTGGACATAAAATTTCAAAAGAAGGAATTGAAGTGGATAGAGCTAAAGTAGATGTAATTGCTAAACTTCCACATCCCACCAATGTTAGAGGAGTTAGGAGTTTTCTAGGGCATGCCGGTTTTTACCGACGTTTCATAAAAGATTTTTCAAAAATTGCCACTCCTATGAATAAACTCCTAGAAAAGGATGCTCCATTCATCTTTTCAGATGAGTGTATCAAATCTTTTAATATTCTTAAAGAAAAACTCACTAATGCGCCGATCATGATAACACCAAATTGGAATCTACCATTTGAACTAATGTGCGATGCAAGTGATTTTGCAATGGGAGCCGTTTTAGGACAAAGGATTGAAAAACGATTTCAACCTATATATTATGCTAGTAAGACATTACAAGGAGCACAAACGAACTATACAACTACTGAAAAAGAACTCCTTGCTATTGTCTTTGCCTTTGTCAAATTTCGATCATATCTCGTTCTAGCAAAAACGGTGGTCTATACCGACCATTCTGCTCTTAGATACCTATTTTCAAAACAAGATGCTAAACCAAGATTAATCCGTTGGATCTTACTCTTACAAGAGTTTGATATTGAAATCCGAGATAAAAAAGGAGCAGAAAATCTCGCCGCTGATCATCTTTCTCGTCTTGAAAATCCCGAATTAGAAGTTCTAAATGAATCGGCCATACAAGACAACTTTCCTGATGAATATCTATTGAAGATAGATTATAAAGAAATCCCATGGTTTGCAGACTATGCAAACTACTTAGTTTGTGGATTCCTTGAAAAAGGATTATCGTACCAAAGACGAAAGAAATTCTTCAGTGATATAAAACACTATTTCTGGGAAGATCCACATCTGTTTAAAAGTTGTCCCGATGGAATAATACGCCGATGTGTATTTGGAGATGAAGCTAGTAAAATTTTAAACCATTGTCACACAGGACCAACAGGAGGGCATTATGGGCCTCAACTAACAGCAAGAAAATTTTATGAAGCTGGATTCTATTGGCCTACAATTTACAAAGACGCACACCTTCTTTGCAAATCCTGTGATGCATGTCAAAGGGCCGGAAAAATAAGTCAACGTGATGAAATGCCACAAAATGTCATCCAAGTATGTGAAGTATTTGACATTTGGGGTATTGACTTTATGGGTCCATTTCCAAAATCTCATAATAATTTATATATACTCGTAGCCATTGATTATGTATCTAAATGGGCGGAAGCACAAGCTCTCCCAACTAACGATGCACGAGTTGTAGTCAACTTTTTAAAACGTCTTTTTGCAAGATTTGGAACACCGAAAGCTTTAATAAGTGATCGGGGTACTCATTTCTGTAATAATCAACTTGAGAAAGTTCTTAAAAGATATGGAGTAACTCATAAAATCTCCACCGCATATCATCCACAAACAAGTGGACAAGTTGAAAATACCAACCGAGCCTTAAAACGTATTCTAGAGAAAACCGTAGGATCAAATCCGAAGGAATGGTCCATTAAATTGGAGGATGCACTCTGGGCTTTTAGAACAGCCTACAAAACTCCAATTGGAACCACACCTTTTAGACTTGTTTATGGAAAAGCGTGTCATCTTCCAGTAGAAATTGAACACAAAGCATTTTGGACTTTGAAGACATGTAATCTTGATTTACATGAAGCCGGACGTCTACGATTAAGTCAACTAAACGAATTAGAAGAATTAAGACATGAAGCATACGATAATTCGTTAATCTATAAAGAAAGAACGAAGAAATGGCATGATAAAAGAATCAGAAGTTCAAAAGAATTCAAAGAAGGAGACAGAGTTCTTCTTTTCAATTCACGATTCAAGCTATTTCCTGGAAAATTGAAATCAAGATGGTCTGGACCATTCATAGTCAAAAGAGTTTTCCCATACGGAACGATAGAATTGATAAATTCAAATGGGAATGAATTTAAAGTTAATGGTCACAGAGTTAAACATTACATACATGGTCCGATGGAAGTCGACAACGAAGTTAATCACAATTTCGACACCACAGCTAACTAAGTGTGGGGAGAATCAAGTCTTTAAAGGATAATATGTATTTCTGTTAGAGTTAGATTGTCTGTTTTCGTGAAGTTCTCGAAAATGGAACACGTATGGTCTTTCCCTAGCAGACCCTAAAGAACTAGTCTTCTCCCCCCATTCTGAATTTTTATTTTTTTAGGTTTTTACGAAATGAAGACTGCCTGTGAACTAAACCATGGTCTAATGCTACACGCTTTGATCACTAAAAGAAATAATGACATACTACCGAGTGAATTAGTATCAGTAATCAGAGAAAGAATGGACGGAGTTAGAAAAGGATCCAGATGCGAAGATAATAAGTTACAATTTGGTAAAGGAAAATCAAAATCCGCAGCGAAAAGAAGAGCACGACACCTAGAACGATGTCACAAATGCGGAAAATGGTCACATGGAGGTAAATGTTCAAATAATCAAACCTATTCAAATACCGAATTTGTTACTTTATGCAGAGACGGACCGTTCATATGTTTAGAAGAAAAGACAATGAATGCTCGAGGTTACGCCTATGCAGCCATGGAAAACCAATTAAACCGACTATCTTATGAATATAATAGATCATATAACTAAGAAATCTATTTCACAGGTATGTCTGTACAGTTTTTATTTATTTTTAACCTTTTGATAATAAACGCTAATTTGTTCGCTAAAAAGTATTAAATTGGTATTAAATAAAATTAGGTTTGGCGACCGAAATTATTGATATCCTTCAAAAATTTATTACATCACTGCGAAATTTAACGTTTATTCTTAAGGTATAAATATCTTTAATCAATCAACCCAAAATATTTCAAAAATTCGTCATGAGTTAAATTAGGTCTTGAAACCGAAATTACTTTACCGAAAAGAGGGGCGCATATTTTTGATAATATTTGATTGATTAAAGTGGGATAAAAAGACAAAAAGATTTTTTATTTTATTTTTACCATATTTTTAAAATTAATATTTAAATCTTAAATTAATATTGTAAATTTTGTAAAAACAATATTTTTAAAATTGTAAATATTTGAAAAATTAATATAAGTTTGATATGAATTTATAAATTTTTAAATTAAGTTTGGTGTGAATTTTTAATTTTTAAAATATTAATTTTTAATTTTATGCATTTTAAATTTTGAGTTTGGTGTGAATTTTTAATATTAATTTTGAATTTTATATTTAAGTTGTGTGAATTTAAAAACAAAAATTTACTTTATCTCATTAAGTTAAGAATATGATTTTTAAAATTCGTCGTAAGTTGAAGACTAGGTCTTTGAACCGAAATTGCTTTACCCGAGGGAGGGACGAGAACTTTTATTATCAATATTTTTAATCTTATTGATTTAAAGTATGCCAAAAACATTAAAAAACCCAAAAATCTTAGCTTTTAAAACAATCGCTACAAAAAGACAAATTTTAAAATTTTGTCGAGGGACGGACTAGGACATCGATCCGAAACGACCTCATCCTAAATAACAAGGGAAACAAAATTTTAAAATTAATTACTAAATTGTTTTAAGAAGTTAAAGATTATAAAAAAAAAAAAAAAAAAAAAAAAAAAAAAAAAGAGTAAAACTCCGCGACTCGCGGAGTTTACAGTGCAAAACCTCCGCGACTCGCGGAGGGACCAAAAATCATAAAAAAAATAAAATGAGCTGCACGATCAGTTCACTTCCCCCACACTCCACACCCGAAAAACACGGCAAAATAACTCCGAAAACCACCGAAAATCACCCCCAAAAATCTCAATTTTTAACTGTTAATCACCAAATTTTTTGCTAAAATCATGTTGAGAAGGATGATATCTAAGAATTACTCAAGAAAAACGGTAAATTTCTACACCTAAACACCATTTAATTCGAATTTTAGTGTTCTTGAGCTATTTTTCCCCAATTTGATTTTGATGCTTTTTAGTGTAATTAGACTTAAATTGTTTATGTATTATGCTTGTATAACCTAGATTGATGCTGTTTAACATGATTAGAAGCCTTAAACTTCAAATTTTGAATAATCTAGGGTTTGTGTTCTTGAGCAATTTGGGGCTTTTTGATATAAACAGGTTATGGCCAATTTTTGTCATGAATTGTTGCTAAATTGAGTAGTGTAACATGTCTAGGTAGTTAAATGATCCAAACTTTGAGCCTAAACATGATTTTGAGAATTAAAGTGGACTTTTTCAAGTCCAAAATTCATGAACTTGATTTTTGAAAGATAATGCCATTTGAGACTTGTTTATTTGCTAATAATGATTATTTTGACATGTTATTTGAGTTGAATGCTTATGAACTTGGCGAAAATTTTCGTATATGCTTATTTGAAAAAGTGTAGATTTGATAAAAATGTGAAAATAAGCTTAAGTTTGATATAAATTGATAATGTCATTGTAATTATTTTGATTGATGATTTTGCTGACACTAATGCATATTTGGATGCACAAAATTTGTGTTTGATGTGTTTTGCAGAATGAAAGGGGTGAATCTTCATCCCAAGCCCGCCATGCTCCTGCTGAGAACTTGGAACAACAGGAGGTAGATAACTACTACAAGCAGGATGTACCTCATCCAGTCATGACCTTTTCAGATATGCACTTGGAACAGTTGCACCCGAACCTGAGATTTGACAGACTTTGGATAGATTATCCAAAATATCAACGGGGTTTGCATACTCTTCATTCCAAGGTTGTTGAGGTACCGAGGGTCATAGAATGGGGACCCTTAGAAGCTGTAGAATTGGCCGGGCCAATTAGGGAATTACTGGTACAGAGGTATGGTAATTCTTCTTTTAATGACTGGATATGTTTATTCACCATACGCAGACCTGTATATAAAGTATGGTGTGAAGAGTTGTTATGTAGTATAGAGTTGAATGATCGGGTAGCTAGTTTAACCGATCGTTCTTTTATTAGATTTTTGTTAGGTGGTTCGATGCGCCACATGTCTTTACTAGACATGGCTCAGGCTTTACGTATATATACGCCTGAGGAATTAGCGTCTGCCGATTGTAGAGGATTGATACTAAACGGTAGAAAGATAGATGAGAATTTTGATACACACGGTGTGTGGAGTCAAATGACAAGCCATCACCGTTTCAAAGGGGGAAACTACTCTTATTTGGATATAGATAGAGCCGAATTAAGAGTGATACATAGGTTTTTAGCCAATTCGATTACACAAAGGGGTAAGAACAAAGAAAAGGTAAATGAACAAGATTTGTTTTACCATATGTGTATTCGAGACCCACACAGCGCTGTAAGTATACCATATTGTGTGGGTTATTATTTATCAGCTATGGTTCGGGGGATGCGTCCACATAGCATAATAGGAGGTGGTATTTTTATTACTTTGATTGGTGAATATCTCGGTGTGGATATAAGTCGGGGGGATTATTAGTAGAAGAGCCGGAACCCCGCGACACTATAGGTTTAAATGTATACCATGGTGCGAAAGTTTTGAAGCGGCGAAATAACGCCGCAGTACGATACCATGGTAGACATCCACAGGTGGAGAGAAACCAGGAACAAGGTAATGTAGGAGGGGGGAATGAGATGCAAGAAATGCATAGGTTTATAGCTTCTCAGGAATACGAAAATGCTAGACAGAGAGCATTTGAAGATTGGCAAGTTCATCAGAACCAGATCATAGCGCATTGCCAACATATAGGTAGAAACTATATTCCTACACCGAAACCCGTCTTCCCTCCTTGGTCGATAGAGATGCAGCCACCATATCCTACGTATGACCCTGCCGAAGCATTCTATAGCACTTATGGTTATGCGTGGAACCCCTATTGGTACCAATATCATCCTTAGTTTACTTATTTTTTTTTATTTTGTAATTTGTAATTATTGATATGTTTAATACTTTTGTTAATATTGTAATCATTTTTGATAATTATCTAACTTTTATTCTTAGATTTTAATAATTTTTGAATGTGGGGTAATATACCAAACTTCAAAAATATGTATATATGTTTGCAGTTTATCTTATGTACACAACAGGGTAAAACAACGCATTTTCAAAGACTGGCATTAAGTTCAGCAAAAGCAACTAATTTTGACGACAAGATGCAAAATATATGTGAAATAACAACAAGACGGAATGAACAAATGATGTGCACCATTTATCATTCAGCAAACAAACGCCAATATATTTGGAAACTTTGGTAAAAATTTAATCATTTTCACACAAATCACCCTCAATAATTTAAATTGTTACTGATTTCTTGCAAATGAGGGCATTGCAAGATCTTAAGTGTGGGAAGGGGTTAAATTCTTTCGGATTTTAAAAATTTTTTACTTTATACACTTGGTTACCATTAAAAATACTAGTAAAGCAGTAGTTGTATTAGAATCTAGTGCTCTCTGATAAAAAAGAACAGCCCTAGTCTTATATACTGACTACCCAATTCTAGTAAAATTTTTCAATTAAATGAATTCAAATCATGTTTATACATATTTATGAACGATAAAACTAGGTTTTAACACCGAAATTATTGTTACCTCGGAAAGGACATAAATTGAGAAACAAACTAAAATGTTAAAATTCATTTAAAATGGAATAGAGGACGATAAAAAGAAAAAATAAAAAGCCAAGTGTGGGAAAATTTACCAAGTTATTTTAAACATATGCCACATATATTTGTAACAAATAACTGAAAATACTTTTGCTTTGGACTAAACTAAACTGTTTTACCCAATGAAAGAAAAGAAGAGATGGATCTACACGATGAATCAATTCCATCATTAAAAGGAAGTAAAGTCTTCCGAAAAAGACACGCGCTTCTTGATTTAGGTCATGAAGTTGTCATCCAGACCAGCTGTAGGTTGACGAAAAATCTAGAAAAGTCATCACTAAAATCAGCAGGAAATCCACGGACCTCAGCATTAAACAGGGTCGCCAAGTGGTCAGATTTATCCTAACCATGAGAAGGATTTATCTCGTACAATGGGGGGGGCACCATGCAAATTAGCTGGATAAGACTAATGAATCAGATCCCCAGAAAGGATAATCTCCTTAAAGATTAAAAATCAGCTTTTAAGACTGATATTACTCAATCCTAGAGATTGACCTTAAAGATTGAGAATTACAAACTCATGGAATTCGATGATATCTAAACTCGAGCTTGAACGAGAAAATATTTTGATCAAAATTACAAACCGATTTGTTTTCTGAAAACCCTATTTTCAATGCGTTCATTACCATTGAACGTAAAATCCTAGGAATTCACCTGGAATTCATTAGGTCACCTGAACCAAATCGGGTGTCAACCGTAAGAACGGTGGTTGCATAACATGGTCAAAGACAGGACCTTGTGTCAAACCGACAAATTATAAGGGTGAGCTTTACTATTGCTCCTACCAAGGATAGTAATTGCGTCCGACACGTTATAGACCATAATCAAAAGCATGTCACGGGACATTGCCTTAACAGTTGATTGTTCAACGCTTTCCTTTACAACCGGACGGTAGTTTGCCGAAAGGTAATATACGGAACAAGTAAACTGGACGTGTTGCTTTCCAAATACAAGGTTAGCAAGTGGGTGACACAAAACCGCAAGTTTTGAGCTAAAATTTTCAAATCTGAAACCCACCAAACCCACAAAAATATTTTGCAAACACCGGTAAAGGGTTATTCCGGAAAACTTATCTAGGGTAAAAACTAGATTTAATTTTCAAAAGATCAAATGTTTTCATAAAGATCCAATTTCCTTAATGGATCTAAATTTTTATAGTCATGTGGGACTGTAAACCATATCGTTACTACCATTGTTTATACCGCCGTATAGAAATCACTGATGTACAAAGTGTGAAGAATAAAGAAGTGATTCTAGTATTTCAAGACGATATTGCTTGAGGACAAGCAACGCTCAAGTGTGGGAATATTTGATAATGCTAAAAACGAACATATATTTCATAGCATTATTCCTCAAGAAAGACAAGCTTTTAGTTGCAATTGTTCTATTTACAAGTGATATTCGTTTAAATAATAAAAGGTGAAGACAAAAGACAGATTCGACGAATTGAAGACGCAAACGACCAAAAAGCTCAAAAGAACAAAAGACAATCAAAAAGGTTCCAATTATTGATAAGAAACGTCTCGAAATTACAGAAGTACAAGATTCAAAACGCAAAGTACAAGATATTAAATTGTACGCAAGGACGTTCGAAAATCCGGAACCGGGACCAGAGTCAATTCTTAACGCTCGACGCAACGGACTAAAAATTACAAGTTAACTATGTATATAAATATAATATAATATATAATTAATTATATTAATTATATATATATATTATATATATATATATTAAAAACCGTCGGCAGAGAAAACTCCAAGGGTGTGAGCTGTAAATATATCTCCGCGACTCGCGGAGTTTGAAGGGCATTTTGCCGCGAGTCGCGGAGCCCCAAAAATCAAGTCTGGCTATAAAGCAAACCGAATTCTGATCAAATTTCATATCTTATTTTCATCTCTCTTTCAATATATACGTAATATATATATATAATTTATATTTTAATTTTAATTTTAATTTTAAATCCTAATAATAAAGGTATGTTAGCGAATGTTGTAAGGGTGTAAGTCGAAATTCTGTCCGTGTAACGCTACGCTATTTTTAATCATTGTAAGTTATGTTCAACCTTTTTATATTAATGTCTCGTAGCTAAGTTATTATTATGCTTATTTAAAACGAAGTAATCATGATGTTGGGCTAATTACTAAAATTGGGTAATTGGGCTTTGTACCATAATTGGGGTTTGGACAAAAGAACGACACTTGTGGAAATTAGACTATGGGCTATTAATAGGCTTTATATTTTTTTAACTAAATGAAAATTTGTTAATGTTAATATAAAGATTTACAATTGGGCGTCCCTATAAATTACCATATACACTCGATCGGACACGATGGGCGGGGTATTTATATGTACGAATAATCGTTCATTTAACCGGACACGGGAATGGATTAATAGCCACTAGAATAATTAAAACAGGGGTGAAATTACATTCAAGGGTAATTGGTGTAATTGTTAACAAAGTAGTAAAACCTTGGTTTACACGCAGTCGATAACCTGGTGTATTCATTAAACAAAGTATTAAAACCTTGTTACAATTCGAATCCCCAATTAGTTGGAATATTTATCTTCGGGTATAATAATAATTTGACAAGGACACTTGCAATTTATATTTATGACTGATGGACTGTTATGGACAAAAACCAGACGGACATATTAAATAATCCAGGACAAAGGACAATTAACCCATGGGCATAAAACTAAAATCAACACGTCAAACATCATGATTACGGAAGTTTAAATAAGCATAATTCTTTTATTTCATATTTAATTTCCTTTATTTTATATTTAATTGCACTTCTAATTATCGCACTTTTATTTATTTTATTTTATCGCACTTTTAATTATCGTACTTTTTAATTATCGCAAGTTTATTTTATCGCACTTTTATTATTCGCAATTTCATTATCATTATTTACTTTACGCTTTAATTTAAGTCTTGTATTTATTTTATATTTTACATTAGGTTTTAACTGCGACTAAAGTCTTAAAATCGACAAACCGGTCATTAAACGGTAAAAACCCCCCTTTATAATAATAATATTACTTATATATATATTTGTATTTTTATAAAAGTAAACTAATATAGCGTTGAGCTTTGTTTAAAGATTTCCCTGTGGAACGAACCGGACTTACTAAAAACTACACTACTGTACGATTAGGTACACTGCCTATAAGTGTTGTAGCAAGGTTTAAGTATATCCATTCTATAAATAAATAAATATCTTGTGTAAAATTGTATCGTATTTAATAGTGTTTTCTGATAAAATTTAATAGTATTTTATACCCCTCTGCTTTGACATCAGTTTCATATAGACAATTGACGACCCAAGTTGACCGGTGATTCACGAACGTTAAAACTTGTAAAAACTATACGATGACATATATATAGTTATATATATAGTTAACATGATTTTATTATAAGTATGTATCTCATTAGGTATTTTAACAATGATTTATATACATAAAAATGAGACTATTAATTTAAGAAACTCGAAAACGATATATATAACGATTATCGTTATAACGTCTTACTAGGTACATATGAATCATATTAAGATATTGATACACTTGGTTAATTATGTTAAATGATAAGTAAATATATTATTAAGTGTATTAACAATGAAATATATATGTAAAAATAACACTACTAACTTAATGATTTCGAAACGAGACATATATGTAACGATTATCGTTGTAACGACATTTAACTGTATATATATCATACTAAGATATATTATTTATCATAATATCATGATAATATAACAATTTAACATCTCATTTGTTATAATAAATAATGGGTTAACAACATTCAACAAGATCGTTAACCTAAAGGTTTCAAAATAACATTTACATGTAACGACTAACGATGACTTAACGACTCAGTTAAAATGTATATACTTGTAGTGTTTTAATATGTATTCATACACTTTTGAAAGACTTCAAGACACTTATCAAAATACTTCTACTTAACAAAAATTCTTACAATTACATCCTCGTTCAGTTTCATCAACAATTCTACTCGTATGCACCCGTATTCGTACTCGTACAATACACAGCTTTTAGATGTATGTACTATTGGTATATACACTCCAATGATCAGCTCTTAGCAGCCCATTTGAGTCACCTAACACATGTGGGAACCATCATTTGGCAACTAGCATAAAATATCTCATAAAATTACAAAAATATGAGTAATCATTCATGACTTATTTACATGAAAACAAAATTGCATATCCTTTATATCTAATCCATACACCAACGACCAAAAACACCTACAAACACTTTCATTCTTCAATTTTCTTCATCTAATTGATCTCTCTCAAGTTCTATCTTCAAGTTCTAAGTGTTCTTCATAAATTCTAAAAGTTCTAGTTTCATAAAATCAAGAATACTTCCAAGATTGCAAGTTTACTTCCAAGTTTTCTAAATCCATTCCAAGTAATCATCCAAGATCAAGAAACCTTTGTTAGTTATAGTAGGTTATCTTTCTAATACAAGGTAATAATCATATTCAAACTTTAATTCAATTTCTATAACTATAACAATCTTATTTCGAGTGGAAATCTTACTTGAAATTGTTTTCGTGTCATGATTCTGCTTCAAGAACTTTCAAGCCATCCAAGGATCCTTTGAAGCTAGATCTATTTTTATCATTTCCAGTAGGTTTATCCAAGGAACTTGAGGTAGTAATGATGTTCATAACATCATTCTATTCATACATATAAAGCTATCTTATTCGAAGGTTTAAACTTGTAATCACTAGAACATAGTTTAGTTAATTCTAAACTTGTTCGCAAATAAAAGTTAATCCTTCTAACTTGACTTTTAAAATCAACTAAACACATGTTCTATATCTATATGATATGCTAACTTAATGATTTAAAACCTGAAAACACGAAAAACACTGTAAAACCGGATTTACGCCGTCGTAGTAACACCGCGGGCTGTTTTGGGTTAGTTAATTAAAAACTATGATAAACTTTGATTTAAAAGTTGTTATTCTGGAAAAATGATTTTTATTATGAACATGAAACTATATCCAAAAATTATGGTTAAACTCAAAGTGGAAGTATGTTTTCTAAAATGGTCATCTAGACGTCGTTCTTTCGACTGAAATGACTACCTTTACAAAAACGACTTGTAACTTATTTTTATGACTATAAACCTATACTTTTTCTGTTTAGATTCATAAAATAGAGTTCAATATGAAACCATAGAAATTTTATTCACTCAAAACGGATTTAAAATGAAGAAGTTATGGGTAAAACAAGATTGGATAATTTTTCTCATTTTAGCTACGTGAAAATTTGTAACAAATCTATTCCAACCATAACTTAATCAACTTGTATTGTATATTATGTAATCTTGAGATACCATAGACACGTATACAATGTTTCGACCTATCATGTCGACACATCTATATATATTTCGGAACAACCATAGACACTCTATATGTGAATGTTGGAGTTAGCTATACAGGGTTGAGGTTGATTCCAAAATATATATAGTTTGAGTTGTGATCAATACTGAGATACGTATACACTGGGTCGTGGATTGATTCAAGATAATATTTATCGATTTATTTCTGTACATCTAACTGTGGACAACTAGTTGTAGGTTACTAACGAGGACAGCTGACTTAATAAACTTAAAACATCAAAATATATTAAAAGTGTTGTAAATATATTTTGAACATACTTTGATATATATGTATATATTGTTATAGGTTCGTGAATCAACCAGTGGCCAAGTCTTACTTCCCGACGAAGTAAAAATCTGTGAAAGTGAGTTATAGTCCCACTTTTAAAATCTAATATTTTTGGGATGAGAATACATTCAGGTTTTATAAATGATTTACAAAATAGACACAAGTAAGTGAAACTACATTCTATGGTTGAATTATCGAAATCGAATATGCTCCTTTTTATTAAGTCTGGTAATCTAAGAATTAGGGAACAGACACCCTAATTGACGCGAATCCTAAAGATAGATCTATTAGGCCTAACAAACCCCATCCAAAGTACCGGATGCTTTAGTACTTCGAAATTTATATCATATCCGAAGGGTGTCCCGGAATGATGGGGATATTCTTATATATGCATCTTGTTAATGTCGGTTACCAGGTGTTCACCATATGAATGATTTTTATCTCTATGTATGGGATGTGTATTGAAATATGAAATCTTGTGGTCTATTGTTACGATTTGATATATATAGGTTAAACCTATAACTCACCAACATTTTTGTTGACGTTTAAAGCATGTTTATTCTCAGGTGAATACTAAGAGCTTCCGCTGTTGCATACTAAAATAAGGACAAGATTTGGAGTCCATGTTTGTATGATATTGTGTAAAAACTGCATTCAAGAAACTGATTTCGATGTAACATATTTGTATTGTAAACCATTATGTAATGGTCGTGTGTAAACAGGATATTTTAGATTATCATTATTTGATAATCTACGTAAAGCTTTTTAAACCGTTATTTATGAAATAAAGGTTATGGTTTGTTTTAAAAATGAATGCAGTCTTTGAAAAACGTCTCATATAGAGGTCAAAACCTCGCAACGAAATCAATTAATATGGAACGTTTTTAATCAATAAGAACGGGACATTTCACGTGTGATCCAATAAATATTGTGTAGTGTTTTCAACTTATTCCATATAGCGTGTGTTTTTATTTTGTGTAGCGTGTGTTGTGTGATTTAATGTTCGATATGAAAAAAAAATATGTAATGTTCCTATTCTATTTAGAAGATGTAATTGCTTGAGGACAAGCAACGTTCAAGTGTGGGGTATTTTGATATTGCTTTAAACATACATATATTTCGACGCAATATCATTTATATTTCATCGGCTTTTACCGAAACGAAGACATTCAAATGCATAATTCACGAGAAAAACGACAAAAGTAAACACGAGCTTGAAGTTTGAAGAAACAACGATAAAACAACGGATTTAAACCAAATATATATCAAGATAATGTTTACCCGAATGCAAGTTCAAGATGATCGAAGAAAAAAAGAGTTCAAAAGAAAGTTCCAAGTCGATATACGTCAACATGGGGTGAACAAAGAACAAACGAAATTATAAAAATTAAAAAAACTACTGTTTACTCTTACGCGGATCGCGTAGGTAAGTACGCGGAACGCGTAGTAATTTTGCCTCACGCGGATCGCGTGATGTCTTACGCGAAACGCGTAACCTCAAGACCAGATTCAGATCTGAAATGCAAATGGGACGGCTGCTTTTGAATTTAATATTAATAACTTTACACTTTACAGAGTTTAAAGGAGAATATACAGTCAAGATGACCTACTACTTCAACTCTCAATGCTATAATACGGAGACTAGTTCAACAGAGAAAAAAAGAACCCAACAGAGACACAGTACATAGCTCCAAAATTATATACAACAACATTTACATCATTCAATTATTTTTTTAGCTACTGTATTTTATTTTCAAGTACCAGTATTAATTTTAGTTCCAAGATTAAATTTTTAGGATAGTTTCAGATTTAAGGGTGTATTGTTCGTGATTAAGAGTATTATTGTACGAGTGCAAGGGGTGTTGTTATTGTAATTTTCTACCGTTTGAAGTAAATGAAAGTGAAGATTTTCGTAAGTATATTTTATTAAAATTATCGTTATCAATTTTTATCGTTATTATTATGTTTGTATATTTATATTCTCATGTTTACCCTAGTATAATGAGTAGCTAATTTCCCTAGTGTTTGCTTAGATGTAGAGCCCCTAGTGAAATGGATTGTTATCATTTGTAAAAATTAAAATGTAACTTAAGTATTTTTAACATTGAGCCTAATTAAAAGAACCATTATTATGTACCTGAATATTTAACCCTTGTCACTTAATTTATTAGATTTAAATAATGAAAGTTATTTTTATCTATATAAATTAAGCTTCAACTTTAAAAGTGATCTAGACGAACTTATGAATAATTTACTAACACTAAATTAGAAGTAAAGTTCAGTGGTTTGGGTAATATCACTAGTCATATAATAGTGAAATTGTAAAAAGGGAAACCGTTATAATTTGGGTTTTGGCGAAGGTCAAAATTGGGTTGGGACTTAATTTAAATACTTGGGAAATAGTAACTATCTAAAATAAGATCCGATGAAAATTAGATTGAGTTTAGTTAGTCATAACTTTATATTTATTCGAAAGAAAAATATAAAGTTTTATACTAAAACATTTTAATAGGTCTTAAACTCAAAACAATCCATGGATCTAGAAGTGACACATTTAAGTAAACACTCCCATTTATATATTGCAAATTATTATTATTATTATTTACGTATTATTATTCAGCAAAACCAAAAAATTATACTTAAATCTCTTTCAGTTTAAACATTACTGTTTTGTCACATCGTATAAACCATACGTGGATCGTGTATATAACCACACAAAATGCGTACATTCAAAACTATACGCGGAACGCGTATACATGTACGCGAAACGCGTAGGTATAATTTCAGCACTGTTCCATTTTTTGATTTATTTTCTAAAGTTTAAATTAAATATTTTATTATTATATTAATTAATTTATAATTAGTATTAATTATTATAAGTTCCTTTAATACATGTTTTTTTAATCTTACTAAAATTTATTATTTAGTAATTTAAATAAATTTGTATTATAATTTATTGCTCAAAACAAAATTCTAATCAATTAGTTTTATTAAAAGTTGTTATTTTATTAATTATCATTTAGTAATAAACTTATTTTATCACAATTAGTATAGTTTCAATTAATTCACTTTTAAGTTAATAATTATAAATAATGTATTCGTATAAATTAATAAGTAATATAATTAAGTTAAGATTAAGTAATATTTTATTATTATTATGTAGTATTATAAATTCCTAATTCAAAACCCCCTTTAAATAAGTTTAACTTCAAAGACTATTAAAAATAATTTAAACACTGTCTCCATGTAGAATGAACCGGATTTACCAACAAACTAAACTACACGGATAGGACTAGTTGCCTATATATGTGTGAAACCAACCTGAATTCATTAAAACACCATATATACAATAAAACAATTTATGTAACAAAATAAATCAAATCCGTTCATAAAATAAAGGTACTGTTTCAACGCATCAGTACTTCCGTTGACAATGCAGTCAAAATAAGATACATGGTGATGATTTGGTGAATGCAACGTTCCCTTGAAAAATATGCCATGTAAGACTCCATGCACATAGCTTGTCTAACATATAAGCAAACAGCGGAAGACTTCTAGGGAACCTGAGAATAAACATGCTAACAAGTGTCAACACAAAGGTTGGTGAGTTCATAATTTTAGTGTTTCGCATAATCTGTATATAAAAGTGGATCACAAGATTTCAGTTGTTTCATCCAGAAACGTTTATCAATAGATTCTACATAACAGAGCACCCTGGTAACTAAGCTTTAACATTATAATGATAAATACCCCATTCGTTTTAATACACGCAAACCAACGTGTCCTAAACTCAAATAACACACGTCCGTTAAAAGGCTAGCGCTCTAGCTCAGACGGGGATGTCAAGCCCTATGGATCCATATACTGTTATTCGCGCCCACCAATCCATATCCTATGTACTGGCAGCTACTAGTTACCAAAGCTAAGGGATTTTCGGTTCAAACTCAGTGTAGAATTTAGTATGTACTTGTATCCATTGCGTTTAAAATAAATTGCATGTATTCTCAGCCCAAAAATATAGATTGCAAAAGCAATTAAAAAGGGAGCAATGAAACTCACCTTAGTAGCATATAAAGTCGTTCACCAAAATGTGACCGAAACTCGGAT
The DNA here is from genome assembly GCF_046630445.1 of Rutidosis leptorrhynchoides. Taxonomy (NCBI): domain Eukaryota; kingdom Viridiplantae; phylum Streptophyta; class Magnoliopsida; order Asterales; family Asteraceae; genus Rutidosis; species Rutidosis leptorrhynchoides. Next base: position 1,409,672 of record NC_092334.1, on the reverse strand, counting down.
TACCAAATAACCATAGATCTCAACCTAGAGAATATATGTTGGTCAATAAATGTCTATCAAGCTAAGTCTGGTCATAGTGTATCACAATTCTAATGCTCGAGATCGACATACAAAAGTTATCCAAAGTCATTTCAAAAAGTCAATTTTGACAATAGTTCAACAAAATGAAACATACCTTATATAAGGAGTCATTTACTCGGTTGGTAATATTCAAAAATCCATTTTATCAATCTCGTAAACAAGTTGTTTAAATCTTAATTACAGATTCAAAAGCAATTTCAATTACGTCAGTCGTAATTCAGTTAATCATATATCTTAATCCATTCATCGAAACTATTCGATATCTAAATGAAAAGTCATTGATTTTTTGCCAGTTTTCCAAAAACATGCATATCATATACCTTTTACCAGTAACATATGTATTAAATTCGTGATCTATTATAAACTATTTAACGACAAAATTAATCATACTAGCATGAATAATCCTATATACTCGAGCACTAGTCAGGGATACACTATTAATATATAATAGATAAGATATAAATGCTTACGTATCAATATTGTGATTCAATATTGTAGGAAAGTACGTAGACGCAACGGAGATGATAAATACTAGTTTGACTCACGAGCAAAACACTTGAACAATACTCAAAACCTCCTTAGTAGTAACCCATAGTTTCCTTAGCTCTATCCCGCTTGAAAACCCATTTTGAAAGTGACACGCTCATGACCTTGTCGTAGTATTTTAAGTGATATAATTAGTAATAATAATAATACTACTAATAATAATAAAATAAATAATAATAATAATCTTAATAATAATAATAATAATAATAATAATAATAATAATAATAATAATAATAATAATAATAATAATAATAATAATAATATTAATAATATTAATATAAATAATAAATAATAATAGTATTACAGAGGGAGTAGTATAGGTGTAAATAAAACTCGAGCAGAAACTGGCATTTTATAGGCAACTTTTTGGAATCTGATGCCCATGCGATCGCATGGGTTTTTAGTGTATTTTCCATGCGATCGCATGGCCGCCTGATCCAGCTCAAAATGTTTTTGTTTTCTTGTTTGTCGACATATTATTATATAATATATATAATATATATAATTTAAATAATTAATTATATATTATATTAAATTCATGTGCATAGTTGACTTGTAATTTTCATTCCGATGACTCGTACGTTGTCACTCGACTTATGTCCCGGTTCCGGTTTCTCGAACGCATTTTCGTACGTTTAGAAAACACGCAATTTACGTTTTGTGACTCGTACCTTTATCAAAATATAGTCTTAAATTATCAATAAACTATATCATTCAAAGTGTATCTTAAACTTTCGAGTGTTTTGGTCATTTACTTCTATAAATCATTGTCTCGCTATTTGTTAATATATATTATATATATATAATAACAAATCGTTTTATGACCAAGTTAATATATATTTTCAACATTCATAAACACGTTTTAAATATACGTCGCAAGTTATTCATATAATTAATATTCCAACTTATCATATATATTCAAATAAATATTTAAACCAATAAGTTTAATGTACGGTATCAAAAAATTAATACATTGCTACGTTTTCAAGTTATAGTATATATATATGTATCTATATACATATAATTGTTCACGAATCGTCAAGAATAATCGAAAGGTATTTGAATATATGAAAGTAGTTCAAAAATTTTGAGATTCAGTTTTACAAACTTTGCTTATCGTGTCGGAAATGTTAATCATACAAAGATTAAGTTTAAATTTGGTCAGAAATTTCCGGGTCATCACAGTAACAAACCAATTTTTAAAAGGTATTATTTATTATTAAGTAGAGTTAATTATTTTAACATTTGTTAGAAAAAGGACCTTTGTTGCAATAATAGGACTTAGGTGGAAAGACATGGTGTAAGGGAGGGCTAAAAGTGTAAATGCGGTTAAAATACATCCCTTAAATATCTGGCACAGCAGCTAATATCTTCACAATGCTTAAAAAAAGTATAGAACGGGGAGAGTATGAGGCGAATTTGGGCAAAATCATCATAAACCCTAGATTTTCTTATATGCAATTGAATTAAGGTTGTAATCAACTTAATTACTACTTGCTTGCTAGTGCTACTAGGAATCTTGAATTTCCTTCATCTTCATCCTCTTTGTAAATTTGGGGATTTTAGTAGTATTAAAACCCTAGACCCAAGGTATGCGAATTTCTCACTTTTAATTCGAATTCTTGTTTTGTTTTGGTTAATTAGTGTTAGAAAGAGACTTTCCAACTCTATTGATACCCTAATTCAAATTTTGAGAGTTAAGGTTTATGAGTGGAAATTTGGTAGTGATAATGAACATGTAAAATGGAAATTTGTAATTCATAATTGGGGTGACTAAATCTTCACACTTGATTTTTGGTCTTATTGACTAAGAAACTTATTGAAGGTAAAATTTTGTTAATAATAGTGTGATTAAAATGAGAAGACTTATGTAAATGAATCTTGGAATTTGTTAAAGGGTATTAAGAGTGTGTATTGGGGGTTTGAATGATAAAACCCTAGGTTTGGTTGACCTTGGTTAACTTTGTTGACTTTGTTGACCAAAGATGATAGAGATTTGATAAGTTTATGTACATGTTTATTGTTAGGTGAATCGTACTTAAAAGAGTGATCGAGATCGTATTTGAAAGTATTCGTAATTATCTCTTGCTTGAATTTCGAGGTGAGTACAATGTGTACATATTACTTGTTAGATTTGATTTTGGTATGCGGATTGTTTTATTGTTGTTGGAAGTAATAGGTACTTAAATTACATCGGGGAGATGTACAATAGGTTCCTAGCGTCGGGGACGCACTAGATGGTGGGTTGGCATTGGGGAAGCGCATTGCCTATGACATCAGGGAGATGTCTACTATGACATCGGGGAGATGTCATAGGGACTTGCTTCTTGTCGGGGACTAAGCAAGAACCCAACTTAGCACGGGGGTGCAATTTGTATGATGTATGACTTGTATGCTTATTGGAATGTGTAAGCGGTTTGTATACCAGTCATTAAAATTTATCATTTGATATGTGCGTATTGTATTCTCTAAGCGTTCGCTTACCGTTGTTGTTTAGTTCATTTTATAGGCTCCGATTTTCGTAAAGGTAAAGGCGTACTAAATGGATAACTTGTGGATGTGAAACGTATTTTTGAAGTTGTATGTTTAGCTTGTTAGATGCTTTTGATGGGAGATATAAATCCCTAAGATCATGCTCTTGCTACTAGTATTTTTGTGTGTGTCTACTTTGTTAAATTAGGTAGTTATTAACACTTGTAGTGTGTAATGGGTCAAGTTTGTTGCTTGTCTTATTTTGGGTCGTAAACTTAGTACTCCTACCTTGGTTGATGTATTTTGTCACATTACGATGTTGTAGTAATGTTAAAAAGGTTGCTTTGGAGTTGCTAAGTATTGTTGTAGAAATGAGAAATTTTGCAATGGGTCGAGGAAAAAAATTGTCGTTTTTGCGAAAATGAGTCGAGATCGTTTCATGCTAGTTTCGACAAAGTATTGGAAGAGGTGCCATGCCCGGATAATGTGGACACTTGTTTTGGTGTTGATAATATCCGTTGTGGCTTGGGCGTTCATAAGTCATTTACAACTTTATTTTCAGATTTATTCAAGCTTAAGGTGGGCGAAGATGTTGCTCGTTCTAGTATTCCTGATGTGGGCATTAAGTTTTGTTCCATTAATGGGGTAAGGTGGGCAATGTAGCTACATGTTCTAGTGATCAAGTTGTGGGTTTTAAAAATGTTCGGTTTTAATTGGTTCTTTCATAATTTATGAAAGTTTCATTAGTTATGGAGTATAAGTTTATTTTTTTCTTCCAAAAAAGTACTTCGTCCTCGGTTATTAGAACGTTCACTACCCTTAATCGAAAATATGACTTCGATTTATTTTAGAGTATGCTTCATATATCACATTAGTAAAATTGGATATTGCTGTTATAGTAATAATAATTAATACTAATAATTAATGGGCAAATGACCCGAAAAGGTAACGTAAGTTACCCAATTTGCCAATAAAGATAATATGGATTTTGCTAATGCCCGAAAAGGATCACGTGTTTCAATTTAGCTCAAAAAAGGACTATGATTTGAACAAGTGTGAAATTGAAGGTAACATCGTCAAATTTATTAACGACCGTTAGTTAAAATTACACGACTGGTCCCTGAATTTTGTTAAAACTTGCACCACTCGTCCTTTATCATCTTGATTATCATTTTCATGAGCAAAATTTCCATCAACCAACATTGTACTTGTGTACTGCAATCCAAAATATAACTTAAAATCGATTTCTCATTATAGAAATTGGGGTATATACGGAAAAAAAACAAAGTATCTAAATCTATTTCTTACTCCACTAACTTCACCCATATTCATACCCTTTTAAAAATTCAAAACAAACTAAAATCAAAATTAAAATCAAGTACTATGAATACTTTATGTGATTCAGATCGGTGGAAGAATCACAATGGTATTGCAGGTACCTCAACTACAAAGACCTCAGCACATTGACTATGTACATTAACAGACTTCAACACAACTTAAACTCAAACTTGAAGAATAAATTAATGATTTTAACGGTGTACATTTAACTCACATCAAACAAACACATAAAACACCTCAATTAAAGATGGTGCAGTCGAGCATTTGTGGATTTGAAAAAAGGGAAATTTGTTGGATCTTCTAATCCATCATCATCATCATCACGAAAGCCACCAATGTTTTTTAGATCTAAACCTAAAAAGGTAGATCTACCTGGGTTAAAAGCTTGATGTAGAGGAAGAAGATGAACAACAAAGACTTGGACTTTCAGTCACGAAATCCGTCTTCAATCGTTTGTCCATCAGATCCGTCATATGCCGTCACCGCCATCACCACCTGCAACCACAACCGCAACCATGACTGTTCGTGAAATAGATGTCAGTAGATCATGAAATTGATGTTATTATGCATATTTGTAACTAGATCTTGCTTGACACAAGATTTATTGATGCATTCGTGTAACTAAATCTTGCTTGCTTGATAATATGAGATTTTGGGTGTTTTTAAAGAAATGAAGATGTAACTTTTTTTTAGCAGGTAAAATATTTGAAATGGACGAATCATGTAAGATGAATAAGGGACTCGGGGACCAATCATGTAATATTAACTAACGGTCATTAATGAATTTGACGATGTTACCTCCAATTTCACACTTTTTCATATTATAGTCCTTTTCTGAGCTAAATTGAAACATGTAATCCTTTTAGGGCATTAGCATAACCCATATTACTTTTATTGACAAATTGGATAACTTACGTTATCTTTTCGGGCCATTTGTCCTTAATTAATTACCATTTTCATTTATTTTGACTAACACAAAATAATAATACTTTTTTCATCCATCTTTTTAAAATGGTAAACCATCGGATCTGCTGGCCCCTCCCCCTTTTCTTCTTCTCCAAATGCATGATGAGCCCATCCATGGCGAGGACATGATGACGTGGTGCCTATGGCACTATGGTGGTGGCGAGCGATGTCGAGGATGAGATGGCTGATGGTTTTGGTGAGCCATAGACATGTGTCTGAATAACGTTGAATATAATAATAATTAACTAACTTAATCAATCGACAATTTTATTTCACTACCAGCTTACAGAAAATATTGTTTTGCACACAAATTAATCTATGATTCCAGTTTTGGAAGTATTATCAAATCTCTGAAGTCCCTTATTACACAAACAATAATGGCCCTATCTTATCTAAATTAAGCAGAAGTTTATATTACAATTATGATCCAATATATATAATAGCTAGCTATATAAAGCTCACTTGCAAAAACATGCATGAAATGAATTACTTACTGTAAATAAAGGGTAAACAAAATTACTGGCCGGTGATTATTGATGAACATCATAGCCAGAAGAGAGTGCCATTAATAGGATTGCAGCTTCCTTTTCATCTTGAGGAAACATCATGCCATGGAAATTAGCCAAGTTTTTCCTTAAGCTAATTAATAAATCTTCGACACTCAGCTTCTTCTTGACTGCAGGCGACGCTGAAGATGGTAACCAATTCTTCTTGTTGTTTAGTACTATTTGCTTTGAGAATACTTGTCTTTTCTTGTACTTGTTTGTTTTTTTCTCATGATCTTTATGCAGAATCTTCTTTTTAGTGGCTTTCAGTGATGTTGGTTTATCAATGAAGACATTTTTGCAGCTGGTTTCTGCCACTGCTGCAGCCGCCATTATTGCTTTTCGTGCTTTTCGCTGCCGGATTCCACATGCATTGCACAGTGACTATATACGCGTAATGGAAAAAAGATCATCAAAATAATAAGCTTAAGCTACAGAAGATCAATTAATTGGCTGTTAATTAGCAATTCGACCCTGTGGGGTGGGGATGCAATTAATTAAGAAGTAGAAATAATATATACTAGTATACCTTAGGACCTTGAGGTCCACTTCGCCATAGAGGAGTCTTTGTGGTGTTACAATCAGAACAAACTCTAATTATAATTTGGTGGTTGTTATTGTTGTTAGAACAAGTAGTATTAGTAGCATTATTGAGGATTGAGTTTGAGTTGTTGGCATTAATTTCTTCCACTGGAGATGATGCTAATTGTTCCTTTTTATGATGATCTTGATCAACCTTCAATATGTCTGCAGTGGTCAATTGTGAATTCGTGGTTTTCTTCATCTTTAGCATTAATGTCATCTTAGAAGACGTCGTCCACTTACCACCTTGATTCTCATCATGATTCATATGATGATGATGATGATCATCATCATAATTAGTTTCCCTTTTCCATACACAGAATTTAAGCCCATCTTGCTTCTCAGCTGCACAATCATCATGCAGGTATGCTTGTGATCCCAAGTTGTCATCCTACATATACAGAATAGAATCAAAACATAATGACTAGCTATCTAGCTATTAACACGTACCACAAAATTAATTAAGTTATTTATTTGATTATTACCTCATTTTGTGACGGATGTGAATTCGTATCATGATCATGGATAGTAGTAGGGTACTTGGAAAAAAGATGGCAAGTGGGAGAATTCGAGGACCATGAAGCTTGTGAATTAGGGCTTGTAATTTGCATATCGTTGTCATAGTCGTCACTAGAGCTAAAGAATTGGTGTTCTAATTTGTAGTGACCATTGGGCGATGATGAATTTAAGTAAATCGGAGTCATCATCATGTATATATATCGATAATAAGATAAGAAGCTAGACACACCAAGTGTCAGCTAAAGTACTCCATTCACATGCGCTATTTACCACAAATATATTAACTGATAAATAAAAAGGCAAGGCTAGGCTAGGGGTGTGAAAACACTCTGTTCCTTGCTGATTATGATCATATCATATCATATATATTAGTGGATTTATATATGTGTGTGTCATGTGCTTTAGAGTTAGTTTTTGTGAGTATTAGATATCAACCAATGAACAAGTTTAAGGGCAAAAAAGAAGCCACACCGCCCTAATACATACATATTGACAAACCCTATCTACATCTACATAACGATAATATTGTGCCAGTTGAAAACATCACAACATAACCTTGGAGCCACACATATATGTATAGTTGTGATAAACCTTCACATGATCCACCATTTGATTTCAAGATACGACATTTGTCAACTTTTTTTTTTTTTTTTTTTTTTTTTTTTTTTTTTTTTTTGTGTGTGTGTTTTAAGTATATGCGACCCTCAACACCTTATAATAATTAATAATATTAATATTATATTTCTCCAAAATGCCATCTATACAGGGAGCGGATCTAATATTTTTTTTAACGGCGGTTAAGAGTTACTGACGGGGTCTAAATGCGATGTCGGAACCCATCCACCCGATCATTCTTTGGGACGAAAAATATACAGTCCTACCGCCCTTCAGGAGGAAACCCTCACAGCGGATCCATACGAGCATCGCGTGTGGTAAAACCCCCCTCGGGTGAGGCTCGAAAGCAAGACACCTAATACCTCCGAGATCCATGAAATGAACGGGTAACTTCAAGGGAGATATTTTGCAACACATGGGAGTCGAACCCCTAGCCTCCCTTATGTGAAGTCAGGTCACCACCAATGCACCAACACTTTGACATCACTAATTATGTTAATGTAAATACAATATATGATCTAATGTGATCGTCACTAAGAAGATTTCCTCTGCGAACTCAAAAAATTATATCTAGCTTGAAATTTCATTATATATATGATATGATTTTTGTAACTGCTAACTGTAAGGTTATAATATACTTCCTAAGAAGTTTAAGTCCATGAATGAGACCATTGCTTCGGGGCGTGTTCCCCGCCATCTTCTGATGCCAAAAAATGACATGGGCACTTGCCTGGAATAAAAGTAGCGCTCAAAAAGTCATTATGGGGCATCAAATGTGATGCTAGTGAGGCGTCAGTTAGAAGGGTGATGTAATGACTAGGGGTGTTCATCGGTTCGGTTTTCGATTTGTTCGGTTTATTCGGTTCGGTGTATTCGGTTTTGAAATTTTTTTAGGCAAAACCGAAAACCGAACCGAAAATCGAATTCAAAATTAAAACCGAACCAAACCGAAAACCGAATTCAAATTCGGATTCGGTTCGGTTTTCGGTTAAAACCGAATATTATGAAAAAACTGAGAACGTTAGTAGTTTAATTATGGCGTTACTGATGTCTTAGTTATTTATATCCTAAAACAATAACGTATTATTAAATTATCAAGAATTCGATGATTTATTAATATTTATAGCTTAATTATGACGTTTACTGCTTCTGTTATTAAGAAGAAGAACATAATAATTTAAGTAACATAATTATAATGTGAGCTACCAAATCTTCATATGGGTGAGAATATATTTTATTGATTGAATCCCAAATTATAATGACACTAAAACATAAATATACAAATTAAATATATAAAAATTTTGAATTCGGTTTTGAAATCGGTTTTCGATTAAACCGAATTCAGAATTTTCAAAACCGAAAACCGAACCGAAAACCGAATTCAAATTCGGTTTCGGTTTGACGCGATCCGAAAACCGTTTATCAAATTCGGTTTGGTTTTTTTCCAGTTTGGTTTCGGTTTGGTTTTCGGGTTCCACGGTTTCAAACCAAATATTGACCACCCCTAGTAATGACCCAGAAATTTCCGACCAAATTTAAACTTAATCTTTATATGGTTTCGACACGATAAGTAAAATCTGTAATGTTGAGTCTCAAATTTTGAAATGTTTTCATACATTCATTTAACTTCGACTGCTCTCGACGATTCACGAACAATTATATGTAAAATTGATATATATATATATATATATATATATATATATATATATATATATATATATATATATATATATATATATATGGGCAGGATCAATTGGGAAGTAATCATTCGGGGGAAGTGGGGGGAAGCAAAATTTTTTTTTTTTTTCGTTTTTTTTGAAATTTTTTTTCCGGCATCAAGATCATACAAAAATATGAACATTTAGAAAAGACACTTCGTGATGAATATTATTATTTAGGCGGGAAAACGATCGACAAAAATAACATTCAAGATAATATTGTTCGTGAAGAATGTGAACGTTTTTTTTTCTTCATGTTTTGTGAAGTAAAATTTAGCCCGATTTAGAGTTTAGGGTTTAGGGTTTAGAGTTTGGTGTTTTGGGTTTATTCCATAAACCCAAAACACCAAACCCTAAACCCTAAACCCTAAACCTTAAACCCTAAACTCTAAACCGTTCGTGTTAAAAACTCAATCTAAATCCTAAATCTAAACCCTAAATCTAAACCCTAAACCCTAAATTTCTAAACCCTATAAACCCTAATATCTAAACCCTAATATCTAAACCTCAATAGCTAAAATCTCAAAATACGCTCGAAAAAACACGATAATTGTTATATATTACTTCTTCGAGCGTTTTCCCGCCAAAATAAAAACATTTATCACAAAGTGTCTCTACTAAATGTTCATATTTTCATCTCATCTATAATGTTCGTGAACAAAGTTTTTTCAAAAAACGAAAAAAAAAAAGTTTTTGCTTCCCCCCGCTTCCCCCCGAATGGGTACCTCCCTCTTGATCCTACCACTATATATATATATATATATATATATATATATATATATATATATATATATATATATATATATATATATATATATATATATATATATATACATATACATATATACATATATATACATATACATATTAAATTGAAAACGTTAACGAAGTATTAAGTGTATGATTCTGTACATGAAACTTAATTGTTTTAATATATGATTACTATATTAAAAGATAATTTGCTGGCAAATAAGTCTAATTATTGATAAAGGTACTTATCGCGAAACTTAAAGTACAAGTTTTCTAAGCGTACGAATAGGCATTCGAAAAACCGGAACCGAGACTTGAACCAATCATCAATGTACAAGTCGGCGAAGCGAAAATTACAAGTCAATTATGCACGAGAATATAATAAATATATATATATATATATAATTATTATAAATATTATATATTATATATATATAAAATAATATGTCGAGAAAGAAGAAACCAAAATGTGCATGAGCTGTAATGGAGGGCTCCGCGATCGCGGAGCACATAAACACAAACATATCGCGATCGCGGAGAAACATAAAACTCTGATTCTGTAGCTCCGTGCGATCGCATCGAAAATAGGCATGGAACCCATGCGATAGCATGGGTGTCAGTTCCAGCAAACTTCTATAAATTGAAATCGAATTCTATTTAAAACACACCCATATAATTCACTTCCTCCGTATTATCATTATTTATATTATTATTAATATTATTAATATTAATATTTAGATTATTATTAATCTTAATTTTATTATTGTTATTAGTATTTTTATTATACATAAAATAATACGACAGGGTTTTGCTCGAGTATTTTCAAAACGAGTTTTTGAGTGGGTTTAAGCTGTGGAAATTATGTGTTATAGCTATGGAGTTTATGGGTATGGTTCATGGGTTTTGTTCGTGAGACCAACCTAGCGTTTATCATTTCCGTTACGTATGCGTACCTTTCCTGCAATATTGAATCACAATATTGATACGTGAGCATTCATATCTTATCTTTTATATATTAATAGTGTATCCATGTCTAGTGCTCGAGTATATATGTTTATGTATGCATGTATGCTTTAATTTTGTCGTTAGATAGTTTATGATGAATCACGAATTTGATACATATGCTACTGATATAAAGTATATGATATGCATGTCGTTGGAAAGCTATCGAAAAATTAATAACTTTTCATTTAAAAATTGCATGATATCGATGAACGGATTAAAAGATATGGTCAACTGAATTATATTTGACATTAGTTGAAATTGTGTTTGAAACTGCAAATTAATATTTAAACAACTTGTCTATGAGATTGATAAATTGTATTTTTAGATATTACTAATCGAGTACATGAATTTCTATATAAGGCATGTCTTGTTTTGTTGAACAATTGTCAAAGTTGACTGTCTTATCATGTTTTAAAGCTTTATAAACACTATAATCTGATTTTACAAGTATTGGAAAACTATGTGAACCAATAAAATATTTTCGATTGCCATGATAATTCAAATATAATATAGCTCCTGAAATAAATAATATTTTGAGTTTGATAAACTATAAATTCGTTCAATTATCAAGACTTATACTATGTTAATATAATAAACATGTATAGATTTAAAGATCATATTGGGTCAGGTTGACTTTTGAGATGACTTTTGTTAACTTTTGCATGTCAGTCTCGAGCATTAGGATTGTGATACACTATGACCCGACCTAGCTTGTTAGACAGTTATTGATCAACATATACTAATATAGGTTCGTGAATCCGAGACCAACCCTGCACTTGTTCAGTGCCGTCATATGCATAATTGCTATGAAATACAGTATTGTGAGTTTCATTTGCTCCATTTTTAATTGGTTTTGCAATCTATATTTTTGGGCTGAGAATACATGCACTTTATTTTAAACGCAATGGACACAAGTACATACTTAATTCTACACTGAGTTTGAACCGAAAATTCCTTAGCTTTGTGTGACGACCCGGAAATTTTTGACCAAATTTAAACTTAATCTTTATATGTTTCCGACACGATAAGCAAAGTCTGTAGTGTTGAGTCTCGAAAATTTTGGAACTATGTTCATATATTCAATTACCTTTCGACTATTCTCAACGATTCACGAACCATTATATTTAACTTGATATAAATATATAATTATATATACAAATTGAAAACATTAACAAAGTATTACGTGTATGATATCGTACATTAGATTTATTGATCTATCGAACTATCAAAGTTAAAAGATAATGACAAACGATTGAATTAAAAGATATTTATCAAGTCCCTTAAGGATTATGATATTGTTACGAGTCTTTGTTACGAGGCCCACTTTGATTTGAGAAATCATTTCTTTTTAACGGTATTCGGAATAATTGGTAAAGTAATCTATAAGAGAGAATAAAGTGTCAAATAACGAGAGTTAGACAAAAGTTAATGGAAAACTAAATTTTATAATATTCAATTGATTTAGTTTCAAACGTATGAAAACGTTTTTCTATCTAATAGAACTTATTACAAAAACGTTTTGAATATATAAAAGGAAACAATATTAATTTTCTTGTAATATATATATATGGATTTAAAATAAATAATATAAATGTCGAGAAGTAGGAACATATTATAACACTTTAATATTATTAAAGTTATTGCCATTATCTTTTATTTTTGGAAATTTTATAAAACGATTTGAGTGTCATGTCTTCTTTAAAACGAATATAATTTTATAAATATCTGGAATCACTTTTGACAAGTTGTTACCGAACCATTTTAATAAGGTAAAGGTTTTAACGTTATCTTAAAATTTAGAATCTTTCTAGAAACCTTTTGACAAGTTATAAATGATAACGCTCCGTGATTCTATTAATATAAATAACTTACAACGCATAATTAAAAACGTGTTTATATATATTTTGAATTATTTAATAAATAATATTAGTATTCAATTATTGAATCGATTGATATTTAGATAAGTTAACTTATGAGAATTTGATGCATGAATAAATTATATCAATTATATGTTTTAAAATATAAAAGTTATATAATAATTTCTATTATTTAAACGATTCTAAAAAGAACTTTGAAATATAATTAGTTTTGAAAAACTAAATATTATATTAAATAAATATTTAATTTATATATATATATATATATATATATATATATATATATATATATATATATATATATATATATATATATATATATGTACAAACTATATTTTTAAATATATATATTTTACAATGTGATAAAATATAATAGTAACTAGATACAAAACGTTTTGATTTTATATATGTATATGTATATATAACGAGACGATAATTTAATGAAGCAAATGACCAAAACACTCAAACGTTTAAGTTACACTGCGAATGATATACTTCATTGATAATTTAAGTCTATATTTCGACAAAGGTACGAGTAACGAAACGTAGAATGAAAATTATAAAAGCATACGAAGTAACATTTGAAAAACCGGATCCATGATATGAGTCGAGCTTCAACGTACAAGACATTGGAACTAAAATTACATGTCAACTAAATACATGAATGTAATATTATATATATATATATATGATTATTTAGATTATATATATAAATATATAATTATAAATAAAAACTGTCGGCAGGAATTTTTAGTAGATCATGAGCTGGAACCAGAAGCCATGCTATCGCATGGCTAATGGCCTTGATCCCCATGCGATCGCATGGGGGTTAGGTGTGGTTTACATGTTTAATAGCTCAACGTTTTTCAGTTTCTGAATCATTCTACCCATCTATCTCTCGCATTTCTCTCTCTATATATAAGTAATAATTATTTTTATTATTAATATTAATATCATTAATCATATTATTATTAGTAGTATTAGTATTATTATTAGTATTATACATAAATACTACGACGAGGTCATGAGCGAGTTATTTCAAAACGGGTTTTACGAGCGGGATAGAGCTAACGAAATTATGGGTTATAGCTATGGAGGTTATGGGTATTGTTCGGGGGTATTGCTCATAAGGTCAAACTAGTGTTTATCATCTCCGTTGTGTCAACGTACTTTCCTGCAATATTGAATCACAATATTGATACGTGAGTATTCATATCTTATCTTTCATATATTAATAGTGTAGTGACCCGAACTTTTCCATGTTTATATATATTAATTGAGATTGATATTTACATGACTAAATGTTTCCAACGTGTTAAGCAATCAAACTTGTTAAGACTTGGTTAAATGAAATAAGTTTCATATAGACAATTGATCACCCAAGTTGACCGGCGATTCACGAACGTTACAAAATTGTGAAAACTACATGTTGTGGTATATATATATATATATATATATATATATATATATATATATATATATATATATGGTTGACATGAGATTATGATGAGTAAGTATCTCACTAAGTATATTAACAATGTGTGATATACATAAGAAATGAGATTACTAAGTTAAGAAACTCGAAATGATGTATATAACGATTATCGTTATGATAACGTCTACTAAATACATATGTATCATATTAAGATATTGATACACTATATTTAACATGATAAAATGATATTTAAATATATCATTAAGTGTGTTAACAATGAACTACATATGTAAAAACAAGACTACTAACTAAAGTATTACGAAACGAGACTTATATGTAACGATTATCGTTGTAACGATATTTTAATGTATGTATCATATTAAGAGATATTCATACATCATAATATCATGATAATATAATAATTTAACATCTCATTTGATATAATAAACATTGGGTTAACAACATTAATTGAGATCGTTAACCTAAAGGTTTCAAAACAACATTTACATGTAACGACTAACGATGACTTAACGACTCAGTTAAAATGAATATACGTGTAGTGTTTTGATATGTATTCTTACACTTTCGAAAGACTTCAAGACACATATCAAAGTACTTCTACCTAACAAAAATGCTTACAATTACATCCTCGTTCAGTTTCATCAACAATTCTACTCGTATGCACCCGTATTCATACTCGTACAATACACAGCTTTTAGATGTATGTACTATTGGTATATACACTCCAATGATCAGCTCTTAGCAGCCCATGTGAGTCACCTAACACATGTGGGAACCATCATTTGGCAACTAGCATGAAATATCTCATAAAATTACAAAAATATTAGTAATCATTCATGACTTATTTACATGAAAACAAAATTACATATCCTTTATATCTAATCCATATACCAATGACCAAAAACACCTACAAACACTTTCATTCTTCAATTTTCTTCATCTAATTGATCTCTCTCAAGTTCCATCTTCAAGTTCTAAGTGTTCTTCATAAATTCCATAAGTATAGTTTCATAAAAATCAAGAATACTTCCAAGTTTGCAAGTCTACTTCCAAGCTTTCTAATCCATTCCAAGTAATCATCTAAGATCAATGAACCTTTGTTATTTACAGCAGGTTATCTTTCTAATTCAAGATAATATATATCTATTTATTTCTGTACATCTAACTGTGGACAACTAGTTGTAGGTTACTAACGAGGACAGCTGACTTAATACACTCAAATCTTTAAAACATAATAAAAATGGTTGTAATTATATTTTGATCATACTTTGATATATATGTACATATTTGTATAGGATCGTGAATCGATCCGTGGCCAAGTCTTATTTCCGAGGAAGGAAATATCTGTGAAAGTGAGTTATAGTCCCACTTTTAAAATCTAATATTTTTGGGATGAGAATACATGCAGGTTTTATAAATGATTTACAAAATAGACATAAGTATGTGAAACTACATTCTATGGTTGAATTATCGAAATCGAATATGCCCCTTTTTATTAAGTCTGGTAATCTAAGAATTAGGGAACAGACACCCTAATTGACGCGAATCCTAAAGATATATCTATTGGGCCTAACAAACCCCATCCAAAGTACCGAATGCTTTAGTACTTCGAAATTTATATCATATCCGAAGGGTGTCCCAGAATGATAGGGATATTCTTATATTTGCATCTTGTTAATGTCGGTTACCAGGTGTTCACCATATGAATGATTTTTATCTCTATGTATGGGATGTGTATTGAAATATGAAATCTTGTGGTCTATTGTTACGATTTGATATATATAGGTTAAACCTATAACTCACCAACATTTTTGTTGACGTTTAAAGCATGTTTATTCTCAGGTGAATACTAAGATCTTCCGCTGTTGCATACTAAAATAAGAACAAGATTTGGAGTCCATGTTTGTATGATATTGTGTAAAAACTGCATTCAAGAAACATATGTCGATGTAATATATTTCTATTGTAAACCATTATGTAATGGTCATGTGTAAACAGTATATTTTAGATTATCATTATTTGATAATCTACGTAATGTTTTTAAAACCTTTATTGATAAAATAAAGGTTATGGTTGTTTTAAAAATGAATGCAGTCTTTGAAAAACGTCTCATATAGAGGTCAAAACCTCGCAACAAAATCAATTAATATGGAACGTTTATAATCAATATGAACGGGACATTTCAATTGGTATCAGAGCGTTTGTCTTAGAGAACCAGAAAATTTGCATTAGTGTGTCTTATCGAGTTTGTTAGGATGCATTAGTGAGTCTGGACTTCGACCGTGTTTTCTTTAAAAATGATTGCTTAACATTTTTGTTGGAAACTATATATTATTAACATGTAAATATTATGTGATATATTAATCTCTTACCATGTTTGATATTGTGTGATAGATGTCTACCTCTAGCACAAATCCCATTGACTCACCTAATAATAACGAAGAGTCGAATATATATTGGCAAGATTCACAAGTTTCCGAAGAACCGGAAGAAGAGGAAACAGAACCAGAAGAAGAGGAACCGGAAGAAGAAGAGGTTCCGGAGGGGGAATAGTAGGAACCACAGAAAACTGGTCAAATAAAAGAAAATCCTCAACCAATGGACCAAAGTTAATAATGGTCAATGGTGTTTCCGCTAAGGAAGCAAAATATTGGGAAAATTACCAATTTTCCGATGAATCGGATCCTGATGAGGATTCCGATGATGTTATAGAAATTACCCCGACCCAATTTAATGAGGCAAAAGAAAATAATAAGGGAAAAGGCATCAAAATAGATAAATCTGATTCCGACCCCGATGAACTTTATATGTACCGTCAACACCCGTATTTTCAATATCGTGACAATAACCCGGGAACCTCTAAACCACTAGGTTTTTCTAAACCATTGTGGAAAACGACGGCTCGTATTAGAGGAACACCATATATTCCTTGAAAATTAGGAAAATGAACCAAGTCCGAAGAAGAAGAAACCAGTGATTCAGATTAGAGGGTTGTAATCATGTTGTGTATTATATGTATTGTAGTGTGCTTGTACTTTTATGTTCTATGTAAAAATTGCTTGTATTGTTTGTTAATTATCTTTTACGAATCTAATTCTTGTCTATTTTACAGTATAAAAACAAAATGGACGTTAAGGGTAGACAACCGAATATTTTAGAAGATCTACCAGAGGATATGATTGAGGAAATCTTCTCTAGAGTCGGTCAGAATTCATCAGCACAATTAATTATGGCAAAATTAACTTGTCAAACATTTGAAAGACTTTCCAGAAATGCCTTAGTTTATAAAAGGCTTTCCTTTGATAGGTGGGGTATATCACATTGGGGAGACTTTAAGTTACGCCGTGTTTTCTTTAAAGTGTTAAATGCGGGGAACCCAAATGCAATTTTACGCTACGGGTTAAGAACCTATTTTGACTCAACATATCCCAACATAGGATTTCGTGAATTAGAAAGAGCTTCTAACATGCAACATAAAGAAGCATGTTATGCTTACGGGTTAGTGATGTTCGCTTCTTACCAAAGTGAGAAAAAGAACATCGGATTGCAGCTTTTAAATAAAACTTTCCCACAAGTGATGGATTCAGTAGTTGGGGTGAGAAACAAGGTTTTTAGATTATTACGGGGCTGTTGGACATTACGAAACCCTCGTCCTTTTTACGACATTACAACATGCTGCCTAGCCAATGGTCATAACGGTTATTTTCCACAAGACCAAGGATGGGAAATCGTCTTAGTAAAACCAGAATGCATGACTTGTTTCTGGACTTATGAATTACGTGTCTTTATTTCCTTTGATGAACAACTTGCGTATTAACTAGATTTATCTTCAAAACTGTCCTGTATCATAGTGTACTATATTTCATGTTATATGTAATATAGCGAAGTTGTAAGTTTGAAGAATATTTGTATGTGATATATTATTATAATCAGTTTTTTATATGGAATTGTAGTAGTTGAATTGTATATTAGCTACTAAGTATGAACTTAACGGGTAGGTAGTACCCGAATTTAAACTTATAAAACGCTAATATGAAGAAAAAGCTTTTATAAATGAGTTCATATTATGCTACGAGATACTATTGACTACTCTTAATATTCTGTATGATTAACTTGTTTCATTTGACTATTTTGAAGGAAATGGCACCGACTACTCGACACACCTTGAATATGAGCGAAGAGGAATTTCGTGCCTTTCTTGCTTCAAATATAGCTGCAGTACAGGCCGCGCTACATACCAACAATAACTCTGAATCTAGCAATACAGCTAACTGCGCAAGAAATCGTGTAGGATGCTCCTACAAGGAATTCACTGCCTACAAACCTTCAGAATTTGATGGGACCGAAGGACCAATCGGATTGAAACGGTGGACCTTGAAAGTTGAATTGGTGTTTGCCATAAGTAAGTGTGCTGAAGGAGACAAAGTGAAGTACGCTATGCATACCTTCACAGGTATTGCGTTAACATGGTGGAATACCTATCTAGAGCAAGTGGGACAAGATGCTGCTTATTCGCTACCGTGGTCAGCATTCAAGCACTTGATGAACGAGAAATACCGTCCCAGAACCGAGGTCAATAAGCTCAAGTCAGAACTTAGAGGGTTACGAACACAGGGATTCGATATTACTTCGTACGAAAGACGATTCACAGAATTGTGCCTATTGTGTCCGAGAGCGTTCGAAGATGAGGAAGAGAAGATCAACGCATTTGTGAAAGGGTTACCGGAGAGAATCCAAGAAGATATAAGTTCACACGAACCTGCCTCCATACAAAAGGCATGTAGAATGGCTCACAAACTAGTGAACCATATTGAGGGAAGAATTAAAGAACAGGCGGCCGAAGAGGCCAACGTAAAGCTAGTCAAAAGAAAATGGGAGGAAAACGGTGATAAGAGTCACCAAAACAACAACAACTATCCCAACAATCACAACATCAATCGCAACTACAACAAACGGCACAACAACAACAACAACAACAACAACTACAACAATCATCCCAACAACAATAACAACCGCAACAACAACAACAACAATCAGAAGCAGCTATGCCAAAGGTGTGAAAAGT
The DNA here is from genome assembly GCF_046630445.1 of Rutidosis leptorrhynchoides. Lineage (NCBI taxonomy): Eukaryota > Viridiplantae > Streptophyta > Magnoliopsida > Asterales > Asteraceae > Rutidosis > Rutidosis leptorrhynchoides. The sequence goes on along the minus strand of NC_092334.1, from coordinate 1,390,137 downwards.
ATCACTCGGGGTTCTGCACCAAATTTTGCAACAAGTGTAAAAGAAATGGTCATAGCGCGGCGAAGTGTGAGGTCTACGGACCAGGGGTTAACAGAACGAAAGAAACAAATGGTGTCGGAACGAGTAATGGTGGAGCAAGTAGTGTCGAAGCAAGTTATGCCAATGTAGTTTGTTATAAATGTGGAAAACCGGGCCACATTATTAGAAATTGCCCGAACCAGGAGAACACGAATGGACAAGGCCGCGGAAAAGTTTTCAATATTAATGCGGCAGAGGCACAGGAAGACCCGGAGCTTGTTATGGGTACGTTTCTTATTGACAATAAATCTGCTTACGTTTTATTTGATTTGGGTGCGGATAGAAGCTATATGAGTAGAGATTTTTGTGCTAAATTAAGTTGTCCATTGACGCCGTTGGATAGTAAATTTTTACTCGAATTAGCAAACGGTAAATTAATTTCAGCAGATTATATATGCCGCAATCGAGAAATTAAACTGGGTAGTGAAATATTTAAGATTGATTTGATACCAGTAGAGTTAGGGAGTTTTGATGTAATAGTTGGCATGGACTAGCTGAAGTAGATGAAAGCAGAAATCGTATGTTACAAAAATGCAATTCGCATTATACGAGAAGAAGGAGAACCCTTAATGGTGTACGGAGAAAAGGGTAATACGAAGCTACATCTTATTAGTAATTTGAAGGCACAAAAACTAATAAGAAAAGGTTGCTATGCTGTTCTAGCACACGTCGAGAAAGTACAAACTGAAGAAAAGAGCATCAATGATGTTCCCGTCGCAAAAGAATTTCCCGATGTATTTCCGAAGGAATTACCGAGACTACCTCCACATCGATCTGTTGAATTTCAAATAGATCTTGTACCAGGAGCTGCACCAATAGCTCGTGCTCCTTACAGACTCGTACCCAGCGAGATGAAAGAACTGCAAAGCCAACTACAAGAACTATTAGAACGTGGTTTCATTCGAACAAGCACATCACCATGGGGAGCTCCTGTTTTGTTTGTCAAGAAGAAGGATGGTACATTTAGGTTGTGTATTGACTACAGAGAATTGAATAAATTTACCATCAAAAACCATTATCCACTGCCGAGAATTGACGACTTATTTGATCAACTACAAGGCTCGTCGGTTTATTCGAAAATCAATTTACGTTCTGGATATCATCAAATGCGAGTAAAGGAGGATGATATTCCAAAAACTGCTTTTAGGACGCATTATGGTCACTACGAGTTTATGATTATGCCGTTTGGATTGACTAACGCACCAGCTGTATTCATGGACCTTATGAACTGAGTGTGTGGGCTATATCTTGACAAGTTTGTCATTGTTTTCATCGATGACATACTTATTTACTCAAAGAATGATCAAGAGCACGAAGAACATTTGAGAAAAGTGCTAGAAGTATTGAGGAAAGAAAAACTGTACGCTAAGTTTTCAAAGTGTGCATTTTGGTTGGAAGAAGTTCAATTTCTCGGTCACATAGTGAACAAAGAAGGTATCCAGGTGGACCCGGCAAAGATCGAAACCGTTGAAAAGTGGAAAACCCCAAAAACTTCGAAGCATATACGTCAATTTTTAGGATTGGCTGGTTACTACAGAAGATTCATCCAAGATTTCTCCAAAATAGCAAAACCCTTGACTGCATTAACGCATAAAGGGAAGAAATTCGAATGAAGGATGAACAAGAGAAGGCGTTTCAGTTATTGAAGAAAAAGCTAACTACGGCACCTATATTGTCATTGCCTGAAGGGAATGATGATTTTGTGATTTATTGTGACGCATCAAAGCAAGGTCTCGGTTGTGTATTAATGAAACGAACGAAGGTGATTGCTTATGCGTCTAGACAATTGAAGATTCACGAGCAAAATTATACAACTCACGATTTGGAATTGGGTGCTGTTGTTTTTGCATTAAAGACTTGGAGGCATTATTTATATGGGGTCAAAAGTATTATATATACCGACCACAAAAGTCTCCAACATATATTTAATCAGAAGCAACTGAATATGAGACAACACAGGTGGATTGAACTGTTGAATGATTATGATTTTGAGATTCGATACCACCCGGGGAAGGCGAATGTGGTAGCCGACGCTTTGAGTAGAAAGGACAGAGAACCTATACGGGTAAAAGCTATGAATATAATTATTCGTACTAACCTTACTACTCAAATAAAGGAGGCGCAACAGGGAGTTGTAAAAGAAGGAAAGTTGAAGAATGAGATACCCAAAGGATCAGAGAAACATCTTAATATTCGGGAAGACGGAACCCGATATAGGGCTGAAAGAATTTGGGTACCAAGGTTTGGAGATGTGAGAGAAATGGTACTTAAAGAAGTACATAAAACCAGATATTCAATACATCCCGGAGTGGGGAAGGTGTATAAAGATCTTAAGAAACACTTTTGGTGGCTGATGTTTTCGCTAAGGGGTATAAAATACTATTAAATTTTACAACGAAATACTATTAAATATGATACAATTTTACACAAGATATTTATTTATTTATAGAATGGATATACTTAAACCTTGCTACAACACTTATAGGCAGTGTACCTAATCGTACAGTAGTGTAGTTTTTAGTAAGTCCGGTTCGTTCCACATGGAATCTTTTAGACAAAGCTTAACGCTATATTAGTTTTATTTTATAAAAATACAAATATATATATAAGTAATATTATTATTATAAAGGGGGGTTTTTACCGTTTAATGACCGGTTTGTCGATTTTTAAAACTTTAGTTGCAGTTAAAACCTGATGTAAAATAATAAAAATAAATATAACTTAATTTAAAGCATAAAGTAAATAACAATAATGAAATTGCGATAAATAAAAGTGCGATGAAATAAAATACAATAATTAAAAAGTACGATAATTAAAAGTGCAATTAAATACAATAACAATAAATTAAAGTGCGATAATTAGAAGTGCAATTAAATATAAAATAAAGGAAATTAAATATGAAATAAAAGAATTATGCTTATTTAAACTTCCGTAATCATGATGTTTGACGTGTTGATTTTAGTTTTATGCCCATGGGTTAGTTGTTCTTTGTCCTGGATTATTTAATATGTCCATACGGATTTGTCCATAATAGTCCATCAGTCATAAATATAAAGAGCGAAAGCCTTCGTCAAATTATTCTTATTCCCGAAGTCAAATATTCCAACTAATTGGGGATTCGAATTGTAACAAGGTTTTAATACTTTGTTTAATGAATACACCAGGTTATCGACTACGTGTAAACCAAGATTTTACTACTTTGTTAACAATTACACCAATTACCCTTGAATGTAATTCACCCATGTTTCAACAAGTCTATTAACTATTAATCCAGTTCCGTGTCCGGTAAAATGAATAATTATTGGTATTTATAGATATCCCGCCCATCGTACCCAGTCAAGCGTATGTAGTTATATATAAATACGTCAAATTATAAGTTTGTATATTAAATTAACAAGGTATTGTTTAGTTAATATAAAACCCATTAATAGCCCATAGTCTAATTTCCACAAGTGTCGTTCTTTTATCCAAACCCCAATTATGGTACAAAGCCCAATTACCCAATTTTAATATTTAGCCCAACATCATGATTACTTCGATTTAAATAAGCATAATAATAACTTAGCTACGAGACATTAATGAAAATAATATAAACATAACTTACAATGATTAAAAATAGCGTAGCGTTACACGGACATAATTTCGACTTACACCCTTACAACATTCGCTAACATACCCTTATTATTAGGATTTAAAATTAAAATTAAAATTAAAATATAAATATAAATATTTACGTATACATATATAGAGAGAGATAGATTTTTTTTGATATTAAAACTCGTCGAATTGCACTGGCTTTTATAGGGATTTTCAAAATTAGGGGCTCCGCGACTCGCGGCATTTTTGCTCTTCAAACTCCGCGAGTCGCGGAGTTTGAAATTCCAGCTCACTCCAATTTGGATCTTAGTCTGCCGACGGTTTATTATATAAATATAATATATATATATATATAATTTATATAATTAATTATATATTATATTATATTTATATACATAGTTAACTTGTAATTTTTAGTTCGTTGCGTCGAGCGTTGAGAGTTGACTCTAGTCCCGGTTCCGGATTTTCGAACGTCCTTGCGTACAATTTAATATCTTGTACTTTGCGTTTTGAATCTTGTACTCTTGTAATTTTGAGACGTTTCTCATCAATAATTGGAACCTTTTTGATTGTATTTTGTACTTTTGAGCTTTTTAGTCGTTTGCGTCTTCAATTCGTCGAATCTGTCTTTTGTCTTCATCTTTTATTATTTAAACGAATATCACTTGTAAATAGAACAATTGCAACTAAAAGCTTGTCTTTCTTGAGGAATAATGCTATGAAATATATGTTCGTTTTTAGCATTATCAAATATTCTCACACTTGAGCGTTGCTTGTCCTCAAGCAATATAGTCTTAAAATACTAGAATCACTTCTTTATTCTTCACACTTTGTACATCAGTGATTTCTTTACGGCGGTATTAACAATGGTAGTAACGATGTGGTTTACAGTCCCACATGACTATAAAATTTAGATCCTTTAAGGAAATTGGATCTTTATGAAAACATTTGATCTTTTGAAAATTAAATCTAGTTTTAACCTAGATAAGTTTTCCGGAATAACCCTTCACCGGTGTTTGCAAAATATTTTTGTGGGTTTGGTGGGTTTTAGATTTGAAAATTTTAGCTCAAAACTTGCAGTTTTGTGTCACCCACTTGCTATCCTTGTATTAGGAAAGTAACACGTCCAGTTTACTTGTCCCGTATATTACCTTTCGGTAAACTACCGTCCGGTTGTAAAGGAAAGCGTTGAACAAGCAACTGTTAAGGCAATGTCCCCTGACATGCTTTTAATTATGGTCTATAACGTGTCGGACGCAATTACTATCCTTGGTAGGAGCCCTTATAATTTTTCGGTCTGGCACAAGGTCCTATCTTTGACCATACTATGCAACCACCGTTCTTACGGTTGACACCCGATTTGGTTCAGGTGACCTAATGAATTCCAGGTGAATTCCTAGGATTTTACGTTCAATGGTAATGAACGCATTGAAAATGGATTTTCAGAAAACAAATCGGTTTGTATTGTTGATCAAAATATTTTCTCGTTCAAGCTCGAGTTTAGATATCATTGAATTCCATGAGTTTGAATTCTCAATCTTTAAGGTCAATCTCTAGGATTGAGTAATATCAGTCTTAAAAGCTGATTTTTGATCTTTAAGGAGATTATCCTTTCTGGGGATCTGATTCATTAGTCTTATCCAGCTAATTTGCACGGCGTCCTCCCCATTTTACGAGACAGATCCTCTCATGGTTAGGATAAGTCTGACCACTTGGCGACCCTGTTTAATGCTGAGGTCCGTGGATTTCTTGCTGATTTTAGAGATGACTTTTCTTGATTTTTCGTCAACCTACAGCTGGTCTGGACGACAACTTCATGACCTAAATCAAGAAGCGCGTTTCTTTTTTGGAAGACTTTACTTCCTTTTAAATGATGGAATTGATTCATCGTGTAGATCCATCTTTCTTACAGTAAATCGGGTAAATTTTTTTAGTTTAGTCCAAAGCAAAAGTATCTTTAATATGTGACATATGTTTAAAATAACTTGGTAAATTTTCCCACACTTGGCTTTTATTTTCCTTTTTATTGTCCTCTATTCCATTTTAAATGAATTCTAACATTTTGGTTTGTTTCTCAATTTATGTCCTTTCCGAGGTAACAATAATTTCGGTGTTAACACCTAGTTTTATTGTTCATAAATATGTATAAACATGATTTTGAGTTTCATTTAATTGAAAATTTTGAAAAATTTTACTAGAATTGGGTAGTCAGTATATAAGACTAGGGCTGTTCTTTGTTATCAGAGAGCACTAGATTCTAATACAACTACTGCTTTACTAGTATTTTTAATGGTAACCAAGTGTTTAAGATAAAAATTTTAAAAATCCGAAAGAATTTAACCCCTTCCCACACTTAAGATCTTGCAATGCCCTCATTTGCAAGAAATCAGTAACAATTTAAATTATTGAGGGTGATTAGCGTAGAAAAATGATTAAATTTTACCAAAGTTTCCAAACATATCGTTGTTTGTGTTGAATGATAAATGGTGCACATTATTTGTTCATTCCGTCTTGTTGTTATTTCACATATATTTTTCATCTTGTCATCAAAATTAGTTGCTTTTTCTGAACTTAATGCCAGTCTTTGAAAATGCATTGTTTTACCCTGTTGTGTACATAAGATAACTGCAAACATATATACATATTTTTGAAGTTTGGTATATTACCCCACATTCAAAAATTATTAAAATCTAATAATAATAAAAGTTAGAAAATTATAAAAACTATTACAATATCAACATAAGTGCTAAATGTAGTAGCATTACAAAAATAAAATAAATAAAACTAAATAAACTAGGGTTGTTACTGATACCAGTAGGGGTTCCATGAATAACCATATGTGTTATAAAATGCTTCAGCTGGGTTATAAGTAGGATACGGTGGTTGCATCTCTATAGACCAGGGAGGAAATATGGGTATTGGAGTAGGAATATAGTTTCTACCTATATGTTGGCAATGAGCTATGATTTAGTTTTGATGAACTCGCCAATCTTCAAATGCTCGATGTCTAGCATTTTCATACTCTTGTGAAGCTATAAACCTTTGCATTTCTGTCATTTCATTTTCCCCTCCCACATTACCTGGCTGTTGGTTTCTCTCAACCTGTGGATGTCTTGTATTATACCTTACTGCGGCGTTAATTCACCTCTTCAAAACCTTAGCACCATGATATACATTTAAACCAATTGTATCGTGGGGTTCTGGTTCTTCGATTAATAATCCCCCCGACTTATATCCACATTGAGATATTTAGCAATCAAAGTAATAAATATACCACCTCCTATTATACTGTGCGGTCTCATCCCCCAAACCATAGCTGATAAATAATAACCCACACAATAAGGTATAGTTACAGCGCCTTGTGGGTCTCGAATACACATGTGGTAAAACAAATCATGTTCATTTACCTTTTCCTTATTCTTACCTCGTTGTGTAATCGAGTTGGCTAAAAACCTGTGAATTACTTTTAATTCAGCTCTATATATATCCAAATAAGAGTAATTTCCCCCTTTAAATCGGTGATGGCTAGTCATTTGACTCCATACACCATGCGTATCAAAATTTTCATCAATTTTCCTACCATTTAGTATCAACCCTCGACAATCGGCAGATGCTAGCTCCTCAGGCATATATATACGTAAGGCCTGAGCCATGTCTAGTAGAGACATGTGGCGCATCGAACCTCCTAACAAAAATCTAATAAAAGATCGATCGGTTAAACTAGCTACCCGACCATTTATTTCTATACTATACAATAATTCTTCACACCATACTTTATATACAGGTCTACGCATGTTGAATAATTGTACCCAATCGTTAAAAGTAGAATTACCATAACTCTGAGTAAGTAATTCCCTAATTGGCTCGGCCAATTCTACAGCTTCTAATGGTCCCCATTCTATTACCCTAGGTACTTCAACAGCTTTAGAATGAAGAGTATGCAAGCCCCTTTGGTATTTTAGATAATCTATCCAACGTCTGTCAAATCTCAAGTTCGGGTGCAAATTTTCCACGTGCATATCTGAGAATGTCATAACTGGATGAGGTATATCTTGTTTATAATAGCTATCAACATCTTGTTATTTCGCATTCTCAGGAGGAGCATTGCGAGCTTAGGATGAAGATTCACCCCTTTCAGTCTGCAAAACACATCAAACACAATTTTTGTGCATCCAAATATGCATTAGTGTCAGCAAAATCATCAATCAAAATAATTACAATGACATGTTCAATTTATATCAAACTTATGCTCATTTTCATATTTTTATCAAATCTACACTTTTTCAAATAAGCATATACGAAAATGTTCACCAAGTTCATAAGCATTCAACTCAAATAACATGTTAAAATAATCATTATTAGCAATTAAACAAGTTTCAAATGGCATTATCTCTCAAAAATCAAGTTCATGAATTTTAGACTTGAAAAAGTCCACTTTAATTCTAAAAAATCATGTTTAGGCTCAAAGTTTTGATCATTTAACTACCTAAACATGTTACACTACTTAATTTAGCAATAATTCATGACAAAAATCGGCCATAACCTGTTCATATCAAAAAGCCCCAAATTTGCTCAAGAACACAAACCCTAGATTACTCAAAATTTGAAGTTTAAGGCTTCTAATCATGTTAAATAGCATCAATCTAGGTTATACAAGCATAATACATAAGCAATTTAAGCATAATTACACTAAAAAGCATCAAAATCGAATTGGGTATAAAATTGCTCAAGTACACTAATTTTCGGATTAAATGGTGTTTAGGTGTAGAAATTTACCGTTTTCCTTGAGTAATTCCTTGATAGCATCCTTCTCAACATGATTTTATGAAAGATTTGATGAAAAATGGTGAAAATTTGCGAATTTCGTGTGTGTTTTTGGGTGTTTTCGCAGTATTTTGTGGGTGTTGGGTTGGGGACTGATCTGTTCTTGCGTATATATTTTTTTCTGGAATTTTTATCCTCCGCGACTTGCGGTGATATTCCCCTTCAAACTTCGCGACTCGCGGAGTTTGTATTTTATTTTATTTTTATAAAAATCTTTAACTTATAAAACAATTAAGTAATTAATTTTAAAATTTTGTTTCCCTTGTTATTTAGGACGAGGTCGTTTCGGATCGATGTCCTAGTCCGTCCCTCGACAAAATTTTAAAATTTTTCTATTTAAAGCGCGGTTTTAAAAGCTTAGATTTTTGGGTTTTTTTTTTTTTTTAATATTTTTGGCATACTTTAATTCAATAAGATTAAAAATAATGATAATAAAAGTTCTCGTCCCTCCCTCGGGTAAAGCAATTTCGGTTCAAAGACCTAGTTTTCAACTTACGACGAATTTTAAAAATCATATTTTTAACTTAGCGACATAAAGTAAATTTTTGTTTTTAAATTCACACAACTTAAATTTAAAAATGCATAAAATTAAAAATTCACACCAAACTTATATTATATTTTTGTTTTTATACATACAAACTTATATTAAAAATATTAATTTTTTAAATATTGACAAACTTAAATATATTGATTTTACAAAGTTCACAATATTAATTTAAGATTTATATATTAATTTTAAAAATATGGTAAAAATAAAATTAAAAATCTTTTTGGCTTTTATCCCACTTTAATCAATCAAATATTATCAAAAATATGTGCCCCTCTTTTCGGTAAAGTAATTTCGGTTCCATGACCTAATTTAACTCATGACGAATTTTTGAAATATTTTGGGTTGATTGATTAAAGATATTTATACCTTAAGAATAAACGTTAAATTTCGCAGTGATGTAATAAATTTTTGTATGATATCAATAATTTCGGTCGCAAGACCTAATTTCATCGAATACCAATTTAATTACTTTATAGCGAACAAATTAGCGTTTATTATCAAAAGGTTAAAAATAAAAATAAAAACTATATAGACTTACCTGTGAAATATATTCTTAGTGATATGATCTATCCCACTCATAAGATAGTCGGTTTAATTGGTTTTCCATGGCTACATAGGCGTAACCTCGAGCATTCAGTGTTTTTTCTTCTAAACATATGAACGGTCCGTCTCTGCATAAAGTAACAAATTCGGTGTTTGAATAAGTTTGATTATTTGAACATTTACCTCCATGTGACCATTTTCCGCATTTGTGACATCTTTCAAGGTGTCGTGCTCTTCTTTTCGCTGCGAATTTTGATTTTCCTTTACCAAATTGTAACTTATTATCTTCGCATCTGGATTCTTTTCTTACTCCGTCCAATCTTTCTCTGATTACTGATACCAGTTCACTCGGAAGTATGTCATTATTACGTTTAGTAATCAAAGCGTGTAGCATTAGACCATGGTTTAGTTCACAGGAAGTCTTCATTTCGTAAAAACCTAAAAAAAAAAAAAAACTCAGAATGGGGGGAGAAGACTAGTTCTTTAGGGTCTGCTAGGGAAAGACCATTCGGGTTCCATTTTCGAGAACTACACGAAAACAGACAATCTAACTCTTACAGAAATATATATTATCCTTTAAAGACTTGATTCTCCCCACACTTACTTAGCTGTGGTATCAAAATTGTGATTAACTTCGTTATCGACTTCCATCGAACTATCTATGTAGTGTTTAACTCTGTGACCATTAACTTTAAATTCAATCCCATTTGAATTTATTAATTCTACTGTTCCGTATGGGAAAACTCTTTTGACTATGAATGGTCCAGACCATCTTGATTTCAATTTTCCAGGAAATAGCTTGAATCGTGAATTGAAAAGAAGAACTCTATCTCCTTCTTTAAATTCTTTTGAACTTTTGATTCTTTTATCATGCCATTTCTTCGTTCTTTCCTTATAGATTAACGAATTTTCGTATGCTTCAGGTCTTAATTCTTCTAATTCATTTAGTTGACTTAATCGTAGACGTCCGGCTTCATGTAAATCAAGATTACATGTCTTCAAAGCCCAAAATGCTTTGTGTTCAATTTCTACTGGAAGATGACATGCTTTTCCATAAACGAGTCTGAAAGGTGTGGTTCCAATTGGAGTTTTGTAGGCTGTTCTAAAAGCCCAGAGTGCATCCTCCAATTTAATGGACCATTCCTTCGGATTTGATCCTACGGTTTTTTCTAGAATACGTTTTAAAGCTCGGTTGGTATTTTCAACTTGTCCACTTGTTTGTGGATGATATGCGGTGGAGATTTTATGAGTTACTCCATATCTTTTAAGAACTTTCTCAAGTTGATTATTACAGAAATGAGTACCCCGATCACTTATTAAAGCTTTCGGTTTTCCAAACCTTGCAAAAAGACGTTTTAAAAAATTAACTACAACTCGTGCATCGTTAGTTAGGAGAGCTTGTGCTTCCGCCCATTTAGATACATAATCAATGGCTACGAGAATATATAGATTATTATGAGATTTTGGAAATGGACCCATAAAGTCAATACCCCAAATGTCAAATACTTCACATACTTGAATGACATTTTATGGCATTTCATCACGTTGACTTATTTTTCCGGCCCTTTGACAAGCATCACAGGATTTGCAAAGAAGGTGTGCGTCTTTGTAAATTGTAGGCCAATAGAATCCAGCATCGTAAACTTTTCTTGCTGTTAGTTGAGGCCTATAATGCCCTCCTGTTGGTCCTGTGTGACAATGGTTTAAGATTTTACTAGCTTCATCTCCGAATACACATCGGCGTATTATTCCATCTGGACAACTTTTAAACAGATGTGGATCTTCCCAGAAATAGTGTTTTATATCACTAAAGAATTTCTTTCGTTTTTGGTACGACAATCCTTTTTCAAGGAATCCACATACTAAGTAGTTTGCATAGTCTGCAAACCATGGAATTTCATTATAATCTATCTTCAATAGATATTCATCAGGAAAGTTGTCTTGTATGGCCGATTCATTTAGAACTTCTAAGTCGAGATTTTCAAGACGAGAAAGATGATCAGCGGCGAGATTTTCTGCTCCTCTTTTATCTCGGATTTCAATATCGAACTCTTGTAAGAGTAAGATCCAACGGATTAATCTTGGTTTAGCATCTTGTTTCGAAAATAGGTATCTAAGAGCAGAATGGTCGGTATAGACCACCGTTTTTGCTAGAACGAGATATGAACGAAATTTGTCAAAAGCAAAGACAATAGCAAGGAGTTCTTTTTCAGTAGTTGTGTAATTTGTTTGTGTTCCTTGTAACGTCTTACTAGCATAATATATAGGTTGAAATCTTTTTTCAATCCTTTGTCCTAAAACGGCTCCGATTTCAAAATCACTTGCATCGCACATTAGTTCAAACGGTAGATTCCAATTTGGTGTTATCATGATGGGCGCATTAGTGATTTTCTCTTTAAGAATATTAAAAGATTTGATGCATTCATCTGAAAAGATGAATGGAGCATCTTTTTCTAGGAGTTTATTCATAGGAGTGGCAATTTTAGAAAAATCTTTTATGAAACGTCGGTAAAAACCGGCATGCCCTAGAAAACTCCTAACTCCTCTAACATTGGTGGGATGTAGAAGTTTAGCAATTACATCTACTTTAGCTCTATCCACTTCAATTCCTTCTTTTGAAATTTTATGTCCAAGAACGATGCCTTCTTTAACCATGAAATGGCATTTCTCCCAATTAAGTACTAGATTTGATTGTTCGTATCTAATAAGCATTCGTTCAAGATTAACTAGACATGATTCAAATGTATCACCGAAGACTGAAAAGTCATCCATGAAAACTTCCATGCATTCTTCTATCATGTCGTGAAAAATCGCCATCATGCACCTTTGAAAGGTTGCAGGGGCGTTGCAAAGTCCAAATGGCATGCATTTGTAAGCAAAAGTACCATAAGGGCACGTGAATGTGGTTTTTTCTTGGTCTTCGGGTGCTATTGGAATTTGAAAATATCCAGAAAAACCATCTAGAAAACAATAGTAACTATTTCCAGCTAATCTTTCCAACATTTGATCAATGAAAGGTAAGGGAAAGTGATCTTTTCTGGTGGCGTCATTTAATTTTCTATAATCAATACATACACGCCATCCTGTTACAGTCCTAGTAGGAATAAGCTCATTTTTCTCATTTGTGATAACAGTCATGCCACCCTTCTTAGGCACGCATTGAACTGGGCTTACCCATGGACTATCAGAGATCAGATAAATTAAACCTGCATCTAGCAGTTTAATAATTTCTTTTTTAACAACATCTTGCATATTAGGATTTAGTCTTCGTTGGCGTTGCACATACATTTTATGACCTTCTTTCATAAGGATTTTATGTGTGCAATACGAAGGACTTATTCCTTTAATATCATGAATCTTCCATGCAATGGCTGGTTTATGAGCTTTCAACACAGAAATGAGTTGTGATTTTTCATTTTCAGTAAGAGAAGACGATATTATTACAAGTAATTCAGATTCACCATGTAAATAAGCGTATTCCAAATGGTTTGGAAGTGGCTTTAACTCTAATGTCGGTGGTTCTTCTATCGATGATTTATATCGATATCTGTCTTCTTCTTTTAGCATTTGAATTTCTTCTGTTGTTGGTTCATATCCATTAGCTATTAGTGTAGCTAACATTTCAGCTTCATCAATTGGTTCAGTTCCTTCTCCTAAAGAACATTCTCCTGTTCCTTGTAATTCTGGAAATTCTTCTAACAATTCTGCATGTGAATCTATAGTTTGAATATAATAGCATGTATCATCTGCAGATTGCGGTTGTTGCATAGCTCTATCAACTGAAAAGGTAACACTCTCGTCCTCTATACTTAGGGTCAATTTCTTACCAAACACGTCTATCATTGCTTTAGCCGTGTTTAAGAATGGTCTTCCTAATATGAGAGGAACTTGAGAATCTTCTTCCATGTCCAGAACAACAAAATCTACTGGAAATACTAAAGTACCAACTTTAACTAGCATGTTCTCCATTATCCCTCTAGGATATTTTATTGATCTATCGGCTAGTTGTATACTTATTCTTGTTGGTTTCAATTCTTCAAGGTCTAGTTTAGTGTATAGTGAATACGACATTAGATTTATACTAGCACCTAAGTCTGCCAATGCTTCTATTGAACTAAGACTACCCAGAAAACATGGAATTGTGAAACTTCCTGGATCAGATAGTTTTTCTGGTATCTTATTCAACAACACTGCTGAACAATTAGCATTCATAGTAACAGCCGAGAGTTCTTCCATTTTCTTTCTATTTATGATCAGATCTTTCAGAAATTTAGCATATCTAGGCATTCCTGAAATCACATCAATGAAAGGAAGATTGACATTTATTTGTTTAAACATATCCAAGAATTTGAATTGCTCGGCTTCAAGTTTCTCTTTTTTCATTTTACTCGGGTAAGGAAGTGGTGGTTGGTATGGTTTAACATAAGGTTTAGCCTTAACTGTGTTATCTTCATTAACCTTTTCAACTACCGATTCTTTTTCCTTATCTTGTTCAGGTTGTGGTTCTTGTGGAGTAGGAATAGCTTCATCAGAAATTTCAGGTATTTCAGGTGGTTTAAGTGTTGTACCACTTCTTGTGGTAATGGCTTTAGCTGTTTCATTCCGGGGGTTAGCATTTGTATCACTAGGTAAACTTCCCGGTTTTCTTTCACCTATTAACCTTGCTAGGTTACTTACTTCTTGTTCCAGATTTTGAATAGAAGCTTGTTGATTTCTAAATGCTTGAGCATTTTGTTCATTAGTTTGTTTCTGAGATGTGAAAAACTGTGTTTGAGTTTCAACTAGCTTCGTCATCATATCTTCTAAATTTGGCTTTTTATCATCGGTTTGTGGTGGTTTGTTTTGAAAATTAGGTCTTTGCTGGTTGTAAGTATTGTTGGATACTTGTTGATTACTAGGACCTTGTTGGTTGTTATATGGAATATTTCGGTTATAATTCTGGTTTTGATTGTAAATCGGTCTTGGCGGTTGATAATTATTCTGATAATTATTTCCAGGCCTTTGGTTTATGTATGAAATATTCTCTCTTTGTTCCATTGTTAATTCAATACTGAGACAATCTTTTATCAAATGTGGTCCTCCACACTGCTCACAACTAATTCGTATTGAGTGAATATCTTTAGTCATCTTTTCCATTCGTCTCTCGACAGCATCAATCTTTGCTGAAATGGAATCTAAGTCATGGCTAGAATCGGCTCTAGCTGCTTTAGATGATCTAACGATATCTTTTTCTTGGTGCTACTCATGTGAGTGGGAAGCAATGTTATCAATAATTTTGTAAGCATCAGTTTCGGTTTTCTTCATAATGGAACCACCAGCTGCAATATCTATGTCTTTCCTTGTAGTGATGTCGCATCCTTGGTAGAATATTTGTACTATTTGACAGGTGTCTAAACCATGTTGTGGACAACCTCTCAATAACTTTCCAAATCTAGTCCACGCCTCATATAGAGTTTCATTTGGTTTTTGTGTGAACGTAACAATTTTTCCTTGAAGTCTTACGGCTTTAGATGCTGGAAAGAATTGTTTAAGAAATTTTTCAGCTAAAACATCCCATGTGTCAATCGCCCCTTCAGGTAACGATTCCAACCAATCTTTGGCTTCTCCCTTTAAAGTCCAGGGAAATAACATGAGATATATCTGTTCATCCTCCACTTCTCTTATATTAAATAGTGTGCAGATCCTATTAAAGGTACGAAGATGTTCATTTGGATCTTCCTTCGGCGCACCACTAAATTGGCATTGATTAGTCACCATGTGTAGAATTTGTCCTTTGATTTCATAATCTGGCGCATTAATGTCTGGATGAGTAATTGCGTGACCTTGGCTAGTGCGTTTAGCTCTCATTCGGTCTTCCATACTTAAAGGTTCCAGATTTTCCATAATTGAATTTGTTGAATCTGAATCACTATAAGATTCCGATTTAATGGTTCGTTCCTCAACAATCTCTGTTTGAATGATTGGTGGATCCGGAGGAAAAATTAATGGTTCAGGATCTATGAATCGTCCCTGAATATTTTCCGAATTCTCAATTGTGAGGTCGGGTTCAAAAAATGGATTATCAGAAATTTGAATTGGAGTACTTGGTCGACTGGATGACGATTCTAAAGAAAAAGTAACGACGAAAATATTTGCTAAATGTCTTGATCGAGTTACAGGTGGTGAACGTACAAAAGGTGGTGAACGTCTTGCTCGGTGCATTCACTGAATATCCTATTAGTTTTTAAAACAAAAGAAAAATTATATAAGTTATCCAATTAATAGACTTTTCTAATTTTGCCCACGTTTCGAATAGCCAAAAGATGCAGCAGAGGGGCAGGATTCGTTTGGTCTCAATATAATTGAGGACTGTTTGGCTCCAATAACCCGGTCCACGTACAAATCCAACTATTACTACGAACCAGAAAATTTTGATGTCTATCAATTTAACCACTTAAAATAAATTTTCGTAATTTTAAGAAATTTAGATAAGAAGTAGAATAAAAATCTATGTCCTAAAACTAGAATGTCGAGAAATAAGAAAGAAAAAGAGTGCGTCGAAAAAGGTCGAAAAAGAAAAGAATTGAAAAATAAAAGGCGTCGAAAAATAAGAAAGAAAAAGAGTGACTTATAAAACTTTAAAATACTCGACTAACCCAACCTTATTACTATCACTAACTTAAAATTAAAATTGCAAATTGAGATTACTAATTAGAGTGATAATTGATATATAGGTAAAAGGCGTCGAAAAATAAAAATAAGAAAGTAGCGCGTTGAAACTTAAAAATGAACTAAAAACTAAAAATTAAAAGTTGCGTCTAAAAATATTAAGGCTTACAAGTAAAACTATATCCCAAATGGCAATAACTTAAAAAGGAACTAAAACTTAAAAAGGCGTCGCAAAATTCTAAAGCACTTAGATATTAGTCTAAAGAGAAAGCACTTAAGGGATTTTACGGCAAAGCCTAAAAATCTAAAAGTAAAAATAACTATGGCAAAAACTAAGCTTAAAACTAAATATGAGCGAAAAATACAAAAATTACGCTAAAAACAAATAAAAGGGACAAAATATAAAAATATACTAAAAGTTGTAAAAAGTACAATTTTTATAAAAATATTATTTTTATATTATTTATTTTATAAAACTATTAATTTTTATATATTAATAAAACTAAATAAACTAATTAAACAAAATAATAATAACTTAAATTAAGTAATTAAAAACTAAAAACCTAATTAGGGTTTAAGATTAATAATAATAATTATTATCCCGTAATTAATGCTGTTAGGGTTTCTGTGTCACCCGTGTCAGACGGCTCCGCGAGTCGCGGTTGGCCCGGTTCAATATCTCCGCGAGTCGCGGAGGTTACAGGTTCACGTGCACCAGGTTCAAATTTCGACAGGTCAGTTTTTTATTTAAATATATATTTTTTATTTTTTATTTTTCTGTTTTTAGTATCTATATAAAATATTTATATTAATTAAATAAAAACTTATGTTTTTTTAAAAACTAAAATAAAAATAGAAATACTTTATAATTTTATAAATAAAAATCTTAAAACTAGATATATATGTGTATTTTTTTTCGGATTTTTAATTTTTATGTTTTAAATAAAAACAAAATATTTAAATAAAACTTATATTTTTATAAAATAAAAATAAAGAAACTTTATAAAACTTAAATATTTAACAAACTCTTAAAAATATTTATATTTTTGTTTTTCTTTTTATATTTTTGAATATTTAAAACGTATTTTTACAAAAGCGTATTTTTTTATAAAAGTAAACTAAAAATAATTTTTTTTTTATATTTAGCTTTGCGCTTCCGGCTTTTAAGCTAGATTTTCCCCGGCAGCGGCGCCAAAAATACTTGATGTTTTCGCTAAGGGGTATAAAATACTATTAAATTTTACAACGTAATACTATTAAATATGAAACAATTTTACACAAGATATTTATTTATTTATAGAATGGATATAGTTAAACCTTGCTACAACACTTATAGGCAGTGTACCTAATCGTACAGTAGTGTAGTTTTTAGTAAGTCCGGTTCGTTCCACAGGGAATCTTTTAGACAAAGCTTAACGCTATATTAGTTTTATTTTATAAAAATACAAATATATATATATAAGTAATATTATTATTATAAAGGGGGTTTTTACCGTTTAATGACCGGTTTGTCGATTTTTAAAACTTTAGTCAAAGTTAAAACCTGATGTAAAATAATAAAAATAAATATAACTTAATTTAAAGCGTAAAGTAAATAACAATAATGAAATTGCGATAAATAAAAGTGCGATGAAATAAAATACAATAATTAAAAAGTACGATAATTAAAAGTGCAATTAAATACAATAACAATAAATTAAAGTGCGATAATTAGAAGTGCAATTAAATATAAAATAAAGGAAATTAAATATGAAATAAAAGAATTATGCTTATTTAAACTTCCGTAATCATGATGTTTGACGTGTTGATTTTAGTTTTATGCCCATGGGTTAATTGTTCTTTGTCCTGGATTATTTAATATGTCCATACGGATTTGTCCATAATAGTCCATCAGTCATAAATATAAAGAGCGAAAGCCTTCGTCAAATTATTCTTATTCCCGAAGTCAAATATTACAACTAATTGGGGATTCGAATTGTAACAAGGTTTTAATACTTTGTTTAATGAATACACCAGGTTATCGACTGCGTGTAAACTAAGATTTTACTACTTTGTTAACAATTACACCAATTACCCTTGAATGTAATTCACCCCTGTTTCAACAAGTCTATTAACTATTAATCCAGTTCCGTGTCCGGTAAAATGAATAATTATTGGTATTTATAGATATCCCACCCACCGTACCCAGTCAAGCATATATGGTTATATATAAATACGTCAAATTATAAGTTTGTATATTAAATTAACAAGGTATTGTTTAGTTAATATAAAACCCATTAATAGCCCATAGTCTAATTTCTACAAGTGTCGTTCTTTTATCCAAACCCCAATTATGGTACAAAGCCCAATTACCCAATTTTAATATTTAGCCCAACATCATGATTACTTCGACTTAAATAAGCATAATAATAACTTAGCTACGAGACATTAATAAAAATAATATAAACATAACTTACAATGATTAAAAATAGCGTAGCGCTACACGGACAGAATTTTGACTTACACCCTTACAACATTCGCTAACATACCCTTATTATTAGGATTTAAAATTAAAATTAAAATTAAAATATAAATATAAATATTTACGTATACATATATAGAGAGAGATAGATTTTTTTGATATTAAAACTCGTCGAATTGCGCTGGCTTTTATAGAGATTTTCAAAATTAGGGGCTCCGCGACTCGCGGCATTTTTGCTCTTCAAACTCCGCGAGTCGCGGAGTTTGAAATTCCAGCTCACTCCTTTAACGCCTTGAATCGAGTAAAATTTTTTTTTTTTTTTTTTTTTGAAAAACAAGGTTACTGCCTGGACAAGGCTTATGCCGCGGCGCGGCCAGCCTTGTCGCGGCGCGACAATACACAGGAAAATTTATACTTCTTAGCATTGCTTCTGTTCCCAACATCAGTTATATGCCGCGGCGCGGAGCCCTTGGCCGCGGCGCGACATAACACTAATCCGGGGGCTGATCTGCAACATTTCACTTAAACCAAACTTTTTCACTTTTCATCATACTCAAACATATTTAAAACTGCATAATTCATACACAAACATCAGAAATCAGTTTCTAACATCGTGAACCATCTATAAACAACATTTAGACAACAAAACGTGTTTTCATGAATCAAAACCATCATTTGGTCCCAAGTTCAACAATAACAAACATGACTCATTCAAAGCCCTTGGCGTTTAATAAGCGGTAACCGTAGAGCGTGATTACAAAAAGGGACTTGCAATACCACTTACGCTATGCCAATGCTCCTCTAGCGCTTTACACGGGCTCCTTACCTTCACGGTGGACCTTAGTACCTAGAACATAAAACATCATGGGGGTAAGTTTTTACACTTAGTGAGTTATAGGAAAGTAATAAAACACAAAACACAAAACATTTGGGCACAAATCATAACACTTATCCTTCAACCCATTGGTTGCTTGCATTCATTCGGATCCAATTCATTCATACCATAGACATGACTTACTAGGCCAACCCTAGTAATCATGCCTAAGCTAACCATAGGCATACTAAATATGCCTAAGCTATCATCATTTCATTTCATCATCATTTCATACATAGACACTTAATGTGTCTAAGCTAAAACAAACCATAGGCAAGATTACTAGCAATGTAATAACCTTGCCTAAGCTAAACATCAACCATAGATACAATTATTAGGCTAACCTAATAATTCTATCTAAGCTACATATCTAGTGCACTTAGTCGTTACTCTCTTGCACGGATGCAATCCGAGAACACTAAGCCACTCTTGACCCGCCCATATTACCCCCTATGAACTCACCTTGCTTAATTGAATTTCCTTGATCACTTGAAATCTCTTTTCCTTGATTAGCACCTATGCATGAGCTAATCCCATTAATCACATAACTCAATCAAAAACACAACTTTCTTGAATCATTACATCTTTTCATACTTACACACACATTTAACCCCCTAATCACAACATACATACATCTAGCTTTGATCTCATCTTTTCTAAGATAAGAATATTACCAATTAGACTTCATAACTTTAATCATGTACATTACTTGTTTATCTCTTTTAGCAATACATGCAACTTTCCTTCAATCCTTTTATTATTCATCAAATGTGCATAATAATCCAATTTCATTACTAGCACCCTTAAATTATCAAATAATCAATTTCTATGACTTACAACAATAACAATAGCTCATACATGAACATCCTTCATCATAATTTCTAACTAGAACACATAAACTTCTCATTGAGACATTTTAACAAACACTTGGTGTGCATGACTAGAAATTTAACTAGAACATCACCAAATTCATCATATTCATACCATAAATCCATAATGCAAGTTCATACTTAATTCTTCTTCCAAAATCAATAACAATTTCATTCTAACTCAAACAATTGTGCACAATTCAACAAATAGCAACTTCTTAAGCATAAATCTCATCATTAACACACAATACAAGCAATACTTAGACATAAAATTCATACCTTGACTTTTAGAGTTCAAGAACCCTAATTTGTGCACAAGAAGAGAAATAAGAAGAATTGAGACTTGCTAGTGTGCTTAGAATATCTTAGATTTCACCAAATTGAGCTTGCATGAGTCTAATTTCAACAATTTGTGGTTCTCCTTCTTCTTCTCCCTCAAAGTCGACACACATACATATACAGGAAGCTTTTCTGTAATTTTTTTGTGAATAAACTCAATTTCCAGCATTTTATTCTTTTTATTAAAATAAATTTAGCTTATTTGCACTTTCTACCCTCCCCACCACAACTATGGTTAGAGAAGTCCTTAATCTTAACTTTGCACCCTTAGTCCTTCCTAACTTAACCAATAAACTTAACTTTTGTCCATTTAACATAAAATAACCTTTACCATTTAATTTCTTAGCAATAAAAATTCACATAAAATAATACCTTAAATAATTGGGATGTTACAACTCCAATTTGGATCTTAGTCTGCCGATGGTTTATTATATAAATATAATATATATATAATTTAAATAATTAATTATATATTATATTATATTTATATACATAGTTAACTTGTAATTTTTAGTCCGTTGCGTCGAGCGTTGAGAGTTGACTCTAGTCCCGGTTCCGGATTTTCGAACGTCCTTGCGTACAATTTAATATCTTGTACTTTGCGTTTTGAATCTTGTACTCTTGTAATTTTGAGACGTTTCTCATCAATAATTGGAACCTTTTTGATTGTATTTTGTACTTTTGAGCTTTTTGTTCGTCTGCGTCTTCAATTGGTCGAATCTGTCTTTTGTCTTCACCTTTTATTATTTAAACGAATATCACTTGTAAATAGAACAATTGCAACTAAAAGCTTGTCTTTCTTGAGGAATAATGCTATGAAATATATGTTCGTTTTTAGCATTATCAGTGGCCGGGTATGAAAGCCGATATTGCTAAATATGTAGGAGAATGTTTGATGTGTTCTAAGGTCAAAGCTGAACATCAGAAACCATCAGGTCTACTACAACAACCTGAAATCCCGGAATGGAAATGGAAAAACATTACCATGGATTTCATTACTAAATTGCCAAGGACTGCAAGTGGTTATGATACTATTTTGGTAATAGTTGATCGTCTCACCAAGTCAGCACACTTCCTGCCAATGAGAGAAGATGATAAAATGGAGAAGTTGGCGCGATTGTATTTGAAGGAGGTTTTTCTCCAGACATGGAATACCCGTCTCTATTATCTCTGATAGGGATGGTAGATTTGTTTAAAGGTTCTGGCAGACGTTGCAACAAGCATTGGGGACTCGTCTAGACATGAGTACTGCATATCATCCACAAACTGATGGGCAGAGCGAAAGTACGATACAATCGCTTGAAGACATGCTACGAGCATGTGTTATTGATTTCGGAAACAGTTGGGATCGACACCTACCGTTAGAAGAATTTTCCTACAACAACAGTTATCATTCTAGTATTGAGATGGCGCCGTTTGAGGCACTTTATGGTAGAAAGTGCAGGTCTCCGATTTGTTGGAATGAAGTGGGGGATAGACAGATTACGGGTCCGGAGATAATACAAGAAACTACCGATAAAATCATCCAAATTCAACAACGATTGAAAACCGCCCAGAGTCGACAAAAGAGCTGCGTGAACAGTAAAAGAAAAGATATAGAGTTTGAAATTGGAGAAATGGTCATGCTTAAGGTTTCACCTTGGAAAGGCGTTGTTCGATTTGGTAAACGGGGGAAACTAAATCCAATGTACATTGGACCATTCAAGATTATAGATCTTGTCGGACTAGTAGCTTACCAACTGGAGCTACCTCAACAACTCGCAGCTGTACATAACACTTTCCATGTCTCGAATTTGAAGAAATGTTTTGCTAAAGAAGATCTCACTATTCCGTTGGACGAAATCCAAATCAATGAAAAACTTCAATTCATTGAAGAACCCGTCGAAATAATGGATCGTGAGGTTAAGAGACTTAAGCAAAACAAGATACCGATTGTTAAGGTTCGATGGAATGCTCGTAGAGGACCCGAGTTCACCTGGGAGCGTGAAGATTAGATGAAGAAGAAATACCCGCATCTATTTCCAGAAGATTCGTCAACACCTTCAATAGCTTAAAATTTCGGGACGAAATTTATTTAACGGGTAGGTACTGTAGTGACCCGAACTTTTCCATGTTTATATATATTAATTAAGATTGATATTTACATGACTAAATGTTTCCAACGTGTTAAGCAATCAAACTTGTTAAGACTTGATTAAATGAAATAAGTTTCATTTAGACAATTGATCACCCAAGTTGACCGGCGATTCACGAACGTTACAAAATTGTGAAAACTACATGTTGTGGTGTATATATATATATATATATATATATATATATATATATATATATATATTTATTTATTTATTTATATATATATTGTTGACATGAGATTATGATTAGTAAGTATCTCACTAAGTATATTAATAATGTGTGATATACATAAGAAATGAGATTACTAAGTTAAGAAACTCGAAATGATATATATAACGATTATCATTATGATAACGTCTACTAAATACATATGTATCATAATAAGATATTGATACACTATATTTAACATGATAAAATGATATTTAAATATATCATTAAGTGTGTTAACAATGAACTACATATGTAAAAACAAGACTACTAACTCAAGTATTACGAAACGAGACTTATATGTAACGATTATCGTTGTAACGATATTTTAATGTATGTATCATATTAAGAGATATTCATACATCATAATATCATGATAATATAATAATTTAATATCTCATTTGATATAATAAACATTGGGTTAACAACATTAATTGAGATCGTTAACCTAAAGGTTTCAAAACAACATTTACATGTAACGACTAACGATGACTTAACGACTCAGTTAAAATGTATATACATGTAGTGTTTTGATATGTATTCTTACACTTTTGAAAGACTTCAAGACATATATCAAAGTACTTCTACCTAACAAAAATGCTTACAATTACATCCTCGTTCAGTTTCATCAACAATTCTACTCGTATGCACCCGTATCCGTACTCGTAGAATACACATCTTTTAGATGTATATACTATTGGTATATACACTCTAATGATAAGCTCTTAGCAGCCCATATGAGTCACCTAACACATGTGAGAACCATCATTTGGCAACTAGCATGAAATATCTCATAAAATTACAAAAATATTAGTAATCATTCATGACTTATTTACATGAAAACAAAATTACATATCCTTTATATCTAATCCATATACCAACGACCAAAAATACCTACAAACACTTTCATTCTTCAATTTTCTTCATCTAATTGATTTCTCACAAGTTCCATCTTCAAGTTCTAAGTGTTCTTCATAAATTCCATAAGTATAGTTTCATAAAAATCAAGAATACTTCCAAGTTTGCAAGTCTACTTCCAAGCTTTCTAATCCATTCTAAGTAATCATCTAAGATCAAGGAACCTTTGTTATTTACAGTAGGTTATCTTTCTAATTCAAGATAATATATATCTATTTATTTCTGTACATCTAACTGTGGACAACTAGTTGTAGGTTACTAACGAGGACAGATGATTTAATACACTCAAATCTTTAAAATATAATAAAAATGGTTGTAATTATATTTTGATCATACTTTGATATATATGTACATATTTGTATAGGTTCGTGAATTGATCCGTGGCTGAAAGGACCCGTTCAAATACATTATAAATGATTCACAATAGTTGATTACATCGCGAGGTATTTGACCTCTATATGATACATTTTACAAACATTGCATTTGTTTTTAAAAGACAAACTTTCTTTACAACGAAAATTGACGGTATGCAAACCATTTCATAATACATCCAACTATAATTGACTTAATAATAATCTTGATGAACTCAATGACTTGAATGCAACGTCTTTCAAAATATGCCATGAATGACTCCAAGTAATATCCTTAAAATGAGCTAATGCACAGCGGAAGATTTCTTTAATACCTGAGAATAAACATGCTTTAAAGTGTCAACCAAAAGGTTGGTGAGTTCATAGGTTTATCATAACAATCATTTCAATATATTAATAGTCCACAAGATTTTCGTTTATAAATATATGTACACTCGCAAGTGTATAAAATTATCCTATAAGTTGTAGGCACCCGGTAACAAGCCTTAACGTTCATGTTTTACCTTCTGAAGTACACCAGATTAGGTGTGTTTAAAATAACCTCGAAGTACTAAAGCATCCCAAAGTCAGGATGGGGTTTGTCAGGCCCAATAGATCTATCTTTAGGATTCGCGCCTACCGTACATAGACAAGTAGTTTAATGTTACCAAGCTAAGGGTATATTTCTGGTTTAAACCCACGTAGAATTAGTTTTAGTACTTGTGCCTATTTCGTAAAACATTAATAAAAACAGCGCATGTATTCTCAGTCCCAAAAATATATATAAAAGGGAGCAAATGAAACTCACAATACTGTATTTTGTAGTAAAAATACATATGACGTCATTGAACAAGTGTAATGTTGGCCTTGGATTCATGAACGTATCAATATTGAGATTCAATATTGCAAGAAAAGTACGTAGACGCAACGGAGATGATAAACACTAGTTTGACTCGCGAGCAATACTCTCGATCAATACCCATAACCTCCATAGCTATAACCCATAATTTCCTTAGCTTTATCCCGTTTGAAAACTTATTTTGAAATCGTCTGAGTATAACTCCGTCGTAGTATTTTATGTATACTAATAATATCATGAAATAATACAAAGAAAATATATATATGTAATTCGATTGAGAGAGTTTAGAGAAATATATTTTCAAGTTTCAATGAAATAATGAAACCTATTCAATTCTATTTATAATAGATTTTTGAATTATTAAAGTATGAATTATTAAAGTGAATTATTAAAGTGAATTATTAAAGTATGAATTATTAAAGTGAATTATTAAAGTATGAATTATTAAAGTGAATTATTAAAGTGAATTATTAAAGTATGAATTATTAAAGTAAATTATTAAAGTAAATTATTAAAGTATGAATTATTAAAGTGAATTATTAAAGTGAATTATTAAAGTATGAATTATTAAAGTGAATTATTAAAGTGAATTATTAAAGTATGAATTATTAAAATGAATTATTAAAGTATGAATTATTAAAGTGAATTATTAAAGTATGAATTATTAAAGTGAATTATTAAAGTATGAATTATTAAAGTTAAAGTAAAGTAAAAGTAAAAGTAAAGTAAAGGTAAAGTTAAAGTATAGTAAAAGTATAAAACTATATACGTATAATACGCGTATAAATATATATAATATTAATTTAAATCGTTATATATATTTAATAAAATAAAATATAAATATCGTTATCTTTATCATATTGGTTAAGTAATGAGTTGTCAAAAGTGGTTCTAGATATTTATAAAAGATATATACATTTTAATAATAAAGTTCTTTTTAAACTGAAAACGTTTTTTGTACTTTTGAAACTAAATTAAATAAATATGATAATTTTGTTTTCCAAAACTAAATATAGTTTAGAATCATTTTGTTAAAAGGTTAAAATAATAGAAATCGTTATATCATAAAACATTTTAGAAAAGTAGAATTATATATATTCATAATAGGTTTCAAGTTTTTAAATTACAGTCTGTTGGTGAAGCATGAGATAAAGTTCAAAGGTTTAATAAATGTATGAAATTATCTTAATGAAAAATGTCGAGTTACTTAACCTGTCGATATCCAACATCTAAGTTATTTACACTCCACGTTCTTACTTATAGATCACTTTACCATTTTCCGAATATTGTCAAAAAGAATAGATTTCTTAAATCACAATGGACCTCATAACATTGGCCCGTAATCATATCATAATGTATCTGATAATTCAATCATTTGATATTATCTCTTAATTCTGTCGATAAATATATCAAAACAAATACGTTCATGTAAAGTATCATATATCTAATACTTTGTTAATGTTTTCAGTTAATATTATATATTATATATACATATCTATATACACATAATTGTTCGTGAATCGTCGAACACGGTCAAAGGGTAATTGATTACATGAATGTAGTTCCAAACTTTTTGAGATTCAACATTACAAATTCTGCTTATCGTTTCGGAAACATATAAAGGTTAAGTTTAAATTTGGTCAGAAATTTCCGGGTCGTCACAGTACCTACCCGTTAGAGAAATTTCGTCCCGAAATTTGATCGAGGTCATCATGGCTAACCATAAAAATGTTTTCATGACGGATATGTGTTGATAGATAGGATTTTATTACCATAGAGTAATATGGATAAAATGATCCAATTACTCGAAGCGTATGAGTGAAGCTATCACAAAATAGTGGAATGAGGAAAATAAGTTTCGTCATAATTTTTGACGTATTCATGGTTGAATTCCGGAATTCAAGGGATTCAAAAAAAAAAAAAATCTTGGAAATCTATAAGATCTGTTTCTTTGAGATTTAAGGAAATTAGGATCTCTTTAATTAAATGCGATGATCTGTCCCGATTACTACGTCTGATATTTCCCTTATATATTTACCTTTTCCATTCCATTAGTTTTTAGCACCTCTATACTCAATTCCAATTTCAAAAGATTGCGAAAATGCTTAATCCATTTCTAATCCTTGTCCTTATCCTTACTATAGCAACAATCATTCTCCTTTTCCAACTTCCACCGGAGGAATCTATTTTCTTCTACTTCGCCTTTGGGGTTATAGTGTTTTTAATTCTCCCGTATCTTTATGTTACGATAAACATTGATATACACGGTTTGTAATTTATGTGTTGTTATTGGACTTTATATTCTCCCTTACATTTCGGAGTTTCATACTTTTGTTATCTCTTCTCGGCTTTAAGTCAAGCGAATAATGGTCCAGAATTAGTAGGTATGAAGTTTTGGATGAACATAGTTAATGTTCTAAGAAGGAAATCGTAATGGTACGATCTTGATTTGGAAAATTACCAGAATATCCAGAAAGATAGAACTATCAAGAAGATATGTTCTTAATATGTTTGGAGATTTGGTAGAATGTAAGAGTCATGTAAATGGCACATGATGACGGTATGTTATGTGAATCATCACGTTCCATTAGAAACTCAGCATGACTTACTGTAATATAATCACGGTGATCAAGTGTCATTATATTATACTAGTTCATGCTTCAGTTCCCAACACTACTTCAAAAATATTCCTATTTTAAATTCGAAAGTTTCAGAATTTAGAAACTAAAATAGTTTCTTTTATGATATAATACAGACATCACGAAGAGGTAAATGATTTCAGATAAGAATAATTTTGGAAATATCTTCAGAAATATGGAGGATATTTATAATGAAAGATACGATGATATCTTAAAATTTCTAATATCAGAGGATGATGAAGAATATTGTCCGTAAGGGTTTAGAGTCAGGAGCAAGGTATTCGATAATGACTTCAGCAGACACGGAATCATTTGGATTCTTTAAAGGTAGATTTCGTCCTTGTGATTTATCTACAGCCTTCTTCATGGTTTGCTCAATCCGTATTTTTCAGTACCAAATCTTCTCTTTTTCTGAGCTTTGCCAACACACTACTCTTTATCATCAAACTTTTTACTGTTAAGGTCGTTTATAGTTTTTGCTGCTTTATCAGTATTTCAAGAACTAGTTCGCAGTTGAGGGTGTTTTTTAGAAACTTCACATTCAAAGTATATAAGTCCAGAAGATAGACACATATAATTGTTGGCGTAGACATGCTGCGAGATTTCAAAATACTGACTGCTAATTTTTGATGATTCGTATGGTAATTCTCGTTACAAGATGCAGATGAGTAAATGATGGGATTTTGATAAATATAAAGATTTTTCGGGAAGTCAAAGATCAATGAAGTTGTTAATAAGTTTACTGCTAATGTGGCGAGATATGAAAGGTTCCCCTGTAATAATGATGAAGGGGTAATCATTATAATAAGGCTTATTTGAATGAACAATTGAAGTTGGTTTGCTGGAGCTGTGACAAAATCGTCTATTTTTAGAAGGGATTGAAAAGTTATTTTAGCTAGTAAATGCCAAAAGGTCTGACATGGATACATGTTAAATTATGACTTTGGTTTCAAGAGTTTTTCAGGTACGTAACTGTGGATAACATGTGGTTGGATCATCATCTCGATTGTTCATTATTTGAAGTGTCTTCAGGTATTTCGAAGGGCTTGAACACAGATTATAATCATTAATATACATACGATGTTCTAACACAGTTTTGAAGTTAAAGTATAGCTTTGAAAGATGTAAGAATCTAAGAGTGATGATATCGTTTATAACTTGAATTGAATTCGGTGATTTCAAAATCAGAATATGTAATTAGATTTTTGAATGAGTATGGTTGTTTTGATTTCTATAAAAGAATGTATATTGTTGTGAAAGTAGGGAGTATAATGGATGATTTGCTGAATCAGATTTCAAAGAATGTAACATATTAATTGTGAATTTATATATCTCTCGGGTATTACCTACCCGTTAAAAAAAATGTCACAATTAATATTTTGTACAAAAGAATTTTATTACAGTCTTTATGGAAATATATGTGTATATTTCTTCAGATGTAATATAGATTTAATGAGTTAATATTAAATTAAACTCACTTGATTTATGGTTAAGGCTAGGATAGATAATTTCTAAACTTTAGAAATTACATAATCGTCGTAGAATGTTTTCCCAATGAAGTTATGAATCAATACTTCATCGTTGTGGTATTCCTTAGTATCTACAGGGCGTATGACGTCGATGCTCATGGGACAGATTGTGAAGTTGAGGTTTGCGATGCGGTTGTTGTTTGTGGTGGTAATGGTACTGTTGGTGTTGCTGATGGTGGTACTGTTTATGCTGCTGGTGCTGCTGCTGGTGTTTGTAACCTTTGCACCATATTCTCCAAAGCCACTACCCGAGCATGAAGCTCGTTGACTTCTTCTATTACACCGGGGTGATTGTCGGTTTGGACGAGCGGATAAATAAAATCTAGAATTTGGTGTAGTATGTAATCGTGACGAGATACTCTAGAAATAAGAGAGAAAATGGTGTTTCGGATAGGTTCGCCGGTAAGTGCTTCAGGTTCTTCGCCAAGAGGGCAATGTGGTGGATGGAAGGGATCACCTTCTTCTTGTCTCCAATGATTAAGGAGGCTACGAACCCATCCCCAATTCATCCAGAATAGATGATGACTAATTGGTTGATCCATTCCGGTCACACTACTTTCGGAACTTGAGTGGGATTCCATTTTGGAATCCGAGGGACTTGAACTAATGACGAATTCCATTTCGTACGATTGAATAAAGAATTTTTCGATATGAAATGATTTTCTGGCTATCGGGTGATATTCTAATTATATGGAGCAAAAGGTTTCGTAGATTACGGAGGAATTTACGGAATATGTCAGGCAAAGTTTACAGTAACAGATACGCTAAGATATGAATTAGCAGATACGCTAAGATATGAATTTTGTCTATACACTATTCATGCAATCAATGCAATAAGATGTATCTAGACTAAGAATGATAAGCAGGTAATTTCCGACAAGAATGATGAGCAAAACTTTTGAAATGCAGACACGGTCGAAGTCCAGACTCACTAATGCATCCTAACGACTATCAGTTAGACACACTAATGCAGACCTGGTTCACTAAGACCACCGCTCTGATACCAACTGAAAGGACCCGTTCATATACATTATAAACGATTCACAATAGTTGATTACATCGCGAGGTATTTGACCTCTATATGATACATTTTACAAAAATTGCATTTGTTTTTAAAAGACAAACTTTCTTTACAACGAAAATTGACGGTATGCACACCATTTCATAATACATCCAACTATAATTGACTTAATAATAATCTTGATGAACTCAATGACTTGAATGCAACGTCTTTCAAAATATGCCATGAATGACTCCAAGTAATATCCTTAAAATGAGCTAATGCACAGCGGAAGATTTCTTTAATACCTGAGAATAAACATGCTTTAAAGTGTCAACCAAAAGGTTGGTGAGTTCATAGGTTTATCATAACAATCATTTCAATATATTAATAGTCCACAAGATTTTCGTTTATAAATATATGTACACTCGCAAGTGTATAAAATTATCCTATAAGTTGTAGGCACCCGGTAACAAGCCTTAACGTTCATGTTTTACCCTCTGAAGTACACCAGATCAGGTGTGCTAAAATAACCTCGAAGTACTAAAGCATCCCATAGTCAGGATGGGGTTTGTCAGGCCCAATAGATCTATCTTTAGGATTCGCGCCTACCGTACATAGACAAGTAGTTTAATGTTACCAAGCTAAGGGTATATTTCTGGTTTAAACCCACGTAGAATTAGTTTTAGTACTTGTGCCTATTTCGTAAAACATTAATAAAAACAGCGCATGTATTCTCAGTCCCAAAAATATATATAAAAGGGAGCAAATGAAACTCACAATACTGTATTTTGTAGTAAAAATACATATGACGTCATTGAACAAGTGTAATGTTGGCCTTGGATTCACGAACGTATCAATATTGAGATTCAATATTGCAAGAAAAGTACGTAGACGCAACGGAGATGATAAACACTAGTTTGACTCGCGAGCAATACTCTCGATCAATACCCATAACCTCCATAGCTATAACCCATAATTTCCTTAGCTTTATCCCGTTTGAAAACTTATTTTGAAATCGTCTGAGTATAACTCCGTCGTAGTATTTTATGTATACTAATAATATCATGAAATAATACAAAGAAAATATATATATGTAATTCGATTGAGAGAGTTTAGAGAAATATATTTTCAAGTTTCAATGAAATAATGAAACCTATTCAATTCTATTTATAATAGATTTTTGAATTATTAAAGTATGAATTATTAAAGTGAATTATTAAAGTGAATTATTAAAGTATGAATTATTAAAGTGAATTATTAAAGTATGAATTATTAAAGTGAATTATTAAAGTGAATTATTAAAGTATGAATTATTAAAGTGAATTATTAAAGTAAATTATTAAAGTATGAATTATTAAAGTGAATTATTAAAGTGAATTATTAAAGTATAAATTATTAAAGTGAATTATTAAAGTGAATTATTAAAGTATGAATTATTAAAATGAATTATTAAAGTATGAATTATTAAAGTGAATTATTAAAGTATGAATTATTAAAGTGAATTATTAAAGTATAATTATTAAAGTTAAAGTAAAGTAAAAGTAAAAGTAAAGTAAAGGTAAAGTTAAAGTATAGTAAAAGTATAAAACTATATACGTATAATACGCGTATAAATATATATAATATTAATTTAAATCGTTATATATATTTAATAAAATAAAATATAAATATCGTTATCTTTATCATATTGGTTAAGTAATGAGTTGTCAAAAGTGGTTCTAGATATTTATAAAAGATATATACATTTTAATAATAAAGTTCTTTTTAAACTGAAAACGTTTTTTGTACTTTTGAAACTAAATCAAATAAATATGATAATTTTGTTTTCCAAAACTAAATAAAGTTTAGAATCATTTTGTTAAAAGGTTAAAATAATAGAAATCGTTATATCATAAAACATTTTAGAAAAGTAGAATTATATATATTCATAATAGGTTTCAAGTTTTTAAATTACAGTCTGTTGGTGAAGCATGGGAAAAAGTTCAAAGGTTTAATAAATGTATGAAATTATCTTAATGAAAAATGTCGAGTTACTTAACTTGTCGATATCCAACATCTAAGTTATTTACACTCCACGTTCTTACTTATAGATCACTTTACCATTTTCCGAATATTGTCAAAAAGAATAGATTTCTTAAATCGCAATGGACCTCATAACATTGGCCCGTAATCATATCATAATGTATCTGATAATTCAATCATTTGATATTATCTCTTAATTCTGTCGATAAATATATCGAAACAAATACGTTCATGTAAAGTATCATATATCTAATACTTTGTTAATGTTTTCAGTTAATATTATATATTATATATACATATCTATATACACATAATTGTTCGTGAATCGTCGAACACGGTCAAAGGGTAATTGATTACATGAATGTAGTTCCAAACTTTTTGAGATTCAACATTACAAATTCTGCTTATCGTTTCGGAAACATATAAAGGTTAAGTTTAAATTTGGTCAGAAATTTCCGGGTCGTCACAGTGGCCAAGTGATGTGCGAAAAGTGGTATATGAATTATCGTATGGAAAATACCGGTTTTAGAGATTGCTACACACTAACGGGCAGTGTACCCGATCGTGTAGTAGTATAGTAACTGGTTTAGTTCCGTGTATCGTTCCAAGGACAGTTATATCAGTCAAACTAAAATTAGAAACTATATTATGATTAACTAAGTGAATGAAAGTTAAAAGTACAAGTTTTATGTTTTGGTGGCTATTTAACAATTTAGCCAAATCAAAGAAGGTTAAATGTAAAAACAATATTTTTGTCTTTTAAGTTTATGAAATGATAATAAATGCAAATAAAGCAAGTAAGATAGTTTTGAATTAAATCAAAGAGATGAAATGTTTATCTAGATATTTTACCCTCGGTATTGGATGTATTTTTAGATATTAAGTCCTGATTGAATAATTATGTGTGTAGTTATCTAATAGGTTCACTAAGAGTTCTCTCGGATAAACACGCAAATACAATAACAAGATCAAGGGTTCCCTTTTCACTATGGTTCTTGTATTTGTAATCAAATAACTATAAGCATGCTAATCACCTAAATCGACTCGCCAAGAGTTCTCTTTAGCAAGTACTCAAACTAGAATTACTAAGCGAGGGCTCCCTATAACTTAGACCTTTTAGTTTGTGACTAGTTGATCAACAAAATCAAAGACTTGAATAACAATTGTCTTTGCGTTCGCTCTACACAATTCATTCCTATTTTGTTTAATCGTTTTAATCTAGTTTACCCCCTTGGTCCGGTTTAGCAAACAATCAATCTAAGACAAGTTGATTGTAAATCAATATGATACATCAACAAGAGTTCTCTTTATCAACAACATATCAATTAACTAGATACAAATGATTTTAACAACAATAAGCATGGTTCTTAATTCAAGCTTCAATCTATCACGCATAATACATTCAATCAATAAGATTACATCCAATACCTTGGTTATTAATCTAGACAAACATTATAGAAACTAGCCAACAATCATGGTAACAGACAACAATACAATCAAATTATTAACTGAAATCATTGCTGAGAACAAGTAAATAACCTACAAGAACAAGAGTTCTTGGATGAAAAAGGTTTTGATGGATGATGCTTTGATGTTGAGCCTCTTCAAAGAGGTTGGAGTTCTCCAATTTGCTCCTGAAAATCGCCTCTAAACTCTCTGGTTCGTATTCTGATTAAACAGTCCCTCAAAAACTGAAGTTTTAAAGTGGAGAAATTAGGTAAAAAAGCCAAAAAGTCAGCCACACCTACTACGGGACGTCGTCCCAAAATGCAGGACGGCGTCCCGAATTAAAGGTCAAGACGGCGTCTCGAACCCCCTAGACGGCGTCCCAGATCAAAAGCCAGGACGGCGTCTTCAATCCCTGGACGACGTCCTCAAGTACTGATTTTGACTGTTTCGTTTTCTTTTCAATATTACTTCATTCGGACGAAGCCTAACACCTTGGAAGCTTTGTTTTATCATTTTAAAGCACTAAATAGACCCTAAGTCGTATCGGGATCAACCAATGTCATAAATCATCAAAATTCTTTGTAAATCATTCTTCCGATACAAATTTGCGCATCTTGGCTTATCACTTGTAGAACACCTTCATTATCTTTGATTCTAGAGCGCTTTTAGTGATATTGCGATAGATATATATGATGTATTTGAGCAATATCAAAACACCCCACCCTTAAACCTTGCTTGTCCTCAAGCAATTCTTTCGTTACAAAGTAGAACAATATCAAACATAATCACACAATATAGATTACAAACATTACATGAATCACTCGAAGCACACGAAACACACACGTTGATATGAAACACAACTCACACTATATGAAACACACGCTTTAAGTAACACACTCACGCTATATACACTATGGAAACACACGCTTTAAGTATAGTACACTTTTATTGAAATCACACGCACGCTATATTCACAATGGAAACACACACACACATTTTTGGTAGATTAGAGCCAAGTATCCGAAAAATTTGATCCTTGGAAAATCAGGACCTTGATGAAAACGTTTTATGGTTTTGAAAATATCATGCTAGTTTTTAATACTAGACACGTTTTCCGATTTTGTCGGATTTTCTGAATTTTGAAAAATGAGTGCGGGTTTCCCGCTATTGGTCAAGCCAATCCCTCCCACGGTACCTAACATCATGAGATGTCGGTAGAAAATAATGTGCTTAGGAGGATACACATTACGTCCGGATATCATTGACAATTATGAGGTAATCATCTAATCCGTTAAATCAATCATTAAGATTGAGGTTCATCAGTCTTAAAAGCTGATATCTTACCTTTCTGGAGGTTATCCTTCCGGGGATCTGATAAATCACTAACATTTTGTGTATACATGGTGCCCCCCGTTTTACTAGTTAATCCCCCTCATTGAGACAAACCTTGACTACCAGTTTCCCTGTTTGACGTTGAGGCCTGGTAGATTTCCAGTCGATGTTAGTAATGACTTTTCAAGAGTTTTTATCACCCTACAACTGGTCTGGACTACATCTTCTGAATTGAATCAGTAAGTGTGTCATTCGGAAGACTTTACTTCCTTAAGGATGGAATGGATACATCCTATTGGTCATAATAGGTGGTCGGACGCAACATTGTCCTTGTTAGGAGAAACAATGAGGATCGTCCTTAAGGTTTTCGATCTGGCGCGAGATCCGGTTTCCGACCACGCTATACAATCACCGCTCTCTCACGGTTTACACTCGTTTTGGTACAAGTGACCTACAAGTTAGCTTACTAAACTAGTAGGATTTTCATTCAAATAATTGAATGATAGTGCAACTTCAAAGACTATTAATAATTTAAAATGTAAACCAATATTTATTTTCTAGATTTTAAGACCATAATGTGTATAATGTGGTTTTTGGGCTTTTAATCATTTTTAAGGCTACTTGAAAATTTTAAAATTTTTTAAATAATCTTATAATCAATTAAGTTTATAAAATATCTTTTAAAAATTTATATTTATAACGGAAATTCGGTTGTTATACCTGATCTTAATCCGTCGATAAATTTTAAAATCAATTTATAAAATTTAACCTTTTACAAGTTATGTTGCCTTGAACGCCTTAATTTTAGTAAAACGAGTTCCCGATAAATTTCTACTCCCCACCCCACACTTGAGATCATGCAAGGCCCTCATTGCATGAAATCAGAAAAAGGATTAAATTTAGAGGGCAAAGTGATAGGGTGATTGTAGAAATTTTCAATTTTTAACCTGTAAATCGTGGAACATGTAGACGGATGCTGCTGAACTTACTGCCAGCATAAGAGCATCGTCCAGTCCGCGATTATCATCATACACACATCATAATATCAAATGTCGCTGAACTTAATGCCAGTCTTTGAAGTTCAATCATGCTGCACAAATTAACAAACCACACAATTTATAATAAAAAGAACGGTGTTTTTACAACCACAACCGTTCGCAAATCCACACAATTAGCCAGTTAATACAAACCAAATATTGTCTAAAATCACACCACACAAATTAAATTGTCTCAAAACAAAGTACAAAATGATCAAAGGCACGCAGGCCTAGTTATCAAACGGCCAAAAATAATTACCCGAACCATCTCTGTACGGGCGTCCCTGTGGATATTGCTGCTCAAATCTGTTCCGAGCATCCTGCAACGCAGCGGTATTATCATAAATCGGGTGAGGCGGAGGTGGGTTTTGAGGATCCGTGTAATATTGGGGTGTCAGACGTGTCGTCCCATAGTACTGCTCGGGGTTGGAATAAAACAACTCTGAGTTATGGTTATTCCAATCAATACCATAACTCATCCATCCCTGATCGTGCACTTGAGCAATCTGTCGTTGCTCCATTCGCTGCTGACTACCCCACATTCGATCGTTGTGCATCCTTTGTTCGTTCGGGCTCAACCTCATGTTATTAACACTACCAACCAAACTGTCCCAACTTGATTGGGACGGATGCCACGGAACCTGTTCACCGACGTTAGTCTGTGCCTCCATTTCCGCCTCCTCTTCCTGCTGCTGCTCTTGCTGAACACCACGGCCACTTGCGTCACCTGCACCAACTGCCACAAAAGGCACCAAATGCCCATTTCTATCTTGCATAATGATTTCAGCATTAATATAAAAAACCTTTTTTAATGGTTTCATGACACTCGTATACTCCTGTAATCTGTCGAAATCAATGTTAAAGTGTCGGGCAATTCGGGTTATGTAGTGACCTCCCAGAAGTGGCTTCTGTACCCGTGTCTCAGTCGCAATGGCCAGGAAATAATTACCGATCAACCCAGGAATGTCGATATAGGCCCCCCACTTGATTTGATCCATAATCCACAAATCTAATGTTTTCACCTTCTCATGACCCTCAATCCTTGCATTAAAAGTGCATGCTATGAGTCTATGAAGCAGCTTATCATCCCGGGCTGCGATTTCGTTGTACCTGTGCTTGCTTGATCTAAAATGTGCAGGCGCATTATTTGGCTTACAAATTCTGCGCCAATAAGAGGTGTCATCAAAAACATGCCGGCCAATGTAATCAGAAGCCCGCATATATTCACCTAACTGATTATCGGTGAATTCCTCAAAAATTCCCAGAACTCTACAAAGCTGTAAACTGCTTATACCCCTATCTTGGCCCCCGAGACGAAACCGTAGAAACTCATTCGATAAATAGTCGCTGACATTGTTAAACCGCATGGTAGAGTAAAATTCTTTAAGCAGCACCGGATAGATTGGTTCATTGATGTTAAAAACCTGTTCCCAAGCGTGGGTGACTACTCTACCGTAAGGAATGGCGAGTAAATTAGAAACATGTCGGCGCATGCCCGCCTCTTCCAATGGCCCCCAGATAAAATACCAAGTGGCATTAATCGGCCTACGGTTTATTCTCTCAAACGTTTCTGTATAGTCTTCATCGTTCTGAACCTTTGTTAACCAAACTCGAGGATCATTTAGATCCTCCTCATCTTCTTCTCCGGAAGACGATGATGAATGATGTTGTTGTTGTGGTGGTGGTTGTTGTCGTGGTGGAGCCAAACCTGCTGTCCTTCCTCTTTTTGCCAGTCCTCCTCTTCTTGGTTGTCCCTGCAAAACATTACACACCACACCAAAAGAACATAGAAACCGTTGTGTTAATGTTAGCTAAAACATAACCGAGTAGCAGGAGAACTTAATCATTACATTCCTAGTTCAAAAAGTTATTATGATTCATTTAAACAAAAGTGCATGTTCATCATTTTAAACCAAAGTCAACCAAAGTCGTCATGAATTTGTTAAGACACCTTTAAAAATGAAAATCATAACTTCACAAAGTAGCACAAACTTAGGACTCAAAGATTCAAGTATGTTGTGTCATAGGTCATAACATTTAACTTTGCATTCTAATCATATTCATCACAAATCATAATACAATTTTCACAATTTTTAGCTCAAATGACCATCTTAACATCATACATTATGGCATTCCATTCCATTAATTTGATTCAACAGGCCCTTACAAATGAAAAACAAGCATACACATTTCATAAATTCATTACAATTCAACAATATGCTTAGAAATTCACTAACATTCAAAAATGACCCGGCCAAGTTGACATCAACATCACCAACACAATCATATACTTCACAAGAATCATAAACATCATACATAAACTCAACATCATAAATTAAGCATCCCAAATTCGGATTTAATTTCTACAAACCCTAGAATCATGAACAAACCCTTAAAAACATGTAATCTTTGCAAAATAAACACATTAAGGGCAATTAAACTACTAAGGTATGTTAATCTTAACAATAATCATGCAAAATCAAACACCCCACACTTATCCTTCACCAATTTATAGATATAGACATACAATTCAAGTAATTGATAAAGAAAAGTGTAAAAATGGAGTATCCATACCCAAAAGTTCATGATTTGAAGCTTGAATTTGAAGAAGAAATCGCGAAATTGAGGTAGAAATTAGGGTATTTGGAGAGTGGTTCGTGTTAGGGCAGAGAGAAATAGAGAAGAGTGTGTTTTGTGGATAAGAAATGAGTAGGTAGGTGTATAAAACGCGTATTATTTTCTGAATCAGGGGTTCAGGACGGCGTCTCGGTTAACAGGACGGCGTCTCGGTTTAAGAGTTGGGACGGCGTCTAGCGTTTTGGGACGGCGTCCCGGTTTGTAATGTGGGACGGCGTCTAGCGTTTTGGGACGGCGTCCCGTTTCACTAAAACTCACTGATCTGATTTTCTGAGTCGCGCGTGTTTAGAGGTCATACGTTAATCATTTTGTACCAAACTAAAATTTATCGCGCACACAATACAAACCTAATTACAATTGTGTACCAGTTTTTTTTACGAGTCGTTCACCAAACTCATCCCCATTTAGATTTAGGCGTTTTTCTTGAAGTTGAGGCTAACCTCATCCTCAATTTCTAGGGGACCATCAACATAGTGTTTGACCCGGTGGCCATTCACTTTAAAAATATCACCCTTCCCGTTCTCCATTTCGACTGTACCATAAGGGTACACCTTTCTAACAACAAACGGTCCCGTCCATCGGGACTTAAGCTTTCCGGGTGATAACTTGAAACGGGAATTATAAACAAGGACACGATCGCCTTCCATGAATTCCTTTGGACGTTTCAATCTTTTGTCGTGCCATTGTTTGGTTTTTTTCTTGTAAATTAGAGAGTTGTCATAGGCTTCAAGCCTCAACTCGTCTAATTCATTTAGTTGGGTCAAACGTAACCGACCCGCTTCTTGGTAATCCAAATTTCATGCCCTTAGCGCCCAATGTGCTTTATGTTCAATCTCCAACGGGAGATGGCATGCTTTTCCGTATACCATACGGAAAGGAGTTGTTCCAATCGGTGTTTTGTAGGCCGTGCGAAAGGCCCACAATGCATCGTTTAACTTGGTTGACCACTCTTTTGGATTGGCACCAACGGTCTTTTCAAGTATGCGTTTTAATGACCGGTTGGTGTTTTCTACTTGCCCACTCGTTTGGGGATGATAAGATGTCGAAATTTTATGAATTACTCCATATCTTTTCAATACCTTTTCCAATTGCTTATTGCAAAAGTGGGTGCCCCGGTCACTTATAAGAGCTTTTGGTGTGCCGAACCTAGAGAAAAGTTCCATCAAAAAGTTTACCACTACTCGGCCATCATTTGTTGGTAGAGGTTTTGCCTCCGCCCATTTAGAAACATAATCTATGGCGACAAGTATGTAGAGGTAAGAATGAGATTTTGGAAAGGGGCCCATAAAGTCAATTCCCCAAACATCGAACACCTCGCATACTTGGATGCTTTGTTGAGGCATTTCATCCCGTTTAGTTATTTGACCGGCCCGTTGGCACGCGTCACAAGCCTTACAAACAGCGTAGGCATCTTTGAATATTGTAGGCCAATAGAAACCGGCCTCATAAACTTTCTTCCCCATGATTTGGGGACCAAAGTGCCCACCTGTTGGACCAAGGTGACAGTCAAGCAGAATTTCGGTGCATTCCTTCCCCGAAACACACCGATGGATTATCCCATCGGGACACTGTTTAAAGAGATATGGGTGTTCCCAAAAATAGTATTTTAAGTCACTAAAGAATTTCTTTCTTTTCTGGTGTGACATACCGGTTTCTAGGAATCCACCCGCAAGATAGTTGGCAATGTCTACAAACCATGGATCATCAATTTTCTCAACTCTCATGAGATTTTCATCAGGAAAATTATCTTGGATAACTGTCTCATGTAGAATCCCAAGATTCGGGTTCTCAAGTCGAGAAAGGTGATCGGCAGCTAGGTTTTCGGCACCCTTTTTATCCTTTATATCGATGTCGAATTCTTGCAAAAGCAAGACCCAACGTATTAAACGGGGTTTAGCATCTTGCTTAGAAAGCAAGTACTTTAAAGCCGAGTGGTCGGTGTAGACAACCGTCTTTGCTAGCACTAAATAGGATCGGAATTTGTCAAACGAAAAGACGATTGCAAGGAGTTCCTTCTCGGTGGTAGTGTAATTAAGTTGGGCTCCTTGCAGTGTCTTACTAGCATAGTAAATGGGCTTGAAATGTTTTTCTATTCTTTGTCCCAAGACGGCACCAATAGCAAAGTCACTGGCGTCACACATAAGTTCGAATGGTATTGACCAATTCGGCGATATGAGAATCGGTGACTGCGTGAGCTTTGCTTTAAGAAGATTAAAGGCGGTAAGACACTCGTCCGTAAAGACAAATGGAGCGTCCTTCTCAAGAAGTTTGTTCATGGGGGTTGCAATTTTGGAAAAATCTTTAATGAACCGCCGGTAAAAACCGGCGTGCCCCAGAAAACTTCTAACACCTTTCACATTCGTTGGTGGTGGTAATTTGGCTATTACTTTCACTTTAGCCCGATCCACCTCAAGACCTGCACAAGAAATTTTATGACCCAATACAATTCCCTCTTTTACCATAAAATGGCATTTTTCCCAGTTTAGTACAAGATTTGATTCTTCACACCTAATCAACATACGCTCAAGATTTTTAAGACATGAGTCAAAAGAATCACCGAAGACTGAGAAGTCATCCATAAATACTTCCATAAAATCTTCAATCATGTCATGAAAAATAGCCACCATACACCTTTGGAAGGTAGCAGGAGCATTGCATAAGCCAAAAGGCATACGCCGATAGGAGAAAGTACCATAAGGACATGTAAAGGTCGTTTTCTCTTGGTCCTCGGGTGCTATAGGGATTTGGAAATATCCCGAGAAACCGTCAAGAAAACAATAAAAATTCTTTCCCGCTAATCTTTCCAACATTTGATCAATGTAAGGAAGGAGAAAATGGTCTTTTCGGGTAGCATCATTTAATTTCCTGTAGTCAATGCATACCCTCCAACCCGTGATAGTCCTGGTAGAAATTAATTGGTCGTCTTCATTTGTGACAACGGTCATGCCACCCTTTTTGGGCACGCATTGGACCGGACTCACCCAAGGACTATCCGAAATTGGATAAATAAGACCCGCATCTAGGAGTTTTACAATCTCCTTCTTAACAACTTCTTGCATATTGGGGTTGAGTCGCCTTTGTCTTTGTACACACGGCTTATAGTTATCTTCCATTAATATCTTATGTGTACAATAAGAGGGACTTATACCCTTGATGTCATGAATTTTCCATGCTAGAGCCGTTTTATGGGCTTTTAACATGGAAACAAGCTTAGATTTCTCACTTACAGAGAGTTCAGATGAAATGATCACCGGGAGAGTAGAACCTTCTTGTAGGTAAGCATATTCCAAGTGACTTGGAAGTGGCTTTATTTCCAAAACGGGAGGTTCTTCAATCGATGTTTTACATCGGTATTCATTCCCTAAATCCAACTTTCTGTACTCTTCATCATTTGGCTCATACCCGTTAGCCATCAAAGTGGTCAACATCTCCACTTCTTCCACCATTGTTTCATCATCACCTTCCGCAAAAATGCATTCTCCTGTACCTTGCAATTCTGGAAATTCCTGCAATAACTCCGAATACGTGTCTACGGTTTGCAAATAATAACATTGATCATCAGTAGACTCGGGGTATTGCAAGGCATGGTCAACGGAAAAGGTAACCTTCATATCCTCAATACTAAGGGTCAATTTCTGCCCATGAACATCTATCATAGCTCTAGCGGTATTGAGGAAAGGTCGACCTAATATAAGAGGCACACGTGTGTCCTCCTCCATGTCTAGAATTACAAAATCAGCCGGAAATACTAGGGTACCGACTTTTACTAACATATTCTCTAAAATTCCACGAGGAAATTTAACAGAGCGGTCTGCTAGTTGGATTGCCATTCGAGTTGGTTTCAGTTCCCCGGGGTTTAGCTTAACATATAATGAATAAGGCATTAAATTTATGCTAGCCCCTAAATCCGCTAATGCTTTAATGCATTCCAAATCTCCCAGGAGACATGGTATGGTAAAACTTCCAGGATCAGCTAACTTTTTCGGTATTTTGTTCATCAAAATTGCTGAACAATTAGCATTCATGGTGACGGATGAAAGTTCCTCCATTTTCTTTCGATTAGTAAGTAAGTCTTTTAAAAACTTAGCATACTTGGGCATACTTGAGATTACATCAATGAAAGGCATGTTTATGTTAATTTGTTTAAACATATCTAGGAATTTCGACCTTTCGGCCTCTAGCCTCTCTTGTTGTTGTTTTCTTGGGTATGGGAGCGGTAGTTGATATGGTTTTACTACGGGTTTTTCCCGTTCTTCCTTTTCAACCACTTTTTTCGGCTCCTTAACCGGTTCATCATTTTGGTTCAATGGAACCCTGAAATCAGAATTTTTGGGCATTATTGGAGCATCGTATGCTAGACCACTCCGTGTGGTGATAACATTTGCGTGCTCATTTCGTGGGTTTTTACTGGTATCGCCCGGTAAACTACCTGGTTTCCTCTCGCTCAGTAAATTGGCTAAACCACTCATTTGTTTTTCTAAATTTTGAATTGATGCTTGTTGGTTTTCTAAATTGATGTTCGTTTTTCTCGTTGGTTTGGTTTATATTTGTGACAAGATGAGTTTGTGATGTAATTAACTTTTCCAACATACTCTCTAAATTTGACTTTTTCTCTTCCTGTTGGGGTTTTTGGTAAAAACCCGGAGTTTGTTGTTGGAACCCACTACTTGACCCTTGTTGAAAATTGGAAGTTTGACCTTGAGGGTTGTAGGGGTTGTTAAAGTTCCGGTTAAATTGGGCTCTTCCCTGAAACTGGTTATTATTTCTTTGGCTTATGAAAGCCACTTCTTCTTTTTGAGCCATGGTTAACCCGGCATCACAATCTTTTCCTAAGTGGAGACCTCCACAGTATTCACAACCTACTTTCATACTATGGATTTCCTTGGTGATTTTGTCCATGTTTCGGACAACACCATCTATTTTTACACCTAGGGAGCTTAAGTCATCATAAGCACCGGCGCTTTGGACTTGAGCATTTCGAGTAATTGGGCGTTCTTGATGCCACTCATGAGAATAATCGGCTAGTTTCTCGATTATCTCATAAGCCTCTTGCTCGGTTTTGTCCATAAGAGAACCACCGGCCGCTTGGTCAATTGAAATTCGGGTTGCTACATCACAACCTTTGTAAAAGATTTGGACCTTTTGAAAGGTATCCAAACCATGGTTTGGACAACCTCTTAGCATTTTGGAAAATCGATTCCATGCTTCGTACAGGGTTTCCATCGGCTTTTGACAGAATTGGGTAATTTCGTGTTGGAGTCTCGCGGACTTGGATGCTGGAAAATATTTCTTAAGAAATTTTTCCAACATACCATCCCACGTTTCTATCGTAGCCTCAGCCAATGAATCTAACCAACTTCGTGCTTCCCCTTGGAGTGTCCAAGGGAAAAGTCTTAATAATATGGCCTGGTCAGTTTCTGGTTTAAGTTTAAATAGAAGACATATCTCTTGAAAGAGACGAATATGTTCGTTTTCATCTTCATTCGGACCACCACCAAATTGACACCTGTTATTAATCATTTGAAGAATAGGTCCTTTTATTTCAAAAGTTACCTCACCAGTAGGTGGAGTAATAGCACTACCTTGTCCGGTCCGGGTTGCTTTCATCTTTGCTGCCATTGATTGTCGTGGTACCAACGGTCTTTCTCCTTCCATTTCAAAATTTGGGGGTTGAACGGGTTTACCAAAGTCTGAATATCGAGGCTTGGTCGTACTTGATTCTGAATCAAAGGTTTCTTGCATTGATGAAGATTCAAAAATTTCAAGTACTTCTTTTGAAATCCTACCAAGCTTTCTATCAGGTTCTGTAAACGGTGTAAGTAATGGAGATTTTGAACTTCGGGTATGTGGCATATGCGACCTATAAACTGTCAATCACACAACTAACAAAAAT
Source organism: Rutidosis leptorrhynchoides (assembly GCF_046630445.1). Classification (NCBI taxonomy): domain Eukaryota; kingdom Viridiplantae; phylum Streptophyta; class Magnoliopsida; order Asterales; family Asteraceae; genus Rutidosis; species Rutidosis leptorrhynchoides. The sequence goes on along the minus strand of NC_092334.1, from coordinate 1,345,346 downwards.
TATTAAACATACCGATTCTATAAGTTTAACAATCAAATATTATTAAAAATTTAAAATAATTAAGAAACTACTTAATCACAAATCAGTTAATAATTCTATTTTGACACAAAACTGTCCCCGGCAGCGGCGCCAAAAACTTGATGTGCGAAAAGTGGTATATGAATTATCGTATGGAAAATACCGGTTTTAGAGATTGCTACACACTAACGGGCAGTGTACCCGATCGTGTAGTAGTATAGTAACTGGTTTAGTTCCGTGTATCGTTCCAAGGACAGTTATATCAGTCAAACTAAAATTAGAAACTATATTATGATTAACTAAGTGAATGAAAGTTAAAAGTACAAGTTTTATGTTTTGGTGGCTATTTAACGATTTAGCCAAATCAAAGAAGGTTAAATGTAAAAACAATATTTTTGTCTTTTAAGTTTATGAAATGATAATAAATGCAAATAAAGCAAGTAAGATAGTTTTGAATTAAATCAAAGAGATGAAATGTTTATCTAGATATTTTACCCTCGGTATTGGATGTATTTTTAGATATTAAGTCCTGATTGAATAATTATGTGTGTAGTTATCTAATAGGTTCACTAAGAGTTCTCTCGGATAAACACGCAAATACAATAACAAGATCAAGGGTTCCCTTTTCACTATGGTTCTTGTATTTGTAATCAAATAACTATAAGCATGCTAATCACCTAAATCGACTCGCCAAGAGTTCTCTTTAGCAAGTACTCAAACTAGAATTACTAAGCGAGGGCTCCCTATAACTTAGACCTTTTAGTTTGTGACTAGTTGATCAACAAAATCAAAGACTTGAATAACAATTGTCTTTGCGTTCGCTCTACACAATTCATTCCTATTTTGTTTAACCGTTTTAATCTAGTTTACCCCCTTGGTCCGGTTTAGCAAACAATCAATCTAAGACAAGTTGATTGTAAATCAATATGATACATCAACAAGAGTTCTCTTTATCAACAACATATCAATTAACTAGATACAAATGATTTTAACAACAATAAGCATGGTTCTTAATTCAAGCTTCAATCTATCACGCATAATACATTCAATCAATAAGATTACATCCAATACCTTGGTTATTAATCTAGACAAACATTATAGAAACTAGCCAACAATCATGGTAACAGACAACAATACAATCAAATTATTAACTGAAATCATTGCTGAGAACAAGTAAATAACCTACAAGAACAAGAGTTCTTGGATGAAAAAGGTTTTGATGGATGATGCCTTGATGTTGAGCCTCTTCAAAGAGGTTGGAGTTCTCCAATTTGCTCCTGAAAATCGCCTCTAAACTCTCTGGTTCGTATTCTGATTAAACAGTCCCTCAAAAACTGAAGTTTTAAAGTGGAGAAATTAGGTAAAAAAGCCAAAAAGTCGGCCACACCTACTACGGGACGTCGTCCCAAAATGCAGGACGGCGTCCCGAATTAAAGGTCAAGACGGCGTCTCGAACCCCCTAGACGGCGTCCCAGATCAAAAGCCAGGACGGCGTCTTCAATCCCTGGACGGCGTCCTCAAGTACTGATTTTGACTGTTTCGTTTTCTTTTCAATATTACTTCATTCGGACGAAGCCTAACACCTTGGAAGCTTTGTTTTATCATTTTAAAGCACTAAATAGACCCTAAGTCGTATCGGGATCAACCAATGTCATAAATCATCAAAATTCTTTGTAAATCATTCTTCCGATACAAATTTGCGCATCTTGGCTTATCACTTGTAGAACACCTTCATTATCTTTGATTCTAGAGCGTTTTTAGTGATATTACGATAGATATATATGATGTATTTGAGCAATATCACCAAGTCTTATTTCCGAGGAAGGAAATATCTGTGAAAGTGAGTTATAGTCCCACTTTTAAAATCTAATATTTTTGGGATGAGAATACATGCAGGTTTTATAAATGATTTACAAAATAGACACAAGTACGTGAAACTACATTCTATGGTTGAATTATCGAAATCGAATATGCCCCTTTTTATTAAGTCTGGTAATCAAAGAATTAGGGAACAGACACCCTAATTGACGCGAATCCTAAAGATAGATCTATTGGGCCTAACAAACCCCATCCAAAGTACCGAATGCTTTAGTACTTCGAAATTTATATCATATCCGAAGGGTGTCTCAGAATGATGGGGATATTCTTATATATGCATCTTGTTAATGTCGGTTACCAGGTGTTCACCATATGAATGATTTTTATCTCTATGTATGGGATGTGTATTGAAATATAAAATCTTGTGGTCTATTGTTACGATTTGATATATATAGGTTAAACCTATAACTCACCAACATTTTTGTTGACGTTTAAAGCATGTTTATTCTCAGGTGAATACTAAGAGCTTCCGCTGTTGCATAGTAAAATAAGAACAAGATTTGGAGTCCATGTTTGTATGATATTGTGTAAAAATTGCATTCAAGAAACATATGTCGATGTAATATATTTCTATTGTAAACCATTATGTAATGGTCGTGTGTAAACAGTATATTTTAGATTATCATTATTTGATAATCTACGTAATGTTTTTAAAACCTTTATTGATAAAATAAAGGTTATGGTTGTTTTAAAAATGAATGCAGTCTTTGAAAAACGTCTCATATAGAGGTCAAAACCTCGCAACGAAATCAATTAATATGGAATGTTTATAATCAATATAAACGGGACATTTCAAATAGTGTATCCCTGACTAGTGCTCGAGTATATATGATTATTCATGCTTGTATGCTTAATTTCGTCGTTAAATACTTTATAATAAATCATGAATTTAATACATATGCTACTGAGATAAGGTATATGATATGCATGTCGTTGGAAAACTGGTGAAAAATTAATAACTTTTCATTTAGAAAGCGTATGGTTTCGATGAACGGAAAAGATATAGTTAACTGAATTATCATTAAATTTAGTATTATTATTAAAATGATTATTATTATTACTATCGTCGTTATTATTATTACTATCTAATAATTATTATTTTTACTATTATCATTATCGTTATTAATATAAGTATTATCATTAAAAATTGTTATCGTTATTATTATTATTATTATTATTATTATTATTATTATTATTATTATTATTATTATTATTATTATTATTATTAGTATTATCATTAGTACTATTATAATTATTATTATTAGTATCATTATCATTAAAACTAATATTAGTATCATCTAATTATTATGATTACTATTACTATCATTATTATGAATGCGATATAAAAGATGACTAAAAGCTATTAAACAAATCGATTAGGAAATAATGAGTATAAGTATCATGATGAAATTAAAATATTGTAAGATATTGATTTAGATAAAAATATCGTTTTTATTATTCTTATCAGTATGATTATTATTAAAAGTATCATCAATATTAAAACTATCATTTTTATTAAAATTATTATTTTTAATAGAAATATCATTATCATTATTATTATAAAAATATCATTATTATTATCATTTTAGTATTATAATTTTGAACAGAATTATTATTTTTATATAAAATATTATTATTATAACAGTTAATATTAAAAAGTATCGTTATTATTAAAAGTATCATGATTAGAATTATTATTTTATTATTAATATCGTCATTAGTAAATAAATATTGTTATTATTATTAGTAGAATAATAATCATTATTATTATTATTATTACAAAATAATACAACTTTTACTTATTATTATTATTATTATTATCAATATTATTTTATCAAATAAATATGTGATACAAAGATATTTTTACCACACGTAATATAATTACATTAATAATACATACCACTATATTTTTATGATATTGAGTGAACTGTATAAATTTTACTACTTGAGATATATAAAAGTATATTTTTATCATATATAAATTTTAATATAAATTTTTATTTATTAATAAATGACCTGTATTATTTACTCTAATAAAATCTGAAAAATATATTTAAATATATAAAACGACTATATTTAAGTTATATAATAAACATGTATAGATTTTGGAAGTCATTTTCGGTCAAGTTAACTTTTGTTGACTTTTGCATATCGGTCTCGAGCATTAGGATTGTGATACACTACGACTTGACCTAAATTTTTAGACATATACTGATCAACATATAAATATACATACTTAATATAGGTTCGTGAATCCGAGGCCAACCCTACACTTGTTCAGTGCCGTCATTTGCATTATTGATACGAAATACAGTATCGTGAGTTCATTTGATCCTTTTTTATCAAATGCTTTTGCAATGTAAATTTTTGAGACTGAGAATACATGGAATGCTTTTATAAATGTTTGACGAGAAAGACACAAGCAAAACATTCCTCTAATGAATTAGTTGGACGTTATAATTGCCACTAATTGACGTGAATATTTCCCCCTGATTATTATAGCTTGGTAACCTAAGAATTAGTGTTTATTATAATTGTCACTAATTGACGCGAATCCTAAAGGTAGCTACCGGGTTTAACACCCCCACCCAGAATGTTCACTAGACAGTAGAGCTAGTGGGCGTGATGTTTAGTACTTCCAAGTTCTGTTTTGGGGATATTATTTATGCGCATTAAATGTTAAGGTCGGTTATCAAACAGAGATTATGTATAGAGAGAATGATTTTATACACAGGTTATGTGTATGTTATTTTGTACACGAGATATGCGTACGGCTATTAAAAATCGCGAGGCAACCTACGGGGGATAAAAGGATACGAACCTACTCTGCCAAGCATTATGAAAAATGGTTTCGTACAAAATATAGGTGTACTGTATTTAAATCTTGTGGTCTATCAAAATTACTGAATCTTATGGTTTTTATGATAAACTTATGAACTCACCAACCTTTTGGTTGACACTTTTAGAACATGTTTATTCTCAGGTATTAAAGAAATCTTCCGCTGTGCATTTTCTCATTTTAAAGATATTATTTGGAGTCATTCATGGCATATTTCAAAAGACGTTGCATTCGAGTCGTTGAGTTCAACAAGATTATTATTAAGTCAGTTATAGTTTGGATATATTAGGAAATGGTATGCATGCCTGTCAACTTTCAAAAGACGATACCATTTTTAGTCACTTCTCAAATTTCGAAACAAAATTTCCATTAACAGGTGGGTAATGTAACGACCCGACTTTTTCGACTTGCTTTTGTGCCTTGTGTTTCTGCGAAACTGCGTATTTGTGTGTACCGTGTTACTTTATACTCTAGAAATCTTTATATACATGGTTTACTTCCAATTATATGTTGAAACGTGCCTTAGAGTACGTAGGATACTTAACTTGTTCACCGGAAGCCTTTTTAATCGTTAGCGTTACTTGACGTTTCGATTAAACCGCGAACTGCGCGCACGTTTGACTTTTGTCGTAACCGGAATATTATGACTGCGAAATATTAATTATTATTTTATAATAATAATTACTTGGGCTTTTGGATGCTTAATTTTATTTAATTATTTACTAGATCACAATAGTTAGTCTTGTTGGACTTTCTACCTTATTGGACCTTAGCCTACCCTACACTAGCTAGTGGCCTAATTAATTAGCCCAAGTATTATTTACTAGTGACCCATAATAAATAAAATAAATGCCCATTTAATTAGATGAGTCATACTAGCATTTGGATAAGGATTATCCATAATGTTACATGGGATCCTAGCATAAGTACATACTTTAGACAACTACTAACCAAAAAGCAAAATGGTGTCTCACCCCTCCCCCTACAATACCTACGGCCACCATGGCCTCCACCTCACCAATCCATCTCAAAATTTGCCTATAAATACAACCCTCAACCCATTCATTTAACACTTGCTCTCATTTGATTTTCACACACACTTGCTCTCTTCTTTCCTTCCTTTCTAGTATTTCTTGTAAGTTTACTTTTCTTCTTCTTTTTCTTTTCTATTTCGTGGCATATCATCATCATTCTATGGAGATCAAGTTCCTTTATCTTTGATCTTGATTATATCTTGTTGATTCAAGCATGAATCCTTCAAGAACATGGAAGATTCAAGCTTTCTAGCCTTGAATCTTCACCAACTTTGTAGATCTATATTTTTCTTACTTTAATCTTGTTATTTTGTTAAAAAGATTCAAACTTGTGTTTGTAATCTTCATGTATCTTAAAGATCCAAGCTTTATGCTTCAAGATCTTCAAGAACAACCAAGATGCAAGCTTTCTAGCTTGAATCTTCATATCTTGTTGTTAGATCTAAGTTTTCTAGCTTATGATCTTGTTGTTTTGTTATAAAGATCAAAACTTGTGTTTATGGTCTTCATGAAACTTAAAGATCCAAGCTTTATGCTTCAAGATCTTCAAGAACAATAAAGGTTCAAGGTTTCTAGCTTTGCAACCTTGCAACTTGTGTGAATAGGATCCAATCTCTCTAGCTTAGGGTTCCATCACCTCAATTGACTTAGATTGTGCTCATACTTGTTTGATTGATGTAAAGTTTGTAACTTTGTTAGTAAATAGGACTTGTATTTGTGTTAAGACTAAGGATATGATGTAACCTTGGTTCATCATCCATCTAAGACTCTTAAATGAGTTGAGTTACCACTTGGTCTTAACATATTGTGTATTGATGGTAGAATCTTGGTCAAAAGTGATGCTAAACCATCAACGAGTTGTACACATGAAGCTACAAGCATCAAGGATGAGAACCGTGATGAGCATCAAGCACCAACAACCCCACCGGAGTACTTGTCCACTGATTTTTGTATCTTATCAGGCCACTTGGGCTACTGGAAAGTTTATTTTCAGTTATCTTGGTTCGAGTAATGATTTTCCGTTTAGGCCTCGTCTTAATCCGAGTTACGGTTTAGGATTTATGGGCCTCCGAGAGTCACTACACCCTATTAACGTTGTACTGAAATTTCTGACCTACTCGCACTTAAACTGTTGCCACGGTCAAACGAAGACGAGTTAGGTTCTGAAAATTGGTCAGAGGTTAGGGGACTCACATACGGAGCCATAGCCACTGACTAGGCGTATTTTCGATTTACGTAGAGGTCGTAGCAGCTGACCGAAGTCAGCCTATTGTTTCGATCTCTATTCTTATCGAACTTACTTAGCTTTTATGATGATGAATGATGATGATGATGACACTTAAACTTATTTTATGCACTATTAGAATTTATAAAGACAACCTACTGACCTAGTAACCCTTTACTTAGGTTTACGACCATTCGGACCGACTTACTACTTGCGTACTTTCATTACCGACTTTACCGCTTTTATCACTGTGAGTTATAGCATCCCTTTTTTACTTTAATTATTTTGGGACTGAGAATACATGCGCTTTTTACGTTTTACATACGAGGCATGAGTACTTAAACTTTATATGTGTGTGGGTTATACAACGGCATAAACTTTCCCCTTAGCTCGGTAACGTTTAGTCATTGGTTTTTGAACCGGTGAACGCGAATCTTAGATATGGATCCATAGGGTTTGATGTGACGACCCGGAAATTTCTGACCATATTTAAACTTAATCTTTATATAGTTTCGACACGATAAGCAAAGTCTGTAATGTTGTATCTCAAAATTTTTGAACTGTTTTATTACATTCATTTAAGTTCGACCATTCTCGATGATTCACGAACCATTATTTGTAAATATATATATATATATATATATATATATATATATATATATATATAAGAATATGAATTCTATAAAAATTGATGGTTATATATTGTAAATTATCAAAACGTATAAATATTAAATATTAAATACATAATTATAATATCAATATATTTAATTACAAATTAAAAGATAAATGTTATTATTTATGATTAATATTAATATCAGTATTATTAATATTACTGATTTATTATATATAGATATTGAATCTGATACATTTATATTGTTATATTATTATTACTAAATAATATAAATTATTATTTGTTATCATTATCATTTTTATAATAAATAGATTCATTATTGTTATTTATTAATATTATTATTAATTATAATTATGAATTATTAATATTATTATTATAAAAATCGTATTTGTGGATTCAGTCAGAATCTGTTTTATGTAACATCACACTGTATTTAATTTTGTTTATATCTCAAAATCTTTGCATAAGCAGTAGTAATCGTACAGATTAGTTGAGTTTACCCTCATTAAATTATTAATTTAAGTGTTTCTGATTGGTATTGCTGTCCTTCTTGTCTAATTCTGTTACCAGTCGAGATCATGGATCACAATATTACAATTTCAATCAATTATTACTAAAGTACCAATCACTCAATTACAATACATAATTCATCCTCTGCAATTCAAGAGCTTAAAAACAGAAAAGTGTAAAGATACATTTTCTGTAACGACCCGGAAATTTCCGACCAAATTTAAACCCTAATCTCTATATGTTTTCGACACGATAAGCAAAATCTGTAATGTTGAGTCTAAAAAATTTGAAATCTATATTCGGATAATCAGTTACCCTTTGACCAAGCCTGACGATTCACGAACATTTATGTGTATATACGATATATACTTAGTAATTGATAACGTTAACAAGGTATATATAAATACATAAATATTATCATATATATATATATATAATGTATTATATATTAAATGTATGGAAATTTAACACTCAAAATAAGTTACTATATATAATCATTAAATATTATATGATTAATAATATATAATGGTAATGTATTAAATTTAATTACAAACTAAAATATCGTTGTTATAAGGATATTATTATTACTTTCAATAGTGGCATCAATATTAATATTATTATTAATATTAGGATCAGTAATATCAATAGTATTATTTTCAATACATGACATATAGATATGAACATTTGATATAATTTGTTATATCTACTAATATTATTATTATCATTAATAATATTAGTATTATTATAATTATTAATATTATTGTATAAATTATATAGTTATTATTAGCATTATTATTAATAATAATCTTATTATTATTACCATTATAAATTTTATTAATAGTATTTATAATATTAGGTGTATTATCATTGTTATATATATTAATTAATAAGATTAGATATATATATATATATATATATAAAACTAGTATATAGATATAGTTATGTACAAATAATATAAACTCAGATAAATACAAATATACATATAGATATTACAGATTTATTTATGTTATATAAACACTGATTTGTACGCATAATTTTCCTTCAATTATCAGACCCAATAATTTCTCTATCTGTTTCCTTTCTCTCCTGACTTCTTGTTCCCACCTGTGACCCAAAACTGTCGACATCTGCACACCATATATTCATCAATCAGTTTAATTTGTCAAGAAAATCCATTCGATGCTTTCATTTTTATTGTCAATCGTCAATATCAAACAAATCAGTCTGATGAATTAAACTGAGATTTAGACATATAAGCTCGGTTTATCTGTTCTTGAAACCAAAACACCTTAGCTCAATTTCATTCGAATTTTAAAAAAATATTAATGCAGTTTTATTAAGAGTCACTTATGAAAACTTTCTGCAAACGATCATTTTCCAATTCTTAATATCAATTACGAATTTTGAGGTCAAAGAATTGGTTTTAAAAGTCAACAGATTCTTTTTCTTTCGAATTCGTAAATTATATGTTGTATCTGTATCAATTGACGGTCCAGACAGTTTCTTTGAACCATTTAAAACTTAATTCGTTCAGGAATTTTTGTCTAAAACTGCCCAAAATCCGAAAATGTAATTTGAGTTGTTTATGTTCATCGTGAGTATACCACAGGTCTGTATACATTTTTTTTTTAGTTCATTTTGTTTAAATTGTACCAAATAACTATTAGGGATAATTTTTAATAAAGTCTCAAGGAGTAAATAAAATCTTGATTTGTGATTTTGTTTATGTTCTGGGTTTCATGGTCGATGGATTATAGAAGGAGAAGATGAAATAGAAAGGTATTATATATATATATATTTAAGAAGGAATTAAATCAGAAAATCTGAAATGGTCGGGTGGTTCGATCCCCTTGCGGGTTAACTAGTGGTCAGAGGTTCGAATCTTAGCAGGGTCTGGGATTATTTTTGGAACTAATTCATTTTGAGGTAATCTTCATTATCTATTTATTATTGATATTATTACTTATTATTATTATTATTATTATTATTATTATTATTATTATTATTATTATTATTATTATTATTATTATTATTAATATTAATATCATTATTATTACTACTAATTAACATCCTTATCAAAAAGTAGCATTATTATGATTATTAATATCAAAACTATAAATTTTATAAAAATTATTATTATTATTATTACTAATTTATCATTATTGTTATTATTATGATTAATAAATCTAATTACTATTATTCATTAATATAATCTTAGTATTACTGCAATTGTTAATTTAACAAAAGATTTTTGTATAAATATATATATATATATATATATATATATATATATATATATATATATATATATATATATATATATATACACAAAACAGCTATGTTAACATTTTTAATAACTATTAAGTATTTATTTAGAACATACAAAATATATAGTTAATTGATGAACCATATAAATTATTAATATAAGAAGTATACTAATAATAATATAACTGTGAATATTGATAAGTATACAAATGTTATAGGTTCGTGAATCCAAGACCAACCCTATACGTGTTCAATGATGTTATATGTATTTTTACTACAAAATACAGTATGGTGAGTATATAGTCCCTTTTAAACTCTAAATATTTTTGGGCTGAGAATACATGCGCTGTTTTTATAAATGATTTACGTTATGGACATCAGTAACTGAAAAATATATTCTACGTTGAGTTGTACCACTGGCATACTTCCCTGTAGCTTGGTAACTAATATTTACAGCGGTATTGTAAACGCGAATCCTGTTGATAGATCTATCGGGCCTGACAACCCCAACCGGACTGGACGACCAGTATTCAACGGTTGCACAGTACTTCGTTTCGTGACTACACTTGGTACAGTGTAGTAAGATTTCATATTAAAGGGAATATGCGACGTGATTAAATGTTAAGTATGGTTACCAAGTGCTCAACCACTTAGAATATTTTTATTAAATGTTTATATATGAAAAATTGTGGTCTATAGTTATAACACTGCTAGCATCAAACCTATATATCTCACCAACTTTATGTTGACTTTTTAAAGCATGTTATTCTCAGGTACGAATTAAGTCTTCCGCTGTGCATTAGCTCATATTAAGGACATTACTTGGAGTCGATCATCGCGATGGGACCAACTGTTGATGATATCATCCGGGAGGATAAGGACGGGTCTTTACAGGTGGTATCAGAGCGTTGGTCCTAGCGAACCAGGCCTTGCATTAGTGTGTCTAACTAGTAGCTGTTATGATACATTAGTGAGTCTGGACTTTGACCGTGTCTACCTGCCAAAAAGTTTTGCTTATCATTTCTAGTCGTAAATTATTTGCTTATTATCCTTAGGGAATTGCCTGCTTATCATTCATAAGTCTAGACACGTCTTACTGCATTTAGTGCATCGATAGTGTATAGACAAAATTCATATCATAGCATATCTGTTACTTTGGACTTTAGTTGATATCTTTTCAAAGATTCTCCGTAATTTACGGGATTTTGGTATTATATATACATATGTAAAGTATGTATAGAAGAATATCAAATCTAACTTCTATAATCTATTTCATATCAAAAATTCATTTTTCCGATTATACAAGATGGATTCCGCATCTAGTTCGAATTCCTCAGATTATGACAGCTATGCCGATATGAATTTTCATTCAAGCTCCGAAGGCAGCATCACCGGAATGGATCAACCAATCTCCCATCATCTATTCTGGATGAATTGGGGGTGGGTTCGTAATATACTAAGTCACTGGAGACATGAAGAGGGTGATCCCTTCCATCCACCAAATTGCCCTCTTGGCGATGAACCTGAAGCACTTACCGGCGAACCTGTTCGAGAAACCATTTTCTCTCTCATTTCTAGAGTATCTCGTCACGATTATATACTATCCCATATTTCAGATCTTGTTCATTCGCTCACTCCAACCACCAATCATCCCGGTGTACTAGCAGAAGTTAACGAACTTCGCGCTCGCGTGACGGCTTTGGAGAATATGGTGCGAAGGTTACAAACACCAGCAGCAGCACCAGCAGCATAATCCGTACCACCATCATCAACACCGACAGTACCCATATCACCCTCAACCACTACCGCGTCGTAAACCTCAACATCACAATTTGTACATCGGATATCAACATCACTCACCTCAATATCACTATCTGTACTTCGAGTACGATCTTCGTTTTACATATCATTCTATATCGATTATCTTCGCTTTACTTATCGTTCTATCTTATTTATTTTCATTCGACATGGCAATTATGTAGTCTCTAATGTTCTAGAGGTCATATAATCAAGTGCCAACAATAAATCAAATGAGTATAATATCTTATTGACTCATTAAATCTATGATTACATCCGAAGAAAATATATATGCAAGTATATTTTCATAAAGATTGTAATTAAAAATTCTTTCGTACAAACTGTTAATGATGAAAATATTTTAACGGGTGGGTAGTACCCGAGGAACATTTAGAATTTACATTAATAAGTTACATTGTACATTTTTTCGAATCTGATTCAACGATCTTTTGCTATCTTGCTTACAACTACCGATATTCGTATCTGTTCACCACCGAATAACCATTTTTATTCAAATTTCATATTTGGATTTTTATCTATCAGAATCCAACAAGTGGCATAATGAAGAAAACATTGGACAAAATAAAAAGTGCTAGAAACAAACAAATTAATTATGAGAAATTCTGTTAGGAATCCACGCTAACTGTTCCTAGTTAACTGTTCCCAGCTAACTATTAATTCCGTATTACATTTTATCGCAATTTAATTTATTGTCATTTAAGTTCTGTTATTTATTTTACGCACTTTAAATAACGGGACACGTACACAAGGTTTCGACCTATCATATCGACCCATCTATATATATATTCCGGAACAACCATAGACACTCTATATGTGAATGTTGGAGTTGGCTATACAGGGTCGGAGTTGATTCCAAAATATATATATACTTTGAGTTGTGATCGACACTGAGACCGGTACACGGGTCACGATACGTATTATTTAATTCGAATATTAAATATTAAATTATATATGAATCATTGAACTATTGAACTATCGGACTATTGGACTGCTAACTTTGGACAATTAAAATGAATTAAAATATTGATCATAACATATGAAACTAAACAATTCTTCAAGTTTGCCACTTGATTTCATTCTAAACCTCATTTGTACCTCGACAATTACAATTCGCGTTCAAACCTTTCATGATTCTTGAAAACACCTCGATCGAGAAGTTGAACTCGCCGCACCTCGTTTACGGAAGGAAGATTTATGCATATAGTTATACACCTGAAAACTCTCGAAAACCGAGTCAACAGTTAACACGTAGCAGTGATAATTCCTTTGGTGTTATTATTACCCAAAATAACTTTGTAATCCCTTTCCAAAATTAGCCAATTTTATCACAGCTTCAACAAGTTAACTTCGACTTCTCAGAAAGGTTAGTCTCAATATATACGTTATTCTTGCGCAGTCGCTACCAGAAAACCCTTTTATATTCCACCATACTACCATAAGCGTTTAATCATCTAAAAACACAATTCGCTCAAAAACACCTCGGATTGATAACCGACGATTCAGTTATGGCTGCATTAAATGCAGAGGAAACAGTAAATTCATAGATAGCCTAAATAGCCAAAAGTTTGATGATAAAGAAGGGAGTGTTAGGAACGCTCGATAGAAAATTTGGTACGAAAAAAAAAAAAAAAAACGGTTTGAGCTAACCATGAAGGAAACAAAGAACAAATACAAGGACTGAACCTGTCTTCAAAGAATCCAAACGATTCAGTGCCTCCTGAAACCGTTAGTATGAACCCTACTCCTTATTCTAAACTTTTTCAGATGATATTATTCATCATCATCTTATCTTAGATATTATAAGATATCTTCATATTTTCCGCTATACATATTCTCCATAATTCTAAAGATATTTTCACAGCTATTCCTATCTGCAATCATCTATCTCCCCGTAATATCTGCGTTACAACATAAAAGAAACTGTGGTAGTTTCTAAATTCTGAAATCTTAAAGTTTAAAATATGAATGTTTTGAAGCAGTGTTGGGAACTGATGCGTGAATTAGTATAATATAATGAAACTTGATCAACTTCATTATATTACAGTAAGTCACGTTGCGTTTCTAATGGAATGTGATGATTCACAGTACCATCATCATGTGCCATGTTACACGGCTCTTACAATCTATCCAATCTCTAAACATATCAAGACAATATTCTCTTGATGATTCGGTCTTTTCCAGGATATTCTGGTAATTTGACAAATCAAAAATCGTGCCATTACCAATTCTCTCTTAGGACATTAACTATATTCATTTCGAATTTCATACCTACGAATTCCGGACCATTACAAAAGATGCTTAGTTGAAAAGGAGGAAAAGAAAAAGAATGAAGCTCCGAAATAGAAATTGGAGTATAAATCGCAGTAAATGGAAGAGAGTATTAACTGTGGATGATAATGATTATAGAAAACAAAAGCAAGGACATCGAAGTATAAGGGAAGATATAAAACCCAATAATCACCCAGAAACTACAAACCGTGTATATCAATACGTATTACAACGTAAAGACACGGGAGAATAAGAAACATTATAATTCCAAGAAAATCATAAAAGTAAATAGATTCTTCTGGCGGCAAATGAAAAAGAAGAATGAAAGATATGAAGGTTAGAAGTATAATAAGAATCAGGATTGGATGGAACATATTAAGAATGAGTAGAGGAAGAAAGAATAAAAGGTGTGGAGAATAAGGAAAACGAAGGGGGTGGATTTATAGCAATATATCCAACAGAGAAATCAGGAACAGATTATTGCATTAATTAAAGAAGATTTTGATTTTCTAAATCGCCGAAGAACCAAATCTTATTACGTAAGATTTTCTTTAAATCCCTTAAATCCCGGAAGTCAATAGTAACTATGTCATCAGTTGAAACAAATACATTTATTTACTCATTTCACTCTTTTGTGATAGCTTCACTCGTGCGCTTGATTTGATCGAATTGTTTTATCCATATTTCTTAATACTGATAAAACTCCATTATTACCTCATATTTGTCATGAAAACATTCCTATTGTTATCCATGACAACCTCTACCAAATTTCGGGGACGAAATTTCTTTAACGGGTGGGTACTGTAACGACCCGGAAATTTCCGACCAAATTTAAACCCTAATCTCTATATGTTTTCGACACGATAAGCAAAATCTATAATGTTGAGTCTAAAAAATTTGAAATCTATATTCGGATAATCAGTTACCCTTTGACCAAGCCTGACGATTCACGAACATTTATGTGTATATACGATATATACTTAGTAATTGATAACGTTAACAAGGTATATATAAATACATAAATATTATCATATATATATATATATATAATGTATTATATATTAAATGTATGGAAATTTAACACTCAAAATAAGTTACTATATATAATCATTAAATATTATATGATTAATAATATATAATGGTAATGTATTAAATTTAATTACAAACTAAAATATCGTTGTTATAAGGATATTATTATTACTTTCAATAGTGGCATCAATATTAATATTATTATTAATATTAGGATCAGTAATATCAATAGTATTATTTTCAATACATGACATATAGATATGAACATTTGATATAATTTGTTATATCTACTAATATTATTATTATCATTAATAATATTAGTATTATTATAATTATTAATATTATTGTATAAATTATATAGTTATTATTAGCATTATTATTAATAATAATCTTATTATTATTACCATTATAAATTTTATTAATAGTATTTATAATATTAGGTGTATTATCATTGTTATATATATTAATTAATAAGATTAGATATATATATATATATATATATATAAAACTAGTATATAGATATAGTTATGTACAAATAATATAAACTCAGATAAATACAAATATACATATAGATATTACAGATTTATTTATGTTATATAAACACTGATTTGTACGCATAATTTTCCTTCAATTATCAGACCCAATAATTTCTCTATCTGTTTCCTTTCTCTCCTGACTTCTTGTTCCCACCTGTGACCCAAAACTGTCGACATCTGCACACCATATATTCATCAATCAGTTTAATTTGTCAAGAAAATCCATTCGATGCTTTCATTTTTATTGTCAATCGTCAATATCAAACAAATCAGTCTGATGAATTAAACTGAGATTTAGACATATAAGCTCGGTTTATCTGTTCTTGAAACCAAAACACCTTAGCTCAATTTCATTCGAATTTTAAAAAAATATTAATGCAGTTTTATTAAGAGTCACTTATGAAAACTTTCTGCAAACGATCATTTTCCAATTCTTAATATCAATTACGAATTTTGAGGTCAAAGAATTGGTTTTAAAAGTCAACAGATTCTTTTTCTTTCGAATTCGTAAATTATATGTTGTATCTGTATCAATTGACGGTCCAGACAGTTTCTTTGAACCATTTAAAACTTAATTCGTTCAGGAATTTTTGTCTAAAACTGCCCAAAATCCGAAAATGTAATTTGAGTTGTTTATGTTCATCGTGAGTATACCACAGGTCTGTATACATTTTTTTTTTAGTTCATTTTGTTTAAATTGTACCAAATAACTATTAGGGATAATTTTTAATAAAGTCTCAAGGAGTAAATAAAATCTTGATTTGTGATTTTGTTTATGTTCTGGGTTTCATGGTCGATGGATTATAGAAGGAGAAGATGAAATAGAAAGGTATTATATATATATATATTTAAGAAGGAATTAAATCAGAAAATCTGAAATGGTCGGGTGGTTCGATCCCCTTGCGGGTTAACTAGTGGTCAGAGGTTCGAATCTTAGCAGGGTCTGGGATTATTTTTGGAACTAATTCATTTTGAGGTAATCTTCATTATCTATTTATTATTGATATTATTACTTATTATTATTATTATTATTATTATTATTATTATTATTATTATTATTATTATTATTATTATTATTATTATTAATATTAATATCATTATTATTACTACTAATTAACATCCTTATCAAAAAGTAGCATTATTATGATTATTAATATCAAAACTATAAATTTTATAAAAATTATTATTATTATTATTACTAATTTATCATTATTGTTATTATTATGATTAATAAATCTAATTACTATTATTCATTAATATAATCTTAGTATTACTGCAATTGTTAATTTAACAAAAGATTTTTGTATAAATATATATATATATATATATATATATATATATATATATATATATACACAAAACAGCTATGTTAACATTTTTAATAACTATTAAGTATTTATTTAGAACATACAAAATATATAGTTAATTGATGAACCATATAAATTATTAATATAAGAAGTATACTAATAATAATATAACTGTGAATATTGATAAGTATACAAATGTTATAGGTTCGTGAATCCAAGACCAACCCTATACGTGTTCAATGATGTTATATGTATTTTTACTACAAAATACAGTATGGTGAGTATATAGTCCCTTTTAAACTCTAAATATTTTTGGGCTGAGAATACATGCGCTGTTTTTATAAATGATTTACGTTATGGACATCAGTAACTGAAAAATATATTCTACGTTGAGTTGTACCACTGGCATACTTCCCTGTAGCTTGGTAACTAATATTTACAGCGGTATTGTAAACGCGAATCCTGTTGATAGATCTATCGGGCCTGACAACCCCAACCGGACTGGACGACCAGTATTCAACGGTTGCACAGTACTTCGTTTCGTGACTACACTTGGTACAGTGTAGTAAGATTTCATATTAAAGGGAATATGCGACGTGATTAAATGTTAAGTATGGTTACCAAGTGCTCAACCACTTAGAATATTTTTATTAAATGTTTATATATGAAAAATTGTGGTCTATAGTTATAACACTGCTAGCATCAAACCTATATATCTCACCAACTTTATGTTGACTTTTTAAAGCATGTTATTCTCAGGTACGAATTAAGTCTTCCGCTGTGCATTAGCTCATATTAAGGACATTACTTGGAGTCGATCATCGCGATGGGACCAACTGTTGATGATATCATCCGGGAGGATAAGGACGGGTCTTTACATTTTGAAACCTCTGATCAACCTTAGGATGCCACCATCAAGAACCACCAACACCCTAACCCCCATCGATTAACATCACCACCATTATAATCTCACAACCATAACAAATGACCATCATCATCATTCTTTTGTTGCTATGATCGTTCCTACTGCTGCTTTATTACTTCTATTGCTGTTGTTGGACTTGAACTATCATCACACCACACCACCATCGTCGACTGATGTAACAACCGATAACCACCACTCATCACGAGTTGCTACTGCTACATAGGTATGTAAGCTTGTTACATTTGATTCATTCTTCGAGCACCATTACCACCACCTTAGTATCCTCTCTAAACCGAAGCACCACTTTTGAATCACCATTAAACTATCACCACCGCCCCTTTTATTCTAGTCCTATAGCCATAAAACACTGAGAAGAACACCAAAGGGCTACGGCTGTAACAACAAAATTATCACTTTCGCAAACCACTTGAACGTTATCCATTTTTTTCTCTCTCTCCTTCTCACACAGCTGCTGCTCGAGCTCTTTTAAATATGTGTTGATTTAAACTGCTAAAGAGACATATGCAAACATAAATATGTATAAGGATGTGGTGACTATATAAAGATAATTAATCCAGTGCGTGTCCTTCTCTTTCTCTTTGGGTCGACATGATTAAAGTGATGATCCAACTTGCTTGGTGAGTAATGATATTTTAATTTCTGTGGAGCCAGACACTCACGACTCCTATCTCCAAATATGGTTTAGGTCGACAACTATAAAGCCAATGAACCCCACTTCAATTATACTAAATTATGCAACTAGTGCTCATAGTTCAAATTTAAGACTTTAAGCCTTAAAGTATTTTTTTTTTTTTGATTTCTAATCGGGCGTCAATACCATTTGAGCGTGGACCCTAGTCCTCCATTTTAAACCATAATTCATTATTAAAATCAAATCTTTTATAGCGGGATTCTTCTTCCTAACAGAATCGGACGTCAATTAGTGATAAAAGTTGATTAAAGATTGATAAATGATATTAGAGTGCTGTCCCGTATCCCCTTCCTATTATTGATTCAAAAATAGATTTTTTTTTCTTACTGGCTTGTCCCACGTATCTATTTCGTACGCTATTTTTAAACAATGGGCCATTCGATTTTGTTAATTGAGCCGAGAGCTCTTTATTATTATTTTTTTTTTCCTAAACCGACAAGCAAAAACCACTTCTTCTTCCACTTATTGATTAATAATGATATTAAGATAAGATGAGTGGATATTTACATCCTTTTTAAAATATGCATGTGAACAAGTGGGATTAGGGGGTAGACATGGGAGTGCTTTTTAATTTTATATATGGGTAGGAGATATAGAAAGTAGCTGTAATCTAAAACCCAACGAATACCAATTGGGCCGTTATATTGGACTTTATAGTTGGACTCAGAAAAGCTGATGTTGGGCCGTGAGTGTTTGTTGTCTGTTGGGCCGAATTTTGTTGTTGTTTTCTGTTGGACCGATTCTGGTTTAGATTGGGATGAGAGATTTGGCAACATGATGATTATGGTTTAGTTATGATAATGATGGAATGATAAGTGTTTGATGATGATGAACTAAGTTAATCATGCGGGTTAAGATCAAGAACAAATCATTGGTTCAATAATTTAAAGGTGTTATCAGGTTAGCGGGAGGTCGTGGGTTCGAGACCAGGCAGAGGCAGTTTATTATTTTTTTTGGAAGCTTTTTCTTTTAAAGGTAGTTTTATGATTTTTATTATTATTATTATTAACATTATTATTATTATTAGTATTATCATTAAAAAGTTATATAAGGACCATCATTATTAGTATTATTAAATTATAACATTTTATTTTTACTAGTATTATCATTATTATTAGTATTATAAGTATTTTCATTTTTATTAACATTATCATTAGCATGGTTATTAGTAATATAATTATGATTATTATAAAAAAAAATAAAAAAAAAATTTTATTATTATTATTATTAAAAGATAAAACCACTCTTTATTTAATATCATTAATTTATCAAATAAATATTAAAACTATACTCAATATATATAACTTAACAATATTAATATATATTTTTTTAAGGAAACCTATAAAATTTTAATATATAAATCATATCCCTAATTATATATAAATTTTTCCGATTACAACTATAAATGTTAATATATATAAATGATATAGGTTCGTGAATCCGAGGCCAACCCGATACTTGTTCAATGTCGTCATATGTATTTTTACTACAAAATACAGTATGGTGAGTTCATTTGATTCCCTTTTTACTCATTACATTTTTGGGATGAGAATACATGCAAATGCTTTATTAACTGTTTTATAATATTTATATGTGTGAGTTTCATTAATCCTTTTTAAATGCTTTTGCAATATATATTTTTGGGACTGAGAATACATGCGCTGCTTTTATAAATGCTTTACGAGATAGACACAAGTAATCGAAACTACATTCTATGGTTGGATTATCTAATCGAATATGCCCTTTTTATTAAGTTTGGTAATCTAAGAATTAAGGAACAGACACCCTAATTGACGCGAACTCTAAAGATAGATCTATCGGGCCCAACAAGCCCCATCCAAAGTACCGGATGCTTTAGTACTTCGAAATTTATATCATGTCCGAAGGAGGATCCCGGAATGATGGGGATATTCTTATATACATATTGTGAATGTTTGTTACCAGGTGTTCAATCCATATGAATGATTTTTGTCTCTATGCATGGGACGTATGTTTATGAGAATTGGAAATATGAAATCTTGTGGTCTATTAAATTTATGAAATGATTATTTATGATAAACTGATGAACTCACCAACCTTTTGGTTGACACTTTAAAGCATGTTTATTCTCAGGTACGAAAGAAATCTTCCGCTGTGCATTTGATCATTTAAAAGATATTACTTGGAGTCATTCATGACATATTTCAAAAGACGTTGCATTCGAGTCGTTGAGTTTATCAAGATCTTTATTAAGTCAATTATAGTTGAATATAATATGAAATGGTATGCATGTCTGTCAACTTTAGATGTAATGAAAGTTTGTCTTTTCAAAACGAATGCAATGTTTGTAAAATGTATCATATAGAGGTCAAGTACTTCGCGATGTAATCAACTGTTGTGAATCGTTTATAATCGATATGGACTTCGTCCGGATGGATTAGGACGGGTCCTTTCAGTTGGTATCAGAGCGGTGGTCTTAGTGAACCAGGTCTTGCATTAGTGTGTCTAACTGATAGTTGTTTAGATGCATTAGTGGGTCTGGACTTCGACCGTGTCTGCATGTCAAAAGTTTTGCTTATCATTTTGTGTCAAAAATTACCTGCTTATCATTCTTAGAGAATCACTTGCTTATCATTCTTAGTCTAGACACGTTTTACTGCAGTGACTGCATGAATAGTGTATAGACAAAATTCATATCTTAGCGTATCTGCTACTTCATATCTTAGCGTATCTATTACTGTAACTTTGCCTGACAACTTCCGTAGATTCCTCCGTAACTTATGGGATTTTAGTATTATATATGCATATGTAAATTATGTATTGCAGGGTACTAATCTACATCCTATAATCTATTTCTTATCGAAAATCCTTCATCTGATCGTACGAGATGAATACTGCAACCAGTTCGAGTCCCTCAGATTCCAATAGCTATTCCGATAGTTATTCCGACAGCTATTCCGATATAGATGTTCACCTAAGCTCCGAAAACAGCGTCATCGGCATGAATCAACCAATCAGCCATTATCAATTCATCTGATGGGTTCGTAGTCGACTTAATTAATGGAAACGCGCAGAAGGCAATCCCTTCCACCAACCGAATTCACCTCTTTACAGTGAACCTGAAGCGTTTACCGGCGAACTTGTTCTAGACACCATTTTCAGTCTCATTTCCAGGGTAACTCGACAAGATTATATTCTATCCACAATTCTGAACCTTATTCATCCGCTCGTTCCGACCGACAATCATCCTGGAGTAATAAGTTAACGAACTTCGCGCCCGAATAATCAATTCGGAGAATATGGTGCAAAATGTACCAGCTCCAGCAACATCACCGGCACCAACAGTACCATCAACAATCCATGCTTCAATATCTTCATCTGTACTATGAGTATGATCTTCGTTCTACGTATCGTTCTACCTCATTTATCTTCGTTCGACATGGCGAATATGTAATCTCTAAAGTTTTAGAGATTATTTATTCTAGTTCCAACCGAAAAGCAAATGAGTTTAATATTATATTAACTCATTAAATCCATGAATACATCTGAAGAAAATATATATGTATATATTTTTTCATAAAGATTGTAATTAAAAATTCTTTCGTACAAATTGTTAATGGTGATAATATTTTAACGGGTAGGTAATACCCGAAGAATATTTAAATTTCACTTTAATAAGTTACACTGTACATTCGACGAAGCTGATTCAACAGTCATTTACTATCCTACTTACAACCACCAATATACGTATCCGTTTACCGCAGAATAACCATTTTCATTCAATTTCATATCTGGATTTTGACTTATCAGAATCCAACAGGTGGCATAATGAAGAAAACATTTGACAAAATAAAATATGTTAGAAACAAACAAATTAACTATGAGAAATTTTGTTAAGAATCCACGCTAACTGTTCCTAGTTAATTATTCCCAGCTAACTGATTACACTTTATTTATCGCAATTTAATTATCGCAATTTACATTCTCGCAATTTTATTTATCGTCATTTAATTTCTATTATTTACTTTACGCATTTTATTTATTGTCATTTAATTTCTGTATTTATTTTTCGCACTTTAAATATCGGGACACGTATACAAGGTTTTGACATATCATATCGACGCATCTATATATATTATTTGGAATCACCATAGACACTCTATATGCAGTAATGATCGAGTTCTCTATACAGGGTTGAGGTTGATTCTACAATAATATATATAGTTTGAGTTGTGATCGAGTCTGAGACGTATACGGGTCACGAAACGTATAATTAATTCGAATATTATATATTAAACTATATATGAATTATTGAACTGTAAGTTGTGGACTATCGACTGTGGACTAATAATATTGGACAATTAAAGTGAATTAAAATACTGATTATAACATATGAAACTAAATAATTCTTCAAGTTTGCCACTTGATTTCATCTTAAACCTCATTGTATCTCGACGATTACAATCTGCGTTCAAACCTTTCGTGATTCTTGAAAACACCTCAAATCGAGAGGATGAACCAATCACACTTCATCTACGTAAGAAGAGATTGATGCATATAGTTATGCACCTGAAAAACTCTCGGAAACTGAGTAACTGTTCAACACGTAGCTGTGATAATTCCTTTGGCGTTATTATTACCGAAAATATCTTTGCAACTCCTGTTCAAGATAACTAGTTTTGTCACAGCTCCAGCAAATCAACTTCGACTTTTCGTTCGAAACAACCTTATCATAACTTTGATATATATGCATGCTCTTTATTGTTACCGGGGAACCTTTTATATACCATCATATTACCATCAGCGTTTAATCATCTAAAAACACAATTCTCTTGAAACCACCTCAGATTGATAACCGATGATTCAGATATGGTATCGTTAAATGCAGAGGAAACAACAAAAGTGTAGATGGTCTAAATGGCCAAGAGTTTGATGATAAAGAATGGATGATAAAGAATGGAGTATTAGGAACGCTCGATAGAAAACATGGTACTGAAACGAAAAAAAAAACGGATTGAGCTAACCATGAAGGAGACCAAGGTCAAATACAAGGACCAAACCCTATATTCAAAGAATCCAGGTAATTCTGTATCCAATGAAGTCTTCAGCGTATATCTTGCTCCGAAGTCATGCAAAAATCTTGCGAAAAATCTTTCTTCATCAACCTTCGAACTTAGAAATTCCAAAATATCATCATAAATATCTTCGATATTTCTGAGGATATTTTCATAAATATTCTTGTCCGAAATTATCTATCTCTTTGTGTTTTCTGTATTCCATTATATTGGAAACTTCTATAAAATCTAAGTATAAATTATGAATGAATCATGGAGAAGTGTAGGGAATAGAAGCATGAGTTAGTATAATATAATGGCGCTTGGCCAACGTGATTATATTACAATAAGTCATGCTGAGTTTCTAATGGGACGTGATGATTCACACATAACGTCATCATGTGTCATGTTACATAACTCTTTCATTCTACATAACCTCCGAACATATCAAGAAAAATATATTCTTGATAGTTCTATCTTCTGTAATTTTGATAAATTTGAAAATCAAATCGTGCTATCACGCTCCTTCCTGCTTAGAACATTATAATCATTCGAAGCTCTGTATCTACGAATTCTGGACCATTATTCACTTGACTTAAAGTCGGGAAAAGAAGACAAGAGCATGAAACTCCGATGTATAAGGGAAAATACAAAGCCCAACCACAACACCGAAATTACAAACCGTGGATATCAGTACGAATAGCAATATAAAGACACGGGAGGATTATAAATACAATAATCAATAGAGCATAGTAGAAATAAATAGATTCTTCTGGTGGGAGTTGGAAAAGAAGGATGATCATTGCGATAGTCAGAATGAGAACAAAGATTAGAACCGGATTAAGCATTATTATAATCTTTTGATATATGAACTGAGAAAGAAGGTATAGAAGTAGTGAGAATAATAAAACGGAAGAAGTTAATTTATAATGGAAACATCCGACATAGCAATCGAGACAGATGATCACATTTAATTAAAGAGATTCTAATTTCCTTAAATCTCGAAGAATCAAATCTTTTAGATTTTGAAGATTTTCGTTAAATCCCTTGAAATACAGAATTCAAACCAAGACAACGTCAAAAGTTAAGACGCACCTTATTTTCTAAATTCAACCCTGTTTACGTCAAAAGCTAAGGAAAATCTTATTTTCTTCAATTCACTCTTTTGTGATAGCTTCACTCGTACGCTTCCTATAATCGAATCGTTTTATCTATATTAATCAATAGTGATAAAACTCTATTTATCAACTCATATTTGTCATGAAAACATTTTTATGGTTAACCCTGATGACCTCACTCAAATTTCGGGACGAAATTTCTTTAACGGGTAGGTACTGTGACGACCCGAAAATTTCTGACCATATTTAAACTTAATCTTTATATAGTTTCGACACGATAAGCAAAGTCTGTAATGTTGTATCTCAAAATTTTTGAACTGTTTTATTACATTCATTTAAGTTCGACCATTCTCGATGATTCACGAACCATTATTTGTAAATATATATATATATATATATATATATATATATATATATATATATATATATATATATATATATATATATATATATATATATATATATAAGAATATGAATTCTATAAAAATTGATGGTTATATATTGTAAATTATCAAAACGTATAAATATTAAATATTAAATACATAATTATAATATCAATATATTTAATTACAAATTAAAAGATAAATGTTATTATTTATGATTAATATTAATATCAGTATTATTAATATTACTGATTTATTATATATATATATTGAATCTGATACATTTATATTGTTATATTATTATTACTAAATAATATAAATTATTATTTGTTATCATTATCATTTTTATAATAAATAGATTCATTATTGTTATTTATTAATATTATTATTAATTATAATTATGAATTATTAATATTATTATTATAAAAATCGTATTTGTGGATTCAGTCAGAATCTGTTTTATGTAACATCACACTGTATTTAATTTTGTTTATATCTTAAAATCTTTGCATAAGCAGTAGTAATCGTACAGATTAGTTGAGTTTACCCTCATTGAATTATTAATTTAAGTGTTTCTGATTGGTATTGCTGTCCTTCTTGTCTAATTCTGTTACCAGTCGAGATCATGGATCACAATATTACAATTTCAATCAACTATTACTAAAGTACCAATCACTCAATTACAATACATAATTCATCCTCTGCAATTCAAGAGCTTAAAAACAGAAAAGTGTAAAGATACATTTTGAAACCTCTGATCAACCTTAGGATGCCACCATCAAGAACCACCAACACCCTAACCCCCATCGATTAACATCACCACCATTATAATCTCACAACCATAACAAATGACCATCATCATCATTCTTTTGTTGCTATGATCGTTCCTACTGCTGCTTTATTACTTCTATTGCTGTTGTTGGACTTGAACTATCATCACACCACACCACCATCGTCGACTGATGTAACAACCGATAACCACCACTCATCACGAGTTGCTACTGCTACATAGGTATGTAAGCTTGTTACATTTGATTCATTCTTCGAGCACCATTACCACCACCTTAGTATCCTCTCTAAACCGAAGCACCACTTTTGAATCACCATTAAACTATCACCACCGCCCCTTTTATTCTAGTCCTATAGCCATAAACCACTGAGAAGAACACCAAAGGGCTACGGCTGTAACAACAAAATTATCACTTTCGCAAACCACTTGAACGTTATCCATTTTTTTCTCTCTCTCCTTCTCACACAGCTGCTGCTCGAGCTCTTTTAAATATGTGTTGATTTAAACTGCTAAAGAGACATATGCAAACATAAATATGTATAAGGATGTGGTGACTATATAAAGATAATTAATCCAGTGTGTGTCCTTCTCTTTCTCTTTGCGTCGACATGATTAAAGTGATGATCCAACTTGCTTGGTGAGTAATGATATTTTAATTTCTGTGGAGCCAGACACTCACGACTCCTATCTCCAAATATGGTTTAGGTCGACAACTATAAAGCCAATGAACCCCACTTCAATTATACTAAATTATGCAACTAGTGCTCATAGTTCAAATTTAAGACTTTAAGCCTTAAAGTATTTTTTTTTTTCTAATCGGGCGTCAATACCATTTGAGCGTGGACCCTAGTCCTCCATTTTAAACCATAATTCATTATTAAAATCAAATCTTTTATAGCGGGATTCTTCTTCCTAACAGAATCGGACGTCAATTAGTGATAAAAGTTGATTAAAGATTGATAAATGATATTAGAGTGCTGTCCCGTATCCCCTTCCTATTATTGATTCAAAAACAGATTTTTTTTTTCATACTGGCTTGTCCCACGTATCTATTTCGTACGCTATTTTTAAACAATGGGCCATTCGATTTTGTTAATTGAGCCGAGAGCTCTTTATTATTTTTTTTTTTTCCTAAACCGACAAGCAAAAACCACTTCTTCTTCCACTTATTGATTAATAATGATATTAAGATAAGATGAGTGGATATTTACATCCTTTTTAAAATATGCATGTGAACAAGTGGGATTAGGGGGTAGACATGGGAGTGCTTTTTAATTTTATATATGGGTAGGAGATATAGAAAGTAGCTGTAATCTAAAAGCCAACGAATACCAATTGGGCCGTTATATTGGACTTTATAGTTGGACTCAGAAAAGCTGATGTTGGGCCGTGAGTGTTTGTTGTCTGTTGGGCCGAATTTTGTTGTTGTTTTCTGTTGGACCGATTCTGGTTTAGATTGGGATGAGAGATTTGGCAACATGATGATTATGGTTTAGTTATGATAATGATGGAATGATAAGTGTTTGATGATGATGAACTAAGTTAATCATGCGGGTTAAGATCAAGAACAAATCATTGGTTCATTAATTTAAAGGTGTTATCAGGTTAGCGGGAGGTCGTGGGTTCGAGACCAGGCAGAGGCAGTTTATTATTTTTTTTGGAAGCCTTTTCTTTTAAAGGTAGTTTTATGATTTTTATTATTATTATTATTAACATTATTATTATTATTAGTATTATCATTAAAAAGTTATATAAGGACCATCATTATTAGTATTATTAAATTATAACATTTTATTTTTACTAGTATTATCATTATTATTAGTATTATAAGTATTTTCGTTTTTATTAACATTATCATTAGCATGGTTATTAGTAATATAATTATGATTATTATAAAAAAAAATAAAAAAAAAATTTATTATTATTATTATTATTAAAAGATAAAACCACTCTTTATTTAATATCATTAATTTATCAAATAAATATTAAAACTATACTCAATATATATAACTTAACAATATTAATATATATTTTTTTAAGGAAACCTATAAAATTTTAATATATAAATCATATCCCTAATTATATATAAATTTTTCTGATTACAACTATAAATGTTAATATATATAAATGATATAGGTTCGTGAATCCGAGGCCAACCCGATACTTGTTCAATGTCGTCATATGTATTTTTACTACAAAATACAGTATGGTGAGTTCATTTGATTCCCTTTTTACTCATTACATTTTTGGGATGAGAATACATGCACATGCTTTATTAACTGTTTTATAATATTTATATGTGTGAGTTTCATTAATCCTTTTTTAAATGCTTTTGCAATATATATTTTTGGGACTGAGAATACATGCGCTGCTTTTATAAATGCTTTACGAGATAGACACAAGTAATCGAAACTACATTCTATGGTTGGATTATCTAATCGAATATGCCCTTTTTATTAAGTTTGGTAATATAAGAATTAAGGAACAGACACCCTAATTGACGCGAACTCTAAAGATAGATCTATCGGGCCCAACAAGCCCCATCCAAAGTACCGGATGCTTTAGTACTTCGAAATTTATATCATGTCCGAAGGAGGATCCCGGAATGATGGGGATATTCTTATATACATATTGTGAATGTCGGTTATCAGGTGTTCAATCCATATGAATGATTTTTGTCTCTATGCATGGGACGTATGTTTATGAGAATTGGAAATATGAAATCTTGTGGTCTATTAATGTGGTCTATTAAATTTATGAAATGATTATTTATGATAAACTGATGAACTCACCAACCTTTTGGTTGACACTTTAAAGCATGTTTATTCTCAGGTACGAAAGAAATCTTCCGCTGTGCATTTGATCATTTAAAAGATATTACTTGGAGTCATTCATGACATATTTCAAAAGACGTTGCATTCGAGTCGTTGTGTTTATCAAGATCTTTATTAAGTCAATTATAGTTGAATATATTATGAAATGGTATGCATGTCTGTCAACTTTAGATGTAATGAAAGATTGTCTTTTCAAAACGAATGCAATGTTTGTAAAATGTATCATATAGAGGTCAAGTACCTCGCGATGTAATCAACTGTTGTGAATCGTTTATAATCGATATGGACTTCGTCCGGATGGATTAGGACGGGTCCTTTCATTTGACATCCCCACTCGGGCTAGTCACGCTAGCATTTAACGGGTGTTTAATACTTTGTGAACATACGCACTCGCCAAGTGTACTTTCAGGGGTTATAAATGTTAAGTCTAGTTACCGGGTGCCCACGGTTATACATATACTTTTCATACTGTTTTGAATACTGATTTAAACTGCTAGTTGAAGCACTGAAATCTCGTGGCCTACATTACATTACTGATTACAAACAAACTATAGCTCACCAATATTCGTGTTGACTTTTAAGCGTGTATTTCTCAAGTGCTTAGACGTTGTTGCTTCCACTGTTAGACTTGCTGCCTTGGTGTTATAAACTTACTGTTATAGACTTGCTGTTATGGACCTGCTGTGTTAGATTTCCGCTGCATTACTTAGAGATGTCTCAATCATGGAACCTTTCTTTTGCATTCGTAGTTTATGTTATTTTCAAACAATGGCTTTGTAACGACCTTTTGGTCACATACTTATGTTTATGCTTCTATTCATAGGAAGCACGTTATCTTTTGTAAAACGCTATCTTTTCATGAATGCCAAACGGGTTTTCAAACAGCATATAGTGTTTGACCTTGTAATGATCTTGTTGTTGATGATCCGTATACGATGGTTTTGTACGGGGCATCACATTTGATATCAGAGCATTGGTTGTAGGGAATTAGGTTGCATTAGTGAGTCTAGACCGGACCAAGTAGGATTCACTAATAGGACTAATCTATAACTTGTTACTGCTTACTACTGATGCATGTTACTGCTTACTTATACTGCCATATGATCTGCTGCATGCTACTGCTTACTCTTACTACTATGTGAACTCGCTGTATGCTATTGCTTATCCTCGCTAGTGCATGCTACTATCTGCTTTCGATTGCATGTTACTTCTATTCATACTGTTATTACTGCCATGCTATGTACTGCTGTAGACAATCTAGGCTGCTGTAGTTACTAAGCCTGATTACATGCTTGCTACCCGTCTGCTTTTCGCTGTACCGACTTGGAGAATTTATCCTTACCTAGTTCAGATGTTTTTCTGAACCCTTTTCCTACACGTCTAACCCTAAGGATTAGTATTGTAATCCACCTGTTACTATCGTTCCACCGTTCCGGAGATCGAAACGATCCTTCACGCAATCTAGGAGGAGTACCCCTCGGATTACACGCCCACTAAAGTTGATCCTCGGAGAAGGAGATATTGGAGGATTTGTCGGAGTAACCGCACCCCGAGCTCACTCTAAATAGCCACGTATGACGTGTGAACATTCGAAAGTTGTTCAGTTCCCGCAAGATGGCTCGTATCTCGTACGCTTTCATGACCGTCACTTATCTCTTCTGTTCTTCACCACTACTCGACGATCTGATGACATTTCTGGATTTAGGACCCTAACACTCTTAGGCATTGGGGAAGTTAGGAGGACATCTCCTTTCACAAGGTCAGAGTGCCTTCTACTAATGTTCAGCCATACCCAAAGACTTGGGAGTCGCCTCAAGACATATCGTATTACTACTTGCTACACGTACAACTCAACGCGAGACCCAGATTGAATTTCTAGAAAGGAACCTAACGACGTACCTGAACCTGAACATTTTGAAGAAATTTCGGGACATTTAGGCATTGGTGCATGACCTACGGAACTTACGCACCCACACCGAGAAACCGTGAGATTAATTATGTAGATTTTGTTTTGAGATAGCATAGATAAAGCACCGTTGGATGAAATTCAGTAGAACTGGAAGTGATCACGTTACAATGACCATATGGAGTGATATTGGAACGAACGTACGATTTAGTACAATATAATGACGCCAGGCCAGCGTAATTATATTGAAGTGAATCATGCAGAAGTTCCAATGTTACTATATAAGGAATATGAAGTGATTCAAGGGAAATCTTGGTAGGAACCACTTGAGTATACGCATTATGGTCTGATAAAGGTAGGAATAACCACTTAGCCTAGATACTGTAAGAGAAGGGTCTGGATTGCAGAATTGATAACCCGAAAATTTGTTATAGATATAGACACCCTGGATACTTAAGAAAAAAGTTCGCAAACAGGAAAAACTTTAGATTTACTTGTGATAGAGCAATCGTTATCTTAGTTATGGAGACTCGCATGGATCCTGATTTTCGTTAGGGTACATTTCTTTACAACGTTTATTGTCTCGAAGTTGTTTAATACTAGTGTGATAGAAACTTTATATCTAAGAACCTTAGTGTTATGACTAATAAGCCATTCACAACCATGAGAGTTAAGCATTCTATAGGACGAGCTAGTGATAAGCTGGCAGAGATAGAGGAATAATTTAAGGTAGTACCCTAAAATCAATAGGTGGGTCATTGGAGACAACCTCATGTCAACAAAACTTGGAAGTTTTAAGGTAGTAGTTGGAAAGGATTAGCTACCTATGCACAAACAGATGTTAGTTGGAATGGACTTTAGGGTTAACCTAATACTCATCAAGTTAGGAAGCTTTGATGAAATAGTTGGAACGGACTGGCTTTCAAGGATGAAAGCGTAAGTTATTTATAGTAAGAAGATTATTCGTGTACCTCGCGAGAATGGTGAGCCAAAAGCCATCTGGGTTACTTCAACAACCCGAGATCCCACAATGGAAATGGGAAGGGATGACAATGGATTTCATCCCGAAGCTACCGAAAACAATAGGCAGTTATGACACTATCTGGGTTATTGTTGACCGCCTCACCAAATCTGCTCACTTTCTAGCCATGAAAGAAACCGATACAATGGACAAACTTACACGATGATACATAAAGGAAATTGTATCCCGTCACTTCATCAATTCAAATTCTATCTTAAGGACTACCCAAGAATCTTATTTGATACTCATTCTTACGCGACTCTGAATCCTAACTTGTCCCGGGAGATTTCTTATTCGATGATAATCATACCATCATCCTTCTTACTTCGATATTAGTCATACCAGTTCGAAACTTTCCAAAATCAATGGGTGGTTAATTCTCATCCTCCTACTCTCCCATTCGTATCTCACTTATAAGCAACAACTTCACACTTAAGCATTTTTGGTCAAGGGACTTATGTCCTACTAAAAGTCATCAACCACATTTAAATTCAACAGTTTTCATTACCTCGTGACATTGATGCTCAAATGTCACCCGAAATTTTCAAAAATCTTTTACTCAATCTTTTTCCGACTTTAACCTCCGAAATATGAAAATTTTGTTTGCCAAAATTTTACACACACTATTTTACTGTGCGATCCTCCCAAAGTTTTATAAAAGTAAATTTATTTTATTTGCCATTCGTGCAAATTTTTTGAAATCATATATGCTATATAAAATAAAGTAAATGATTACTTATTTTTTGACAAATACATATGAAATTTTACTTCCACTTTTACAAATCAAATCTTTTATTCAAAAGATATTTTACCTTGAATGGTACGTGTTGTACATAACCCTAGTTTACTAAGAACTTCGTTTCTTTTCTTACATTGTCACCTAAAACGATTTCTATAAAATTTTCGTTGCTTATTATATAAAATTTCCGTTGCTTATTCGTATCCAAGTCACCCTGAAGACTTTACAACCGTCAAAATTGAAAGATTTATGTGCGTGTGTGTATGTGATGAAGGCACTTACCGCCACGCCATGCAGAGCTTTTGGGCATCCACTAACACTTAAACCATTCAAAATTATCGCGTTACCCCAAGGATCTTATTTTTTACACCTGTCGGAACGATGCTCTTTCTTACATAACTCTAAGTCCTGACCTATTCCAAGGGATTCTCATCTAGCGATATTAACACCATTAGTATTCCGACTTTAATATTAGCCATAACCTGTTTGGAATTTTGCAAAGTCAAGAAGCGATTAACTTCTCATCCTCATGCTCTATCCTTCATACCTCACTTTTTAGCAACGGCTTCACACGTTAACATTTTTGCCCAAAGACTTATGTTATCAAAACTACATTTAATTCATTAGTTTTCATTACCTAGTAATGTGTCACCCGATGATTCGAAGATTTTTCACTCAACCTTTTTCAACTCGTAACCTCTGAAATACGAAAAACTATGTTTATTTAAAATTTTACACGTTGATTTTACACGTTGCTTATTTGTGCGGTCCTCACGAGATTTATGGACAAATGAAAGTACTAAAAACTTTTCTATCACTTACGTGATTTATAAAATCATATAGGTATAAATTTACCCTTACTTATTTTGGTTAGTACATACGAAGTTATACCTTCAAATTAGTTAAAAATCGCTTCTTTATCGAGTTATTTAACTTAAGACAAATGGTTTTATGCAAAATGGTGCACGTTATATATACCTCAAAATTTACTAGGAACTTCGTTCCATTTATGTTGTCACATCAAACGTTTAAAGGCTTTTCAAAACTTCCTTGGTTGATTTTATTAAAGGTTTTCGTATTAGACTCCACCATGTATGGACCAAACTTTTCCTCGCCCTCCGTTAGGGATGAAACTTACTATTAAGATCTTTGTTAAAAACTCTTGAGCCACTTTGGATGGTAATTTTATAAAATTTGTTGGGAAGTCTTTGCGCACATAGAATATTTCCTTTTAAGGTTAGACATGGCAAAAACGCGGGCCGATAAATCAGTTTTCTGGGAAACACTCAGTGATCACCCTATCGTTGGAAAGGCACTACGCGGGTTTCCACTCTCAATGTTTCACGACTAATCGCAACACCCTCGTAAACATCATCTCTATGAATCAGTATATTGAGGTACAAGAAATCATTTTTGGAGATTCTTTCCACTTGGAGTAAACCATTCTTTATGACCTAGGGTTCACGTACCTTCTCATCCACGCATCCCCATAAGTATAAGGATAAATTCGGATCAATCCGCTCAAAGAGTTCACTCTCGTTCAAAGATTACACCTTTCGTGCGATTTTCTTTCGGAAATGTGGTATAAAATACTTTAAGAATCTATGAATCTTGTTATCCTCTTGGAAGAGACTGCTTAAAACGTCTGTAACACGGATATGGCTACTCTACACATTCATTCCTTCGTTGATTGCGACTATAAGTTGTTCTAGTTAATGATAACCCTAATTTCAACATGTAACTGAATGGATAAAGTTACAATATGGAACTGTGCTTTCATTCCATCCAAGGATAAGCTCACACGCAGTATGTTGTGATCACCATATTTCCCATTTTATAAGTCAGCTTTGTATTGCGACATAAGCGTTCAATGTTTTAGATGAGTTTGGTAACATTCATGATGCATTTTACGCATCCAGCTTACTGAAGATGCCTGTAAGGCTAAAAACAGAATCTTTCCTTTTGTGGGAATATATTCAGATGACATATTCGTGTTAGCAAGAAACGAAATAAGTTTGTTGATCTCTTAGGACAAGAGACTTAACTAATGGCATATACCTATTCTTACTTTTATACGCCCAAGTACCTTTCGAGGTAAATAACTCACTTCTGAGCCCACGAGTCTCACGGAACCTTGATACGCTACTTCTTATTTAAATACGATACCATTTTTAGTCACTCCTCAAATTTCGGGACGAAATTTCCATTAAAAGGTGGGTAATGTAACGACCCGACTTTTTCGACTTGCTTTTGTGCCTTGTGTTTCTGCGAAACTGCGTATTTGTGTGTACCGTGTTACTTTATACTCTGGAAATCTTTATATACATGGTTTACTTCCAATTATATGTTAAAACATGCCTTAGAGTACGTAGAATACTTAACTTGTTCACCGGAAGCCTTTTTAACCGTTAGCGTTACTTGACGTTTCGATTAAACCGCGGACTGCACGCACGTTTGACTTTTGTTGTAACCGGAATATTATGACTGTGAAATATTAATTATCATTTTATAATAATAATTACTTGGGCTTTTGGATGCTTAATTTTATTTAATTATTTACTAGATCACAATAGTTAGTCTTGTTGGACTTTCTACCTTATTGGACCTTAGCCCACCCTACACTAGCTAGTGGCCCAATTAATTAGCCCAAGTATTATTTACTAGTGACCCATAATAAATAAAATAAATGCCCATTTAATTAGATGAGTCATACTAGCATTTGGATAAGGATTATCCATAATGTTACATGGGATTCTAGCATAAGTACATACTTTAGACAACCACTAACCAAAAAGCAAAATGGTGTCTCCCCTGTGACGACCCAGAAATTTTCGACTAATTTTGAACCAAACTTTCGATACGATTTAATATCTTTGACACGATAAGCACAGTCTGTTATGTTGAAATCTCAAAAATTCTGAACTGTTTCATATATTCAATTGACCTTCGACTATTTTCGATGATTCACGAACGACTATTTGTAAATAGATAAATATATATTTCAATATACATAGATATGTATATATTTGAAATCTAAATTTAAAATACCACAAGCTTTAGTTAAATATGTAAAAATAAAATATAATTACTAAAATAAATACATATATATAAAGTATATATAAAAAAAAATATTTAATGATTGTAATACTCGTTTGATGTTCTGATTGATATTAAACAAGTTAAATTCAAAGTTATGTAATTTTAAAATAAACGGTAATACGAAAATGAGTTCTATAAATTTTAGGCATATTAGTAATATATTTAGATGTTGTTTGTCAAGTTTAAAATTTTTTTATATTTTGCTTGGGGGTTGGGAGTGAATAATTAATGTATTTTTTTATTTAATAATTAATGACCAAACTTTATACCATAATGACCTAAATAAATAAAGATACTTGAATTAAAATTTTGGGATTTTTTTTTCGAAGACTTTTATCCGCCCCTAATTTTAAATAGTGCACGATACACAGTCCGTGATAGACCGTCTGCACATAATTACACAATTGATGGCTGCTACACTGTAGAATCACGTACCACTTTCAATTGAAGTATGTGATTATTTTTATGATTATTATATTTATTATTATATTATATTATATATTATAAAAATATAACTCATTATATATACATAAGCATATACATATCCAGAGGAAGACACCAACACATATCACCACTTGATAAACGAATTATTGAGTCACTATTTTTGTGACAGTACATATCCACTACCATAAATCTATATATATAATATACATATATACATATCAATGAAAGTAACCACACAAACACAAACATTCATCTTATATCCTTCCTTCTTTCTTTCTTGATTCATCTTCGTCCACCTCCCCACCCGTCACCATCCATGTTGTATTTTGCGGTTGCTCCTATTTTTTTTCTTAAAAACCGAAACATAAGCCAAGGTAACTTTTATAGAGTGCTTATCCTTTAGTCGACTTTCACCCAATACCCCACTTGTCAACTTTTTCATTAATGGGTTACAAAGGTGATGATAGGAGCATGGGTCAAACAAAATAAACTAACATAAAGGGGTCGCTAAAAGCTAGTCAGTGGGATAATTTACAGCTCATTGCCAACTCACTTTATATGGTGTTTTAAAATAGCATGTGGGACACAACATAGTCGACCATAATGGGTTTCCTTATTTGACGTTCCACTAATTTATTGAGGTAATTGAGCATAATATTGGTCATATACTGTAGAGACCCGTCCTAATCCATCCGGACGAAGTCCATATCGATTATAAACGATTCACAACAGTTGATTACATCGCGAGGTATTTGACCTCTATATGATACATTTTACAAACATTGCATTCGTTTTTGAAAATACAATCTTTCATTACAACGAAAGTTGACGGCATGCATACCATTTTATAATATATCTAACTATAATTGATTTAATAATAATCTTGATAATCTCAATGACTCCAATGCAACGTCTTTTGAAATATGTCATGAATGACTCCAAATAATATCTTTAAAATGAGCAATTACACAGCGGAAGATTTCTTTCGTACCTGAGAATAAACATGCTTTAAAGTGTCAACCAAAAGGTTGGTGAGTTCATTAGTTTAACATAAACAATCATTTCATAATTTTAATAGACCACAAGATTTCATATTTCCATTTCTCATAAACATACGTCCCATGCATAGAGACAAAAATATCATTCATATGGATTGAACACCTGGTAACCGACATTCACAATATGTATATAAGAATATCCCCATCATTCCGGGATCCTCCTTCGGACATGATATAAATTTCGAAGTACTAAAGCATCCGGTACTTTGGATGGGGCTTGTTAGGCCCGATAGATCTATCTTTAGAGTTCGCGTCAATCAGGGTGTCTGTTCCCTAATTCTTAGATTACCAGACTTAATAAAAAGGGGCATATTCGGTTTAATAATTCAACCATAGAATGTAGTTTCGATTACTTGCATCTATTTCGTAAAACATTTATAAAAATTGCGCATGTATTCTCAGCCCAAAAATATAAAGGGTAAAAAGGCAAATGAAACTCACGCATATAAATATTGCAAAAACAGTTATTTAAACATTGCATGTATTCTCAGCCCAACAAATGTAATGAGTAAAAAGGGAGCAAATGAAACTCACGCATATAAATATTGCAAAAACAGTTATTTAAACATTGCATGTATTCTCAGCCCAAAAAATGTAATGAGTAAAAAGGGAGCAAATGAAACTCACCATACTGTATTTTGTAGTAAAAATACATATAACATTATTGAACAAGTGAATAATGCAGGGTTGGCCTCGTATTCACGAACCTATATCATTTGTATATATATTAAAACATATAATGGAAATCACATAATTTTCGTTTATTAATATATATTATTTATCTATTTGTAGTAATATAGGATTTATACTAAATTCCATTTAAAAAGGTATACTTATATTATATTTTATATTACATGTTATATATATTTATTTTATATATATTTATATTTAAAATGATTAATATCTATTCATTTAGTTATATTAGTATATATATTCATATAGTGATATTTATGATTAATATTATTATTTTTTTTAAATCAGTAGTTTGTTATACGAAAGTATTTATAAGAAAAATAATACTATGTTTGATATAAGGTTATATGAAATGTTAATATAATTATGGCATATATAATCTGTTTACTTTATGTACATAATAATTATAAAAAAAAATAGTTTTGATAATAATAGTTTACTAATAATAACAATAATAGTTTTATTAATAATGATAATACTAATAATAATAATTATAATTCTAATACCTAATGATAATAATAATAATAATAAAAATCCTAATATTCCTAACATTTAATAATAATAATAATAATAATAATAATAATAATAATAATAATAATAATAATAATAATAATAATAATAATAATAATAATAATAATAAAGAAAAAGGAAACTACCGCACAAGAGTTCAAAAAAAATAGTTGCCCATGCCCGGCTCAAACCCGTGACCTCTCGCTCAACACCCACACCCTTAATCCACTCGTCCGTCCCATTTTATTTGATAAATACTCAGACACAATTTATTTAACCCGAAATTCGAATTCTATGTCACCATCGGCCCAACAGACAGCTTTCGGCCCAATACATCCTTAGCAGCCCAATATTAGTTTAATATCGGCCCAAGAGGTATACGGTCCAACAGTAACACAAGCCCAACAACTTCTCTTGAAAATAAAAAATGTAGTAGCCAGGGTTCGATCCCAGGACCTCTTGTTTAATGAGAGCACCCCTGCCATCTGAGCTAATTCGTTTTTATGAATTATCACTCAGCTTATTTTCTTTGAACTCATTTTCCAATTCTATCATTACTTCATCTTTTTAATATTATACGCCACCATTATTATTATCAAATATATTTCCATCAGAGTTTTATGATCACCATCGTAAGCATCATCAATATTTTCATCATACTCGTGATCATCATCTTTCATCACATAAAATCACAACATCATCATCCTAATTATCCCAACCGTCATCTTCATCATCTAAATCGTATAATCATTCTAATCACCCTCGTAGTTGCTGTGATATTAGTTCTTCATCGTCGTTATCAGTTAATCATCATCATCATTAACATTTTCCATAATCACGATCAGAACAGTGATCCTCATTAGTATTATCAATCGAATTATATCACCAACTTATATTGTCATGATCAAATAATCTTTATCGTTTCAATTTATCATCACAGCTGTAAATGATTGTTCGATGGTTTGGGTTGGAACACGATTGAAACAAAAAAAAATAAAAAAATAAAGTAAAACAGATGGATAGCCGTCGGTGTTAGCAAGTAGGAGTAAGAGGATTTGATATGGCCATCCGAAAAAATACATGTTGGCCCAACTAAATAATTTAATCCAATTTGTGGCTGTTGGGTTCCACAGCC
Source organism: Rutidosis leptorrhynchoides (assembly GCF_046630445.1). Classification (NCBI taxonomy): domain Eukaryota; kingdom Viridiplantae; phylum Streptophyta; class Magnoliopsida; order Asterales; family Asteraceae; genus Rutidosis; species Rutidosis leptorrhynchoides. The sequence continues at coordinate 1,305,588 of NC_092334.1, read as the reverse complement.
TGCTCGACAAAAAAAATAAAAATCATACAACAGCCTAACAAAATTCGGTGGCCACACTTTCTTGTACAGATCATCCCTAATTCTTTTATATCAAGTGGGTTAGTTGATGGTTGATTAAAAAAAGGTGTCGGCCAAAATAGAAAATGGAACATGACAATTTGATTACCTCTCAACTTTATCAATATAGGATTCCCTTTTTGAGAATGTAACAGAATGGAAAGGCAAGCTGTAATTGTCTCTCTACAACCACTCCATTATCTTCTTTTTAAAAAAAAACCATCGTCATCTTTATCACTTATATCTGTCACCATCGTTCTTCACTTTACTCATCATTATTATTCGGGTAATTAGAAACAGAAATTAAAAGCGAGTAGCAGCAATAGTTCTTGCGAATACGGGTAATTTGTGATGGGGTTTGGTTAACGTCCCAATAGGAACAAGGTGCAGAAACAACTACGCGTAGCAGTTCAATTGTGGCTCGTTGTTGTCGGGTTAAAATAAAACAGAAGTAGTTGTAAAACAAGTATTAGCAATCGCGTAGCAGTAGGATTTGGTGGGTTTTAGACTGGAAAAACAAAAGGAAAACAACAGGAGTTATAAGGATTTTGGTGACAGAGAGTTGAACGAATTCTTTTCTTTTTCTCCACAGGCTTAATCGATTCTTCATATAAATTTGTAAGCACTCAACAGGAAGATGCCATCCAAGAAGAAGAAAACAAAAAAAATAAAAGAGGAAAAAGACTGCTAACAGATTGTACGAGCTTTTGATTTGAAAATCGACTTATTCATCAATTAAGAAGACAAATTACACAGTTTGATAGTGATTTGAAATAGAATACGTACTTCTCTGTATGTATATATCAGTAGTTATGTATATATATATTCTGGATATATTTTTATATAGGTATACAGGTATTTCGTATATGTATTTACATATAGATATATATATATATATATATATATATATATATATATATATATATATATATATATATATATACATATATATATATATCTGTATATGTGTAATTATATATCAAATTTATATATATCTGTATATATAATAAATCATAATAACATTAATCATACAAATTTTTATATCTAATATTAATGAAATAAATAATATTAGTAACAATAGAATAATAATGTTAATAATACTATTATTAATAATAATGCTACTAATAACAATATTAATAAGAGTAATAATAATAATAACAAATATAAGTATAGTGATAATAATGATAATAAAACTATTATTAATGATATTAATAAAATTAGTTATAATAATATTACTATTATTAATGGTAATCAATTTTTATATATATATTTATATCTCATATTAAAATTAATAATACAAATATTAATATCAATATTAACATTCATACTTCTCATATTAATATTAATACTAATATTTATTTCAGTGAGAGTAGTAATAATATAACAACTATATTTTAACTTGAAATTACTTTTAATGTATTAATATTACAATTTATTAATTATGTAATACTTATCTTATATAATCACATATTCGAATATGTATATATATATCATTTGTATATTTTATCAATATACATATAGTTATAATTATGTTTATATATAATATGTATATTCAAATTACTATAATTATGTTTTACGTATCCAGATTCATTACATAGATAGATGTATCAATTATATATATCAAAACAATTTAAATTCAAAGTATGGGCATGATCGAAGGTCAAATGTATACATGAACACAGTTCAAAAGTTTTGAGACTTCTACATTACGGACTTTGCTTATTGTGTCGTAAACAATTAAAGATCAAGTTTAAATTTGGTCGGAAATTCCCGGGTCGTCACAGTACCTACCCGTTAAAGAAATTTCGTCCCGAAATTTGAGTGAGGTGGTCATGGCTTACAATAAAAATGTTTTCATGACACATACGAGTTAGAAATTTGAGGTTTATCATAAGTGAGCAATTTAGATAAAACGATTTGATTACTTGAAGCGTATGAGTGAAGCTATCGCAAAAGATTGAAATAGAAAAAAATAAAGATTTTTTTTAGCTTTTGACGTAGACAGGTTTGAATTTAGAAAATAAGGCGCGTCTTAACTTTCGACATTGCCTTGATTAAATTCCGGAATTTAAGGGATTTAAAGAAAACCTTCTGAATCTAAAAGATTTGATTCTTCGGGATTCATGGAAATTAAGATCTCTATAATTAAATACGGTGATCTGCCTTGATTACTCTGTCTGATATTTCCATTATAAATTTACCTTTTTCGTTCCATTTGTTTTCACCACTTCTATACTCAATTCCCAAATTCAAAAGATTTATGAAAATGATTAACCCTGTTTTGATCCTTGTTCTTATTCTAACTATCGCAATGATCGTTCTTCTTTTCCAACCCCCACCTGAAGAATCTGTTTATTTCTATTATGCTCTAGGGATTATTGTATTCATAATCCTCCCGTGTCTTTATATTGCTATACACACTGATATCCACAGTTTGTAATTTCGGTGTTGTTGTTGGGCTTTATATTTTCCCTTATATATCGGAGCTTCATGTTCTTGTTTTCTCTTCCCGAATTTAAATCAAGCGAATAATGGTCCAGAATTCGTAGGTATAGAATTTCGAATGAATTTAATGTTCTAAACAAGAAAGAACGTAATAGCACGATTTGATTTGTCAAATTACCAGAATCACTGAGAATAGAACTATCAAGAATATATTTTCTTGATATGTTCAGAAATTAAGCAGAATGAAATAGTTATGTAACATGACACCTGATGATGTTATAGTCTGTGAATCATCACGTTCCATTAGAAACTCAGCATGACTTACTATAATATAATCACGTTGATCAAGTGTCATTATATTATACTAACTCATGCATCAGATACCAATATTACTTCAATAACATTCATATTTTAAGCTCAAAAGTTTACAGAATATAGAAACTAACAGTTTCTATATGATGTAACACTGATAGCACGAAGAGATTAATGATTTCAGATAAGAATAGTTATGAAAATATCTTTAGAAATATGGAGGATATTTATAATGAAAGATACGATGATATCTTGGAATTTCTAATATCGATGGATGATGAAGAAGATTTATCCGTAATGGTTTAGATTCGGAAGCAAGGTATTCGCTAAAGATTTCATCAGAAACAGAATCATTTGGATTCTTTGAAGTCAAACTTATTCTTTGTGATTTGTCCACGGCTTTCTTCATAGTTTCGCATAATCTGCTTTTCGGTACTAAATTTTCTATTGAATGTTTCCAATATAATGATACACAGGAAGTACGGAGAGGTATATAATTTTGGACGAGAATATTTATGAAAATATCCTCAGAAATATCGAAGATATTGATGATGATATTTTGGAATTTCTAAGTTCGATGGTTGATGGAGAAAGATTTTCCGCAAGATTTTAACATGACTTCGGAGCAAGATATTCTCTAAAGATTTCAACGGATCCAGAATTATCTGGATTCTTTGAATACAGGGTATGGTCCTTGTATTTGTCCTTGGTCTTCTTCGTGGTTAGCTCAATCCGTTTTCCAGTTCCAAATTTTCTGAGCTTTTCCAACATACTATTCCTTATCATCAAACTTTCGATGATTAAGGTCGTTTTACGGTTGTCTATGGTTTCTGCTGCTTCATTCAACTTTTTCAACATTTAGAGTATTGATATGTAACTGAGTGCTTTTCAGAATTTCAGAATAAGAGATCATAATTCTAAAAGATAAATGTTATATGGATACATATAACTGTTGATATAGAAACGTTGAGAGGCTCACAATACAGATTTGCTGATTTCCGATAATTGGTATGGAAATTCTCGTTACCAGATGCAGATGAGAATAGGATGAGACTTCAATAGATAAATATAGTGATTTGTCAGAGAGATTTAAACCAAGGAGTAACGAGGTTGCTGGTACGTCTACTAGTAATATGGTAAAATATGAAAGGTTCCTTGGTAACAATAAAAGAGCACGAATATATATCAAGGTTATAATAAGGTTGTTTCGATCGAAAATTTGAAGTTGACTTGTTGAAGCTGTGACAAAATTGGCTAATTTGGAAAGAGATTGTAAAGTTAATTTTGGGTAATAATAATGCTAAAGGATCTAGCACAGATATATGTTAAACGTTTACTCAGGTTCCGAGAGTTTTTAGGTGCATAACAATATGCATGAAAGGACCGCTCCTAATCCATCCGGACGAAGTAATTATGGATTTAATGAGTTAATAAGATATTAAACTCATTTGTTTTATCCTTAGTACTAGATTACATAATCTCTAAAACTTTAGAAATTACATAATCGCCATGTCGAGTGAAAATAATCTATGTAAAACGTTATGTAGAACGAAGATAAATGATGTAGAACAATACATAGAACGATAATTATGCTCGAGGTATAGAATGAGATATTAAGGCATGTGATGTTGAAACTTGGGTTGTTGATGGTACTGCTGTCGATGTTGGTGGTACTGTTGGTGCCGGTGATAATGCTGAAGCTGGTAAATTTTGCACCATATTCTCCTAATTGATTACTCGAGCGCGAAGTTCGTTGACTTATTCTATTATTCCGGGATGATTGTCGGTTGGAACGAGCGAATGAATAAGGTTTAGAATTGTGGATAGAATATAATCGTGGCGAGATATTCGGGCAACGAGAGTGAAAATGGTGCTTTGAACAGGTTCGCCGGTAGGTGATTCAGGTTCTTCGCCAAAAGTTGAATTCGGTTGGTGGAAGGGATCGCCTTCTTCTCGTCTCCATTGGTTAAGTCGACTACAAACCCATCAGATAAATTGAGGATGGCTGATTGATTGATTCATTCTGGTGACACTGCTTCTGGGGTTGGGGTGGGACTCCCTATCGGAATCCGAGGGACTTGAACTAGTTGTGAATTCCATTGCGTACGATTGAATAAAGGATTTTTCGATATGAAGTGATTTTCGGATATCGGATGATATTCTAATTATATAGAATACCTATACATAGTACAGAAGATCCCGTAGATTACGAAGGGATTTATGGAAACGTGTCAGATAAAGTCTACAGTAACAGATACGCTAAGATATGAATTTATCCATGAAATGTCCCGTTCTTATTGATTAAAAACGTTCCATATTAATTGATTTCGTTGCGAGGTTTTGACCTCTATATGAGACGTTTTTCAAAGACTGCATTCATTTTTAAAACAAACCATAACCTTTATTTCATAAATAAAGGTTTAAAAAGCTTTACGTAGATTATCAAATAATGATAATCTAAAATATCCTGTTTACACACGACCATTACATAATGGTTTACAATACAAATATGTTACATCGAAATCAGTTTCTTGAATGCAGTTTTTACACAATATCATACAAACATGGACTCCAAATCTTGTCCTTATTTTAGTATGCAACAGCGGAAGCTCTTAATATTCACCTGAGAATAAACATGCTTTAAACGTCAACAAAAATGTTGGTGAGTTATAGGTTTAACCTATATATATCAAATCGTAACAATAGACCACAAGATTTCATATTTCAATACACATCCCATACATAGAGATAAAAATCATTCATATGGTGAACACCTGGTAACCGACAATAACAAGATGCATATATAAGAATATCCCCATCATTCCGGGACACCCTTCGGATATGATATAAATTTCGAACTACTAAAGCATCCGGTACTTTGGATGGGGTTTGTTAGGCCCAATAGATCTATCTTTAGGATTCGCGTCAATTAGGGTGTCTGTTCCCTAATTCTTAGATTACCAGACTTAATAAAAAGGGGCATATTCGATTTCGATAATTCAACCATAGAATGTAGTTTCACGTACTTGTGTCTATTTTGTAAATCATTTATAAAACCTGCATGTATTCTCATCCCAAAAATATTAGATTTTAAAAGTGGGACTATAACTCACTTTCACAGATTTTTACTTCGTCGGGAAGTAAGACTTGGCCACTGTTGATTCACGAACCTATAACAATATATACATATATATTAAAGTATGTTCAAAATATATTTACAACACTTTTAATATATTTTGATGTTTTAAGTTTATTAAGTCAGCTGTCCTCGTTAGTAACCTATAACTAGTTGTCCACAGTTAGATGTACAGAAATAAATCGATAAATATTATCTTGAATCAATCCACGACCCAGTGTATACGTATCTCAGTATTGATCACAACTCAAACTATATATATTTTGGAATCAACCTCAACCCTGTATAGCTAACTCCAACATTCACATATAGAGTGTCTATGGTTGTTCCGAAATATATATAGATGTGTCGACATGATAGGTCGAAACATTGTATACGTGTCTATGGTATCTCAAGATTACATAATATACAATACAAGTTGATTAAGTTATGGTTGGAATAGATTTGTTACCAATTTTCACGTAGCTAAAATGAGAAAAATTATCCAATCTTGTTTTACCCATAACTTCTTCATTTTAAATCCGTTTTGAGTGAATCAAATTGCTATGGTTTCATATTGAACTCTATTTTATGAATCTAAATAGAAAAAGTATAGGTTTATAGTCGGAAAAATAAGTTACAAGTCGTTTTTGTAAAGGTAGTCATTTCAGTCGAAAGAACGACGTCTAGATGACCATTTTAGAAAACATACCTCCACTTTGAGTTTAACCATAATTTTTAGATATAGTTTCATGTTCATAATAAAAATCATTTTCTCAGAATAACAACTTTTAAATCAAAGTTTATCATAGTTTTTAATTAACTAACCCAAAACAGCCCGCGGTGTTACTACGACGGCGTAAATCCGGTTTTACGGTGTTTTTCGTGTTTCCAGGTTTTAAATCATTAAGTTAGCATATCATATAGATATAGAACATGTGTTTAGTTGATTTTAAAAGTCAAGTTAGAAGGATTAACTTTTGTTTGCGAACAAGTTTAGAATTAACTAAACTATGTTCTAGTGATTACAAGTTTAAACCTTCGAATAAGATAGCTTTATATGTATGAATCGAATGATGTTATGAACATCATTACTACCTTAATTTCCTTGGATAAACCTACTGGAAAAGAGAAAAATGGATCTAGCTTCAATGGATCCTTGGATGGCTCGAAGTTCTTGAAGCAGAATCATGACACGAAAACAAGTTCAAGTAAGATCATCACTTGAAATAAGATTGTTATAGTTATAGAAATTGAACCAAAGTTTGAATATGATTATTACCTTGTATTAGAATGATAACCTACTGTAAGAAACAAAGATTTCTTGAGGTTGGATGATCACCTTACAAGATTGGAAGTGAGCTAGCAAACTTGAAAGTATTCTTGATTTTATGAAACTAGAACTTTTGGAATTTATGAAGAACACTTAGAACTTGAAGATAGAACTTGAGAGAGATCAATTAGATGAAGAAAATTGAAGAATGAAAGTGTTTGTAGGTGTTTTTGGTCGTTGGTGTATGGATTAGATATAAAGGATATGTAATTTTGTTTTCATGTAAATAAGTCATGAATGATTACTCATATTTTTGTAATTTTATGAGATATTTCATGCTAGTTGCCAAATGATGGTTCCCACATGTGTTAGGTGACTCACATGGGCTGCTAAGAGCTGATCATTGGAGTGTATATACCAATAGTACATACATCTAAAAGCTGTGTATTGTACGAGTACGAATACGGGTGCATACGAGTAGAATTGTTGATGAAACTGAACGAGGATGTAATTGTAAGCATTTTTGTTAAGTAGAAGTATTTTGATAAGTGTATTGAAGTCTTTCAAAAGTGTATAAATACATATTAAAACACTACATGTATATACATTTTAACTGAGTCGTTAAGTCATCGTTAGTCGTTACATGTAAGTGTTGTTTTGAAACCTTTAGGTTAACGATCTTGTTAAATGTTGTTAACCCAATGTTTATAATATCAAATGAGATTTTAAATTATTATATTATCATGATATTATCATGTATGAATATCTCTTAATATGATATATATACATTAAATGTTTTTACAATGATAATCGTTACATATATGTCTCGTTTAAAAAATCATTAAGTTAGTAGTCTTGTTTTTACATATGTAGTTCATTGTTAATATACTTTATGATATGTTTTCTTATCATAGTATCATGTTAACTATATATATATATATCCATATATATGTCATCATATAGTTTTTACAAGTTTTAACGTTCGTGAATCACCAATCAACTTGGGTGGTCAATTGTCTATATGAAACATATTTCAATTAATCAAGTCTTAACAAGTTTGATTGCTTAACATGTTGGAAACATTTAATCATGTAAATATCAATCTCAATTAATATATATAAACATGGAAAAGTTCGGGTCACTACAGTACCTACCCGTTAAATAAATTTCGTCCCGAAATTTTAAGCTGTTGAAGGTGTTGACGAATCTTCTGGAAATAGATGCGGGTATTTCTTCTTCATCTGATCTTCACGCTCCCAGGTGAACTCGGGTCCTCTACGAGCATTCCATCGAACCTTAACAATTGGTATCTTGTTTTGCTTAAGTCTTTTAACCTCACGATCCATTATTTCGACGGGTTCTTCGATGAATTGAAGTTTTTCTTTGATTTGGATTTCATCTAACGGAATAGTGAGATCTTCTTTAGCAAAACATTTCTTTAAATTCAAGACGTGGAAAGTGTTATGTACAGCCGCGAGTTGTTGAGGTAACTCTAGTCGGTAAGCTACTGGTCCGACACGATCAATAATCTTGAATGGTCCAATATACCTTGGATTTAATTTCCCTCGTTTACCAAATCGAACAACGCCTTTCCAAGGTGCAACTTTAAGCATGACCATCTCTCCAATTTCAAATTCTATATCTTTTCTTTTAATGTCAGCGTAGCTCTTTTGTCGACTTTGGGCGGTTTTCAACCGTTGTTGAATTTGGATGATCTTCTCGGTAGTTTCTTGTATAATCTCCGGACCCGTAATCTGTCTATCCCCCACTTCACTCCAACAAATCGGAGACCTGCACTTTCTACCATAAAGTGCTTCAAACGGCGCCATCTCAATGCTTGAATGGTAGCTGTTGTTGTAGGAAAATTCTGCTAACGGTAGATGTCGATCCCAACTGTTTCCGAAATCAATAACACATGCTCGTAGCATGTCTTCAAGCGTTTGTATCGTCCTTTCGCTCTGCCCATCAGTTTGTGGATGATAGGCAGTACTCATGTCTAGACGAGTTCCTAATGCTTGCTGTAATGTCTGCCAGAATCTTGAAATAAATCTGCCATCCCTATCAGAGATAATAGAGATTGGTATTCCATGTCTGGAGACGACTTCCTTCAAATACAGTCGTGCTAACTTCTCCATCTTGTCATCTTCTCTTATTGGTAGGAAGTGTGCTGATTTGGTGAGACGATCAACTATTACCCAAATAGTATCAAAACCACTTGCAGTCCTTGGCAATTTAGTGATGAAATCCATGGTAATGTTTTCCCATTTCCATTCCGGGATTTCGGGTTGTTGAAGTAGACCTGATGGTTTCTGATGCTCAGCTTTGACCTTAGAACACGTCAAACATTCTCCTACGTATTTAGCAACATCGGCTTTCATACCTGGCCACCAAAAATGTTTCTTGAGATCCTTGTACATCTTCCCCGTTCCAGGATGTATTGAGTATCTGGTTTTATGAGCTTCTCTAAGTACCATTTCTCTCATATCTCCAAATTTTGGTACCCAAATCCTTTCAGCCCTATACCGGGTTCCGTCTTCCCGAATATTAAGATGCTTCTCCGATCCTTTGGGTATTTCATCCTTTAAATTTCCCTCTTTTAAAACTCCTTGTTGCGCCTCCTTTATTTGAGTAGTAATGTTATTATGAATCATTATATTCATAGATTTTACTCGAATGGGTTCTCTGTCCTTCCTGCTCAAGGCATCGGCTACCACATTTGCCTTCCCCGGGTGGTAACAAATCTCAAAGTCGTAATCATTCAATAATTCAATCCACCTACGCTGCCTCATATTCAGTTGTTTCTGATTAAATATGTGTTGAAGACTTTTGTGGTCGGTATATATAATACTTTTGACCCCATATAAGTAGTGCCTCCAAGTCTTTAATGCAAAAACAACCGCGCCTAATTCCAAATCATGCGTCGTATAATTTTGTTCGTGAATCTTCAATTGTCTAGACGCATAAGCAATCACCTTCGTTCGTTGCATTAATACACAACCGAGACCTTGCTTTGATGCATCACAATAAATCACAAAATCATCATTCCCTTCAGGCAATGACAATATAGGTGCCGTAGTTAGCTTTTTCTTCAATAACTGAAACGCTTTCTCTTGTTCATCATTCCATTCAAATTTCTTCCCTTTATGCGTTAATGCAGTCAAGGGTTTTGCTATTCTGGAAAAGTCTTGGATGAACCTTCTGTAGTAACCAGCTAGTCCTAAAAACTGGCGTATGTGTTTTGGAGTTTTCGGGGTTTCCCACTTTTCAACAGTTTCTATCTTTGCCGGATCCACCTTAATACCTTCTTTGTTCACTATGTGACCGAGGAATTGAACTTCTTCCAACCAAAATGCACACTTTGAAAACTTAGCGTACAATTCTTCCTTCCTCAATACTTCTAACACCTTTCTCAAATGTTCACCGTGTTCTTGGTCATTCTTTGAGTAAATAAGTATGTCATCAATGAAAACAATGACAAACTTGTCAAGGTATAGTCCACACACTCGGTTCATAAGGTCCATGAACACAGCTGGTGCATTAGTTAAACCAAACGGCATGACCATAAACTCGTAATGACCGTAACGTGTTCTGAAAGCAGTCTTTGGAATATCATCTTCTTTCACCCGCATTTGATGATACCCGGAACGTAAGTCAATCTTTGAATAAACAGACGAGCCTTGTAGTTGATCAAATAAGTCGTCGATTCTCGGTAGTGGGTAGCGGTTCTTGATGGTAAGTTTGTTCAACTCTCGGTAGTCGATACACAACCTGAATGTACCATCTTTCTTCTTGACAAACAAAACAGGAGCTCCCCACGGTGATGTGCTTGGTCGAATGAAACCACGCTCTAAAAGTTCTTGTAATTGGCTTTGCAGTTCTTTCATCTCGCTGGGTGCGAGTCTGTAAGGAGCACGAGCTATTGGTGCAGCTCCTGGTACAAGATCTATTTGAAATTCAACGGATCGATGTGGGGGTAATCCCGGTAATTCTTTCGGAAATACATCGGGAAATTCTTTTGCAATGGGAACATCATTGATGCTCTTTTCTTCAGTTTGTACTTTCTCGACGTGTGCTAGAACAGCATAGCAACCTTTTCTTATTAGTTTTTGTGCCTTCAAATTACTAATAAGATGTAGCTTCGTGTTGCCCTTTTCTCCGTACACCATTAAGGGTTTTCCTTTTTCTCGTATAATGCGAATTGCATTTTTGTAACAAACGATCTCCGCTTTCACTTCTTTCAACCAGTCCATACCGATTATCACATCAAAACTCCCTAACTCTACTGGTATCAAATCAATCTTAAATGTTTCGCTAACCAGTTTAATTTCTCGATTCCGACATATATTATCTGCTGAAATTAATTTACCATTTGCTAATTCGAGTAAAAATTTACTATCCAAAGGCGTCAATGGACAACTTAATTTAGCACAAAAATCTCTACTCATATAGCTTCTATCCGCACCCGAATCAAATAAAACGTAAGCTGATTTATTGTCAATAAGAAACGTACCCGTAACAAGCTCCGGGTCTTCCTGTGCCTCTACCGCATTAATATTGAAAACTCTTCCACGGCCTTGTCCATTCGTGTTCTCCTGGTTCGGGCAATTTCTAATAATGTGGCCTGGTTTTCCACATTTATAACAAACTACATTGGCATAACTTGCTCCGACACTACTTGCTCCGCCATTACTCGTTCCGACACCATTTGTTCCTTTCGTTCTATTAACCCCTGGTCCGTATACCTCACACTTCGTCGCGCTATGACCATTTCTTTTACACTTGTTGCAAAATTTGGTGCAGAACCCCGAGTGATTCTTTTCACACCTTTGGCATAGCTGCTTCTGATTGTTGTTGTTGTTGCGGTTATTATTGTTGTTGGGATGATTGTTGTAGTTGCTGTTGTTGTTGTTGTTGTTGTTGTTGTTGTTGTTGTTGGGCCGTTTGTTGTAGTTGCGATTGATGTTGCGATTGTTGGGATAATTGTTGCGATTATTGTTGTAATTGCTGTTGTTGTTGTATTGGTGATTCTTATCACCGTTTTCCTCCCACTTTCTTTTGACTTGCTTCACATTGGCCTCTTCAGCAGTCTGCTCTTTAATTCTTTCTTCAATCTGGTTCACTAGTTTGTGAGCCATTCTACATGCCTGTTGTATGGAGGCGGGCTCGTGTGAACTTATATCTTCTTGGATTCTTTCCGGTAATCCTTTCACAAACGCGTCGATCTTCTCTTCCTCATCTTCGAATGCTCCCGGACACAATAGGCACAATTCTGTGAATCGTCTTTCGTACGTGGTAATATCAAATCCTTGGGTTCGTAACCCTCTAAGTTCTGTCTTGAGCTTATTGACCTCGGTTCTGGGACGGTACTTCTCATTCATCAAGTGCTTGAATGCTGACCACGGTAGTGCGTACGCATCATCTTGTCCCACTTGCTCTAGATAGGTATTCCACCATGTTAACGCAGAACCTGTGAAGGTATGCGTAGCGTACTTCACTTTGTCCTCTTCAGTACACTTACTTATGGCAAACACCGATTCAACCTTCTCGGTCCACCGTTTCAATCCGATCGGTCCTTCGGTTCCATCAAATTCCAAAGGTTTGCAGGCAGTGAATTCTTTGTAGGTGCATCCTACACGATTTCCTGTACTGCTAGATCCAAGGTTATTGTTGGTATGTAGCGCAGCCTGTACTGCAGCTATGTTTGAAGCTAGAAAAGTACGGAATACCTCTTCATTCATATTCACGGTGTGTCGAGTAGTCGGTGCCATTTTCTTCAAAATAGTTAAATGGAACAAGTTAATCATACAGAATATTAAGAGTAGTTAATAGTATTTCGTAGCATAATATGAACTCATTTATAAAAGCTTTTTCTTCATATTAGCGTTTTATAAGTTTAAATTCGGGTAGTACCTACCCGTTAAGTTCATACTTAGTAGCTAATATACAATTCAACTACTACAATTCTATATGAAAAACTGATTATAATAATATTTCGCGTTCAAACTTTTATACAATATTTTACAAACTTACAATACCGCTTATTTTACATAAAGCATGAAATATAGCACACAATAACTTTGATACAAGATAGTTGTGAAGACAATTCTAGCTAGTACACAAGTCGTTCAGCAAAGGCAATAAAGACACGTAATTCATACGTCCAGAAACAAGTCATGCATTCTGGTTTTACTAGGACTACTTCCCATCCTTGGTCTTGTGCAACATAACCGTTATGGCCGTTGATAAGACAGCGTGTTGTAACGTCATCAAAGGGACGAGGGTTACGTAATGTCCAACAGTCCCGTAATAATCTAAAAACCTCATTTCTTACCCCAATTATCGACTCCGTCACTTGTGGAAACGTTTTGTTTAATAGTTGTAGCCCGATGTTCTTGTTCTCACTTTGGTGAGAAGCGAACATTACTAATCCGTAAGCATAACATGCTTCTTTATGTTGCATGTTAGCCGCTTTTTCTAAATCACGAAGTCCAATATTCGGATATATTGAGTCAAAATAATTTCTTAACCCGTTGCGTAAAATAGCATTTGGGTTCCCCGCAATATATGCGTCAAAGTAAACACATCGTAACTTATGGGTTTCCCAATGTGATATCCCCCATCTTTCAAACGAAAGTCTCTTATAAACCAAGACATTCTTGGAACGTTCTTCGAATGTCTTACAAACTGATCTCGCCTTAAATAGTTGTGCCGAAGAATTCTGGCCGACTCTAGACAAGATTTCATCAATCATGTCTCCGGGTAGGTCTCTTAAAATATTGGGTTGTCTATCCATTTTGTGTTTTTAAACTGTAAAATAGACAAGAGTTAGATTCATAAAAAAATACTTATTAATACAAGCAATTTTTACATATATCATAAAGCATAAGAACACTATATTACATATATTACACCACACGAATACAACTATCTTATTCCGACTCGCTCGTTTCTTCTTCTTCGGTTTTGGTTCGTTTTGCCAAGTTTCTAGGGATATATGATGTTCCCCTAATACGAGCCGTCGTTGTCCACATTGGTTTAGAAAAACCTGGTGGTTTAGAGGTTCCCGGGTCATTGTTACAACTTAAGGACTTCGGGGGTTGACGATACATATAAAGTTCATCGGGGTTGGAATTAGATTTCTCTATTTTTATGCCCTTTCCCTTATTATTTTCTTTTGCCTTTTTAAATTCAGTTGGGGTAATTTCTATAACATCATCGGAATTCTCGTCGGAATCCGATTCATCGGAGAATTGGTAATCCTCCCAATATTTTGCTTCCTTGGCGGAAACACCATTGACCATAATTAACTTTGGTCGGTTGGTTGAGGATTTTCTTTTACTTAACCGTTTTATTATTTCCCCCACCGGTTCTATTTCTTCATCCGGTTCCGATTCTTCTTCCGGTTCCGATTCTTCTTCCGGTTCCGACTCTTCTTCCGGTTCCTCTTCGGGAACTTGTGAATCAGTCCACAAATCATTCCAATTTACATTTGACTCTTCATTATTATTAGGTGAGTCAATAGAACTTGTTCTAGAGGTAGACATCTATCACATAATATCAAACACGTTAAGAGATTAATATATCACATAATATTCATATGTTAAAAATATATAGTTTCCAACAAAAATGTTAAGCAATCATTTTTAAAGAAAACACGGTCGAAGTCCAGACTCACTAATGCATCCTAACAAACACGATAAGACACACTAATGCAAATTTTCTGGTTCTCTAAGACCAACGCTCGGATACCAACTGAAATGTCCCGTTCTTATTGATTAAAAACGTTCCATATTAATTGATTTCGTTGCGAGGTTTTGACCTCTATATGAGACGTTTTTCAAAGACTGCATTCATTTTTAAAACAAACCATAACCTTTATTTCATAAATAAAGGTTTAAAAAGCTTTACGTAGATTATCAAATAATGATAATCTAAAATATCCTGTTTACACACGACCATTACATAATGGTTTACAATACAAATATGTTACATCGAAATCAGTTTCTTGAATGCAGTTTTTACACAATATCATACAAACATGGACTCCAAATCTTGTCCTTATTTTAGTATGCAACAGCGGAAGCTCTTAATATTCACCTGAGAATAAACATGCTTTAAACGTCAACAAAAATGTTGGTGAGTTATAGGTTTAACCTATATATATCAAATCGTAACAATAGACCACAAGATTTCATATTTCAATACACATCCCATACATAGAGATAAAAATCATTCATATGGTGAACACCTGGTAACCGACAATAACAAGATGCATATATAAGAATATCCCCATCATTCCGGGACACCCTTCGGATATGATATAAATTTCGAAGTACTAAAGCATCCGGTACTTTGGATGGGGTTTGTTAGGCCCAATAGATCTATCTTTAGGATTCGCGTCAATTAGGGTGTCTGTTCCCTAATTCTTAGATTACCAGACTTAATAAAAAGGGGCATATTCGATTTCGATAATTCAACCATAGAATGTAGTTTCACGTACTTGTGTCTATTTTGTAAATCATTTATAAAACCTGCATGTATTCTCATCCCAAAAATATTAGATTTTAAAAGTGGGACTATAACTCACTTTCACAGATTTTTACTTCGTCGGGAAGTAAGACTTGGCCACTGTTGATTCACGAACCTATAACAATATATACATATATATTAAAGTATGTTCAAAATATATTTACAACACTTTTAATATATTTTGATGTTTTAAGTTTATTAAGTCAGCTGTCCTCGTTAGTAACCTATAACTAGTTGTCCACAGTTAGATGTACAGAAATAAATCGATAAATATTATCTTGAATCAATCCACGACCCAGTGTATACGTATCTCAGTATTGATCACAACTCAAACTATATATATTTTGGAATCAACCTCAACCCTGTATAGCTAACTCCAACATTCACATATAGAGTGTCTATGGTTGTTCCGAAATATATATAGATGTGTCGACATGATAGGTCGAAACATTGTATACGTGTCTATGGTATCTCAAGATTACATAATATACAATAAAAGTTGATTAAGTTATGGTTGGAATAGATTTGTTACCAATTTTCACGTAGCTAAAATGAGAAAAATTATCCAATCTTGTTTTACCCATAACTTCTTCATTTTAAATCCGTTTTGAGTGAATCAAATTGCTATGGTTTCGTATTGAACTCTATTTTATGAATCTAAACAGAAAAAGTATAGGTTTATAGTCGGAAAAATAAGTTACAAGTCGTTTTTGTAAAGGTAGTCATTTCAGTCGAAAGAACGACGTCTAGATGACCATTTTAGAAAACATACCTCCACTTTGAGTTTAACCATAATTTTTGGATATAGTTTCATGTTCATAATAAAAATCATTTTCTCAGAATAACAACTTTTAAATCAAAGTTTATCATAGTTTTTAATTAACTAACCCAAAACAGCCCGCGGTGTTACTACGACGGCGTAAATCCGGTTTTACGGTGTTTTTCGTGTTTCCAGGTTTTAAATCATTAAGTTAGCATATCATATAGATATAGAACATGTGTTTAGTTGATTTTAAAAGTCAAGTTAGAAGGATTAACTTTTGTTTGCGAACAAGTTTAGAATTAACTAAACTATGTTCTAGTGATTACAAGTTTAAACCTTCGAATAAGATAGCTTTATATGTATGAATCGAATGATGTTATGAACATCATTACTACCTTAATTTCCTTGGATAAACCTACTGGAAAAGAGAAAAATGGATCTAGCTTCAATGGATCCTTGGATGGCTCGAAGTTCTTGAAGCAGAATCATGACACGAAAACAAGTTCAAGTAAGATCATCACTTGAAATAAGACTGTTATAGTTATAGAAATTGAACCAAAGTTTGAATATGATTATTACCTTGTATTAGAATGATAACCTACTGTAAGAAACAAAGATTTCTTGAGGTTGGATGATCACCTTACAAGATTGGAAGTGAGCTAGCAAACTTGAAAGTATTCTTGATTTTATGAAACTAGAACTTTTGGAATTTATGAAGAACACTTAGAACTTGAAGATAGAACTTGAGAGAGATCAATTAGATGAAGAAAATTTAAGAATGAAAGTGTTTGTAGGTGTTTTTGGTCGTTGGTGTATGGATTAGATATAAAGGATATGTAATTTTGTTTTCATGTAAATAAGTCATGAATGATTACTCATATTTTTGTAATTTTATGAGATATTTCATGCTAGTTGCCAAATGATGGTTCCCACATGTGTTAGGTGACTCACATGGGCTGCTAAGAGCTGATAATTGGAGTGTATATACCAATAGTACATACATCTAAAAGCTGTGTATTGTACGAGTACGAATACGGGTGCATATGAGTAGAATTGTTGATGAAACTGAACGAGGATGTAATTGTAAGCATTTTTGTTAAGTAGAAGTATTTTGATAAGTGTATTGAAGTCTTTCAAAAGTGTATAAATACATATTAAAACACTACATGTATATACATTTTAACTGAGTCGTTAAGTGGGACTATATACTCACCATACTGTATTCTCATCCCGAAATATTTTTAATTAGGACTACATGTATATACATTTTTAATTGCATGTATTCTCATCCCGAAATATTTAGAGTTTAAAAGTGGGACTATATACTCACCATACTGTATTTTGTAGTAAAAATACATATATCATCATTGAACAAGTGTAAGGTTGGCCTCGGATTCACGAACCTATATCATTTGGATATTTATTAACACACGTAATTGAAATCAAACAAATATATATATTATTTGTGATATACTTTTATATCAATAACTTATATATTTCATTATATTCATTTTATATATATATTTTAAATAAATAAAAGTATAAATTTTTGTTATGTTCTATGTACTAGATACATTTTTATTTATATATATCATTTGTTTGTTAAAACAGTAAATGCTAAGATAATATTTGTTATGACAAAAATAATGATAATGATAATACTAATAATAATACTTATAATAATATTAGTAGTAAAAATAATAATCTTAATATCCGCAGTAATGATTATATTAATAATTATAGTTATGATAATATTCATTTTAATGATAATAATATGTAATTACATTATTATAGTAATGCTATTAATTTACTTAACCATAATAACAATAATAATTATAATTGTAACTAAAATTATAATAATAATATTTGATTGTTAATACTTTTATTAGTATTATTAATAATATTAATAGTTATAATTCTAATAATAATAATAATAATTAAAATCATAATAATAATAATGATGAAAAATTATAATTTCTAATAATAATAACAATAATAATGATATAAAAGGTTTTTGGAAATCAAGAACTACCTCAAAAAGCCTTTTGTAAAAATAAAGTCCCGAATCGGACTAGAAACCGAGACCCCTCGCTACCCCATCACCTCCCTTAACCATCCAGCCAGTCTTACATTTCTGATCCTATATCCGTTTTATTTATTTATAACCCGTATTATACGTTTCCCTTTATCATCTTCATCTTCATCATTTAAATCTATCAGAGGAGTTCCTCCATTAAAACCAACCATTATCAACGATATAGATTTTCATTAACGATCTGCTATTGTGATTTTTCAATTATCAGAACAATAAAAAAAAAAAATTAAGGCAGAGAGCTGTTCGAGAAGAAAAAAAAAATAAAGTTTTGAAGAACTCAATATTTGCTTTTGAATTTAAGAATGTTTTAGATGATGGTTATAAAACGAAAGGTGTCCTAAAGCACCCTTAGAAAATTCTGAGACCATTAATTACAATAGAAGCTTTGTATAAACCTTCAATTCGATCATAGAACACTTGTTTGACCTTTTTGTTCGAAAATTTTGACTCAGAAATTCGAAGTTAATATTAGAAATTATCAGCTGAAAACTTGCAGTTAGATTTAATGGAGAATTTCTTACACAACAGCATTTATAGATTTCTAAATTCGATTCAAATTCTAAGTTTTGATCATAACCTGTCATAACAGGGTGTTCAGAAAAAAAAATATATAGTTTATTTAACTTTTATGGGTGACAATTGTGATAGAAAATTTGAATAATTCGTTTAACAGATTCAATAGCTCGATAGTTAAACTTATAACATGAATATGTGAGTGTATCGACAGCTTATTCCATCCAGAGGGTATCAAACAAAATATTATAAAGCAGATTGTGACAGGAAGCAATTTAATTCAACAAATTAAATAGTCTGATTGTGATTTGAACTTAATTACGTAATTAGCTGTATTTACACATGAACGTACGGTTTCTTTATATAAATATATATATCTGTATATGTATTAGTTTATATACATACTACCTCTTGCATAAATGTATATATTTCTGATTATAATCAGTTTTATGAAGTATATACGTATTTTAATACTAATAATTGTTATATACAATTTATAATAATAATAATATTATCAACACTTCTAATAATTAATATTTATTAATTGAATAATTTAATAATACTAATAATATTAATATTAATTTATTATTAATAATAACAAATAAATAACAATAAGAATACTGATAATAATGATTATTAACGATAATGTTCATAGTAATATTAATAATAACATTGATAATGCTAATACAAATATTAATAATAGTAGAACACCAATAATAATAATATTTAATAAAAATACTACTATTAATCATAATAATTAATATTATAACTTTATCATTGGTTATGATAATGATGATATCAGTAATAATAGTAATAATAAATCAAATGTACCAACTTTTATATCTATATAATATATTATAATAATAAGATTTTATAATACTGATATTATTATTATTATTATTATTAACAAAGGTTGTAATAACTATGTTTTAACATGTAATTACATATTTTAATACAATAACTCAAAATATAACATTTATTAGTTTGTTAATATTGACAACTTATATATATTCAATTTACTTTTCTCTGTTTAAATAACAGTTTTATATACATGTTTAAATTTTCTTCATACTAACCAAATCACATATTATTTAATTAATATATTATAATATATAATTATTTACTTGTATAGTTATTTATATATATATATATATATATATATATATATATATATATATATATATATATATATATATATATATATATATATATACATTTCTATTTCCGATTAGAGGTTCGTGAATCGTCAGGCATGGTCAAAAGGTAATTGATTACATAAATAAAGATTTCATAACTTTCGAGACTCAACATTACCGATTTTTGCTTATCGTGTCGGACTCATATAAGGATTAAAGTTTAAATTTGGTCGGAAATTTCCGGGTCATTACAGTACCTACCCGTTAAAGAAATTTCGTCCCCGAAATTTAATAGAGGTCGTCATGGATAGAAATAAGAATGTTTTTATGACGAATATGAGTTGATGAATAAAGTTTTATCATTTTGATTAATATAAATAAATCAATTTGATTACTCGAAGAGTACGATTGAAGCTATCACTAAATAGTGAAATGAGAGAGACAAGTTTCATCATAACCTTTGATTAGTCGTGGTTGAATTCCAGAATTCATTGGATTTAGAGAAAATTTTCGTAATAAGATTTGGTTATTCGGCAATTAAGGAAATCAGGTACCCTTTGATTTATTGCTGCAATCTGTTTCGATTTCTCTGTCGGATATTTCACTATAAATCCACTCCCTTCTTTCCTATATCTTTCATATCTCACATCTTCTACTCTTCCTCCTCCAATTCATACCTTAAAGTATTCTTCAAAATGCTCCATCCCATTCTAATTCTTGTTATACTTCTAACTTTCATATCTTTCATTCTTCTCTTTCATCTGCCGCCAGAAGAATCTATTCACTTCTATTACTTCCTTAGAATTATAATGTTTTTAATTCTCCCGTGTCTTTACGTTGCAATACATTCTGACATACACGGTTTGTAATTTATGTATTATTGTCGAGCTTTATATTTTCTTTTATATTCAAAAGTTATATACTTCTGTCTCCTCTTCCCGACTTCGAGTCAAGCGAATAATGGTCCGGATTTCGTAGGTATAAATTTTGAATTAAACATAGTTAATGTTCTAAGGAGGGAATCGTAATGGCATGATCTTGATTTGTCAAATTACAAGTATATCCAGAAAGATAGAACTATCAAGATGATATGTTCTTAATATGTTTGGAGATTCGATAGAATGTAAGAGTCGTGTAATATGGCACATGATGATGGTACTGTGAATCAACTCCGCGAGTCGCGGAGTTTGGAGGGTATTTTGCCGCGACTCGCGGAGGGACCATTAGAAACTCAACATGACTTACTGTAATATATTGACATTGATCAAGTGTCATTATATTATACTAATTCATGCTTCAGTTCCCAACACTACTTTAAAAACATTCATACTTCAATTTCGAAGGTTTCAGATTTTAGAAACTGACATAGTTTCTTTTATGATGTAAGACAGATATTATGGAGAGATAAATGATCTCAGATAAGAATAGTTGTGAAAATATCTCCAGAAATATTTAGAATATGTATAATGGAAGATACGAAGATATCTTATAATATCTAAGATAAGATGATGATGAAGAATATCATCTGGAAAAGTTTAGAATAAGACGTAATGTGTTTGCTAACTATTTCAGTAGACACTGAATCATTTGGATCCTTTGAAGGTAGATTTAATCTTCGTGATTTGTCCACAGCCTCCTTCATACTTTGCTCAATCCGTTTTCCAGTACCAATTTTTTTTTTCGTTCGAGCTTTTCCGGTCTATTATTCCTTATTATTAAACTTCTGACCGTAACTGTTGTCTACTGTCTTTACCACTTCATCAGTCTTTTCCAAAACTTCATAGCACTAATTCGTAAGCTGGAGCGTTTTTCAGAAACTTCACATTCGAAATATGTAATTCTTGGGGATAGATGTTATATATATTATATAACTGCTGAAATTGAAACGCTGTAAGATTTTAAATACTAATTGTTGTTTCCGCCAAAGGGGTAACGAGTTGCTGGTACATCTCGAATGAAAATTCGAAGTTGACTTGTTGAAGCTGTGACAAAACTGGCCACTTTGAAAAGAATCGTAAGGTTGTTTTTGCTAATAAATGACAAGGAATTCGACGCGGTACGTGTTAAACTATGACTTTGGATTCAAGAGTGTTTCAGGTGCATAACTATATGCATAATTTTTTTTCTTCCGTAGATGAAGTGCGGTCGGTTCAACCTCTCGATTGAGGTATTTTCAAGAATCATGAAAGGTTTGAACGCGGATTGTAATCGTCAAAATACAAATGAGGTTTGAAGATAAAATCAAGTGGCAAACTTGAAGAATTGTTTAGTTTCATATGTTATAATCAATATTTTAATTCATTTTAATTGTCCAATGTTATTAGTCCACAGTCGATAGTCCACAGTTAACAATCCAATGATTCATATATAGTTTAATATATAATATTCGAATTAATTAATACGTATCGTGACCCGTATACGTCTCAGACTCGATCACAACTCAAACTATATATATTATTGTAGAATCAACCTCAACCCTGTATAGCTAACTCCGGCATTACTGCATATAGAGTGTCTATGGTTATTCCAAATAATATATATAGATGTGTCGATATGATATGTCAAAACCTTGTATACGTGTCCCGATATTTAAAGTGCGTAAAATAAATAACAGAAATTAAATGACGATAAATAAAGTGCGTAAAGTAAATAACAGAAATTAAATGACGATAAATAAAATTGCGAGAATGTAAATTGCGATAATTAAATTGTGATAAATAAAATGTAATCAGTTAGCTAGGAACAATTAGCTAGGAACAGTTACCGTGAATTCTTAACAAATTCATCGTAGTTAATTTGTTTGTTTCTAACCAATTTTATTTTTGTCCAAAGTTTCTTCATTATGTCACTTGTTGGATTCTGATAGGTCAAAGTCCAAATATGAAATTTGAATGGAAATGGTTATTCGGTGGTGAACGGATTCGTATATCTGTGGATGTAGTTAGTGAATGACTGTTGAATTGGATTCGAAGAATGTACAGTGTAACTTATTAATGTGAAATCTAGATATTCCCCGAGTATTACCTACCCGTTAAAATATTTTCACCATTAACAGTTTGTACAAAAGATTTTTTTTTCAATTACAATCTTTATGAAAATATACTTACATATATATTTTCTTCAGATGTAATTATGGATTTAATGAGTTAATAAGATATTAAACTCATTTGTTTTATCGTTAGTACTAGATTACATAATCTCTAAAACTTTAGAAATTACATAATCGCCATGTCGAGCGAAAATAATCTATGTAAAACGTTATGTAGAACGAAGATAAATGATGTAGAACGATACGTAGAACGATAATTATGCTCGAGGTACAGAATGAGATATTGAGGCATGTGATGTTGAAACTTGGGTTGTTGATGGTACTACTGTCGATGTTGGTGGTACTGTTGGTGCCGGTGATAATGCTGAAGCTGGTAAATTTTGCACCATATTCTCCTAATTGATTACTCGAGCGCGAAGTTCGTTGACTTATTCTATTATTCCGGGATGATTGTCGGTTGGAACGAGCGAATGAATAAGGTTTAGAATTGTGGATAGAATATAATCGTGGCGAGATATTTGGGCAACGAGAGTGAAAATGGTGCTTTGAACAGGTTCGCCGGTAAGTGATTCAGGTTCTTCGCCAAAAGGTGAATTCGGTTGGTGGAAGGGATCGCCTTCTTCTCGTCTCCATTGGTTAAGTCGACTACGAACCCATCAGATAAATTGAGGATGGCTGATTGATTGATTCATTCTGGTGACGCTGCTTCTAGGGCTGGAGTGGGACTCCCTATTGGAATTCGAGGGACTTGAACTAGTTGTGAGTTCCATTGCGTACGATTGAATAAAGGATTTTTCGATATGAAGTGATTTTCGGATATCGAATGATATTCTAATTATATAGAATACCTATACATAGTACAGAAGATCCCGTAGATTACGAAGGGATTTAAGGAAACGTGTCAGATAAAGTCTACAGTAACAGATACGCTAAGATATGAATTTATCCATACACTATCTATCAAATAAATGCAGGAAGTCGTGTCTAGACTTAGGAATAATAAGCAGGAAATTTTCCACCAGGAATGATAAACAATACTTATAATATGCAGCTAAGGTCGAAGTCCAGACTCGCTAATGCATCCTAACAACTATCAGTTAGACACTCTAATGCAAGACCTGGTTCGCTAGGACCAACGCTCTGATACCAACTAAAAGGACCGCTCCTAATCCATCCGGACGAAGTCCATATCGATTATAAACTATTCACAACAGTTAATAATATCGCGAGGTACTTGACCTCTATATGATACATTTTTACAAACGTTGCAATTGTTTTTAAAAGACAACCTTTCATTACATCAATAGTTGGCAAGCATGTGTATCATTTCATAGTATCTAAATGACCTAATCTGTCATTTTCTTAATAACAATCTCTAATGAACTTCAATGACTCGAATGCAACGTCTTTTTGAAATATGGCATAAATGGCCCAAGTGATATCCTTAATATGAGCTAATGCACAGCGGAAGACTTAATTCTTACCTGAGAATAACATGCTTTAAAACGTCAACATAAAGTTGGTGAGATATAGGTTTAAGTGCTAGCAGCGTTATAAATATAGACCACAAGATTTCATATGTTTTAATAACAATATTCTAAGTGGTTGAGCACTTGGTAACCATACTTAACATTTAATTAACGTCGCATATTCCCTTTATTATGAAATCTCACTACACTGTACCATGTGTAGTCACGAAACGAAGTATTTTGCAACCGTTGAATACTGGTCGTCCAGTCCGGTTAGGGTTGTCAGGCCCGATAGATCTATCAACAGGATTCGCGTTTACAATACCGCATGTAAATAGTAGTTACCAAGTTACAGGGAGATATGCCAGTGGTACAACTCAACGTAGAATATATATTTTTAATCACTTGTGTCCATAACGTAAATCATAAATTGCATGTATTCTCATCCCGAAATATTTAGAGTTTAAAAGTGGGACTATATACTCACCATACTGTATTTTGTAGTAAAACTACATATATCATCATTGAACAAGTGTAAGATTGGCCTCGAATTCACGAACCTATATCATTTGGATATTTATTAACACACGTAATTGAAATCAAACAAATATATATATTATTTGTACTTTTATATCAATAACTTATATATTTCATTATATTCATTTTATATATATATTTTAAATAAATAAAAGTATAAATTTTTTTTATGTTCTATGTACTAGATACATTTTTATTTATATATATCATTTGTTTATTAAAACAGTAAATGCTAAGATAATATTTGTAATGACAAAAATAATGATAATGATAATACTAATAATAATACTTATAATAATATTAGTAGTAAAAATAATAATCTTAATATCTGCAGTAATGATTATATTAATAATTATAGTTATGATAATATTCATTTTAATGATAATAATATGTAATTACATTATTATAGTAATGCTATTAATTAACTTAACCATAATAACAATAATAATTATAATTGTAACTATAATTATAATAATAATATTTGATTGTTAATACTTTTATTAGTATTATTAATAATATTAATAGTTATAATTCTAATAATAATAATAATAATAATTAAAATCATAATAATAATAATGATGAAAAATTATAATTTCTAATAATAATAACAATAACAATAACAATAATAATGATATTAAAGGTTTTTGGAAATCAAGAACTACCTCAAAAAGCCTTTTGTAAAAATAAAGTCCCGAACCGGACTCGAACCCGAGACCCCACGCTACCCCATCACCTCCCTTAACCATCCAGCCAGTCTTACATTTCTGATCCTATATCCATTTTATTTATTTATAACCCGTATTATACGTTTCCCTTTATCATCTTCATCTTCATCATTTAAATCGATCAGAGGAGTTCCTCCATTAAAACCAACCATTATCAACGATATAGATTTTCATTAACGATCTGCTATTGTGATTTTTCAATTATCAGAACAATAAAAAAAAAATTAAGGCAGAGAGCTGTTTGAGAAGAAAAAAAAAATAAAGTTTTGAAGAACTCAATATTTGCTTTTGAATTTAAGAATGTTTTAGATGATGGTTATAAAACGAAAGGTGTCCTAAAGCACCCTTAGAAACTTCTGAGACCATTAATTACAATAGAAGCTTTGTATAAACCTTCAATTCGATCATAGAACACTTGTTTGACCTTTTTGTTCGAAAATTTTGACTCAGAAATTTGAAGTTAATATTAGAAATTATCAGCTGAAAACTTGCAGTTAGATTTAATGGAGAATTTCTTACACAATAGCATTTATAGATTTCTAAATTCGATTCAAATTCTAAGTTTTGATCATAACCTGTCGTAACAGGGTGTTCAGAAAAAATATATATATATATATATATATATATAGTTTATTTAACTTTTATGGGTGACAATTGTGATAGAAAATTTGAATAATTCGTTTAACAGATTCAATAGCTCGATAGTTAAACTTATAACATGAATATGTGAGTGTATCGACAGCTTATTTCATCCAGAGGGTATCAAACAAAATATTATAAAGCAGATTGTGACAGGAAGCAATTTAATTCAACAAATTAAACAGCCTGATTGTGATTTGAACTTAATTACGTAATTAGCTGTATTTACACATGAACGTAAGGTTTCTTTATATAAATATATATATCTGTATATGTATTAGTTTATATACATACTACCTCTTGCATAAATGTATATATTTCTGATTATAATCAGTTTTATGAAGTATATACGTATTTTAATACTAATAATTGTTATATACAATTTATAATAATAATAATATTATCACCACTTCTAATAATTAATATTTATTAATTGAATAATTTAATAATACTAATAATATTAATATTAATTTATTATTAATAATAACAAATAAATAATAATAAGAATACTGATAATAATGATTATTAACGATAATGTTCATAGTAATATTAATAATAACATTGATAATGCTAATACAAATATTAATAATAGTAGAACACCAATAATAATAATGTTTAATAAAAATACTACTATTAATCATAATAATTAATATTATAACTTTATCATTGGTTATGATAATGATGATATCAGTAATAATAGTAATAATAAATCAAATGTACCAACTTTTATATCTATATAATATATTATAATAATAAGATTTTATAATACTGATATTATTATTATTATTATTATTGTTAACAAAGGTTGTAATAACTATGTTTTAACATGTAATTACATATTTTAAAACAATAACTCAAAATATAACATTTATTAGTTTGTTAATATTGACAACTTATATATATTCAATTTACTTTTCTCTGTTTAAATAACAGTTTTATATACATGTTTAAATTTTCTTCATACTAACCAAATCACATATTATTTAATTAATATATTATAATATATAACTATTTACGTGTATAGTTATTTATATATATATATATATATATATATATATATATATATATATATATATATATATATATATATATATATATATTGTAACGACCCGCACTTTTTCGATCATACTATACTTATAAGATTAATATTTACATAAATTAAACCTTGCCAACATGATAAGCAATCCAAATTGTCGAGACTTGTATTTCCGAAAAGAGTTTTACACAACGTTTGACCGTCTAGTTTGACCGATGATATCACGAACTATACAATATATGATAATTATACGTTTGTGTATATAAATGTATATATACATATTTAACATGATTAATAAATGTTTTAATATCTCATTTTGTATTAATAACAACAAGTTATATGTGTATTTTGAAACTACTAACTTAAGTTTTCAAAACGATAACAATACGTAACGTTATTTGACATATATACTTAAGACTTATAATGTTATACATATATTGTATAAGTAATGTATTTAATTACTTTTAAAGAACTTAAATACATAAAACCATATAAGTGTATTCACAAAAGATAGCTATATTTGAATCCTCATTTCATTTTTCACAAAATTTCTATACGTATACCTAGAGTATTTGTACTCGTATCATACCTAGCTCCTATACGTATTTACTAATAGTAAATACACATCAAAATCACCACCTAACCAGCCACTATTCATGCCCTTAGAGCTAGGTAATTACTTTTGGATGATTACTTGACTAATTATACAAGAAAACAACTAAAACTTTTGTCCTTGTACACCATCAAAAACGCCACCATCACCACCTTAAATACTTCCATTCATTTCCCATTTTTGATTCACTTTCACTTCAATTATCTTAGCAAAAACACACACTCTTTCAAGAACTCTAAACTCCATAACACTTCAGCAACTTACCAAGAAGATCTAGCTTCAAAAACCATACTAAAACACCATAAGAAAACCATACAAAAACACTTCAAGAAAACCCTCCAAAAACACCAACTTACTTCCAATCTTTCATCCACTTCAATCACCCTTTTTGTTCTAGCTTCTTACTCCTCTTTTACAGCAAACTTATCCAAGGAACTTGAGGTAGAATTTATGTTCATAACCTTATTCAATTCATATATATATAGCTATCTTATTTTGTGGTACAAAAGTTTAACAACAAGAACATAGTTTGAATGTTTTCAAACTTGTTTGCAAACTAAATAGATCCTTCTAACTTAACTTTTAAAATACTTCAAGACCTGTAATATAACTTATGTATATGCTAATTTAACAAGGTAAAATTTGGTTTTTCAAAGTATAAGTATTTTTAGAAAAATGGTCATTAAATGATTTTGTTGTAACAAAAATGTTTAACTTCATATGTTTCACTAATGTTTCACTTATGCCGTATGATTTTGAGTACAAACCAAGGTATTTACAGTTCATAGTCTTAAAGAAGAACTCGATCCAAGAAGATGGCAATTTGAATCAACGAAAACGGATTTGTAACGAAGAAACTATGACCGAAACAAAATTGGTTATCCTAGATCATTTCAACTACGGGATCAATTGGAAAAAAATGATATAAATCACATATTTCTAAGATAACATGATATTTTATATATATGTACTTATAATTCAATTTTATATGGTTCAGGATCACCCGTAAACAACACGAGAAGATTAATCATAAGATCCCATGATTGTACGCAACACGTCATTTGACAACACCGGTACTTTATGTACGCAACACGTCATTTGACAACACCGGTACCATGGGTCAAGATTAATCTCAACCAATACATATACGATGGGGTTTTATTTATTTCGTTGGGGGTTTTGTTTATTGCGGGTATATTAAACATCTAAAAATGAACCATTAAAATTGAATTACTAACATCGAAATGCTAACTACGGACTAAGGAAATATTCAAAATATTAAAAGTATAACAAGTATATATATATATATAACGTTTGTTTTAAAATGAAAACATATTGATATATTATATATGGATAGGTTCGTGATATCAACCGGAAGACCGAGTCAAAATATATATATCATCAAGACAAGAGTGAGTATATAGTCCCACTTTTAAACTCTAAATATTTCGGGATGAGAATACATGTATTTTATGTTTTACGTTATGGACACAAGTAACTGAAAAATATATTCTACGTTGAGTTGTACCACTGGCATACTTCCCTGTAGCTTGGTAACTAATATTTACAGCGGTATTGTAAACGCGAATCCTGTTGATAGATCTATCGGGCCTGACAACCCCAACCGGACTGGACGACCAGTATTCAACGGTTGCACAGTACTTCGTTTTGAGACTACACTTGGTACGGTGTAGTAAGATTTCATATTGAAGGGAATATGCGACGTGAAAATGTTAAGTATGGTTACCAAGTGCTCAACCACTTAGAATATTTTTATTGAAATGTTTATATACGAAATCTTGTGGTCTATATATATATATTGCTGCGCACTAAACCTATATCTCACTAACTTTATGTTGACGTTTTTAAACATGTTTATTCTCAGGTGATAATTAAAGCTTCCGCTGCATTATGTTGAATCTAAGCAGGATCATGCGTACTCATGTTTGTGTCAAAAATAAAACTGCATATCCGAGATGTTGTATTGTAAAATATGCTAGAAACCGTGTTGTTGTCATCATTTGTAAAGTTTGTAAGTCGAAGATTATCGCTAAACGATAATCATCTTTTTATTGTCTAAAGCTTGTAACAAAAATAATGGTTTGGTTTGTAATGTATAATATATGCAGTTTTCCTTTTTAAAAATGTCGCATATAGAGGTCAATACCTCGCAATGAAATCATACGTTATCTAACACGTTCTTATGGTTAAGGACGGGTTATGACATGTGGTATCAGAGCGTTGGTCTTAGCGAACCAGGTCTGCATTAGTGTGTCTAACCGAGAAGCCGTTAGGATACATTAGTAAGTCTGGACTTTGACCGGGTCTGATTTGAAAAAAAAAAAACCATTGCTTATCACTGTTGGTTAAAATTTATATGTAAATATTATATAAGTACTAATGGGTTAGTTGTTGTGTGATAGATGTCGAGCTCAAAAATTGTTATCACAATCAACGACTCCGAATCAGAATCTTCAGATGGCGTTCCAGTCATTAACCTGTCCGATGACGAAAATGATATCCTTGGGGAAGACTCACAAATTCCGGATGAACCAACTATAGAGAACCCGGAAAGTGAACCCGAGGAGGAAAGTGAACCCGAGGAGGAAAGTGAACCCGAGGAGGAAAGTGAACCCGAGGAAGAAATACATGAAATTACAAAAGACGAGTTCGAACTAGGAAAGAAACGAAAGGCTAATGAATTAGAAAATCCAAATTCCGAGTTTAATGAGAATGATGTGGCACCAATTCCACTCAACACTACCACCCCTATTCCCGCTATTCCTATTCGTTCTGTCCCGGCATCCAGTTCTTCAGTCCCACAGCCAAAATATAGGCAGACAGTTAGGATAAGCGTTAAGCAAATCTTTGTGTCTAAACGTCCTAGAAAATAGATCAAACGATGCGCTGCTGTGTCAAACCATGGAACCGAATAATGTTTTGTATAATATTAATAGTGTGGTTTGCTTAATGTTCGATGTAAGATAAGCATATGTAAAATATTGAAGTATGAAATGCAATAATTTTCCATGGTTAAGTATTATTTAGATTGTAGTAATTGATTCTGTACTAAGCTATTAAGTATGAACATTAACGGGTAGGTACTACCCAAGATATAATTATAAAACGCTAATAAGAAGAAAAGGCTTTTATAATAATACCTAGTTCATATTATTAATAAGCTATAATGTACTATAAATACACACTACATCTATAATAATCCATGTGAATAATTATTTTCTTTCATTAGGAAATGGCGCGATTGAATCGAATGACGGAACAAGAACTCAAGGAACTCATCAACCAGCGAGTGAACGACAGAATGTTATGGGTTGAGGCTGCAAGAGCTGCTGCAGTTAATCCAAATCCTCGTGTAGGATGCTCCTACAAGACGTTCCAAGCTTGCAAGCCATCATCATTCAGTGGAACGGAAGGACCTATCGGTTTAACCCGATGGATAGAAAAGATGGAGACGGTGTTCAAAATCAGCGGTTGTGATGAAAAAGACATGACCAAGTTTGCATCGTGCACTTTACAAGATAGTGCACTCACATGGTGGAAGAATTATGTGAAGGCGGTAGGAGGAGATGTAGCTTATGATACTCCATGGGAAGAATTCAAAGCAATGATAATCACCGAGTATTGTCCAAGGAATGAGGTTATTAAGTTAGAAGATGAGTTACGAAGTTTGAAGGTGGTTGGTACTGAAATCACCAACTACAACCAGCGATTCATGGAATTAGTTTTGCTATGTCCTGAATTGGTTCCAACCGAAGAACGGAAGATTGAAATGTACAAAGCTGGTTTGCCCAAAAAGGTCAAGGCAAATGTTACAGCATCGAAACCTAAGACAATTCATGAAGCTATAACCATGGCAAACGAGCTAATGGATCAGGTCATTTTGGACAAGAAAGCATTCAATACTGAGGTGAAGGTATTGGGGAACAAGAAAAAGTGGAATGGAGGTTATGATCAAGGTAACCAACAACAACCTTATAAGAAACAAGAAACCACGAAAGGTGCGGGTAGCGGTTCAGGCTTTGGTTACAAAGGACAAAGTCCTTTATGCAACCGATGTCACAAACATCATTTTGGTTACTGTAGTGTGTTATGCACCAAGTGTAATCGACAAGGTCATCTTGCTGAAGATTGTAAGGCTCTCGTTACAAATGCAAATGGTAACAAGACTCCTGCCACCAACGCAAATAGAACTGCTTTGGCTAACATTACTTGTTTTGGTTGTGGAAAACAAGGTCACTATAAGAGTCAGTGCCCGAATCAGAATGGCGGACCTGCACGTGGAAGAGCGTTTGTTATTAATGCTAGAGAGGCACGAGAAGACCCGGAGCTTGTTACGGGTACGTTTACCATTAATAACTTATCAGCATCTATTTTATTTGATACTGGAAGTTACGTGTGTATAAATTTTTACACTAAATTGAATTGTTCATCATTACCTCTAGATGCTAAGTACATGATTGAGTTAGCTAATGGTAAACTAATTAAAGCCGATAAAATTTGTCGTGATTGTAAGATAAATTTAGCCGGAGAAACATTTAAGATTGATTTGATACCCGTAGAATTAGGAAGTTTTGATGTAATAGTCGGCATGGACTGGATGTCCAAAATAGGAGCGGAAGTTGTTTGTGCCAAGAAGGCAATTCGTATTCCTGGTAAGGATAAAATGCCAGTGATGATTTATGGAGAGAAGAGTAATTCAAAGCTAAAACTCATTAGCTGTTTGAAAGCCAAGAAGTGTTTAGAAAAGGGATGTTACGCTATTTTAGCACATGTTAATAAAGTCGAAAAGAAAGAAAAGTGCATCAATGACGTGCCTGTGGCAAGAGATTTTCCCGAAGTTTTTCCGGAAGAATTGCCGGGATTACCTCCATTTAGATCGGTAGAATTTCAAATAGATTTAGTACCAGGAGCTGCACCAGTGGCTCGTGCGCCATATAGACTTGCACCGTCCGAATTAAAAGAACTTCAAAGTCAGTTAAAAGAATTATTGGATCGTGGATTCATACGACCAAGTACTTCACCGTGGGGAGCTCCAATTTTGTTTGTTAAGAAGAAAGATGGATCTTTTAGGATGTGTATAGACTATCGTGAATTAAATAAGTTAACTATCAAGAATCGGTATCCACTACCGAGAATTGATGACTTATTTGATCAATTGCAAGGATCATGTGTTTATTCAAAAATCGACTTAAGATCGGGCTATCATCAACTACGCGTCAAAGAAGAGGACATTCTGAAAACTGCTTTTCGGACACGTTATGGTCATTACGAATTTTTGGTTATGCCGTTTGGATTGACGAATGCGCCAGCTGTATTCATGGACCTCATGAATCGAGTTTGTAGTCCGTATTTAGATAAGTTTGTTATCGTTTTCATTGATGATATTCTTATCTATTCCAAGAGTGAGCAAGAGCATGAAGAGCATTTAAGGTTGATACTGGAATTGTTGAGAAAAGAACAACTTTATGCTAAATTTTCTAAGTGTGCTTTCTGGTTGAAGGAAGTGCAATTTCTTGGTCACGTTGTTAATAGCGAAGGAATTCAGGTTGATCCAGCAAAAAATTGAAGCCATTGAAAAATGGGAGACTCCTAAGACACCAATGCAGATACGCCAATTTTTGGGTTTAGCCGGTTATTATAGAAGGTTTATTCAAGATTTTTCTCGAATAGCTAAGCCGTTGACAGCATTAAC
This sequence comes from Rutidosis leptorrhynchoides, assembly GCF_046630445.1. Lineage (NCBI taxonomy): Eukaryota > Viridiplantae > Streptophyta > Magnoliopsida > Asterales > Asteraceae > Rutidosis > Rutidosis leptorrhynchoides. The sequence goes on along the minus strand of NC_092334.1, from coordinate 1,271,569 downwards.
GCAAAAAGGGAAGAAATACGAATGGACCTCGGAGCAGGAGAACGCATTTCAATTATTGAAGAAGAAGTTAACTACGGCGCCTATTTTATCGTTACCTGAAGGGAACGATGATTTTGAAATATATTGTGACGCTTCGCGACAAGGTTTTGGTTGTGTTCTTATGCAACGGAAGAAAGTTATTGCATTCGCATCCCGACAATTGAAGATTCACGAGCGAAATTATACGACGCATGATCTAGAATTGGGAGCAGTCGTGTTTGCATTGAAGATGTGGAGACACTACTTGTATGGGGTTAAATTCACTGTGTTTACTGATCATAAAAGCCTTCAACATATTTTCGATCAAAAACAGCTGAACATGAGGCAACGTAGGTGGGTTGAGTTAATAAATGACTATGATTGTGAAATTCGTTATCATCCCGGGAAAGCGAATGTGGTGGCTGATGCTTTAAGCAGAAAAGAACGAGAACCAATTCGAGTACGAGCGATGAACATAAAAATTCGCATGAATCTCAACTCACAAATCAAAGAAGTTCAACGAGAAGCACTTACTAAAGAAAATATAAGAAATGAAATAATGAAGAAGTATGAGAAGCAACTCATTATGCGGGAAGATGGAATTCGATATTTTGCAAATCGTATTTGGGTACCGAAGTTGGGTGGATTAAGGAAGTTGATATTGAACGAGGCACATAAGACAAGATATTCGATACATCCTGGAGTTGGAAAGATGTACCAAGATCTTAAGACGCATTATTGGTGGCCTAATTTAAAAACAGACGTTGCAACATATGTTGGGGAGTGTTTAACTTGTTCCAAGGTTAAAGCAGAACACCAGAAGCCGTCAGGGTTACTTCAACAACCAGAAATTCCAGAATGGAAATGGGACGGTATTACCATGGATTTCATCACGAAGTTACCAAAGACTGCCTGGGGATACGACACCATTTGGGTGATTGTTGATCGTCTCACCAAGTCTGCACATTTCTTGCCTATAAAGGAAACGGATAGAATGGAGAAACTATTACGATTATATATAAAGGAAGTTGTTTCAAGGCATGGGATACCTATTTCCATTATATCCGATCGTGATAGTAGGTTTACCTCAAAGTTTTGGCAATCATTACAGGAGGCACTAGGAACTCGTTTGGATATGAGTACCGCATATCATCCACAAACCGATGGACAGAGTGAGAGAACGATTCAGACTCTCGAAGACATGCTCAGGGCATGTGTGATCGATTTTGGAAACGGATGGGATAAATATCTACCGTTAGCAGAATTCTCGTATAATAATAGTTATCATGCGAGCATTGGAGCTGCGCCATTCGAAGCATTGTACGGAAGGAAGTGTAGATCTCCTATCTGTTGGAATGAAGTAGGAGATCGACATTTAACTGGTCCCGAGATCATACATGAAACGACTGAGAAGATAGTGCAAATCAAGGAGAGATTGAAAACAGCCCGTAGTCGCCAAAAGAGCTACGCCGATGTTCGAAGGAAACCATTAGAGTTTCAGGTCGGGGACATGGTTATGCTAAAGGTGTCACCTTGGAAAGGTGTAATACGTTTCGGCAAAAGGGGTAAACTGAACCCAAGATACGTAGGCCCGTTTAAGATCATCGAACGCATTGGACCGGTAGCTTATCGACTCGAGTTACCACAACAACTCGCCGGAATACATAATACCTTTCACGTCTCAAACCTTAAGAAGTGTCTTGCAAAGGAAGACCTCACCATTCCTCTTGAAGAAATTCATGTCGACGAGAAACTACAATTCGTCGAAGAACCAATCGAAATCATGGACCGTGAAGTTAAACAGCTCAAACAGAGTAATATACCGATTGTTAAGGTTCGTTGGAATGCTAGAAGAGGTCCCGAGTTTACTTGGGAACGAGAGGATCAGATGAAACGAAAGTATCCACACTTGTTTCTCGATGACGCAAAATAGGTACAATTCTAAAATTTCGGGACGAAATTTATTTAACGGGGAGGTAATGTAACGACCCGCACTTTTTCGATCATACTATACTTATAAGATTAATATTTACATAAATTAAACCTTGCCAACATGATAAGCAATCCAAATTGTCGAGACTTGTATTTCCGAAAAGAGTTTTACACAACGTTTGACCGTCTAGTTTGACCGATGATATCACGAACTATACAATATATGATAATTATACGTTTGTGTATATAAATGTATATATACATATTTAACATGATTAATAAATGTTTTAATATCTCATTTTGTATTAATAACAACAAGTTATATGTGTATTTTGAAACTACTAACTTAAGTTTTCAAAACGATAACAATACGTAACGTTATTTGACATATATACTTAAGACTTATAATGTTATACATATATTGTATAAGTAATGTATTTAATTACTTTTAAAGAACTTAAATACATAAAACCATATAAGTGTATTCACAAAAGATAGCTATATTTGAATCCTCATTTCATTTTTCACAAAATTTCTATACGTATACCTAGAGTATTTGTACTCGTATCATACCTAGCTCCTATACGTATTTACTAATAGTAAATACACATCAAAATCACCACCTAACCAGCCACTATTCATGCCCTTAGAGCTAGGTAATTACTTTTGGATGATTACTTGACTAATTATACAAGAAAACAACTAAAACTTTTGTCCTTGTACACCATCAAAAACGCCACCATCACCACCTTAAATACTTCCATTCATTTCCCATTTTTGATTCACTTTCACTTCAATTATCTTAGCAAAAACACACACTCTTTCAAGAACTCTAAACTCCATAACACTTCAGCAACTTACCAAGAAGATCTAGCTTCAAAAACCATACTAAAACACCATAAGAAAACCATACAAAAACACTTCAAGAAAACCCTCCAAGAACACCAACTTACTTCCAATCTTTCATCCACTTCAATCACCCTTTTTGTTCTAGCTTCTTACTCCTCTTTTACAGCAAACTTATCCAAGGAACTTGAGGTAGAATTTATGTTCATAACCTTATTCAATTCATATATATATAGCTATCTTATTTTGTGGTACAAAAGTTTAACAACAAGAACATAGTTTGAATGTTTTCAAACTTGTTTGCAAACTAAATAGATCCTTCTAACTTAACTTTTAAAATACTTCAAGACCTGTAATATAACTTATGTATATGCTAATTTAACAAGGTAAAATTTGGTTTTTCAAAGTATAAGTATTTTTAGAAAAATGGTCATTAAATGATTTTGTTGTAACAAAAATGTTTAACTTCATATGTTTCACTAATGTTTCACTTATGCCGTATGATTTTGAGTACAAACCAAGGTATTTACAGTTCATAGTCTTAAAGAAGAACTCGATCCAAGAAGATGGAAATTTGAATCAACGAAAACGGATTTGTAACGAAGAAACTATGACCGAAACAAAATTGGTTATCCTAGATCATTTCAACTACGGGATCAATTGGAAAAAAATGATATAAATCACATATTTCTAAGATAACATGATATTTTATATATATGTACTTATAATTCAATTTTATATGGTTCAGGATCACCCGTAAACAACACGAGAAGATTAATCATAAGATCCCATGATTGTACGCAACACGTCATTTGACAACACCGGTACTTTATGTACGCAACACGTCATTTGACAACACCGGTACCATGGGTCAAGATTAATCTCAACCAATACATATACGATGGGGTTTTATTTATTTCGTTGGGGGTTTTGTTTATTGCGGGTATATTAAACATCTAAAAATGAACCATTAAAATTGAATTACTAACATCGAAATGCTAACTACGGACTAAGGAAATATTCAAAATATTAAAAGTATAACAAGTATATATATATATATAACGTTTGTTTTAAAATGAAAACATATTGATATATTATATATGGATAGGTTCGTGATATCAACCGGAAGACCGAGTCAAAATATATATATCATCAAGACAAGAGTGAGTATATAGTCCCACTTTTAAACTCTAAATATTTCGGGATGAGAATACATGTATTTTATGTTTTACGTTATGGACACAAGTAACTGAAAAATATATTCTACGTTGAGTTGTACCACTGGCATACTTCCCTGTAGCTTGGTAACTAATATTTACAGCGGTATTGTAAACGCGAATCCTGTTGATAGATCTATCGGGCCTGACAACCCCAACCGGACTGGACGACCAGTATTCAACGGTTGCACAGTACTTCGTTTTGAGACTACACTTGGTACGGTGTAGTAAGATTTCATATTGAAGGGAATATGCGACGTGAAAATGTTAAGTATGGTTACCAAGTGCTCAACCACTTAGAATATTTTTATTGAAATGTTTATATACGAAATCTTGTGGTCTATATATATATATTGCTGCGCACTAAACCTATATCTCACCAACTTTATGTTGACGTTTTTAAACATGTTTATTCTCAGGTGATAATTAAAGCTTCCGCTGCATTATGTTGAATCTAAGCAGGATCATGCGTACTCATGTTTGTGTCAAAAATAAAACTGCATATCCGAGATGTTGTATTGTAAAATATGCTAGAAACCGTGTTGTTGTCATCATTTGTAAAGTTTGTAAGTCGAAGATTATCGCTAAACGATAATCATCTTTTTATTGTCTAAAGCTTGTAACAAAAATAATGGTTTGGTTTGTAATGTATAATATATGCAGTTTTCCTTTTTAAAAATGTCGCATATAGAGGTCAATACCTCGCAATGAAATCATACGTTATCTAACACGTTCTTATGGTTAAGGACGGGTTATGACATATATATACATTTCTATTTACGATTAGAGGTTCGTGAATCGTCAGGCATGGTCAAAAGGTAATTGATTACACAAATAAAGATTTCATAACTTCTGAGACTCAACATTACCGATTTTTGCTTATCGTGTCGGACTCATATAAGGATTAAAGTTTAAATTTGGTCGGAAATTTCCGGGTCATTACAATGCATCAATCTTTTCTTCTGTAGATGAAGTGCGGTTGATTTATCCTCTCGATTGAGGTGTTTTGAAGAATCATGAAAGGTTTGAACGCAGAATGTAATCGTGAAGATACAAATGATGTTTAAGACGAAATCAAGTGGCAACTTGAATAATTGTTTAGTTTCATATGTTATTATCAATATTTTAATTTATTTTAATTGTCCACTGTTGGTAGTCCTCAGTTGATTAGTCCACAATTAGCTAGGAACAGTTAGCTAGGATTTTTGTTAGCGTGGATTCTTAACAAAATTTCTCATAGCTAATTTGTTTGTTTCTAACAAATTTTATTTCGTCAACTGTATTCTTCATTATGCCACTTGTTGGATTCTGATAAATCAAAATCCAAATATGAAATTGGATGAATATGGTTATTCTGTGGTGAACGGATTTGTATAGCTGTGGTTGCAAGTAGGATAGTAAATGACTGTTGAATCAGATTCGAAGAACGTACAATGTAACTTATTAATGTGAAATTTAAATATTCCTCGGGTATTACCTACCCGTTAAAATATTTTCACCATTAACAGTTTGTATAAGAGAATTTTTAATTACGATCTTTATGAAAACATATATACGTATATATTTTCTTCAGATGTATTCATGGATTTAATGAGTTAATATGATATTAAACTCATTTGCTTTTCTGTTGGAACTAGAATAAATAATCTCTAAAACTTTAGAGATTACATATTCGTCATGTCGAACGAAAATAAATGAGGTAGAACGATACGTAGAACGAAGATCATACTCAAAGTACATATGATGATATTGAAGCATGGATCGTTGATGGTACTGGTGCTGTCATTGATGGTACTGTTGGTGCCGGTGATGTTGCTGAAGCTGGTACATTTTGTACCATATTCTCCGAATTGATTATTCGAGCGCGAAGTTCGTTGTCTTATTACTCCAGGATGATTGTCGGTCGGAACGAGCGGATGAATAATGTTCAGAATTGTGGATAGAATATAATCTTGTCGAGTTACCCTGGAAATGAGACTGAAAATGGTGTTTCGAACAGGTTCGCCGGTAACGCTTCAGGTTCATTGTCAATAGGTGAATTTGGTTGGTGGAAGGGATTACCTTCTGCGTGTTTCCATTAATTAAGTCGACTACGAACTCATCAGATGAATTGATGATGGTTGATTGGTTGATTCATGCCGATGACGCTATTTTCAGAGCTTAGGTGAACATCTATGTCGGAATACCTGTCGGAATAACTATCAGAATAGCTATCGGAATATGAGGGACTCGAACGGGTTGCAGGATTCATCTCGTAAGATCAGATGAAGGATTTTCGATAAGAAATAGATTGTAGGATATAGATTAGTACCCTACAATACATAATTTACATATGCATATATAATACTAAAATCCCATAAGTTACGGAGGAATTCTACGGAAGTTGTCAGGCAAAGTTACAGTAACAGATACGCTAAGATATGAAGTAGCAGATACGCTAAGATATGAATTTTGTCTATACACTATTCATGCAGTCAATGCAGTAAAACGTGTCTAGACTAAGAATGATAAGCAAGTGATTCTCTAAGAATGATAAGCAGGTAATTTTCAACATGAAATGATAAGCAAAACTTTTGACATGTAGACACGGTCGAAGTCTAGACTCTCTAATGCATCCTAACGAATTATCAGTTAGACACACTAATGCAGACCTGGTTCGCTAAGACCACCGCTCTGATACCAACTGTAGAGACCCGTCCTAATCCATCCGGATGAAGTCCATATCGATTATAAACGATTCACAACAGCTGATTACATCGCGAGGTATTTGACCTCTATATGATACATTTTACAAACATTGCATTCGTTTTTGAAAGGATAATCTTTCATTACAACGAAAGTTGACGGCATGCATACCATTTTATAATATATCTAACTATAACTGATTTAATAATAATCTTGATGATATCAATGACTCGAATGCAACATCTTTTGAAATATGTCATGAATGACTCCAAGTAATATCTTTAAAATGAGCAATTACACAGCGGAAGATTTCTTTCGTACCAGGGAATAAACATGCTTTAAATTGTCAACCAAAAGGTTGGTGAGTTCATTAGTTTAACATAAACAATCATTTCATAATTTTAATAGACCACAAGATTTCATATTTCCATTTCTCATAAACATACGTCCCATGCATAGACACAAAAATATCATTCATATGGATTGAACACCTGGTAACCGACATTCACAATATGTATATAAGAATATCCCCATCATTCCGGGATCCTCCTTCGGACATGATATAAATTTTGAAGTACTAAAGCATCCGGTACTTTGGATGGGGCTTGTTAGGCCCGATAGATCTATCTTTAGAGTTCGCGTCAATCAGGGTGTCTGTTCCCTAATTCTTAGATTACCAGACTTAATAAAAAGGGGCATATTCGGTTTAATAATTCAACCATAGAATGTAGTTTCGATTACTTGCGTCTATTTCGTAAAACATTTATAAAAATTGCGCATGTATTCTCAGCCCAAAAATATAAAGGGTAAAAAGGCAAATGAAACTCACGCATATAAATATTGCAAAAGCAGTTATTTAAACATTGCATGTATTCTCAGCCCAACAAATGTAATGAGTAAAAAGGGAGCAAATGAAACTCACGCATATAAATATTGCAAAAACAGTTATTTAAACATTGCATGTATTCTCAGCCCAAAAAATGTAATGAGTAAAAAGGGAGCAAATGAAACTCACCATACTGTATTTTGTAGTAAAAATACATATAACATTATTGAACAAGTGAATAATGCAGGGTTGGCCTCGTATTCACGAACCTATATCATTTGTATATATATTAAAACATATAATGGAAATCACATAATTTTCGTTTATTAATATATATTATTTATCTATTTGTAGTAATATAGGATTTATACTAAATTCCATTTAAAAAGGTATACTTATATTATATTTTATATTACATGTTATATATATTTATTTTATATATATTTATATTTAAAATGATTAATATCTATTCATTTAGTTATATTAGTATATATATTCATATAGTGATATTTATGATTAATATTATTATTTTTTTTAAATCAGTAGTTTGTTATACGAAAGTATTTATAAGAAAAATAATACTATGTTTGATATAAGGTTATATGAAATGTTAATATAATTATGGCATATATAATCTGTTTACTTTATGTACATAATAATTATAAAAAAAAAATAGTTTTGATAATAATGGTTTACTAATAATAACAATAGTAATAGTTTTATTAATAATGATAATACTAATAATAATTATAATTCTAATTCTAATACCTAATAATAATAATAATAAAAATCCTAATATTCCTAACATTTAATAATAACAATAATAATAATAATAATAATAATAATAATAATAATAATAATAATAATAATAATAATAATAATAATAATAATAATAATAATAATAATAATAATAATAATAATAATAATAAAGAAAAAGGAAACTACCTCACAAGAGTTCTAAAAAAAATAGTTGCCCACGCCCGGCTCAAACCCATGACCTCTCGCTCAACACCCACACCCTTAATCCACTCGTCCGTCTCATTTTATTTGATAAATACTCAGACACAATTTATTTAACCCGAAATTCGAATTCTATGTCACCATCGGCCCAACTTGTAGTGACCCGAACTTTTCCATGTTTATATATATTAATTGAGATTGATATTTACATGATTAAATGTTTCCAACATGTTAAGCAATCAAACTTTTTAAGACTTGATTAATTGAAATATGTTTCATATAGACAATTGACCACCCAAGTTGACCGGCGATTCACGAACGTTAAAACTTGTAAAAACGACATGACGATATATATATGGATATACATATGGTTAACATGAGATTATGATAAGTAAGTATCTCCATAAGTATATTAACAATGAGTTATATACATATAAACAAGACTACTAACTTAAGGATTTCGAAACGAGACATATATGTAACGATTATCGTTGTAACGACATTTAAATGTATATATATCATATTAAGATATATTAATATATCAAAATATCATGATAATATAATAATTTAACATCTCATTAGATATGATAAACAATAGGTTAACAACATTAATTGAGATTGTTAACTTAAAGGTTTCAAAACAACACTTACATGTAACGACTAACGATGACTTAACGACTCAGTTAAAATGTATATACATGTAGTGTATTTAGATGTATTAAAATACTTTTGGAAGACTTCAAGACATATATTAAAACACTCATACTTAACGAAAATGGTTACAGTTACTTTCCCATTCTTTTCTTTCATCAAGAATTCTAGTCGTATTCTTACCCGTATTATACACAGCTTCAAAACGTACTTAATATGGGTATATACCAATAGGAACTAGCATGGGATTCTACTCTTGATTATGTCATGTATGACTAATCAATTTTAACTTCTACCATGAGCTAGTCAACTAACTAGAACTCCTTTTAACCCCACTCACCACTCACCAATTACCACTCATCATTCACTCCATTTCACTTCCAATTCTCTTTCTAATTCTCTCTCAACACACACACACACTATTATGAACGTATTTTTCCAGTAGTTAATCATCATCTTCATCAAAAATCACTTCAAGAATCAAGCTATAATCATCATAGGAAGAACACTTCAAGAACACTTCAAAAATCCCTTCAAGTTTACTAATTTACTTCCAAGCTTTCTAATCCATTCCAAGTAATCATCTAAGATCAAGAAACCTTTGTTATATATAGTAGGTTATCTTTCTTATTCAAGGTAATATTCATATTCAAACTTTGATTCAATTTCTATAACTATAAACTATCTTAATTCGAGTAAAAATCTTACTTGAACTTGTTTTTGTGTCATGATCCTTCTTCAAGAACTTTCAAGCCATCCAAGATCCTTTGAAGCTAGATCATTTCTTGTCACTTCCAGTAGGTTTACCTACTAAACTTGAGGTAGTAATGATGTTCATAACATCATTCAATTCATATATATAAAACTATCTTATTCGAAGGTTTAAACTCGTAATCACTAGAACATAGTTTAGTTAATTCTAAACTTTTTCGCAAACAAAAGTTAATCCTTATAACTTGACTTTTAAAATTAACTAACCACGTGTTCTATATCTATATGATATGCTAACTTAATGATTTAAAACCTGGAAACACGAAAAACACCGTAAAACCGGATTTACGCCGTCGTAGTAACACCGCGGGCTGTTTTGGGTTAGTTAATTAAAAACTATGATAAACTTTGATTTAAAAGTTGTTATTCTGAGAAAATGATTTTTATTATGAACATGAAACTATATCCAAAAATTATGGTTAAACTCAAAGTGGAAGTATGTTTTTTAAAATGGTCATCTAGACGTCGTTCTTTCGACTGAAATGACTACCTTTACAAAAATGACTTGTAACTTATTTTTCCGACTATAAACCTATACTTTTTCTGTTTAGATTCATAAAATATAGTTCAATATGAAACCATAGCAATTTGATTCACTCAAAACGGATTTAAAATGAAGAAGTTATGGGTAAAACAAGATTGGATAATTTTTCTCATTTTAGCTACGAGAAAATTGGTAACAAATCTATTCCAACCATAACTTAATCAACTTGTATTATATATTATGTAATCTTGAGATACCATAGACACGTATACAATGTTTCGACCTATCATGTCGACACATCTATATATATTTCGGAACAACCATAGACACTCTATATGTGAATGTTGGAGTTAGCTATACAGGGTTGAGGTTGATTCCAAAATATATATAGTTTGAGTTGTGATCAATACGGAGATACGTATACACTGGGTCGTGGATTGATTCAAGATAATATTTATCGATTTATTTCTGTACATCTAACTGTGGACAACTAGTTGTAGGTTACTAACGAGGACAGCTGACTTAATAAACTTAAAACATCAAAATATATTAAAAGTGTTGTAAATATATTTTGAACATACTTTAATATATATGTATATATTGTTATAGGTTCGTGAATCAACAGTGGCCAAGTCTTACTTCTCGACGAAGTAAAAATCTGTGAAAGTGAGTTATAGTCCCACTTTTAAAATCTAATATTTTTGGGATGAGAATACATGCAGGTTTTATAAATGATTTACAAAATAGACACAAGTACGTGAAACTACATTCTATGGTTGAATTATCGAAATCGAATATGCCCCTTTTTATTAAGTCTGGTAATCTAAGAATTAGGGAACAGACACCCTAATTGACGCGAATCCTAAAGATAGATCTATTGGGCCTAACAAACCCCATCCAAAGTACCGGATGCTTTAGTACTTTGAAATTTATATCATATCCGAAGGGTGTCCCGGAATGATGGAGATATTCTTATATATGCATCTTTTTAATGTCGGTTACCAGGTGTTCACCATATGAATAATTTTTATCTCTATGTATGGGATGTGTATTGAAATATGAAATCTTGTGGTCTATTGTTACGATTTGATATATATATAGGTTAAACCTATAACTCACCAACATTTTTGTTGACGTTTAAAGCATGTTTATTCTCAGGTGATTATTAAGAGCTTCCGCTGTCGCATACTTAAATAAGGACGAGATTTGGAGTCCATGCTTGTATGATATTGTGTAAAAACTGCATTCAAGAAACTTATTTTGTTGTAACATATTTGTATTGTAAACCATTATGTAATGGTCGTGTGTAAACAGGATATTTTAGATTATCATTATTTGATAATCTATGTAAAGCTTTTCAAACCTTTATTGATGAAATAAAGGTTATGGTTTGTTTTAAAATGAATGCAGTCTTTGAAAAACGTCTCATATAGAGGTCAAAACTGTAGTGACCCGAACTTTTCCATGTTTATATATATTAATTGAGATTGATATTTACATGATTAAATGTTTCCAACATGTTAAGCAATCAAACTTGTTAAGACTTGATTAATTGAAATATGTTTCATATAGACAATTGACCACCCAAGTTGACCGGTGATTCACGAACGTTAAAACTTGTAAAAACTATATGATGACATATATATGGATATATATATAGTTAACATGATACTATGATAAGTAAACATATCATTAAGTATATTAACAATGAACTACATATGTAAAAACAAGACTACTAACTTAATGATTTTTAAACGAGACATATATGTAACGATTATCGTTGTAAAGACATTTTATGTATATATATCATATTAATAGATATTCATACATGATAATATCATGATAATATAATAATTTAAAATCTCATTTGATATTATAAACATTGGGTTAACAACATTTAACAAGATCGTTAACCTAAAGGTTTCAAAACAACACTTACATGTAACGACTAACGATGACTTAACGACTCAGTTAAAATGTATATACATGTAGTGTTTTAATATGTATTTATACACTTTTGAAAGACTTTCATACACTTATAAAAATACTTCTACTTAACAAAAATACTTACAATTACATCCTCGTTCAGTTTCATCAACAATTCTACTCGTATGCACCCGTATTCATACTCGTACAATACACAGCTTTTAGATGTATGTACTATTGGTATATACACTCCAATGATCAGCTCTTAGCAGCCCATGTGAGTCACCTAACACATGTGGGAACCATCATTTGGCAACTAGCATGAAATATCTCATAAAATTACAAAAATATGAGTAATCATTCATGACTTATTTACATGAAAACAAAATTACATATCCATTATATCTAATCCATACACCAACGACCAAAAACACCTACAAACACTTTCATTCTTCAATTTTCTTCATCTAATTGATCTCTCTCAAGTTCTATCTTCAAGTTCTAAGTGTTCTTCATATATTCTACAAGTTCTAGTTACATAAAATCAAGAATACTTTCAAGTTTGCTAGCTCACTTCCAATCTTGTAAGGTGATCATCCAACCTCAAGAAATCTTTGTTTCTTACAGTAGGTTATCATTCTAATACAAGGTAATAATCATATTCAAACTTCGGTTCAATTTCTATAACTATAACAATCTTATTTCAAGTGATGATCTTACTTGAACTTGTTTTCGTGTCATGATTCTGCTTCAAGAACTTCGAGCCATCCAAGGATCCGTTGAAGCTAGATCCATTTTTCTCTTTTCCAGTAGGTTTAACCAAGGAACTTAAGGTAGTAATGATGTTCATAACATCATTCGATTCATACATATAAAGCTATCTTATTCGAAGGTTTAAACTTGTAATCACTAGAACATAGTTTAGTTAATTCTAAACTTGTTCGCAAACAAAAGTTAATCCTTCTAACTTGACTTTTAAAATTAACTAAACACATGTTCTATATCTATATTATATGCTAACTTAATGATTTAAAACCTGGAAACACGAAAAACACCGTAAAACCGGATTTACGCCGTCGTAGTAACACCGCGGGCTGTTTTGGGTTAGTTAATTAAAAACTATGATAAACTTTGATTTAAAAGTTGTTATTCTGAGAAAATGATTTTTATTATGAACATGAAACTATATCCAAAAATTATGGTTGAACTCAAAGTGGAAGTATGTTTTCTAAAATGGTCATCTAGACGTCGTTCTTTCGACTGAAATGACTACCTTTACAAAAACGACTTGTAACTTATTTTTCTGACTATAAACCTATACTTTTTCTGTTTTGATTCATAAAATAGAGTTCAATATGAAACCATAGCAATTTGATTCACTCAAAACGGATTTAAAATGAAGAAGTTATAGGTAAAACAAGATTGGATAATTTTTCTCATTTTAGCTACGTGAAAATTGGTAACAAATCTATTCCAACCATAACTTAATCAACTTGTATTGTATATTATGTAATCTTGAGATACCATAGACATGTATACAATGTTTCGATCTATCATGTCGACACATCTATATATATTTCGGAACAACCATAGACACTCTATATGTGAATGTTGGAGTTAGCTATACAGGGTTGAGGTTGATTCCAAAATATATATAGTTTGAGTTGTGATCAATACTGAGATACATATACACTGGGTCGTGGATTGATTCAAGATAATATTTATCGATTTATTTCTGTACATCTAACTGTGGACAACTAGTTGTAGGTTACTAACGAGGACAGCTGACTTAATAAACTTAAAACATCAAAATATATTAAAAGTGTTGTAAATATATTTTGAACATACTTTGATATATATGTATATATTGTTATAGGTTCGTGAATCAACCAGTGGCCAAGTCTTACTTTTCGACGAAGTAAAAATCTGTGAAAGTGAGTTATAGTCCCACTTTTAAAATCTAATATTTTTGGGATGAGAATACATGCAGGTTTTATAAATGATTTACAAAATAGACACAAGTACGTGAAACTACATTCTATGGTTGAATTATCGAAATCGAATATGCCCCCTTTTATTAAGTCTGGTAATCTAAGAATTAGGGAACAGACACCCTAATTGACTCGAATCCTAAAGATAGATCTATTGGGCCTAACAAACCCCATCCAAAGTACCGGATGCTTTAGTACTTCGAAATTTATATCATATCCGAAGGGTGTCTCGGAATGATGGGGATATTCTTATATATGCATCTTGTTAATGTCAGTTACCAGGTGTTCACCATATGAATGATTTTTATCTCTATGTATGGGATGTGTATTGAAATATGAAATCTTGTGGTCTATTATTATGATTTGATATATATAGGTTAAACCTATAACTCACCAACATTTTTGTTGACGTTTTAAGCATGTTTATACTCAGGTGATTATTAAGAGCTTCCGCTGTCACATACTTAAATAAGGACGAGATTTAGAGTCCATGCTTGTATGATATTGTGTAAAAACTGCATTCAAGAAACTTATTTTGTTGTAACATATTTGTATTGTAAACCATTATGTAATGGTCGTGTGTAAACATGTTATTTTAGATTATCATTATTTGATAATCTATGTAAAGCTTTTTAAACCTTTATTGATGAAATAAAGGTTATGGTTTGTTTTAAAATGAATGCAGTCTTTGAAAAACGTCTCATATAGAGGTCAAAACCTCGCAACGAAATCAATTAATATGGAATGTTTTTAATCAATAAGAACGGGACATTTCAGTTGGTATCCGAGCGTTGGTCTTAGAGAACCAGAATTTTGCATTAGTGTGTCTTATCGAGTTTGTTAGGATGCATTAGTGAGTCTGGACTTCGACCGTGTTTACTTGAAAAATGATTGCTTAACAAATTTTGTTGGAAACTATATATTTTTAACATGTGAATATTATGTGATATATTAATCTCTTAACGCGTTTGATATTATGTGATAGATGTCTACCTCTAGAACAAGTCTCATCGACTCACCTAATAATAATGAAGAGTCAAATGTAAATTGGAATGATTCGTGGACTGATTCACAAGTTCCCGAAGAGGAACTGGAAGAAGAGTCGGAACCGGAAGAAGAATCGGAACCGGAAGAAGAATCGGAACCGGATGAAGAAATAGAACCGGTGGGGGAAATAATAAAACGGTTAAGTAAAAGAAAATCCTCAACCAACCGACCAAGGTTAATTATGGTCAATGGTGTTTCCGCCAAGGAAGCAAAATATTGGGAGGATTACCAATTCTCCGATGAATCGGATTCCGACGAGAATTCCGATGATGTTATAGAAATTACCCCAACTGAATTTAAAAAGGCAAAAGAAAAATAATAAGGGAAAAGGCATAAAAATAGAGAAATCTAATTCCAACCCCGATGAACTTTATATGTATCGTCAACCCCCGAAGTCCTTAAGTTGTAACAATGACCCGGGAACCTCTAAACCACCAGGTTTTTCTAAACCAATGTGGATAACGACGGCTCTTATTAGGGGAACATCATATATCCCTAGAAACTTGGCAAAACGAACCAAAATCGAAGAAGAAGAAACAAGCGAGTCGGAATAAGATAGTTGTATTCGTGTGGTGTAATATATGTAATATAGTGTGCTTATGCTTTATGATATATGTAAAAATTGCTTGTATTAATAAGTATTTTTTTTATGAATCTAACTCTTGTCTATTTTACAGTATAAAAACACAAAATGGATAGACGACCCAATATTTTAAGAGACCTACCCGGAGACATGATTGATGAAATCTTGTCTAGAGTCGGTCAGAATTCTTCGGCACAACTATTTAAGGCGAGATCAGTTTGTAAGACATCCGAAGAACGTTCCAAGAATGCCTTGGTTTATAAAAGGCTTTCGTTCGAAAGATGGGGGATATCACATTGAGAAATCCATAAGTTACGATGTGTTTACTTTGACGCATATATTGCGGGGAACCCAAATGCTATTTTACGCAATAGGTTAAGAAATTATTTTGACTCAATATATCCGAATATTGGACTTCGTGATTTAGAAAAAGCGGCTAACATGCAACATAAAGAAGCATGTTA
This sequence comes from Rutidosis leptorrhynchoides, assembly GCF_046630445.1. Taxonomy (NCBI): domain Eukaryota; kingdom Viridiplantae; phylum Streptophyta; class Magnoliopsida; order Asterales; family Asteraceae; genus Rutidosis; species Rutidosis leptorrhynchoides. Next base: position 1,255,168 of record NC_092334.1, on the reverse strand, counting down.
TGCTTACGGATTAGTAATGTTCGTTTCTCACCAAAGTGAGAACAAGAACATCGGCCTACAACTATTAAACAAAACGTTCCCACAAGTGACGGAGTCGGTAATTGGGGTAAGAAATGAGGTTTTTAGATTGTTACGGGACTGTTGGACATTACGTAACCCTCGTCCATTTGATGACGTTACAACACACTGTCTTATCAACGGCCATAATGGTTATGTTCCACAAGACCAAGGATGGGAAGTAGTCCTAGTAAAACCAGAATGCATGACTTGTTTCTGGACGTATGAATTACGTGTCTTTATTGCCTTTGCTGAACGACTTGTGTACTAGCTAGAATTATCTTCACAACTATCTTGTATCAAAGTTATTGTGTGCTATATTTCATGCTTTATGTAAAATAAGCGGTATTGTAAGTTTGTAAAATATTGTATAAAAGTTTGAACGCGAAATATTATTATAATCAGTTTTTCATATAGAATTGTAGTAGTTGAATTGTATATTAGCTACTAAGTATGAACTTAACGGGTAGGTACTACCCGAATTTAAACTTATAAAACGCTAATATGAAGAAAAAGCTTTTATAAATGAGTTCATATTATGCTACGAAATACTATTAACTACTCTTATTATTCTGTATGATTAACTTGTTCCATTTGACTATTTTGAAGGAAATGGCACCGACTACTCGACACACCGTGAATATGAATGAAGAGGAATTCCGTACTTTTCTAGCTTCAAACATAGCCGCAGTACAGGCTACGCTACATACCAACAATAACCTTGGATCTAGCAGTACAGGAAATCGTGTAGGATGCACCTACAAAGAATTCACTGCCTGCAAACCTTTGGAATTTGATGGAACCGAAGGACCGATCGGATTGAAACGGTGGACCGAGAAGGTCGAATCGGTGTTTGCCATAAGTAAGTGTACTGAAGAGGACAAAGTAAAGTACGCTACGCATACCTTCACAGGTTCTGCGTTAACATGGTGGAATACCTATCTAGAGCAAGTGGGACAAGACGATGCGTACGCACTACCGTGGTCAGCATTCAAGCACTTGATGAACGAGAAGTACCGTCCCAGAACCGAGGTCAATAAGCTCAAGACAGAACTTAGAGGGTTACGAACCCAAGGATTTGATATTACCACGTACAAAAGACGATTCACAGAATTGTGCCTATTGTATCCGGGAGCATTTGAAGATGAGGAAGAGAAGATCGACGCGTTTGTGAAAGGATTACCGGAAAGAATCCAAGAAGATATAAGTTCACACGAGCCCGCCTCCATACAACAGGCATGTAGAATGGCTCACAAACTAGTGAACCAGATTGAAGAAAGAATTAAAGAACAGACTGCTGAAGAGGCCAATGTGAAGCAAGTCAAAAGAAAGTAGGAGGAAAACGATGATAAGAATTACCAATACAACAACAACAGCAATTACAACAATAATCACAACAATTATCCCAACAATCGCAACATCAATCGCAACTACAACAAACGGCCCAACAACAACAACAACAACAACAGCAACTACAACAATCATCCCAACAACAATAATAACCGCAACAACAACAACAATCAGAAGCAGCTATACCAAAGGTGTGAAAAGTATCACTCGGGGTTCTGCACCAAATTTTGCAACAAGTGTAAAAGAAATGGTCATAGCGCGGCTAAGTGTGAGGTCTACGGACCAGGGGTTAATAGAATGAAAGGAACAAATGGTGTCAGAACGAGTAATGGCGGAGCAAGTAGTGTTGGAGCAAGTTATGCCAATGTAGTTTGTTATAAATGTGGAAAACCGGGCCACATTATTAGAAATTGCCCGAAACAGGAGAACACGAATGGACAAGGCCGCGGAAGAGTTTTCAATATTAATGCGGCAGAGGCATAGGAAGACCCGGAGCTTGTTACGGGTACGTTTCTTATTGACAATAAATCTTCTTACGTTTTATTTGATTCGGGTGCGGATAGAAGCTATATGAGTAGAGATTTTTGTGCTAAATTAAGTTGTCCATTGACGCCTTTGGATAGTAAATTTTTACTCGAATTAGCAAATGGTAAATTAATTTCAGCAGATAATATATGTCGGAATCGAGAAATTAAACTGGCTAGCGAAACATTTAAGATTGATTTGATACCAGTAGAGTTAGGGAGTTTTGATGTGATAATCGGTATAGACTGGTTGAAAGAAGTGAAAGCAGAGATCGTTTGTTACAAAAATGCAATTCGCATTATACGAGAAAAAGGAAAACCCTTAATGGTGTACGGAGAAAAGGGCAACACGAAGCTACATCTTATTAGTAATTTGAAGGCACAAAAACTAATAAGAAAAGGTTGCTATGCTATTCTAGCACACGTCGAGAAAGTACAAACAGAAGAAAAGAGCATCAATGATGTTCCCATTGCAAAAGAATTTCCCGATGTATTTCCTAAAGAATTACCGGGATTACCCCACATCGATCCGTTGAATTTCAAATAGATCTTGTACCAGGAGCTGCACCAATAGCTCGTGCTCCTTACAGACTCGCACCCAACGAGATGAAAGAACTGCAAAGTCAATTACAAGAACTTTTAGAGCGTGGTTTCATTCGACCAAGCACATCACCGTGGGGAGCTCCTGTTTTGTTTGTCAAGAAGAAAGATGGTACATTCAGGTTGTGTATCGACTACCGAGAGTTAAACAAACTTACCATCAAGAACCGCTACCCACTACCGAGAATCGACGACTTATTTGATCAACTACAAGGCTCGTCTGTTTATTCAAAGATTGACTTACGTTCCGGGTATCATCAAATGCAGGTGAAAGAAGATGATATTCCAAAGACTGCTTTCAGAACACGTTACGGTCATTACGAGTTTATGGTCATGCCGTTTGGTTTAACTAATGCACCAGCTGTGTTCATGGACCTTATGAACCGAGTGTGTGGACCATACCTTGACAAGTTTGTCATTGTTTTCATTGATGACATACTTATTTACTCAAAGAATGACCAAGAACACGGTGAACATTTGAGAAAGGTGTTAGAAGTATTGAGGAAGGAAGAATTGTACGCTAAGTTTTCAAAGTGTGCATTTTGATTGGAAGAAGTTCAATTCCTCGGTCACATAGTGAACAAAGAAGGTATTAAGGTAGATCCGGCAAAGATATAAACTGTTGAAAAGTGGGAAACCCCGAAAACTCCGAAACACATACGCCAGTTTTTAGGACTAGCTGGTTACTACAGAAGGTTCATCCAAGACTTTTCCAGAATAGCAAAACCCTTGACTGCATTAACGCATAAAGGGAAGAAATTTGAATGGAATGATGAACAAGAGAAAGCGTTTCAGTTATTGAAGTAAAAGCTAACTACGGCACCTATATTGTCATTGCCTGAAGGGAATGATGATTTTGTGATTTATTGTGACGCATCAAAGCAAGGTCTCGGTTGTGTATTAATGCAACGAACGAAGGTGATTGCTTATGCGTCTAGACAATTGAAGATTCACGAACAAAATTATACGACGCATGATTTGGAATTAGGTGCGGTTGTTTTTTCATTAAAGACTTGGAGGCACTACTTATATGGGGTCAAAAGTATTATATATACCGACCACAAAAGTCTTCAACACATATTTAATCAGAAACAACTGAATATGAGGCAGCGTAGGTGGATTGAATTGTTGAATGATTAAAACTTTGAGATTCGTTACCACCCGGGGAAGGCAAATGTGGTAGCCGATGCCTTGAGCAGGAAGGACAGAGAACCCATTCGAGTAAAATCTATGAATATAATGATTCATAATAACCTTACTACTCAAATAAAGGAGGCACAACAAGGAGTTTTAAAATAGGGAAATTTAAAGGATGAAATACCCAAAGGATCGGAGAAGCATCTTAATATTCGGGAAGACGGAACCCGGTTTAGGGCTGAAAGGATTTGGGTACCAAAATTTGGAGATATGAGAGAAATGGTACTTAGAGAAGCTCATAAAACCAGATACTCAATACATCCTGGAACGGGGAAGATGTACAACGATCTTAAGAAACATTTTTGGTGGCCGGGTATGAAAGTCGATGTTGCTAAATATGTAGGAGAATGTTTGACGTGTTCTAAGGTCAAAGCTGAGCATCAGAAACCATCAGGTCTACTTCAACAACCCGAAATCCCAGAATGGAAATGGGAAAACATTACCATGGATTTCATCACTAAATTACCAAGGACTGCAAGTGGTTTTGATACTATTTGGGTAATAGTTGATCGTTTCACCAAATCAACACACTTCCTGCCAATAAGAGAAGATGACAAGATGGAGAAGTTAGCACGACTGTATTTGAAGGAAGTCGTCTCCAGACATGGAATACCAATCTCTATTATCTCTGATAGGGATGGCAGATTTATTTCAAGATTCTGGCAAACATTACAGCAAGTATTAGGAACTCGTCTAGACATGAGTACTGCCTATCATCCACAAACTGATGGGCAGAGCGAAAGGACGATACAAACGCTTGAAGACATGCTACGAGCATGTGTTATTGATTTCGGAAACAGTTGGGATCGACATCTACCGTTAGCAGAATTTTCCTATAACAACAGCTACCATTCAATCATTGAGATGGCGTCGGTTGAAGCACTTTATGGTAGAAAGTGCAGGTCTCCGATTTGTTGGAGTGAAGTGGGGGATAGACCGATTACGGGTCTGGAGATTATACAAGAAACTACCGAGAAGATCATCCAAATTCAACAATGGTTGAAAACCGCCCAAAGTCGACAAAAGAGCTACGCTGACATTAAAAGAAAAGATATAGAATTTGAAATTGGAGAGATGGTCATGCTTAAAGTTGCACCTTGGAAAGGCGTTGTTCGATTTGGTAAACGAGGGAAATTAAATCCAAGGTATATTGGACCATTCAAGATTATTGATCGTGTCAGACCAGTAGCTTACCGACTTGAGTTACCTCAACAACTCGCGGCTGTACATAACACTTTCCACGTCTCGAATTTGAAGAAATGTTTTGCTAAAGAAGATCTCACTATTCCATTAGATGAAATCCAAATCAACGAAAAACTTCAATTCATCGAAGAACCCGTCGAAATAATGGATCGTGAGGTTAAAAGACTTAAGCAAAACAAGATACCAATTGTTAAGGTTCAATGGAATGCTCGTAGAGGACTCGAGTTCACCTGGGAGCGTGAAGATCAGATGAAGAAGAAATACCCGCATCTATTTCCAGAAGATTCGTCAACACCTTCAACAGCTTAAAATTTCGGGACGAAATTTATTTAACGGGTAGGTACTGTAGTGACCCGAACTTTTCCATGTTTATATATATTAATTGAGATTGATATTTACATTATTAAATGTTTCCAACATGTTAAGCAATCAAACTTTTTAAGACTTGATTAATTGAAATATGTTTCATATAGACAATTGACCACCCAAGTTGACCGGTGATTCACGAACGTTAAAACTTGTAAAAACTATATGATGACATATATATGGATATATATATAGTTAACATGATACTTTGATAAGTAAACATATCATTAAGTATATTAACAATGAACTACATATGTAAAAACAAGACTACTAACTTAATGATTTTTAAACGAGACATATATGTAACGATTATCGTTGTAAAGACATTTAATGTATATATATCATATTAATAGATATTCATACATGATAATATCATGATAATATAATAATTTAAAATCTCATTTGATATTATAAACATTGGGTTAACAACATTTAACAAGATCGTTAACCTAAAGGTTTCAAAACAACACTTACATGTAACGACTAACGATGACTTAACGACTCAGTTAAAATGTATATACATGTAGTGTTTTAATATGTATTTATACACTTTTGAAAGACTTCTATACACTTATCAAAATACTTCTACTTAACAAAAATGCTTACAATTACATCCTCGTTCAGTTTCATCAACAATTCTACTCGTATGCACCCGTATTCGTACTCGTACAATACACAGCTTTTAGATGTATGTACTATTGGTATATACACTCCAATGATCAGCTCTTAGCAGCCCATGTGAGTCACCTAACACATGTGGGAACCATCATTTGGCAACTAGCATGAAATATCTCATAAAATTACAAAAATATGAGTAATCATTCATGACTTATTTACATGAAAACAAAATTACATATCCTTTATATCTAATCCATACACCAACGACCAAAAACACCTACAAACACTTTAATTCTTCAATTTTCTTCATCTAATTGATCTCTCTCAAGTTCTATCTTCAAGTTCTAAGTGTTCTTCATATATTCTACAAGTTCTAGTTACATAAAATCAAGAATACTTTCAAGTTTGCTAGCTCACTTCCAATCTTGTAAGGTGATCATCCAACCTCAAGAAATCTTTGTTTCTTACAGTAGGTTATCATTCTAATACAAGGTAATAATCATATTCAAACTTCGGTTCAATTTCTATAACTATAACAATCTTATTTCAAGTGATGATCTTACTTGAACTTGTTTTCGTGTCATGATTCTGCTTCAAGAACTTCGAGCCATCCAAGGATCCGTTGAAGCTAGATCCATTTTTCTCTTTTCCAGTAGGTTTATGCAAGGAACTTAAGGTAGTAATGATGTTCATAACATCATTCGATTCATACATATAAAGCTATCTTATTCGAAGGTTTAAACTTGTAATCACTAGAACATAGTTTAGTTAATTCTAAACTTGTTCGCAAACAAAAGTTAATCCTTCTAACTTGACTTTTAAAATCAACTAAACACATGTTCTATATCTATATGATATGCTAACTTAATGATTTAAAACCTGGAAACACGAAAAACACCGTAAAACCGGATTTACGCCGTCGTAGTAACACCGCTGGCTGTTTTGGGTTAGTTAATTAAAAACTATGATAAACTTTGATTTAAAAGTTATTATTCTGAGAAAATGATTTTTATTATGAACATGAAACTATATCAAAAAATTATGGTTAAACTCAAAGTGGAAGTATGTTTTCTAAAATGGTCATCTAGACGTCGTTCTTTCGACTGAAATGACTACCTTTACCAAAACGACTTGTAACTTATTTTTCCGACAATAAACCTATACTTTTTATGTTTAGATTCATAAAATAGAGTTCAATATGAAACCATAGCAATTTGATTCACTCAAAACGGATTTAAAATGAAGAAGTTATGGGTAAAACAAGATTGGATAATTTTTCTCATTTTAGCTACGTGAAAATTGGTAACAAATCTATTCCAACCATAACTTAATCAACTTGTATTGTATATTATGTAATCTTGAGATACCATAGACACGTATACAATGTTTCGACCTATCATGTCGACACATCTATATATATTTCGGAACAACCATAGACACTCTATATGTGAATGTTGGAGTTAGCTATACAGGGTTGAGGTTGATTCCAAAATATATATAGTTTGAGTTGTGATCAATACTGAGATACGTATACACTGGGTCGTGGATTGATTCAAGATAATATTTATCGATTTATTTCTGTACATCTAACTGTGGACAACTAGTTGTAGGTTACTAACGAGGACAGCCGACTTAATAAACTTAAAACATCAAAATATATTAAAAGTGTTGTAAATATATTTTTAACATTCTTTGATATATATGTATATATTGTTATAGGTTCGTGAATCAACCAGTGGCCAAGTCTTACTTCCCGACGAAGTAAAAATCTGTGAAAGTGAGTTATAGTCCCACTTTTAAAATCTAATATTTTTGGGATGAGAATACATGCAGGTTTTATAAATGATTTACAAAATAGACACAAGTACGTGAAACTACATTCTATGGTTGAATTATCGAAATCGAATATGCCCCCTTTTATTAAGTCTGGTAATCTAAGAATTAGGGAACAGACACCCTGATTGACGCGAATCCTAAAGATAGATCTATTGGGCCTAACAAACCCCATCCAAAGTACCGGTTGCTTTAGTACTTCGAAATTTATATCATATCCGAAGGGTGTCTCGGAATGATGGGGATATTCTTATATATGCATCTTGTTAATGTCGGTTACCAGGTGTTCACCATATGAATGATTTTTATCTCTATGTATGGGATGTGTATTGAAATATGAAATCTTGTGGTTTATTATTATGATTTGATATATATAGGTTAAACCTATAACTCACCAACATTTTTGTTGACGTTTTAAGCATGTTTATTCTCAGGTGATTATTAAGAGCTTCCGCTGTCACATACTTAAATAAGGACGAGATTTAGAGTCCATGCTTGTATGATATTGTGTAAAAACTGCATTCAAGAAACTTATTTTGTTGTAACATATTTGTATTGTAAACCATTATGTAATGGTCGTGTGTAAACATGATATTTTAGATTATCATTATTTGATAATCTATGTAAAGCTTTTTAAACCTTTATTGATGAAATAAAGGTTATGGTTTGTTTTAAAATGAATGCAGTCTTTGAAAAACGACTCATATAGAGGTCAAAACCTCGCAAAGAAATCAATTAATATGGAACGTTTTTAATCAATAAGAACGGGACATTTCAAAAACCTCGCAACGAAATCAATTAATATGGAACATTTTTAATCAATAAGAACGGGACATTTCACAACTGACTGCTTTCGGCCCAATACATCCTTGGCAGCCCTATATTAGTTTAATCTCGGCCCAAGAGGTATACGGTCCAACAGTAACACAAGCCCAACAACTTCTCTTGAAAATAAAAAATGTAGTAGCCTGGGTTCGATCCCAGGACCTCTTGTTTAACGAGAGCACCCCTGCCATCTGAGCTAATTCGTTTTTATGAATTATCACTCAGCTTATTTTCTTTGAACTCATTTTCCAATTCTATCATTACTTCATATTTTTAATATTATACGCCACCATTATTATTATCAAATATATTTCCATCAGAGTTTTATGATCACCATCGTAAGCATCATCAATATTTTCATCATACTCGTGATCATCATCTTTCATCACATAAAATCACAACATCATCATCCTAATTATCCCAACCGTCATCTTCATCATCTAAATCTTATAATCATTCTAATCACCATCGTAGTTGCTGTGATATTAGTTCTTCATCGTCGTTATCAGTTAATCATCATCATCATTAACATTTTCCATAATCACGATCAGAACAGTGATCCTCATTAGTATTATCAATCGAATTATATCACCAACTTATATTGTCATGATCAAATAATCTTTATCGTTTCAATTTATCATCACAGCTGTAAATGATTGTTCGATGGTTTGGGTTGGAACACGATTGAAACAAAATAAAAATAAAAAAATAAAGTAAAACAGATGGATAGTCGTCGGTGTTAGCAAGTAGGAGTAAGAGGATTTGATATGGCCATCCGAAAAAATACATGTTGGCCCAACTAAATAATTTAATCCAATTTGTGGCTGTTGGGTTCCACAGCCTGCTCGACAAAAAAAATAAAAATCATACAACAGCCTAACAAAATTCGGTGGCCACACTTTCTTGTACAGATCATCCCTAATTCTTTTATATCAAGTGGGTTAGTTGATGGTTGATTAAAAAAAGGTGTCGGCCAAAATAGAAAATGGAACATGGCAATTTGATTACCTCTCAACTTTATCAATATAGGATTCCCTTTTTGAGAATGTAACAGAATGGAAAGGCAAGCTGTAATTGTCTCTCTACAACCACTCCATTATCTTCTTTTAAAAAAAAACCATCGTCATCTTTATCACTTATATCTATCACCATCGTTCTTCACTTTACTCATCATTATTATTCGGGTAATTAGAAACAGAAATTAAAAGCGAGTAGCAGCAATAGTTCTTGCGAATACGGGTAATTTGTGATGGGGTTTGGTTAACGTCCCAATAGGAACAAGGAGCAGAAACAACTACGCGTAGCAGTTCAATTGTGGCTCGTTGTTGTCGGGTTAAAATAAAACAGAAGTAGTTGTAAAACAAGTATTAGCAATCGCGTAGCAGTAGGATTTGGTGGGTTTTAGACTGGAAAAACAAAAGGAAAACAACAGGAGTTATAAGGATTTTGGTGACAGAGAGTTGAACGAATGCTTTTCTTTTTCTCCACAGGCTTAATCGATTCTTCATATAAATTTGTAAGCACTCAACAGGAAGATGCCATCCAAGAAGAAGAAAACAAAAAAAATAAAAGAGGAAAAACACTGCTAACAGATTGTATGAGCTTTTGATTTGCAAATCGACTTATTCATCAATTAAGAAGACAAATTACACAGTTTGATAGTGATTTGAAATAGAATACGTACTTCTCTGTATGTATATATCAGTAGTTATGTATATATATATTCTGGATATATTTTTATATATGTATACAGGTATTTCGTATATGTATATGTATTTATATATATATATTTATATATATATATATATATATATATATATATATATATATATATATATATATATATATATATATATATATATATATATATATATATCTGTATATGTGTAATTATATATCAAATTTATATATATCTGTATATATAATAAATCATAATAACATTAATCATACAAATTTTTATATCTAATATTAATGAAATAAATAATATTAGTAACAATAGAATAATAATGTTAATAATACTATTATTAATAATAATGCTACTAATAACAATATTAATAAGAGTAATAATAATAATAACAAATATAAGTATAGTGATAATAATGATAATAAAACTATTAATAATGATATTAATAAAATTAGTTATAATAATATTACTATTATTAATGGTAATCAATTTTTATATATATATTTATATCTCATATTAAAATTAATAATACAAATATTAATATCAATATTAACATTCATACTTCTCATATTAATATTAATACTAATATTTATTTCAGTGAGAGTAATAATAATAATATAACAACTATATTTTAACTTGTAATTACTTTTAATGTATTAATATTACAATTTATTAATTATGTAATACTTATCTTATATAATCACATATTCGAATATGTATATATATATATATATATATATATATATCATTTGTATATTTTATCAATATACATATAGTTATAATTAAGTTTATATATAATATGTATATTCAAATTACTATAATTATGTTTTACGTATCCAGATTCATTACATAGATAGATGTATCAATTATATATATCAAAACAATTTAAATTCAAAGTATCGGCATGATCGAAGGTCAAATGTATACATGAACACAGTTCAAAAGTTTTGAGACTTCTACATTACGGACTTTGCTTATTGTGTCGTAAACAATTAAAGATCAAGTTTAAATTTGGTCGAAAATTCCCGGGTCGTCACATATACTAAATGAATACAGAAATTAGAGTGATGAGCTGGACCAATATTCTTATATACTCCGTATTTGTTTAAAACTAAAAAAAGAAAAGAAATCTTAATCGAACTATCACAATATTATTTGTTGTATTTAATCATACTATGTACAAACGATTTATTAAAACAATTCGAACCACTATTAAAATATCATTGTTATTAATGATAAGAAAACTTTGAGTTTTAAAACGGAAGTCAGTTTCTAAAATTTGTACTTGACGATTAGTTTTGTTAATAACTAAAACCAATTTAGAAGTTAAAATACGAGTAATTAAATACCGTGAATCATATATTTCGCCCATTTATATTCGTTAGTACGTAAATTAGGATAATGAAATCGTGTAATTTCATAAACGAAACCCACTTAAAACCAAACAGTCAAATTCATAAGTATTTTGGTATCTTACATAATTATTGGTGTCATTTTAGGACTTTTACTTTTCAATCCTTGAGGTATGATTCACTTTCACATGATTATCAATATTAGGATATATTTATGGATCCAACCCCTTTAATGATATAAAGTATAGGATCTTAATAAACGAAATCGATTAATTATTGATTAAATTTCAAAAATACTAAATTACCATATGAGGTCCTAAACACTATTAAATTGACACAAGTATAAACATAATTATTTTTAGTTTGTATTAGTCATTAATATATAAGATAGTTATAAGTAATTTATTAATATAACATATAAATTATGAATGTAACAAGTATATTAATAATATTAATACATAAACTTCTTTAAATATTATTATATGTTTTAATATATATAACTGATATAGGTTCGTGAATCCGAGGCCAACCATGCATTGTTCAGTTGTTCAATATAGTCATATGTATTTTTACTACAAAATACATTAGGTGAGTTTCATTTGCTCCCTTTTTAATTGCTTTTGCAATATATATTTTTGGGCTGAGAATACATGCGCTGCTTTTATAAATGTTTACGAAATAGACACAAGTACTTAAAATACATTCTACGTTGAGTTGTACCACTGGCATATATCCCTGTAGCTTGGTAACTACTATTTACATGGGTATTGTAAACGCGAATCCTGTTGATAGATCTATCGGGCCTGACAACCCCAACCGGACTGGACGACCAGTATTCAACGGTTGCACAGTACTTCGTTTCGTTACTACATTTGGTACAGTGTAGGGAGATTTCATAATAAAGGGAATATGCAACGTTGATTAAATGTTAAGTATGGTTACCAAGTGCTCAACCACTTAGAATGCTTTACATACACTTGCGAGTGTATTATGTTTATAATTATGAAATCTTGTGGTCTATTAAGATATTGAAATGATTGTTATGATAAACCTATGAAATCACCAACCTTTTGGTTGACACTTTAAGCATGTTTATTCTCATGTACGAATTAAGTCTTCCGCTGTGCATTTGCTCATTTAAAGGACATTACTTGGAGTCGATCATCGCAATGGGACCAAATGTTGATGACTTCGTCCAGGTGGATAAGGACGGGTCGTTTCATTCCCCCTCCCCCTACAATACCTACGGCCACCATGGCCTCCACCTCACCAATCCATGTCAAAATTTGCCTATAAATAGAACCCTTAACCCATTCATTTAACACTTGCTCTCATTTGATTTTCACACACACTTGCTCTCTTCTTTCCTTCCTTTCTAGTATTTCTTGTAAGTTTACTTTTCTTCTTCTTTTTCTTTTCTATTTCGTGGCATATCATCATCATTCTATGGAGATCAAGTTCCTTTAACTTTGATCTTGATTATATCTTGTTGATTCAAGCATGAATCCTTCAAGAACATGGAAGATTCAAGCTTTCTAGCCTTGAATCTTCACCAACTTTATAGATCTATATTTTTCTTACTTTATTCTTGTTATTTTGTTAAAAAGATTCAAACTTGTGTTTGTAATCTTCATGTATCTTAAAGATCCAAGCTTAATGCTTCAAGATCTTCAAGAACAACCAAGATGCAAGCTTTCTAGCTTGAATCTTCATATCTTGTTGTTGGATCTAAGTTTTCAAGCGTATGATCTTGTTGTTTTGTTATAAAGATCAAAACTTGTGTTTATGGTCTTCATGAAACTTAAAGATCCAAGCTTTATGCTTCAAGATATTCAAGAACAATAAAGGTTCAAGCTTTCTAGCTTTGCAACCTTGCAACTTGTGTGAATAGGATCCAAGCTCTCTATCTTAGGGTTCCATCACCTCAATTGACTTAGATTGTACTCATACTTGTTTGATTGATGTAAAGTTTGTAACTTTGTTTGTAAATAGGACTTGTATTTGTGTTAAGACTAAGGATATGATGTAACCTTGGTTCATCATCCATCTAAGACTCTTAAATGAGTTGAGTTACCACTTGGTCTTAACATATTGTGTATTGATGGTAGAATCTTGGTCAAAAGTGATGCTAAACCATCAACGAGTTTTACACTTGAAGCTACAAGCATCAAGGATGAGAACCGTGATGAGCATCAAGCACCAAGAACCCCACCGGAGCACTTGTCCACTGATTTTCGTATCTGATCAGGCCACCTGGGCTACTGGAAAGTTGATTTTCAGTTAGCTCGGTTCGAGTAGATGATTTTCCGTTTAGGCCTCGTCTTAATCTGAGTTACGGTTTAGGATTTATGGGCCTCCGAGAGTCACTACACCCTATTAACGTTGTGCTGAAATTTCTGACCTACTCGCACTTAAACCGTCGCCACGGTCAAACGAAGACGAGTTAGGTTCTGAAAATTGGTCAGCGATTAGGGGACTCACATACGGAACCATAGCCACTGACTAGGTGTATTTTTGATTTACATAGAGGTCGTAGCAGCTGACCGAAGTCAGCCTATTGTTTCGATCTCTATTCTTGTCGAACTTACTTAGCTTTTATGATGTCATAAGTTTAATTTGTTGGTCAATATTTGTCTAACAAATTAGGTTAAGTCATAGTGTACCACAATCCTAATGCTCGAGACAAATATGCAAAGGTCAACAAAAGTCAATTTGACTCAAAATGATTTCCAAAATTTATACATGATTAAGTGTCATCATCATCATCATTCATCATCATAAAAGCTAAGTAAGTTCGACAAGAATAGAGATCGAAACAATAGGCTGACTTCAGTCAGCTGCTACGACCTCTACATAAATTGAAAATATGCCTAGTCAGTGGTTATGCCTCCGTATGTGAGTCCCCTAGCCGCTGACCAATTTTCAGAACCTAACTCGTCTTCGTTTGACCGTGGCGACGGTTTAAGTGTGAGTAAGTCAGAAATTTCAGCACAACGTTAATAGGGTGTAGTGACTCTCGGAGGTCCATAAATCCTAAACCGTAACTCGGATTAAGACAAGGCCTAAACGGAAAATCATCTACTCGAACCGAGCTAACTGAAAATCAACTTTCCAGTAGCCCAGGTGGCCTGATCAGATACGAAAATCAGTGGATAAGTGCTCCGGTGGGGTTTTTGGTGCTTGATGCTCATCACGGTTCTCATCCTTGATGCTTGTAGCTTCAAGTGTACAACTCGTTGATGGTTTAGCATCACTTTTGACCAAGATTCTACCATCAATACACAATATGTTAAGACCAAGTGGTAACTCAACTCATTTAAGAGTCTTAGATGGATGATGAACCAAGGTTACATCATATCCTTAGTCTTAACACAAATACAAGTCCTATTTATAAACAAAGTTACAAACTTTACATCAATCAAACAAGTATGAGCACAATCTAAGTCAATTGAGGTGATGGAACCCTAAGCTAGAGAGCTTGGATCCTATTCACACAAGTTGCAAGGTTGCAAAGCTAGAAAGCTTGAACCTTTATTGTTCTTGAAGATCTTGAAGCATAAAGCTTGGATCTTTAAGTTTCATGAAGACCATAAACACAAGTTTTGATCTTTATAACAAAACAACAAGATCATAAGCTAGAAAACTTAGATTCAACAACAAGATATGAAGATTCAAGCTAGAAAGTTTGCATCTTGGTTGTTCTTGAAGATCTTGAAGCATAAAGCTTGGATCTTTAAGATACATGAAGATTACAAACACAAGATATGAAGATTCAAGCTAGAAAGCTTGCATCTTGGTTGTTCTTGAAGATCTTGAAGCATAAAGCTTGGATCTTTAAGATACATGAAGATTACAAACACAAGTTTGAATCTTTTTAACAAAATAACAAGATTAAAGTAAGAAAAATATAGATCTACAAAGTTGGTGAAGATTCAAGGCTAGAAAGCTTGAATCTTCCATGTTCTTGAAGGATTCATGCTTGAATCAACAAGATATAATCAAGATCAAAGTTAAAGGAACTTGATCTCCATAAAATGATGATGATATGCCACGAAATAGAAAAGAAAAAGAAGAAGAAAAGTAAACTTACAAGAAATACTAGAAAGGAAGGAAAGAAGAGAGCAAGTGTGTGTGAAAATCAAATGAGAGCAAATGTTAAATGAATGGGTTAAGGGTTGTATTTATAGGCAAATTTTGACATGGATTGGTGAGGTGGAGGCCATGGTGGCCGTAGGTATTGTAGGGGGAGGGGGGAGACACCATTTTGCTTTTTGGTTAGTGGTTGTCTAAAGTATGTACTTATGCTAGGATCCCATGTAACATTATGGATAATCCTTATCCAAATGCTAGTATGACTCATCTAATTAAATGGGCATTTATTTTATTTATTATGGGTCACTAGTAAATAATACTTGGTCTAATTAATTGGGCCACTAGCTAGTGTAGGGTGGGCTAAGGTCCAATAAGGTAGAAAGTCCAACAAGACTAACTATTGTGATCTAGTAAATAATTAAATAAAATTAAGCATCCAAAAGCCCAAGTAATTATTATTATAAAATAATAATTAATATTTCGCAGTCATAATATTCCGGTTACGACAAAAGTCAAATGTGCGCGCAGTTCGCGGTTTAATCGAAACGTCAAGTAACGCTAACGGTTAAAAAGGCTTCCGGTGAACAAGTTAAGTATCCTACGTACTCTAAGGCACATTTCAACATATAATTGGAAGTAAACCATGTATATAAAGATTTCCAGGGTATAAAGTAACACGGTACACACAAATACGCAGTTTCGCAGAAACACAAGGCACAAAAGCAAGTCGAAAAAGTCGGGTCGTTACATTAGTAGATCGTAGGGATGGCGATGGTCACCCGATGAAATGTCCCGTTCTTATTGATTAAAAACATTCCATATTAATTGATTTCATTGCGAGGTTTTGACCTCTATATGAGACGTTTTTTCAAAGACTGCATTCATTTTTAAAACAAACCATAACCTTTATTTCATAAATAAAGGTTTAAAAAGCTTTACGTAGATTATCAAATAATGATAATCTAAAATATCCTGTTTACACACGACCATTACATAATGGTTTACAATACAAATATGTTACATCGAAATCAGTTTCTTGAATGCAGTTTTTACACAATATCTTACAAACATGGACTCCAAATTTTGTCCTTATTTTAGTATGCAACAGCGGAAGCTCTTAGTATTCACCTGAGAATAAACATGCTTTAAACGTCAACAAAAATGTTGGTGAGTTATAGGTTTAACCTATATATATCAAATCGTAACAATAGACTACAAGATTTCATATTTCAATACACATCCCATACATAGAGATAAAAATCATTCATATAGTGAACACCTGGTAACCGACATTAACAAGATGCATATATAAGAATATCCCATCATTCCGGGACACCCTTTGGATATGATATAAATTTGGAGGTACTATAGCATCCGGTACTTTGGATGGGGTTTGTTAGGCCCAATAGATCTATCTTTAGGATTCGCGTCAATTAGGGTGTCTGTTCCCTAATTCTTAGATTACCAGACTTAATAAAAAGGGGCATATTCGATTTTGATAATTCAACCATAGAATGTAGTTTCACGTACTTGTGTCTATTTTGTAAATCATTTATAAAATCTGCATGTATTCTCATCCCAAAAATATTAGATTTTAAAAGTGGGACTATAACTCACTTTCACAGATTTTTACTTCGTCGGGAAGTAAGACTTGGCCACTGGTTGATTCACGAACCTATAACAATATATACATATATATCAAAGTATGTTCAAAATATATTTACAATACTTTTAATACATTTTGATGTTTTAAGTTTATTAAGCCAGTTGTCCTCGTTAGTAACCTATAACTAGTTGTCCACAGTTAGATGTACAGAAATAAATCGATAAATATTATCTTGAATCAATCCACGACCCAGTGTATACGTATCTCAGTATTGATCACAACTCAAACTATATATATATTTTGGAATCAACCTCAACCCTGTATAGCTAACTCCAACATTCACATATAGAGTGTCTATGGTTGTTCCGCAATATATATATATATATATATATATATATATATATATATATATATATATATATATATATATATATATATATAGATGGGTCGACATGATAGGTCGAAACATTGTATACGTGTCTATGGTATCTCAAGATTACATAATATACAATATAAGTTGATTAGGTTATGGTTGGAATAGATTTATTACTAACTTTCACGTAGGTAAAATGAGTAGTTTTTATCAATCTTGTTTTACTCGCCATTTCTTCGTTTCTAATCAGTTTTGAGTGATTCCAGTGGGCACGGTTTCGTATTGAACTTAAATTTATGAATATAAATAGAAAAGTTATAAGTTTATAGTCGGAAATACAAGTTACAAGTTGTTTTTGAAAGAGGTAGTCATTTCCGTCGAAAGAACGACATCTTGATGACCATTTTGAAAAACGTACTTTCACTTTGAGTTTAACCATGATTTTTGGATATAGTTTCATGTTCATAAGAAAAATCATTTTTCCAGAAGTATAGCTTTTAAATCAAAGTTCTTCTTAGCTTTTAATTATCCCAACCAAAACAGCCCCCGGTTTTACTACGACGGCGTATATCCAGTTTTATGGTGTTTATCGTGTTTCCGGGTTTTAAATCATTAAGTTAGCATATCATATAGATATAGAACATGTGTTTAGTTGATTTTAAAAGTCTAGTTAGAAGGATTAACTTTATTTGCGAACAAGTTTAGAATTAACTAAACTATGTTCTAGTGATTACAAGTTTATAACGTTGAATAAGACAGCTTTTTATGTATGAATCGAATGATGTTATGAACATCATTACTACCTCAAGTTCCTTGGATAAACCTACTGTAAATGAGAAAAATGGATCTAGCTTCAAAGGATTCTTGGATGGCTTGAAAGTTCTTGAAGCAGAATCATGACACGAAAACAATTTCAAGTAAGATTTCCACTCGAAATAAGATTGTTATAGTTATAGAAATTGAATTAAAGTTTGAATATGATTATTACCTTGTATTAGAAAGATAACCTACTGTAAGTAACAAAGGTTTCTTGATCTTGGATGATTACTTGGAATGGATTTAGAAAACTTGGAAGTAAACTTGCAATCTTGGAAGTATTCTTGATTTTATGAAACTAGAACTTTTGGAATTTATGAAGAACACTTAGAACTTGAAGATAGAACTTGAGAGAGATCAATTAGATGAAGAAAATTGAAGAATGAAAGTGTTTGTTGGTGTTTTTGGTCATTGGTGTATGGATTAGATATAAAGGATATGTAATTTTGTTTTCATGTAAATAAGTCATGAATGATTACTCATATTTTTGTAATTTTATGAGATATTTCATGCTAGTTGCCAAATGATGGTTCCCACATATGTTAGGTGACTCACATGGGCTGCTAAGAGCTGATCATTGGAGTGTATATACTAATAGTACATACATCTAAAAGTTGTGTATTGTACGAGTACGAATACGGGTGCATACGAGTAAAATTGTTGATGAAACTGAACGAGGATGTAATTGTAAGCATTTTTGTTAAGTAGAAGTATTTTGATAAGTGTCTTGAAGTCTTTAAAAAGTGTATGAATACATATTAAAACACTACATGTATATACATTTTAACTGAGTCGTTAAGTCATCATTAGTCGTTACATGTAAGTGTTGTTTTGAAACCTTTAGGTTAACGATCTTGTAAAATGTTGTTAACCCAATATTTATAATATCAAATGAGATTTTAAATTATTATATTATCATGATATTATGATGTATGAATATCTCTTAATATGATATATATACATTAAATGTCGTTACAACGATAATCGTTACATATATGTCTCGTTTCAAAATCATTAAGTTAGTAGTCTTGTTTTTACCTATGTAGTTCATTGTTAATATACTTAATGATATGTTTACTTATCATAATATCATGTTAACTATATATATATATATATATATATATATATATATATATATATATATATATATATATATATATATATATATCCATATATATGTCATCATATAGTTTTTACAAGTTTTAACGTTCGTGAATCACCGGTCAACTTGGGTGGTCAATTGTCTATATGAAACCTATTTCAATTAATCAAGTCTTAACAAGTTTGATTGCTTAACATGTTGGAAACGCTTAATTATGTAAATAACAATTTCATTTAATATATATATAAACATGGAAAAGTTCGGGTCACTACACCCGATCCAATGGATATCCATCCGATCCACCCGGTTTGTGATGGATATGGATAATCTAAATGGATATGGATACAGATATGGATGAAACTAAATGGATATGGATATGGATGAAAAATATCATCCATAGATATATCCATTACATATGCATTTACCGTCACCCATACATTTTGCTTCGAACCATATAATGAATAAACTATGTATGCATTTACCATCACCCATATATTACAATAAAACACCCATATTTTAGCAAATAAAAAAACAAACTACACGTTTAGTTTGTCATAGTTTATGTTAAATAGTATATATCACGAACTGTGTTGTATCTTCGACAAAGATTACACGTTATATATATGTTTGTTATATTACGTTTTTATTTATATAACATATTTGGAAATTTTATAACACTTTTTTAAATATCCATTCTATATCTATTAACCCGCTTAATCCATTGGATATGGATACGGATGGATGAAAAAAAATTAAATGGATATGGATATGGATATGGATGAACAAAAACTAAATGGATATGGATATGGATACGGCCTCACTCGATCCATATCCGATCCATTGCCATCCCTAGTAGATCGGTTTAATTAGTACACGTACATTCATTCATTTTGATTTATTTGATGACACTGTAGGATTAATGTGCAAGGTACAACATATAACTAAATGGCCAACTTCATTTGAGCCTTCGGGGTCACACACATATACACCGAGATGTCAAATAAAATATATATATGATGTATATATATTACTCAAGTAACAAAATAGTAAATTGAAATTAATTCATTTACTATTCATATGAATAGTAAATGAAATGAAATTAATTAATTTACTATTCACATGAAAGTGACATGATAGAAATTATTAATTATAAGTTACATAACATACCCCTAAAGTATTTGAGAAATACGACTTTTTAAAATGAAATCAAACGAAATATGATATTACAGACAAAAAAATTGAAAACAATATATTCTTTTGATTTGCTTTTTGCTACCAAACAAACAGAGTATATCATATATATATATATATATATATATATATATATATATATATATATATATATATATATATATATATATATATATATATATATATATATATATATATATAGTAACTAAAGCTGTTAAAAGTGAGATTTTAACAGCTTTAGTTACTAGTATAGAGATTAAACAAGAAAACTAGGATTATGATCAACATAAGTATTGTTATTAATATTGCATATTAACAAGTATTATGCATTATTATAGAAGTTATTATTTTCAGAATCATTGCCAATAAACTTTTCATTACTATTAAAAATTTCTGTTATTTTCTTTAGTATAAAATTTATTATTAAAAGTAACATTTATATTATTATCAATAGAATCGTTAATATTAATATCATTATTATTAATATTAGTGTTATCAGTATTATTATTCTAATCACTACTAATATTATTTTGGTATTATTATAATTACTATTTTAACAAACAAACGATATATATATTTAATACATTAGACATAACAAAATTAATATTTTCACATACAAGAGAAATACATGAAATAAATAAATAAATAAATATATATATATATATATATATATATATATATATATATATATATATATATATATATATATTTATTATTAAAAGTAACATTTATATTATTATCAATAGAATCATTAATATTAATATCATTATTATTAATATTAGTGTTATCAGTATTATTATTCTATTCACTACTAATATTATTTTGGTATTATTATAATTACTATTTTAACAAACAAACGATATATATATTTAATACATTAGACATAACAAAATTAATATTTTCACATACAAGAGAAATACATGAAATAAATAAATAAATAAATAAATATATATATATATATATATATATATATATATATATATATATATATATGATCGTTGGGTTATGAGATCAGTAAGAGAGAAGAGAGAAAAAATAACATATTTGTTTTGCTTTCCTTTGATAAATCTCAACATACAGAGTATTATCGATTAATGTATTAATATAATTGGATTATATTAATACGATATTTGAGTTTGGACTAGCATCCATTGATGGTCGTTTGAAGTGTAGTGTGGACTATCCTAAGAGACGATCATATTTTTGATCGTAGGTTTCTCTCCTTCAATCAGTTTCTTCAAGAAAGGTATATCCTTTACTCACTTTGTGAATTACATATTTTGACAATTATTAGTGGTGTAATTGGATCATTGGGATAAATTAATCGTGTGCATGTTTCATTAATAAATATATAAATATATAATCTTGTAAATGTTTTTATGAAATAATAAAAGATTATTATTTTAACTATCCGCTGCGTTAATCTGAAATTGGTAAAAGTACACATGGTTTTCCATCAGTGGTATCCGAGCCGCTTTTACACTATCTTAATTGTCGCGTGATTTTCTTTAGATTTAGCTTTGTGGTGATTTGGTAAGAGTCAAAACCTTTATGGTTTTGAAAGTCAACTTTGTTGATTACCTAATGACGCACGAATAAGATCTGAAAAAACGTAACTGTTATAAATTTTGAATTTATTTATTATGGCTTGAATAATTGTTGTTTATTTCATTCTATGGTTGTACACATGCATTGTAACCATGGACAAGCCATATGTAGGTTTTAATAATGTAGTTATTAAAATTATGATTGCACACATAGCCCATAATGCCCCGACCTATGTATGATTGTTGTGATTGTTGATTACGGCAATATTAAGTCATATTGATTATTTATTTTTTATAAGAAAGGCCATTTTGAAGCCAAATTTGTATTATATTTATTTTTCATTTTCATAGTATTGTATTTAAGTTTATTCTAAATTGTAAAAGTATTAGATTAGTTATATTTTTCAATTTTAAATAAATGTAATAAGATGAAGATTAAAGATAAAGATGCAACGTGGAGTTTGACTTAGAAGATGGCGAACAGGTCAAGTTGACAACGATGGCGTTTGACAAGTTTTCACTTGATTCTTGAATTAAGTGGGAGCTACGATATTACCCTTAGTTTGACCTCTTGATTCCATGTCGGCTCATGGGATCAAGCATAGAATTTTTGAGCTAGGCTATGTGTGTGTGATGCATGGTTGTGTTTTAATTTTGCATTTATATATAATTGTTGATTAGAATATATATGCTAATTATTTTTGATTAAAACATTAAATAAAACCGGTAACGAGTTTCAAATATTAAAATTGATGATTTTAAAAGGTTAAACTCTAACGAGTTTAAAGTTAAATAATTTTGAGACTCAAGTTATATATGTTTTTGATGAAAACATTAAATAAAACTCAAAACGAGTTTCAAAGATTAAAATTGATGATTTTAAAATACGTTAAACTCTAACGAGTTTAATGTTAACTGATTTTGAAAGTCAAATAATATATATGGACGACAACTTTTAAAACTGTTTTAAAACGATACACGTTTATGTATTTGTTATTTTTATATCCTATAAATTAAATAACAAATTAGATCACAAACATAATCGACATATACAATTGGTTAAAATGTTTTTTTAACTAATAGTGTAGCGAATCTTGTGTGCATGCATTATTCGTTAACACAAATATTTTCAAAATACCCGTCAAATTTAAGTCATGCCATTCAATGAGCTTGCAAACACTCCTCGTTATTTTTCTGATCTAGTGAGACTAGGCTGAATTATAGCCACGAGGTAGATTTTCGATCTAGTGAAACTAGCGTGAATTTCCACTGTTTCCAAATTGGACGACTTAATCGTATTCATGGTGAGACCTGAGTTCGAGGAAATGATGGGACAAACATGCCATTAGATAATAGTGGTTTGTTGAACTACATATATCTCTAGGTCCCATAAAGATCTAAGAGTTGTACTTGTAATGCAATTGGTACCCGCTACCTACCAATAGACTCCATAACTGCTAGCTGATCAACAGATGTGGCTATGGAACCTCTATGTGGATCTTAGGCTTTCGTAAATTAATTGTTTTTTAAAAAAATATTATAAAAACTTGGGTAGTTAATTTATTAAAGCTCAATATCGAAAAACTAAATTAAATCTTATATCTGTTGTAGATGTCAAATAATCAAAACGTAAACCAAAACACACTTCCTTATTTGTTGGAGAAGGATAAACTCAATGTTCAAACTTCCTAGACTGGCACTGCAACCTGAGAATTGTTCTCAAGCATAATTGGAAGTTGAATAAAGTTTAGAACCCATATCCTTTCTTCCTATTGTGGTAGTTGCTGCTGCTCAGCAAAATGATTATCGAATATTGTTTGACGATCAGGAAGAAATAGGATTGAAGGGTGAAAAAGAATAAGCGAATACTTTGTGGAAGGAAAATGACAAATCATTTGCTACGAATCCACCTTCCAAGAAGGAAAGCCCAACAAAAGACTCTGAATGTTTCCATTGTGGAAAGGTTGGCAATTGGAGAAGGAAGTTATCCTATCTTCCAATCTGAGCTGAGAAAAGGCAACGCTGGTGAGACTAGCAAATTAGGTATATTTCATATATATATTTATATACTTCTTCTAGTGAATCCTAAATCTTTGTTAACTGGTTGTAGCCTTCACACCCGCAACAATATGAAGGGAATGAGAAGAAGTAATAGACTGAAGAAAGACACACTGGATTTGCAAGTAATTAAGGGAGATCAAGCTTTTGTTCAAGCTATTGGTACCTCTGAACTTACTTCTCTAAGTGGTCTTATTATTTTGTTGGAACAATAGCATTACGCTCTCAATACAGCGAGCGACATAGTTTGAAAGATGTTAGTATTGAACTTACATTTACACACTTAGGTATTTCAGTTTCTAAGGATAATATATTTATCTTAATACCTATCCACGTGATGGTATTTTTGAAATTGATATGCATAGTGTAATTTCAAATGAGAATTTTGTGTATACCTATATCGCCAAAGTCTTCAAGCAAGACTTGAATAAGACCTATCTATGACATTGTCATATTGGTCATATAAACAAACAATGCATTTCAAAACTCCAATCTAATGGACTTTTGGAATTAATTGACTCTAAGTCATTTGATGTATGCGAGTCATGTTTATGTAAAAAGATGACAAATGCTTCTTTCTCCGAACAATGTATTGACTCTGAGTTATTTTTATGCTAAAGATATTTTAGGACTAATACATACTGTTGTATGTAGCCCTTTAAGAACAATGTATAAATTTAGTTAATTTTACTTCATTACATTTACTGATGAGTACAGTAGCTATGATTATGTTTACTTGCTGAAACATAAACATAAAGCTATTTTAACATTCAAAAGTATTCCAAAATGAAGTAGATAATCAGTTTGGAAAGACCATTAAAGCACTTCGCTCTGATGGAGTAAGTAAGTTTATGAGTCAAGAGTTTTTTGGACCACCTAAAGAATTGTGGGATTGTCTCATAGTTCACTCTACCTTACACACCACAACACGATGGTGTGTCTGAGTAAGAGGAATCGAACTTTACTTGATATAGTTTGATTTATGATGAGTCTGATTTCTCTACTACCATCTTTTAGGGATATGCATGAGAGTCTGATGCAGGCATACTCAATGTGATTCCAACTATGAAGGTAGAAAAGACACCATATGAGTTATGGCATGGGAAGAATCCCAAGTTGTCTTATCTGAAAGTCTGGGGTTGTAAAGCGTACGTGAAGCATGACACTTCAAACAAATTAGAACCCAGAACTATCTAATGTTACTTTGTACGATACATAAAGGAAACAATGGGTTACTACTTTTACTACCAAGCTAAAGACAACGTGTTTTCTGCTCGGTCTGCTGAAGACCTGGAAAGAGAACTTCTCTTACAAGAAGTCAGTGGGAGTAAAGTAGATCTTGAAGAAATTCAAGTACTTTAAAGTGAAATGTCCCGTTCTTATTGATTAAAAACGTTCCATATTAATTGATTTCGTTGCGAGGTTTTGACCTCTATATGAGACGTTTTTCAAAGACTGCATTCATTTTAAAACAAACCATAACCTTTATTTCATCAATAAAGGTTTAAAAAGCTTTACATAGATTATCAAATAATGATAATCTAAAATATCCTGTTTACACACGACCATTACATAATGGTTTACAATACAAATATGTTACAACAAAATAAGTTTCTTGAATGCAGTTTTTACACAATATCATACAAGCATGGACTCCAAATCTCGTCCTTATTTAAGTATGCGACTGCGGAAGCTCTTAATAATTACCTGAGAATAAACATGCTTAAAACGTCAACAAAAATGTTGGTGAGTTATAGGTTTAACCTATATATATCAAATCATAATAATAGACCACAAGATTTCATATTTCAATACACATCCCATACATAGAGATAAAAATCATTCATATGGTGAACACCTGGTAACCGACATTAACAAGATGCATATATAAGAATATCCCCATCATTCCGGGACACCCTTCGGATATGATATAAATTTCGAAGTACTAAAGCATCCGGTACTTTGGATGGGGCTTGTTGGGCCCGATAGATCTATCTTTAGGATTCGCGTCAATTAGGGTGTCTGTTCCCTAATTCTTAGATTACCAGACTTAATAAAAAGGGGCATATTCGATTTCGATAATTCAACCATAGAATGTAGTTTCACGTACTTGTGTCTATTTTGTAAATCATTTATAAAACCTGCATGTATTCTCATCCCAAAAATATTAGATTTTAAAAGTGGGACTATAACTCACTTTCACTGATTTTTACTTCGTCGGGAAGTAAGACTTGGCCACTGGTTGATTCACGAACCTATAACAATATATACATATATATCAAAGTATGTTCAAAATATATTTACAACACTTTTAATATATTTTGATGTTTTAAGTTTATTAAGTCAGCTGTCCTCGTTAGTAACCTACAACTAGTTGTCCACAGTTAGATGTACAGAAATAAATCGATAAATATTATCTTGAATCAATCCACGACCCAGTGTATACGTATCTCAGTATTGATCACAACTCAAACTATATATATTTTGGAATCAACCTCAACCCTGTATAGCTAACTCCAACATTCACATATAGAGTGTCTATGGTTGTTCCGAAATATATATAGATGTGTCGACATGATAGGTCGAAACATTGTATACGTGTCTATGGTATCTCAAGATTACATAATATACAATACAAGTTGATTAAGTTATGGTTGGAATAGATTTGTTACCAATTTTCACGTAGCTAAAATGAGAAAAATTATCCAATCTTGTTTTACCCATAACTTCTTCATTTTAAATCCGTTTTGAGTGAATCAAATTGCTATGGTTTCATATTGAACTCTATTTTATGAATCTAAACAGAAAAGTATAGGTTTATAGTCGGAAAAATAAGTTACAAGTCGTTTTTGTAAAGGTAGTCATTTCAGTTGAAAGAACGACGTCTAGATGACCATTTTAGAAAACATACTTCCACTTTGAGTTTAACCATAATTTTTGGATATAGTTTCATGTTCATAATAAAAATCATTTTCTCAAAATAACAACTTTTAAATCAAAGTTTATCATAGTTTTTAATTAACTAACCCAAAACAGCCCGTGGTGTTACTACGACGGCGTAAATCCGGTTTTACGGTGTTTTTCGTGTTTCCAGGTTTTAAATCATTAAGTTAGCATATCATATAGATATAGAACATGTGTTTAGTTGATTTTAAAAGTCAAGTTAGAAGGATTAACTTTTATTTGCGAACAAGTTTAGAATTAACTAAACTATGTTCTAGTGATTACAAGTTTAAACCTTCGAATAAGATAGCTTTATATGTATGAATCGAATGATGTTATGAACATCATTACTACCTTAAGTTCCTTGGATAAACCTACTGGAAAAGAGAAAAATGGATCTAGCTTCAACGGATCCTTGGATGGCTCGAAGTTCTTGAAGCAGAATCATGACACGAAAACAAGTTCAAGTAAGATCATCACTTGAAATAAGATTGTTATAGTTATAGAAATTGAACCAAAGTTTGAATATGATTATTACCTTGTATTAGAATGATAACCTACTGTAAGAAACAAAGATTTCTTGAGGTTGGATGATCACCTTACAAGATTGGAAGTGAGCTAGCAAACTTGAAAGTATTCTTGATTTTATGAAACTAGAACTTTTGGAATTTATGAAGAACACTTAGAACTTGAAGATAGAACTTGAGAGAGATCAATTAGATGAAGAAAATTGAAGAATGAAAGTGTTTGTAGGTGTTTTTGGTCGTTGGTGTATGGATTAGATATAAAGGATATGTAATTTTGTTTTCATGTAAATAAGTCATGAATGATTACTCATATTTTTGTAATTTTATGAGATATTTCATGCTAGTTGCCAAATGATGGTTCCCACATGTGTTAGGTGACTCACATGGGCTGCTAAGAGCTGATCATTGGAGTGTATATACCAATAGTACATACATCTAAAAGCTGTGTATTGTACGAGTACGAATACGGGTGCATACGAGTAGAATTGTTGATGAAACTGAACGAGGATGTAATTGTAAGCATTTTTGTTAAGTAGAAGTATTTTGATAAGTGTATTGAAGTCTTTCAAAAGTGTATAAATACATATTAAAACACTACATGTATATACATTTTAACTGAGTCGTTAAGTCATCGTTAGTCGTTACATGTAAGTGTTGTTTTTAAACCTTTAGGTTAACGGTCTTGTTAAATGTTGTTAACCCAATGTTTATAATATCAAATGAGATTTTAAATTATTATATTATCATGATATTATCATGTATGAATATCTCTTAATATGATATATATACATTAAATGTCTTTACAACGATAATCGTTACATATATGTCTCGTTTAAAAATCATTAAGTTAGTAGTCTTGTTTTTACATATGTAGTTCATTGTTAATATACTTAATGATATGTTTACTTATCATAGTATCATGTTAACTATATATATATCCATATATATGTCATCATATAGTTTTTACAAGTTTTAACGTTCGTGAATCACCGGTCAACTTGGGTGGTCAATTGTCTATATGAAACCTATTTCAATTAATCAAGTCTTAACAAGTTTGATTGCTTAACATGTTGGAAACATTTAATCATGTAAATATCAATCTCAATTAATATATATAAACATGGAAAAGTTCGGGTCACTACAGTACCTACCCGTTAAATAAATTTCGTCCCGAAATTTTAAGCTGTTGAAGGTGTTGACGAATCTTCTGGAAATAGATGCGGGTATTTCTTCTTCATCTGATCTTCACGCTCCCAGGTGAACTCGGGTCCTCTATGAGAATTCCATCGAACCTTAACAATTGGTATCTTGTTTTGCTTAAGTCTTTTAACCTCACGATCCATTATTTCGACGGGTTCTTCGATGAATTGAAGTTTTTCGTTGATTTGGATTTCATCTAACGGAATAGTGACATCTTCTTTAGCAAAACATTTCTTCAAATTCAAGACTTGGAAAGTGTTATGTACAGCCGCGAGTTGTTGAGGTAACTCAAGTCGGTAAGCTACTGGTCCGACACGATCAATAATCTTGAATGGTCCAATATACCTTGGATTTAATTTCCCTCGTTTACCAAATCGAACAACGCCTTTCCAAGGTGCAACTTTAAGCATGACCATCTATCCAATTTCAAATTCTATATCTTTTCTTTTAATGTCAGCGTAGCTCTTTTGTCGACTTTGGGCGGTTTTCAACCGTTGTTGAATTTGGATGATCTTCTCGGTAGTTTCTTGTATAATCTCCGGACCCGTAATCTGTCTATCCCCCACTTCACTCCAACAAATTGGAGACCTGCACTTTCTACCATAAAGTGCTTCAAACGGCGCCATCTCAATGCTTGAATGGTAGCTGTTGTTGTAGGAAAATTCTGCTAATGGTAGATGTCGATCCCAACTGTTTCCGAAATCAATAACACATGCTCGTAGCATGTCTTCAAGCGTTTGTATCGTCCTTTCGCTCTGCCCATCAGTTTGTGGATGATAGGCAGTACTCATGTCTAGACGAGTTCCTAATGCTTGCTGTAATGTTTGCCAGAATCTTGAAATAAATCTGCCATCCCTATCAGAGATAATAGAGATTGGTATTCCATGTCTGGAGACGACTTCCTTCAAATACAGTCGTGCTAACTTCTCCATCTTGTCATCTTCTCTTATTGGTAGGAAGTGTGCTGATTTGGTGAGACGATCAACTATTACCCAAATAGTATCAAAACCACTTGCAGTCCTTGGCAATTTAGTGATGAAATCCATGGTAATGTTTTCCCATTTCCATTCCGGGATTTCGGGTTGTTGAAGTAGACCTGATGGTTTCTGATGCTCAGCTTTGACCTTAGAACATGTCAAACATTCTCCTACGTATTTAGCAACATCGGCTTTCATACCCGGCCACCAAAAATGTTTCTTGAGATCCTTGTACATCTTCCCCGTTCCAGGATGTATTGAGTATCTGGTTTTATGAGCTTCTCTAAGTACCATTTCTCTCATATCTCCAAATTTTGGTACCCAAATCCTTTCAGCCCTATACCGGGTTCCGTCTTCCCGAATATTAAGATGCTTCTCCGATCCTTTGGGTATTTCATCCTTTAAATTTCCCTCTTTTAAAACTCCTTGTTGCGCCTCCTTTATTTGAGTAGTAATGTTATTATGAATCATTATATTCATAGATTTTACTCGAATGGGTTCTCTGTCCTTCCTGCTCAAGGCATCGGCTACCACATTTGCCTTCCCCGGGTGGTAACGAATCTCAAAGTCGTAATCATTCAATAATTCAATCCACCTAAGCTGCCTCATATTCAGTTGTTTCTGATTAAATATGTGTTGAAGACTTTTGTGGTCGGTATATATAATACTTTTGACCCCATATAAGTAGTGCCTCCAAGTCTTTAATGCAAAAACAACCGCGCCTAATTCCAAATCATGCGTCGTATAATTTTGTTCGTGAATCTTCAATTGTCTAGACGCATAAGCAATCACCTTCGTTCGTTGCATTAATACACAACCGAGACCTTGCTTTGATGCATCACAATAAATCATAAAATCATCATTCCCTTCAGGCAATGACAATATAGGTGCCGTAGTTAGCTTTTTCTTCAATAACTGAAACGCTTTCTCTTGTTCATCATTCCATTCAAATTTCTTCCCTTTATGCGTTAATGCAGTCAAGGGTTTTGCTATTCTGGAAAAGTCTTGGATGAACCTTCTGTAGTAACCAGCTAGTCCTAAAAACTGGCGTATGTGTTTTGGAGTTTTTGGGGTTTCCCACTTTTCAACAGTTTCTATCTTTGCCGGATCCACCTTAATACCTTCTTTGTTCACTATGTGACCGAGGAATTGAACTTCTTCCAACCAAAATGCACACTTTGAAAACTTAGCGTACAATTCTTCCTTCCTCAATACTTCTAACACCTTTCTCAAATGTTCACCGTGTTCTTGGTCATTCTTTGAGTAAATAAGTATGTCATCAATGAAAACAATGACAAACTTGTCAAGGTATGGTCCACACACCCGGTTCATAAGGTCCATGAACACAGCTGGTGCATTAGTTAAACCAAAAGGCATGACCATAAACTCGTAATGACCGTAACGTGTTCTGAAAGCAGTCTTTGGAATATCATCTTCTTTCACCCGCATTTGATGATACCCGGAACGTAAGTCAATCTTTGAATAAATAGACGAGCCTTGTAGTTGATCAAATAAGTCGTCGATTCTCGGTAGTGGGTAGCGGTTCTTGATGGTAAGTTTGTTCAACTCTCGGTAGTCGATACACAACCTGAATGTACCATCTTTCTTCTTGACAAACAAAACAGGAGCTCCCCACAGTGATGTGTTTGGTCGAATGAAACCACGCTCTAAAAGTTCTTGTAATTGGCTTTGCAGTTCTTTCATCTCGCTGGGTGCGAGTCTGTAAGGAGCACGAGCTATTGGTGCAGCTCCTGGTACAAGATCTATTTGAAATTCAACGGATCGATGTGGGGGTAATCCCGGTAATTCTTTCAGAAATACATCGGGAAATTCTTTTGCAATGGGAACATCATTGATGCTCTTTTCTTCAGTTTGTACTTTCTCGACGTGTGCTAGAACAGCATAGCAACCTTTTCTTATTAGTTTTTGTGCCTTCAAATTACTAATAAGATGTAGCTTCGTGTTGCCCTTTTCTCCGTACACCATTAAGGGTTTTCCTTTTTCTCGTATAATGCAAATTGCATTTTTGTAACAAACGATCTCTGCTTTCACTTCTTTCAACCAGTCCATACCGATTATCACATCAAAACTCCCTAACTCTACTGGTATCAAATCAATCTTAAATGTTTCGCTAACCAGTTTAATTTCTCGATTCCGACATATATTATCTGCTGAAATTAATTTACCATTTGCTAATTCGAGTAAAAATTTACTATCCAAAGGCGTCAATGGACAACTTAATTTAGCACAAAAATCTCTACTCATATAGCTTCTATCCACACCCGAATTAAATAAAACGTAAGCAGATTTATTGTCAATAAGAAACGTACCCGTAACAAGCTCCGGGTCTTCCTATGCCTCTGCCGCATTAATATTGAAAACTCTTCCGCGGCCTTGTCCATTCGTGTTCTCCTGGTTCGGGCAATTTCTAATAATGTGGCCTGGTTTTCCACATTTATAACAAACTACATTAGCATAACTTGCTCCGACACTACTTGCTCTGCCATTACTCGTTCCGACACCATTTGTTCCTTTTGTTCTATTAACCCCACGTCCGTAGACCTCACACTTCGCCGCGCTATGACCGTTTCTTTTACACTTGTTGCAAAATTTGGTGCAGAACCCCGAGTGATACTTTTCACACCTTTGGCATAGTTGCTTCTGATTGTTGTTGTTGTTGCGGTTATTATTGTTGTTGGGATGATTGTTGTAGTTGTTGTTGTTGTTGTTGTTGGGCCGTTTGTTGTAGTTGCGATTGATGTTGCGATTGTTGGGATAATTGTTGCGATTATTGTTGTAATTGCTGTTGTTGTTGTTGTATTGGTGATTCTTATCACCGTTTTCCTCCCACTTTCTTTTGACTTGCTTCACATTGGCCTCTTCAGCAGTCTGTTCTTTAATTCTTTCTTCAATCTGGTTCACTAGTTTGTGAGCCATTCTACATGCCTGTAGTATGGAGGCGGGCTCGTGTGAACTTATATCTTCTTGGATTCTTTCCGGTAATCCTTTCACAAACGCGTCGATCTTCTCTTCCTCATCTTCGAATGCTCCCGGACACAATAGGCACAATTCTGTGAATCGTCTTTCGTACGTGGTAATATCAAATCCTTGGGTTCGTAACCCTCTAAGTTCTATCTTGAGCTTATTGACCTCGGTTCTGGGACGGTACTTCTCGTTCATCAAGTGCTTGAATGCTGACCACGGTAGTGCGTACGCATCGTCTTGTCCCACTTGCTCTAGATAGGTATTCCACCATGTTAACGCAGAACCTGTGAAGGTATGCGTTGCGTACTTCACTTTGTCCTCTTCAGTACATTTACTTATGGCAAACACCGATTCGACCTTCTCGGTCCACCGTTTCAATCCGATCGGTCCTTCGGTTCCATCAAATTCCAAAGGTTTGCAGGCAGTGAATTCTTTGTAGGTGCATCCTACACGATTTCCTGTAATGCTAGATCTAAGGTTATTGTTGGTATGTAGCACAGCCTGTACTGCGGCTATGTTTGAAGCTAGAAAAGTACGGAATTCCTCTTCATTCATATTCACGGTGTGTCGAGTAGTCGGTGCCATTTCCTTCAAAATAGTCAAATGGAACAAGTTAATCATACAGAATATTAAGAGTAGTTAATAGTATTTCGTAGCATAATATGAACTCATTTATAAAAGCTTTTTCTTCATATTAGCGTTTTATAAGTTTAAATTCGGGTAGTACCTACCCGTTAAGTTCATACTTAGTAGCTAATATACAATTCAACTACTACAATTCTATATGAAAAACTGATTATAATAATATTTCGCGTTCAAACTTTTATACAATATTTTACAAACTTACAATACCGCTTATTTTACATAAAGCATGAAATATAGCACACAATAACTTTGATACAAGATAGTTGTGAAGATAATTCTAGCTAGTACACAAGTCGTTCAGCAAAGGCAATAAAGACACGTAATTCATACGTCCAGAAACAAGTCATGCATTCTGGTTTTACTAGGACTACTTCCCATCCTTGGTCTTGTGGAACATAACCGTTATGGCCGTTGATAAGACAGCGTGTTGTAACGTCGTCAAAGGGACGAGGGTTACGTAATGTCCAACAGTCCCGTAACAATCTAAAAACCTCATTTCTTACCCCAATTACCGACTCCGTCACTTGTGGAAACGTTTTGTTTAATAGTTGTAGCCCGATGTTCTTGTTCTCACTTTGGTGAGAAGCGAACATTACTAATCCGTAAGCATAACATGCTTCTTTATGTTGCATGTTAGCCGCTTTTTCTAAATCACGAAGTCCAATATTCGGATATATTGAGTCAAAATAATTTCTTAACCCGTTGCGTAAAATAGCATTTGGGTTCCCCGCAATATATGCGTCAAAGTAAACACATCGTAACTTATGGGTTTCCCAATGTGATATCCCCCATCTTTCAAACGAAAGTCTCTTATAAACCAAGACATTCTTGGAACGTTCTTCGAATGTCTTACAAACTGATCTCGCCTTAAATAGTTGTGCCGAGGAATTCTGACCGACTCTAGACAAGATTTCATCAATCATGTCTCCGGGTAGGTCTCTTAAAATATTGGGTTGTCTATCCATTTTGTGTTTTTAAACTGTAAAATAGACAAGAGTTAGATTCATAAAAAAATACTTATTAATACAAGCAATTTTTACATATATCATAAAGCATAAGCACACTATATTACATATATTACACCACACGAATACAACTATCTTATTCCGACTCGCTCGTTTCTTCTTCTTCGGTTTTGGTTCGTTTTGACAAGTTTCTAGGGATATATGATGTTCCCCTAATACGAGTCGTCGTTATCCACATTGGTTTAGAAAAACCGGGTGGTTTAGAGGTTCCCGGGTCATTGTTACAACTTAAGGACTTCGGGGGTTGACGATACATATAAAGTTCATCGGGGTTGGAATTAGATTTCTCTATTTTTATGCCCTTTCCCTTATTATTTTCTTTTGCCTTTTTAAATTCAGTTGGGGTAATTTCTATAACATCATCGGAATTCTCGTCGGAATCCGATTCATCGGAGAATTGGTAATCCTCCCAATATTTTGCTTCCTTGGCGGAAACACCATTGACCATAATTAACCTTGGTCGGTTGGTTGAGGATTTTCTTTTACTTAACCGTTTTATTATTTCCCCCACCGGTTCTATTTCTTCATCCGGTTCCTCCTCTTCCGGTTCTGATTCTTCTTCCGGTTCCGACTCTTCTTCCGGTTCCTCTTCGGGAATTTGTGAATCAGTCCACGAATCATTCCAATTTACATTTGACTCTTCATTATTATAGGTGAGTCAATGGGACTTGTTCTAGAGGTAGACATCTATCACATAATATCAAACGCGTTAAGAGATTAATATATCACATAATATTCACATGTTAAAAATATATAGTTTCCAACAAAATTTGTTAAGCAATCATTTTTCAAGTAAACACGGTCGAAGTCCAGACTCACTAATGCATCCTAACAAACTCGATAAGACACACTAATGCAAAATTCTGGTTCTCTAAGACCAACGCTCGGATACCAACTGAAATGTCCCGTTCTTATTGATTAAAAACGTTCCATATTAATTGATTTCGTTGCGAGGTTTTGACCTCTATATGAGACGTTTTTCAAAGACTGCATTCATTTTAAAACAAACCATAACCTTTATTTCATCAATAAAGGTTTAAAAAGCTTTACATAGATTATCAAATAATGATAATCTAAAATATCCTGTTTACACACGACCATAACATAATGGTTTACAATACAAATATGTTACAACAAAATAAGTTTCTTGAATGCAGTTTTTACACAATATCATACAAGCATGGACTCCAAATCTCGTCCTTATTTAAGTATGCGACTGCGGAAGCTCTTAATAATTACCTGAGAATAAACATGCTTAAAACGTCAACAAAAATGTTGGTGAGTTATAGGTTTAACCTATATATATCAAATCATAATAATAGACCACAAGATTTCATATTTCAATACACATCCCATACATAGAGATAAAAATCATTCATATGGTGAACACCTGGTAACCGACATTAACAAGATGCATATATAAGAATATCCCCATCATTCCGGGACACCCTTCGGATATGATATAAATTTCGAAGTACTAAAGCATCCGGTACTTTGGATGGGGCTTGTTGGGCCCGATAGATCTATCTTTAGGATTCGCGTCAATTAGGGTGTATGTTCCCTAATTCTTAGATTACCAGACTTAATAAAAAGGGGCATATTCGATTTCGATAATTCAACCATAGAATGTATTTTCACGTACTTGTGTCTATTTTGTAAATCATTTATAAAACCTGCATGTATTCTCATCCCAAAAATATTAGATTTTAAAAGTGGGACTATAACTCACTTTCACTGATTTTTACTTCGTCGGGAAGTAAGACTTGGCCACTGGTTGATTCACGAACCTATAACAATATATACATATATATCAAAGTATGTTCAAAATATATTTACAACACTTTTAATATATTTTGATGTTTTAAGTTTATTAAGTCAGCTGTCCTCGTTAGTAACCTACAACTAGTTGTCCACAGTTAGATGTACAGAAATAAATCGATAAATATTATCTTGAATCAATCCACGACCCAGTGTATACGTATCTCAGTATTGATCACAACTCAAACTATATATATTTTGGAATCAACCTCAACCCTGTATAGCTAACTCCAACATTCACATATAGAGTGTCTATGGTTGTTCCGAAATATATATAGATGTGTCGACATGATAGGTCGAAACATTGTATACGTGTCTATGGTATCTCAAGATTACATAATATACAATACAAGTTGATTAAGTTATGGTTGGAATAGATTTGTTACCAATTTTCACGTAGCTAAAATGAGAAAAATTATCCAATCTTGTTTTACCCATAACTTCTTCATTTTAAATCCGTTTTGAGTGAATTAAATTGCTATGGTTTCATATTGAACTCTATTTTATGAATCTAAACAGAAAAGTATAGGTTTATAGTCGGAAAAATAAGTTACAAGTTGTTTTTGTAAAGGTAGTCATTTCAGTTGAAAGAACGACGTCTAGATGACCATTTTAGAAAACATACTTCCACTTTGAGTTTAACCATAATTTTTGGATATAGTTTCATGTTCATAATAAAAATCATTTTCTCAGAATAACAACTTTTAAATCAAATTTTATCATAGTTTTTAATTAACTAACCCAAAACAGCCCGTGGTGTTACTACGACGGCGTAAATCCGGTTTTACGGTGTTTTTCGTGTTTCCAGGTTTTAAATCATTAAGTTAGCATATCATATAGATATAGAACATGTGTTTAGTTGATTTTAAAAGTCAAGTTAGAAGGATTAACTTTTATTTGCGAACAAGTTTA
The DNA here is from genome assembly GCF_046630445.1 of Rutidosis leptorrhynchoides. NCBI lineage: Eukaryota > Viridiplantae > Streptophyta > Magnoliopsida > Asterales > Asteraceae > Rutidosis > Rutidosis leptorrhynchoides. The sequence goes on along the minus strand of NC_092334.1, from coordinate 1,217,742 downwards.
GAATTAACTAAACTATGTTCTAGTGATTACAAGTTTAAACCTTCGAATAAGATAGCTTTATATGTATGAATCGAATGATGTTATGAACATCGTTACTACCTTAAGTTCCTTGAATAAACCTACTGGAAAAGAGAAAAATGGATCTAGCTCCAACGGATCCTTGGATGGCTCGAAGTTCTTGAAGCAGAATCATGACACGAAAACAAGTTCAAGTAAGATCATCACTTGAAATAAGATTGTTATAGTTATAGAAATTGAACCAAAGTTTGAATATGATTATTACCTTGTATTAGAATGATAACCTACTGTAAGAAACAAAGATTTCTTGAGGTTGGATGATCACCTTACAAGATTGGAAGTGAGCTAGCAAACTTGAAAGTATTCTTGATTTTATGAAACTAGAACTTTTGGAATTTATGAAGAACACTTAGAACTTGAAGATAGAACTTGAGAGAGATCAATTAGATGAAGAAAATTGAAGAATGAAAGTGTTTGTAGGTGTTTTTGGTCGTTGGTGTATGGATTAGATATAAAGGATATGTAATTTTGTTTTCATGTAAATAAGTCATGAATGATTACTCATATTTTTGTAATTTTATGAGATATTTCATGCTAGTTGCCAAATGATGGTTCCCACATGTGTTAGGTGACTCACATGGGCTGCTAAGAGCTGATCATTGGAGTGTATATACCAATAGTACATACATCTAAAAGCTGTGTATTGTACGAGTACGAATACGGGTGCATACGAGTAGAATTGTTGATGAAACTGAACGAGGATGTAATTGTAAGCATTTTTGTTAAGTAGAAGTATTTTGATAAGTGTATTGAAGTCTTTCAAAAGTGTATAAATACATATTAAAACACTACATGTATATACATTTTAACTGAGTCGTTAAGTCATCGTTAGTCGTTACATGTAAGTGTTGTTTTTAAACCTTTAGGTTAACGGTCTTGTTAAATGTTGTTAACCCAATGTTTATAATATCAAATGAGATTTTAAATTATTATATTATCATGATATTATCATGTATGAATATCTCTTAATATGATATATATACATTAAATGTCTTTACAACGATAATCGTTACATATATGTCTCGTTTAAAAATCATTAAGTTAGTAGTCTTGTTTTTACATATGTAGTTCATTGTTAATATACTTAATGATATGTTTACTTATCATAGTATCATGTTAACTATATATATATCCATATATATGTCATCATATAGTTTTTACAAGTTTTAACGTTCGTGAATCACCGGTCAACTTGGGTGGTCAATTGTCTATATGAAACCTATTTCAATTAATCAAGTCTTAACAAGTTTGATTGCTTAACATGTTGGAAACATTTAATCATGTAAATATCAATCTCAATTAATATATATAAACATGGAAAAGTTCGGGTCACTACATAAAGTAACATACCTTCAGTAAGCACTAGCAATCTACATGTTGAAACTGAGCGCACAGTTGGTGAGCCAGAACGTGTTACACCTGCACTTTATAGATCTAGTAGAACTCATCGGCTTATGAGGTTTAATTATCTGATTAATTCAGATAAATCTCAACTAAGGGATTATGATGAACCCTCTAGCTGCGTGAGGCCATATCAGATCCTGAATCTGAAAATGACTAGATTCTATGAATACAGATATGCAGTCCATGAAGGATAATTGTAGTGACCTGAACTTTTCCATATTTATATATATCAAATGAAATTGTTATTTACATGATTAAGTGTTTCCAACATGTTAAGCAATCAAACTTGTTAAGACTTGATTAATTGAAATAGGTTTCATATAGACAATTGACCACCCAAGTTGACCGGTGATTCACGAACGTTAAAACTTGTAAAAACTATATGATGACATATATATGGTTATATATATAGTTAACATGATATTATGATAAGTAAACATATCATTAAGTATATTAACAATGAACTACATATTTAAAAAACAAGACTACTAACTTAATGATTTTGAAACGAGACATATATGTAACGATTATCGTTGTAACGACATTTAATGTATATATATATCATATTAAGAGATATTTGTACATCATAATATCATGATAATATAATAATTTAAAATCTCTTTTGATATTATAAACATTGGGTTAACAACATTTAACAAGATCGTTAACCTAAAGGTTTCAAAACAACACTTACATGTAACGACTAACGATGACTTAACGACTAAGTTAAAATGTATATACATGTAGTGTTTTAATATGTATTCATACACTTTTGAAAGACTTCAAGACACTTATCAAAATACTTCTACTTAACAAAAATGCTTACAATTACATCCTCGTTCAGTTTCATCAACAATTCTACTCGTATGCACCCGTATTCGTACTCATACAATACACAGCTTTTAGATGTATGTACTATTGGTACATACACTCCAATGATCAGATCTTAGCAGCCCATGTGAGTCACCTAACACATGTGGGAACCATCATTTGGCAACTAGCATGAAATATCTCATAAAATTACAAAAATATGAGTAATCATTCATGACTTATTTACATGAAAACAAAATTACATATCCTTTATATCTAATCCATACACCAACGACCAAAAACACCAACAAACACTTTCATTCTTCAATTTTCTTCATCTAATTAATCTCTCTCAAGTTCTATCTTCAAGTTCTAAGTGTTCTTCATAAATTCCAAAAGTTCTAGTTTCATAAAATCAAGAATACTTCCAAGATTGCAAGTTTACTTCCAAGTTTTCTAAATCCATTCCAAGTAATCATCCAAGATCAAGAAACCTTTGTTACTTACAGTAGGTTATCTTTCTAATACAAGGTAATAATCATATTCAAACTTTAATTCAATTTCTATAACTATAACAATCTTATTTCGAGTGGAAATCTTACTTGAAATTGTTTTCGTGTCATGATTCTGCTTCAAGAACTTTCAAGCCATCCAAGAATCCTTTGAAGCTAGATCCATTTTTCTCATTTCCAGTAGGTTTATCCAAGGAACTTGAGGTAGTAATGATGTTCATAACATCATTCGATTCATACATAAAAAGCTGTCTTATTCAACGTTATAAACTTGTAATCACTAGAACATAGTTTAGTTAATTCTAAACTTGTTCGCAAATAAAGTTAATCCTTCTAACTAGACTTTTAAAATCAACTAAACACATGTTCTATATCTATATGATATGCTAACTTAATGATTTAAAACCCGGAAACACGATAAACACCATAAAACTGGATATACGCCGTCGTAGTAAAACCGGGGGCTGTTTTGGTTGGGATAATTAAAAGCTAAGAAGAACTTTGATTTAAAAGCTATACTTCTGGAAAAATGATTTTTCTTATGAACATGAAACTATATCCAAAAATCATGGTTAAACTCAAAGTGAAAGTATGTTTTTCAAAATGGTCATCAAGATGTCGTTCTTTCGATGAAAATGACTACCTCTTTCAAAAATGACTTGTAACTTGTATTTCCAACTATAAACTTATACTTTTTCTGTTTATATTCATAAAGTTAAGTTCAATACGAAATCGTGGCCACTGGAATCACTCAAAACGGATTAGAAACGAAGAAATGGCGAGTAAAACAAGATTGATAAAAACTACTCATTTTACCTACGTGAAAGTTAGTAATAAATCTATTCCAACCATAACCTAATCAACTTATATTGTATATTATGTAATCTTGAGATATCATACACACGTATACAATGTTTTGACCTATCATGTCGACCCATCTATATATATATATATTGCGGAACAACCATAGACACTCTATATGTGAATGTTGGAGTTAGCTATACAGGGTTGAGGTTGATTCCAAAATATATATATATATATATATATATATATATATATATATATATATATATATATATATATATATATATATATATATATATATATAGTTTGAGTTGTGATCAATACTGAGATACGTATACACTGGGTCGTGGATTGATTCAAGATAATATTTATCGATTTATTTCTGTACATCTAACTGTGGACAACTAGTTGTAGGTTACTAACGAGTACAGCTGACTTAATAAACTTAAAACATCAAAATGTATTAAAAGTTTTGTAAATATATTTTGAACATACTTTGATATATATGTATATATTGTTATAGGTTCGTGAATCAACCAGTGGCCAAGTCTTACTTCCCGACGAAGTAAAAATCTGTGAACGTGAGTTATAGTCCCACTTTTAAAATCTAATATTTTTGGGATGAGAATACATGCAGATTTTATAAATGATTTACAAAATAGACATAAGTATGTGAAACTACATTCTATGGTTGAATTATCGAAATCGAATATGCCCCTTTCTATTAAGTCTGGTAATCTAAGAATTAGGGAACAGACACCCTAATTGACACGAATCCTAAAGATAGATCTATTGGGCCTAACAAACCCCATCCAAAGTACCAGATGCTTTAGTACTTCGAAATTTATATCATATCCGAAGGGTGTCCCGGAATGATGGGATATTCTTATATATGCATCTTGTTAATGTCGGTTACCAGGTGTTCACCATATGAATGATTTTTATCTCTATGTATGGGATGTGTATGGAAATATGAAATCTTGTGGTCTATTGTTACGATTTGATATATATAGGTTAAACCTATAACTCACCAATATTTTTGTTGACGTTTAAAGCATGTTTATTCTCAGGTGAATACTAAGAGCTTCTGCTGTTGCATACTAAAATAAGGACAAGATTTGGAGTCCATGTTTGTTGGATATTGTGTAAAAACTGCATTCAAGAAACTGATTTCGATGTAACATATTTGTATTGTAAACCATTATGTAATGGTTGTGTGTAAACAGGATATTTTAGATTATCATTATTTGATAATCTACGTAAAGCTTTTTAAACCTTTATTTATGGAATAAAGGTTATGGTTTGTTTTAAAAATGAATGCAGTCTTTGAAAAACGTCTCATATAGAGGTCAAAACCTCGCGATGAAATCAATTAATATGGAACGTTTTTAATCAATAAGAACGGGACATTTCAGTTGGTATCCGAGCGTTGGTCTTAGAGAACCAGAATTTTTAATTAGTGTGTCTTATCGAGTTTGTTAGGATGCATTAGTGAGTCTGGACTTCAACCGTGTTTACTTGAAAAAAAAAAGATTACTTAACAAATTTTGTTGGAAACTATATATTTTTAACATGTGAATATTATGTGATATATTAATCTCTTAACGTGTTTGATATTATGTGATAGATGTCTACCTCTAGAACTAGTCCCATTGACTCACCTAATAATAATGAAGAGTCAAATGTAAATTGGAATGATTCGTGGACTGATTCACAAGTTCCCGAAGAGGAAACGGAAGAAGATTCGGAACTGGAAGAAGAATCGGAACCGGAAGAAGAACCAGTGGGGGAAATAATAAAACGGTTAAGTAGAAGAAAATCCTCAACCAACCGACCAAAGTTAATTATGGTCAACGGTATTTCCGCCAAGGAAGCAAAATATTGGGAGGATTACCAATTCTCCGATGAATCGGATCCCGACGAGGATTCCGATGATGTTATAGAAATTACCCCAACTGAATTTAAAAAGGAAAAAGAGAACAATAAGGGAAAGGGCATAAAAATAGAGAAATCTGATTCTAACCCCGATGAACTTTATATTTATCGTCAACACCCGTATTTCTTAAGTTGTAACAATAACCCGGGAACCTCTAAACCACCAGGTTTTTCTAGACCAATGTGGAAAACGACGGCTCGTATTAGGGGAACATCATATATCCCTAAAAACTTAGTAAAAAGAACCAAGTTCGAAAAAGAAGAAACGAGTGAGTCGGAATAAGATAGTTGTATTTGTGCGGTGTAATATATGTAATATAGTGTGCTTATGCTTTACGATATATGTAAAAATTGCTTGTATTAATAAGTATCTTTTATGAATCTAACTCTTGTCTATTTTACAATATAAAAACACAAAATGGATAGACAACCCAATATTTTAGAAGACTTACCCGGAGACATGATTGATGAAATCTTGTCTAGAGTAGGTCAGAATTCCTCGGCACAACTATTTATGGCAAAATCAGTTTGTAAGACATTCGAAGAACGTTCCAAGAATGCCTTGGTTTATAAAAGGCTTTCGTTTGAAAGATGGGGGATATCACATTGGGAAACCCATAAGTTACGATGTGTTTACTTTGACGCATATATTGCGGGAAAACCAAATGCTATTTTACGCAACGGGTTAAGAAATTATTTTGACTCAATGTATCCGAATATAGGACTTCATGATTTAGAAAAAGCGGCTAACATGCAACATAAAGAAGCATGTTATGCTTATGGGTTAGTAATGTTCGCTTCTCACCAAAGTGAGAAAAAGAACATCGGGCTACAACTATTAAACAAAACGTTCCCACAAGTGACGGAGTCGGTAATTGGGGTAAGAAATGAGATTTTAAGGTTATTACGACACTGTTGGTCATTACGTAACCTTCGCCCTTTTGACGACGTTACAACACGTTGTCATACTATCGGTCACAATGGTTACGTTCCGCAAGACCAAGGATGGGAAGTGGTATTAGTAAAACCAGAATGCATGACTTGTTTCTGGACGTATGAATTACGTGTCTTTGTTGCCTTTGCTGAACGCCTTATTTATTAACTAGAATTATCTTCGCAACTACTTTGTATCAAAGTTTTATGTGCTATATTTCATGCTATATGTAAAATAGCGGTATTGTAAGTTTGCAAGTTAGTATATAAAGGTTTGAATATGATATTTTTTTTTTTTTTTTTGTGATTAGTTTTTCATATAGAATTGTAGTAGTTGAAATGGTATGTTAGCTACTAAGTATGAACTTAACGGGTAGGTACTACCCGAATTAAAGAGTATAAAACGCTAATATGAAGAAAGAGCTTTTATAAATAAGTTCATATTACGCTACGAAATACTATTGACTACTCTTGATATTCTATATGATTAACTCGTTTCATTTGACTATTTTGAAGGAAATGGCACCGACTACTCGACACACCTTGAATATGAGTGAAGAGGAATTTCGTGCCTTTCTTGCTTCAAACATAGCCGCAGTACAGGCTGCGCTACATACCAACAATAACCTTGGATCTAGCAGTACAGGAAATCATGTAGGATGCACATACAAAGAATTCACTGCCTGCAAACCTTTGGAATTTGATGGAACCAAAGGACCGATCGGATTGAAACGGTGGACCGAGAAGGTCGAATCGGTGTTTGCCATAAGTACGTGTACTGAAGTGGACAAAGTGAAGTATGCTATGCATACCTTCACAGGTTCTGCGTTAACATGGTGGAATACCTATCTAGAGCAAGTGGGAAAAGATGATGCTTACGCACTACCGTGGTCAGCATTCAAGCACTTGATGAACGAGAAGTACCGTCCCAGAACCGAGGTCAATAAGCTCAAGACAGAACTTAGAGGGTTACGAACCCAAGGATTTGATATTACCACGTACGAAAGACGATTCACAGAATTGTGCTTATTGTGTCCGGGAGCGTTCGAAGATGAGGAAGAGAAGATCGACGCGTTTGTGAAAGGATTACCGGAAAGAATCCAAGAAGATATAAGTTCACACGAGCCCGCCTCCATACAACAGGCATGTAGAATGGCTCACAAACTAGTGAACCAGATTGAAGAAAGAATTAAAGAACAGACTACTGAAGAGGCCAATGTGAAGCAAGTCAAAAGAAAGTGGGAGGAAAACGGTGATAAGAATCGCCAATACAACAACAACAGCAATTACAACAATAATCGCAACAACTATCCCAACAATCGCAACATCAATCGCAACTACAACAAACGGCCCAACAACAACAACAACAACAACAACAACAACAACAACAACAACAACAACAACAACAACAACAACAACAACAACAACAACAACAACAACAACAACAACAACAACAACAACAACAACAACAACAACAACAACAACAACAACAGCAACTACAACAATCATCCCAACAACAATAATAACCGCAATAACAACAACAATCAGAAGCAGCTATGCCAAAGGTGTGAAAAGTATCACTCGGGGTTCTGCACCAAATTTTGCAACAAGTGTAAAAGAAATGGTCATAGCGCAGCGAAGTGTGAGGTCTACGGACCAGGGGTTAATAGAACGAAAGGAACAAATGGTGTCGGAACGAGTAATGGCAGAGCAAGTAGTGTCGGAGCAAGTTATGCCAATGTAGTTTGTTATAAATGTGGAAAACTGGGCCACATTATTAGAAATTTCCCGAACCAGGAGAACACGAATGGACAAGTCCGCGGAAGAGTTTTCAATATTAATGCGGCAGAGGCACAGGAAGACCCGAAGCTTGTTACGGGTACGTTTCTTATTGACAATAAATCTGCTTACGTTTTATTTGATTCGGGTGCGGATAGAAGCTATATAAGTAGAGATTTTTGTGCTAAATTAAGTTGTCCATTGACGCCTTTGGATAGTAAATTTTTACTCGAATTAGCAAATGGTAAATTAATTTCAGCAGATAATATATGTCGGAATCGAGAAATTAAACTGGTTAGCGAAACATTTAAGATTGATTTGATACCAGTAGAGTTAGGGAGTTTTGATGTGATAATCGGTATGGACTGGTTGAAAGAAGTGAAAGCAGAGATCGTTTGTTACAAAAATGCAATTCGCATTATACGAGAAAAAGGAAAACCCTTAATGGTGTACGGAGAAAAGGGCAACACGAAGCTACATCTTATTAGTAATTTGAAGGCACAAAAACTAATAAGAAAAGGTTGCTATGCTGTTCTAGCACACGTCGAGAAAGTACAAACTGAAGAAAAGAGCATCGATGATGTTCCCGTCGCAAAAGAATTTCCCGATGTATTTCCGAAAGAATTACCGGGATTACCCCCACATCGATCCGTTGAATTTCAAATAGATCTTGTACCAGGAGCTGCACCAATAGCTCGTGCTCCTTACAGACTCGCACCCAGCGAGATGAAAGAACTGCAAAGTCAATTAAAAGAACTTTTAGAACGTGGTTTCATTCGACCAAGCACATCACCGTGGGGAGCTCCTGTTTTGTTTGTCAAAAAGAAAGACGGTACATTCAGGTTGTGTATCGACTACCGAGAGTTGAACAAACTTACCATCAAGAACCGCTACCCACTACCGAGAATCGACGACTTATTTGATCAACTACAAGGCTCGTCTGTTTATTCAAAGATTGACTTACATTCTGGGTATCATCAAATGCGGGTGAAAGAAGATGATATTCCAAAGACTGCTTTTAGGACGCGTTATGGTCATTACGAGTTTATGGTTATGCCGTTTGGATTGACTAACGCACCAGCTGTGTTCACGGACCTTATGAACTGAGTGTGTGGACCATACCTTGACAAGTTTGTCATTGTTTTCATTGATGCCATACTTATTTACTCAAAGAATGACCAAGAACACGGTGAACATTTGAGAAAGGTGTTAGAAGTATTGAGAAAGGAAGAATTGTACGCTAAGTTTTTAAAGTGTGCATTTTGGTTGGAAGAAGGTCAATTCCTCGGTCACATAGTGAACAAAGAAGGTATTAAGGTGGATCCGGCAAAGATAGAAACTGTTGAAAAGTGGGAAACCCCGAAAACTCCGAAACACATACGCCAGTTTTTAGGACTAGCTGGTTACTACAAAAGGTTCATCCAAGACTTTTCCAGAATAGCAAAACCCTTGACTGCATTAACGCATAAAGGGAAGAAATTTGAATGGAAGGATGAACAAGAGAAAGCGTTCCAGTTATTGAATAAAAAGCTAACAACGGCACCTATATTGTCATTGCCTGAAGGGAATGATGATTTTGTGATTTATTGTGATGCATCAAAGCAAGGTCTCGGTTGTGTATTAATGCAACGAACAAAGGTGATTGCTTATGCGTCTAGACAATTGAAGATTCACGAACAAAATTATACGACGCATGATTTGGAATTAGGCGCGGTTGTTTTTGCATTAAAGACTTGGAGGCACTACTTATATGGGGTCAAAAGTATTATATATACCGACCACAAAAGTCTTCAACACATATTTAATCAGAAACAACTGAATATGAGGCAGCGTAGGTGGATTGAATTGTTGAATGATTATGACTTTGAGATTCGTTACCACCCGGGGAAGGCAAATGTGGTAGCCAACGCCTTGAGCAGGAAGGACAGAGAACCCATTCGAGTAAAATCTATGAATATAATGATTCACAATAACATTACTACTCAAATAAAGGAGGCGCAACAAGGAGTTTTAAAAGAGGGAAATTTAAAGAATGAAATACCCAAAGGATCGGAGAAGCATCTTAATATTTGAGAAGACGGAACCCGGTATAGGGCTGAAAGGATTTGGGTACCAAAATTTGGAGATATGAGAGAAATGGTACTTAGAGAAGCTCATAAAACCAGATACTCAATACATCTTGGAACGGGGAAGATGTACAAGGATCTCAAGAAACATTTTTGGTGGCCGGGTATGAAAGTCGATGTTGCTAAATACGTAGGAGAATGTTTGACGTGTTCTAAGGTCAAAGCTGAGCATCAGAAACCATCAGGTCTACTTCAACAACCCGAAATCCCGGAATGGAAATGGGAAAACATTACCATGGATTTCATCACTAAATTGCCAAGGACTGCAAGTGGTTTTGATACTATTTGGGTAATAGTTAATCGTCTCACCAAATCAGCACACTTCCTGCCAATAAGAGAAGATGACAAGATGGAGAAGATAGCACGACTGTATTTGAAGGAAGTCGTCTCCAGACATGGAATACCAATCTCTATTATCTCTGATAGGGATGGCAGATTTATTTCAAGATTCTAGCAGACATTACAGCAAGCATTAGGAACTCGTCTAGACATGAGTACTACCTATCATCCAAAAACTGATGGGCAGAGTGAAAGGATGATACAAATGCTTGAAGACATGCTACGAGCATGTGTTATTGATTTCGGAAACAGTTGGGATCGACATCTACCGTTAGCAGAATTTTCCTACAACAACAGCTACCATTCAAGCAATGAGATGGCGCCTTTTGAAGCAGTTTATGGTAGAAAGTGCAGGTCTCCGATTTGTTGGAGTGAAGTGGGGGATAGATAGATTACGGGTCCGGAGATAATACAAGAAACTACCGAGAAGATCATCCAAATTCAATAACGGTTGAAAACCGCCCAAAGTCGACAAAAGAGCTACGCTGACATTAAAAGAAAAGATATAGCATTTGAAATTGGAGAGATGGTCATGCTTAAAGTTGCACCTTGGAAAGGCGTTGTTCGATTTGGTAAACGAGGGAAATTAAATCCAAGGTATATTGGACCATTCAAGATTATTGATCGTGTCGGACCAGTAGCTTACCGACTTGAGTTACCTCAACAACTCACAGCTGTACATAACACTTTCCACGTCTCGAATTTGAAGAAATGTTTTGCTAAAGAAGATCTCACTATTCTGTTAGGTGAAATCCAAATCAACGAAAAACTTCAATTTATCGAAGAACCCGTCGAAATAATGGATCGTGAGGTTAAAAGAATTAAGCAAAACAAGATACCAATTGTTAAGGTTCGATGGAATGCTCGTAGAGGACCCGAGTTCACCTGGGAATGAGAAGATCAGATAAAGAAGAAATACCCGCACTTATTTCCAGAAGATACGTCAACACCTACAACTGCTTAAAATTTCGGGACGAAATTTATTTTACGGGTAGGTACTGTAGTGACCCGAACTTTTCCATGTTTATATATATTAAATGAAATTGTTATTTACATGATTAAGTGTTTCCAACATGTTAAGCAATCAGACTTGTTAAGACTTGATTAATTGAAATAGGTTTCATATAGACAATTGACCACCCAAGTTGACCGGTGATTCACGAACGTTAAAACTTGTAAAAACTATATGATGACATATATATAGTTATATATATAGTTAACATGATATTATGATAAGTAAACATATCATTAAGTATATTAACAATGAACTACATATGTAAAAAACAAGACTACTAACTTAATGATTTTGAAACGAGACATATATGTAACGATTATCGTTGTAACGACATTTAATGTATATATATCATATTAAGAGATATTCGTACATCATAATATCATGATAATATAATAATTTAAAATCTCTTTTGATATTATTAACATTGGGTTAATAACATTTAACAAGATCGTTAACCTAAAGGTTTCAAAACAACACTTACATGTAACGACTAACGATGACTTAACGACTCAGTTAAAATGTATATACATGTAGTGTTTTAATATGTATTCATACACTTTTGAAAGACTTCAAGACACTTATCAAAATACTTCTACTTAACAAAAATGCTTACAATTACATCCTCGTTCAGTTTCATCAACAATTCTACTCGTATGCACCCGTATTCATACTCGTACAATACACAGCTTTTAGATGTATGTACTATTGGTATATACACTCCAATGATCAGCTCTTAGCAGCCCATGTGAGTCACCTAACACATGTGGGAACCATCATTTGGCAACTAGCATGAAATATCTCATAAAATTACAAAAATATGAGTAATCATTCATGACTTATTTACATGAAAACAAAATTACATATCCTTTATATCTAATCCATACACCAACGACCAAAAACACCAACAAATACTTTAATTCTTCAATTTTCTTCATCTAATTGATCTCTCTCAAGTTCTATCTTCAAGTTCTAAGTGTTCTTCATAAATTCCAAAAGTTCTAGTTTCATAAAATCAAGAATACTTCCAAGATTGCAAGTTTACTTCCAAGTTTTCTAAATCCATTCCAAGTAATCATCCAAGATCAAGAAACCTTTGTTACTTATAGTAGGTTATCTTTCTAATACAAGGTAATAATCATATTCAAACTTTAATTCAATTTCTATAACTATAACAATCTTATTTCGAGTGAAAATCTTACTTGAAATTGTTTTCGTGTCATGATTCTGCTTCAAGAACTTTCAAGCCATCCAAGAATCCTTTGAAGCTAGATCCATTTTTCTTATTTCTAGTAGGTTTATCCAAGGAACTTGAGGTAGTAATGATGTTCATAACATCATTCGATTCATACATAAAATGAAATGTCCCGTTCTTATTGATTAAAAACGTTCCATATTAATTGATTTCGTTGCGAGGTTTTGACCTCTATATGAGACGTTTTTCAAAGACTGCATTCATTTTAAAACAAACCATAACCTTTATTTCATCAATAAAGGTTTAAAAAGCTTTACGTAGATTATCAAATAATGATAATCTAAACTATCCTGTTTACACACGACCATTACATAATGGTTTACAATACAAATATGTTACAACAAAATAAGTTTCTTGAATGCAGTTTTTACACAATATCATACAAGCATGGACTCCAAATCTCGTCCTTATTTAAGTATGCGACAGCGGAAGCTCTTAATAATCACCTGAGAATAAACATGCTTAAAACGTCAACAAAAATGTTGGTGAGTTATAGGTTTAACCTATATATATCAAATCATAATAATAGACCACAAGATTTCATATTTCAATACACATCCCATACATAGAGATAAAAATCATTCATATGGTGAACACCTGGTAACCGACATTACAAGATGCATATATAAGAATATCCCCATCATTCCGGGACACCCTTCGGATATGATATAAATTTCGAAGTACTAAAGCATCCGGTACTTTGGATGGGGTTTGTTAGGCCCAATAGATCTATCTTTAGGATTCGCGTCAATTAGGGTGTCTGTTCCCTAATTCTTAGATTACCAGACTTAATAAAAAGGGGCATATTCGATTTCGATAATTCAACCATAGAATGTAGTTTCACGTACTTGTGTCTATTTTGTAAATCATTTATAAAACCTGCATGTATTCTCATCCCAAAAATATTAGATTTTAAAAGTGGGACTATAACTCACTTTCACAGATTTTTACTTCGTCAGGAAGTAAGACTTGGCCACTGGTTGATTCACGAACCTATAACAATATATACATATATATCAAAGTATGTTCAAAATATATTTACAACACTTTTAATATATTTTGATGTTTTAAGTTTATTAAGTCAGCTGTCCTCGTTAGTAACCTACAACTAGTTGTCCACAGTTAGATGTACAGAAATAAATCAATAAATATTATCTTGAATCAATCCACGACCCAGTGTATACGTATCTCAGTATTGATCACAACTCAAACTATATATATTTTTGAATCAACCTCAACCCTGTATAGCTAACTCCAACATTCATATATAGAGTGTCTATGGTTGTTCCGAAATATATATAGATGTGTCGACATGATAGGTCGAAACATTGTATACGTGTCTATGGTATCTCAAGATTACATAATATACAATACAAGTTGATTAAGTTATGGTAGGAATAGATTTGTTACCAATTTTCACGTAGCTAAAATGAGAAAAATTATCCAATCTTGTTTTACCCATAACTTCTTCATTTTAAATCCGTTTTGAGTGAATCAAATTGCTATGGTTTCATATTTAACTCTATTTTATGAATCTAAATAGAAAAAGTATAGGTTTATAGTCGAAAAAATAAGTTACAAGTCATTTTTGTAAAGGTAGTCATTTCAGTCGAAAGAACGACGTCTAGATGACCATTTTAGAAAACATACTTCCACTTTGAGTTTAACCATAATTTTTGGATATAGTTTCATGTTCATAATAAAAATCATTTTCTCTGAATAACAACTTTTAAATCAAAGTTTATCATAGTTTTTAATTAACTAACCCAAAACAGCCCGCGGTGTTACTACGACGGCGTAAATCCGGTTTTACGGTGTTTTTCGTGTTTTCAGGTTTTAAATCATTAAGTTAGCATATCATATAGATATAGAACATGTGTTTAGTTGATTTTAAAAGTCAAGTTAGAAGGATTAACTTTTGTTTGCGAACAAGTTTAGAATTAACTAAACTATGTTCTAGTGATTACAAGTTTAAACCTTCGAATAAGATAGCTTTATATGTATGAATCGAATGATGTTATGAACATCATTACTACCTTAAGTTCCTTGGATAAACCTACTGGAAAAGAGAAAAAATGGATCTAGATTCAACGGATCCTTGGATGGCTCGAAGTTCTTGAAGCAGAATCATGACACGAAAACAAGTTCAAGTAAGATCATCACTTGAAATAAGATTGTTATAGTTATAGAAATTGAACCAAAGTTTGAATATGATTATTACCTTATATTAGAATGATAACCTAATGTAAGAAACAAAGATTTCTTGAGGTTGGATGATCACCTTACAAGATTGGAAGTGAGCAAGCAAACTTGAAAGTATTCTTGATTTTATGTAACTAGAACTTGTAGAATATATGAAGAACACTTAGAACTTGAAGATAGAACTTGAGAGAGATCAATTAGATGAAGAAAATTGAAGAATGAAAGTGTTTGTAGGTGTTTTTGGTCGTTGGTGTATGGATTAGATATAAAGGATATGTAATTTTGTTTTCATGTAAATAAGTCATGAATGATTACTCATATTTTTGTAATTTTATGAGATATTTCATGCTAGTTGCCAAATGATGGTTCCCACATGTGTTAGGTGACTCACATGGGCTGCTAAGAGCTGATAATTGGAGTGTATATACCAATAGTACATACATCTAAAAGCTGTGTATTGTACGAGTACGAATACGGGTGCATACGAGTAGAATTGTTGATGAAACTGAACGAGGATGTAATTGTAAGCATTTTTGTTAAGTAGAAGTATTTTGATAAGTGTATTGAAGTCTTTCAAAAGTGTATAAATACATATTAAAACACTACATGTATATACATTTTAACTGAGTCATTAAGTCATCGTTAGTCGTTACATGTAAGTGTTGTTTTTAAACCTTTAGGTTAACGATCTTGTTAAATGTTGTTAACCCAATGGTTATAATATCAAATGAGATTTTAAATTATTATATTATCATGATATTATCATGTATGAATATCTCTTAATATGATATATATATACATTAAATGTCTTTACAACGATAATCGTTACATATATGTCTCGTTTAAAAATCATTAAGTTAGTAGTCTTGTTTTTACATATGTAGTTCATTGTTAATATACTTAATGATATGTTTACTTATCATAGTATCATGTTAACTATATATATATATATATATATATATATATATATATATATATATATATATATATATATATATATATATATATATATATATATATATATATATATATCCATATATATGTCATCATATAGTTTTTACAAGTTTTAACGTTCGTGAATCACCGGTCAACTTGGGTGGTCAATTGTCTATATGAAACATATTTCAATTAATCAAGTCTTAACAAGTTTGATTGCTTAACATGTTGGAAACATTTAATCATGTAAATATTAATCTCAATTAATATATATAAACATGGAAAAGTTCGGGTCACTACATAAAAAGCTGTCTTATTCAACGTTATAAACTTGTAATCACTAGAACATAGTTTAGTTAATTCTAAACTTGTTCGCAAATAAAGTTAATCCTTCTAACTAGACTTTTAAAATCAACTAAACACATGATCTATATCTATATGATATGCTAACTTAATGATTTAAAACCCGGAAACACGATAAACACCATAAAACTGGATATACGCCGTCGTAGTAAAACCGGGGGCTGTTTTGGTTGGGATAATTAAAAGCTAAGAAGAACTTTGATTTAAAAGCTATACTTCTGGAAAAATGATTTTTCTTATGAAAATGAAACTATATCCAAAAATCATGGTTAAACTCAAAGTGAAAGTATGTTTTTCAAAATGGTCATCAAAATGTCGTTCTTTCGACGGAAATGACTACCTCTTTCAAAAACGACTTGTAACTTTTATTTCCAACAATAAACTTATACTTTTTCTGTTTAGATTCATAAATTTAAGTTCAATACGAAATCGTGGCCACTGGAATCACTCAAAACGGATTAGAAACGAAGAAATGGCGAGTAAAACAAGATTGATAAAAACTACTCATTTTACCTACGTGAAAGTTAGTAATAAATCTATTCCAACCATAACCTAATCAACTTATATTGTATATTATGTAATCTTGAGATACCATAGACACGTATACAATGTTTTGACCTATCATGTCGACCCATCTATATATATATTGCGGAACAACCATAGACACTCTATATGTAAATGTTGGAGTTAGCTATACAGGGTTGAGGTTGATTTCAAAATATATATATAGTTTGAGTTGTGATCAATAATGAGATACGTATACACTGGGTCGTGGATTGATTCAAGATAATATTTATTGATTTATTTCTGTACATCTAACTGTGGACAACTAGTTGTAGGTTACTAACGAGGACAACTGACTTAATAAACTTAAAACATCAAAATGTATTAAAAGTTTTGTAAATATATTTTGAACATACTTTGATATATATGTATATATTGTTATAGGTTTGTGAATCAACCAGTGGCCAAGTCTTACTTCCCGACGAAGTAAAAATATGTGAAAGTGAGTTATAGTCCCACTTTTAAAATCTAATATTTTTGGGATGAGAATACATGCAGGTTTTATAAATGATTTACAAAATAGACACAAGTACGTGAAACTACATTCTATAGTTGAATTATCGAAATCGAATATGCCCCTTTTTATTAAGTCTGGTAATCTAAGAATTAGGGAACAGACACCCTAATTGACGCGAATCCTAAAGATAGATCTGTTGGGCCTAACAAACCCCATCCAAAGTACCGGATGCTTTAGTACTTCGAAATTTATATCATATCCGAAGGGTGTCCCGGAATGATGGGGATATTCTTATATATGCATCTTGTTAATGTCGGTTACCAGGTGTTCGCCATATGAATAATTTTTATCTCTATGTATGGGATGTGTATTGAAATATGAAATCTTGTGGTCTATTGTTACGATTTGATATATATAGGTTAAACCTATAACTCACCAACATTTTTGTTGACGTTTAAAGCATGTTTATTCTCAGGTGAATAATAAGAGCTTCCACTGTTGCATACTAAAATAAGGACAAGATTTGGAGTCCATGTTTGTATGATATTGTGTAAAAACTGCATTCAAGAAACTGATATCGATGTAACATATTTGTATTGTAAACCATTATGTAATGGTCGTGTGTAAACAGGATATTTTAGATTATCATTATTTGATAATCTACGTAAAGCTTTTTAAACCTTTATTTATGGAATAAAGGTTATGGTTTGTTTTAAAAATGAATGCAGTCTTTGAAAAACGTCTCATATAGAGGTCAAAACCTCGCAACGAAATCAATTAATATGGAACATTTTTAATCAATAAGAACGGGACATTTCAATAATCAAGTATGAGACTTGATTGATCTTCTACCCAATTGTAAGATAATGAGGTAAAAATAGGTCTTCAAAGGAAGACTGATATGGACGGTAATGTAAACACTTTTAAAGCTCGATTGGTGACAAAAGGTTATGATGAAAGTTTTCACCAGTCGCGAGCCTTAAAACAATTAGGATACTTATTGCCATGGTTACTTTTCATGATAATAAAATATGGCTAATGGATGTTAAAACCGCATTCCTAAATGGCGACCTAAGCGAGGACGTATATATGGTTCAGCCAGAAGGGTTTATGAATCCTAAGCTTCCTAATAAAATATGCAAGCTTCTAAAATCCATTTATGGATTAAAGCAAGCATCCAGAAGCTAGAATCTTAAGTTTAATGAGAAAATCAAAGTGTTTAATTTTTCTCAAAATCAAGATAAGCCATGAGTTTACATTAGAGCTAGTGGGAGCAAAATAGTCTTCTTGATCTTATATGTTGATAACATATTTTACTTATTAGAAATAACATTCCAACTTGCAAGATGTCAAGTCTTGGCTTGGAAAATGTATTTCCATAAAGGATCTTGATGAAGCTACTTATATTATTGGAATGACGATCTATACAATAGATCCAATTGGCTTATTGGTTTGAATCAAAGTACATACATTATCTTGCAGAGATTTAGCATGCAAAACTTCAAGCATGGAGCTTTGCCAATGCAAAAAGGCGTAATCGTGATAAAGTCTCAAAAGACCTATCACAACAGATGAGATGAGACAAATGAAATGTATCACATATGCTTCGGCTATATGATCCATTATGTATGCCATGATATGTATTATACTCGATGTTTCATTAGTTTTGAGTTTGACGAGTCATTGTCAACATAATTCAGGTGAAGTATATTGGATTGTTGTTAAGAATATTCTTTAGTATTTGCAGAGTAATAATGATATGTTCTTGGTTTACGGTGGTTTGGAAGAAGAGTTAAGTATTAATTTTTATACCGATTCTAGTTTCCAAACTGATCAAGATGATTCTCGATCCAGTCACGTTGTTTCTTTGTCATGATGGGCAAGACAGTTGATTGGAAGAGCTCTAGGCAGAGCACTATTGAACAATCTACCACAAAAGTAGAATACATTGTTGACTAAGAAGCTGCTCAGAAAGCTGTCTGGATAAGGAAGTTTGTTGTTATACTCAGAGTAGTACACAACATTTAATCTTCTATAATATGTACTGTGATAGTTCGAGTATTAATATACTTTTGAAAGAATCACATGTACATAAAAATATCTGGCACATTCTTCAAAAGTTTGACTACATTCATTAAGTCATTAAGAGGAATAATATTAGTATTCTTAAAGGTTCATACAAATGATAATGTGGCTGACCCGTTCATGAAGCCCATGATGCACAACAAGCATGATGATCATTCTAGTAATACTGGACTTCGTTATGCTGTTGATCTTTTTCATTTGTAATTTAGTATTTGGATATTTTTGGAACATTATGTAGTGACCCGAACTTTTCCATGTATATATATATTAATTGAGATTGATATTTACATGATTAAATGTTTCCAACATGTTAAGCAATCAAACTTGTTAAGACTTGATTAATTGAAATATGTTTCATATAGACAATTGACCACCCAAGTTGACCGGTGATTCACGAACGCTAAAACTTGTAAAAACTATATGATGACATATATATGGATATATATATATATATAGTTAACATGATACTATGATAAGTAAACATATCATTAAGTATATTAACAATGAACTACATATGTAAAAACAAGACTACTAACTTAATGATTTTTAAACGAGACATATATGTAACGATTATCGTTGTAAAGACATTTAATGTATATATATCATATTAAGAGATATTCATACATGATAATATCATGATAATATAATAATTTAAAATCTCATTTGATATTATAAACATTGGGTTAACAACATTTAACAAGATCGTTAACCTAAAGGTTTCAAAACAACACTTACATGTAACGACTAACGATGACTTAACAACTCAGTTAAAATGTATATACATGTAGTGTTTTAATATGTATTTATACACTTTTGAAAGACTTCAATACACTTATCAAAATACTTTTACTTAACAAAAATGCTTACAATTACATCCTCGTTCAGTTTCATCAACAATTCTACTCGTATGCACCCGTATTCGTACTCGTACAATACACAGCTTTTAGATGTATGTACTATTGGTATATACACTCCAATGATCAGCTCTTAGTAGCCCATGTGAGTCACCTAACACATGTAGCAACCATCATTTGGCAACTAGCATGAAATATCTCATAAAATTATAAAAATATGAGTAATCATTCATGACTTATTTACATGAAAACAAAATTACATATCCTTTATATCTAATCCATACACCAACGACCAAAAACACCTACAAACACTTTCATTCTTCAATTTTCTTCATCTAATTGATCTCTCTCAAGTTCTATCTTCAAGTTCTAAGTGTTCTTCATAAATTCTACAAGTTCTAGTTACATAAAATCAAGAATACTTTCAAGTTTGCTAGCTCACTTCCAATCTTGTAAGGTGATCATCCAACCTCAAGAAATCTTTGTTTCTTATAGTAGGTTATCATTCTAATACAAGGTAATAATCATATTCAAACTTTGGTTCAATTTCTATAACTATAACAATCTTATTTCAAGTGATGATCTTACTTGAACTTGTTTTCGTGTCATGATTCTGCTTCAAGAACTTCGAGCCATCCAAGGATCCGTTGAAGCTAGATCCATTTTTCACTTTTCCAGTAGGTTTATCCAAGGAACTTAAGGTAGTAATGATGTTCATAACATCATTCGATTCATACATATAAAGCTATCTTATTCGAAGATTTAAACTTGTAATCACTAGAACATAGTTTAGTTAATTCTAAACTTGTTCGCAAACAAAAGTTAATCCTTCTAACTTGACTTTTAAAATCAACTAAACACATGTTATATATCTATATGATATGATAACTTAATGATTTAAAACCTGGAAACACGAAAAACACCGTAAAACCGAATTTACGCCGTCGTAGTAACACCGCGGGCTGTTTTGGGTTAGTTAATTAAAAACTATGATAAACTTTGATTTAAAAGTTGTTATTCTGAGAAAATGATTTTTATTATGAACATGAAACTATATCCAAAAATTATGGTTAAACTCAAAGTGGAAGTATGTTTTCTAAAATGGTCATCTAGACGTCGTTCTTTCGACTGGAATGAATACCTTTAGCTACGTGAAAATTGGTAACAAATCTATTCCAACCATAACTTAATCAACTTGTATTGTATATTATGTAATCTTGAGATACCATAGACACGTATACAATGTTTCGACCTATCATGTCGACACATCTATATATATTTCGGAACAACCATAGACACTCTATATGTGAATGTTGGAGTTAGCTATACAGGGTTGAGGTTGATTCCAAAATATATATAGTTTGAGTTGTGATCAATACTGAGATACGTATACACTGGGTCGTGGATTGATTCAAGATAATATTTATCGATTTATTTCTGTACATCTAACTGTGGACAACTAGTTGTAGGTTACTAACGAGGACAGCTGACTTAATAAACTTAAAACATCAAAATATATTAAAAGTGTTGTAAATATATTTTGAACATACTTTGATATATATGTATATATTGTTATAGGTTCGTGAATCAACCAGTGGCCAAGTCTTACTTCCCGACGAAGTAAAAATCTGTGAAAGTGAGTTATAGTCCCACTTTTAAAATCTAATATTTTTGGGATGAGAATACATGCAGGTTTTATAAATGATTTACAAAATAGACACAAGTACGTGAAACTACATTCTATGGTTGAATTATCGAAATCGAATATGCCCCTTTTTATTAAGTCTGGTAATCTAAGAATTAGGGAACATACACCCTAATTGACGCGAATCCTAAAGATAGATCTATTGGGCCTAACAAACCCCATCCAAAGTACCGGATGCTTTAGTACTTCGAAATTTATATCATATCCGAAGGGTGTCCCGGAATGATGGGGATATTCTTATATATGCATCTTGTTAATGTCAGTTACCAGGTGTTCACCATATGAATGATTTTTATCTCTATGTATGGGATGTGTATTGAAATATGAAATCTTGTGGTCTATTATTATGATTTGATATATATAGGTTAAACCTATAACTCACCAACATTTTGTTGACGTTTTAAGTATGTTTATTCTCAGGTGATTATTAAGAGCTTCCGCTGTCGCATACTTAAATAAGGACGAGATTTGGAGTCCATGCTTGTATGATATTGTGTAAAAACTGCATTCAAGAAACTTATTTTGTTGTAACATATTTGTATTGTAAACCATTATGTAATGGTCGTGTGTAAACAGGATATTTTAGATTATCATTATTTGATAATCTACGTAAAGCTTTTTAAACCTTTATTGATGAAATAAAGGTTATGGTTTGTTTTAAAATGAATGCAGTCTTTGAAAAACGTCTCATATAGAGGTCAAAACCTCGCAACGAAATCAATTAATATGGAACGTTTTTAATCAATAAGAACGGGACATTTCATTTGGTATCCGAGCGTTGATCTTAGAGAACCAGAATTTTGCATTAGTGTGTCTTATCGAGTTTGTTAGGATGCATTAGTGAGTCTGGACTTCAACCGTGTTTACTTGAAAAATGATTGCTTAACAAATTTTGTTGGAAACTATATATTTTTAACATGTGAATATTATGTGATATATTAATCTCTTAACGCGTTTGATATTATGTGATAGATGTCTACCTCTAGAACAAGTCCCATTGAATCACCTAATAATAATGAAGAGTCAAATGTAAATTGGAATGATTCGTGGACTGATTCACAAGTTCCCGAAGAGGAACCGGAAGAAGAGTCGGAACCGGAAGAAGAATCGGAACCGGGAGAAGAATCGGAACCGAATGAAGAAATAGAACCGGTGGGGGAAATAATAAAACGGTTAAGTAAAAGAAAATCCTCAACCAACCGACCAAGGTTAATTATGGTCAATGGTGTTTCCGCCAAGGAAACAAAATATTGGGAGGATTACCAATTATCCGATGAATCGGATTCTGACGAGAATTCCGATGATGTTATAGAAATTACCCCAACTGAATTTAAAAAGGCAAAAGAAAATAATAAGGGAAAGGGCATAAAAATAGAGAAATATAATTCCAACCCCGATGAACTTTATATGTATCGTCAACCCCCGAAGTCCTTAAGTTGTAACAATGACCCGGAAACCTCTAAACCACCAGGTTTTTCTAAACCAATGTGGAAAAACGACGGCTCGTATTAGGGGAACATCATATATCCCTAGAAACTTGGCAAAACGAACCAAAACCGAAGAAGAAGAAACAAGCGAGTCGGAATAAGATAGTTGTATTCGTGTGGTGTAATATATGTAATATAGTGTGCTTATGCTTTATGATATATGTAAAAATTGCTTATATTAATAAGTATTTTTTTATGAATCTAACTCTTGTCTATTTTACAGTATAAAAACACAAAATAGATAGACAACCCAATATTTTAAGAGACCTACCCGGAGAAATGATTGATGAAATCTTGTCTAGAGTCGGTCAGAATTCTTTGGCTCAACTATTTAATGCGAGATCAGTTTGTAAGACATTCGAAGAACGTTCCAAGAATGCCTTGGTTTATAAAAGGCTTTCGTTCGAAAGATGGGGGATATCACATTGGGAAATCCATAAGTTACGATGTGTTTACTTTGACGCATATATTACGGGGAAGCCAAATGCTATTTTACGCAATGGGTTAAGAAATTATTTTGACTCAATATATCCGAATATTGGACTTCGTGATTTAGAAAAAGCGGCTAACATGAACATAAATAAGCATGTTATGCTTACGGATTAGTAATGTTCGCTTCTCACCAAAGTGAGAACAAGAACATCGGGCTACAACTATTAAACAAAACGTTCCCACAAGTGACGGAGTCGGTAATTGGGGTAAGAAATGAGGTTTTTAGATTGTTACGGGACTGTTGGACATTACGTAACTCTCGTCCCTTTGACGACGTTACAACACGCTGTCTTATCAATGGCCATAACGGTTATGTTCCACAAGACCAAGGATGGGAAGTAATCCTAGTAAAACCAGAATGCATGACTTGTTTCTGGACGTACGAATTACGTGTCTTTATTGCCTTTGCTGAACGACTTGTGTACTAGCTAGAATTATCTTCACAACCATCTTGTATCAAATTTATTGTGTGCTATATTTCATGCTATATGTAAAATAAGCGGTATTGTAAGTTTGTAAAATATTGTGTAAAAGTTTGAACGCGAAATATTATTATAATCAGTTTTTCATATAGAATTGTAGTAGTTGAATTGTATATTAGCTACTAAGTATGAACTTAATGGGTAGGTACTACCCGAATTTAAACTTATAAAACGCTAATATGAAGATAAAGCTTTTATAAATGAGTTCATATTATGCTACGAAATACTATTAACTACTCTTAATATTCGGTATGATTAACTTGTTCCATTTGACTATTTTGAAGGAAATGGCACCGACTACTCGACACACCGTGAATATGAATGAAGAGGAATTCCGTACTTTTCTAGCTTCAAACATAGCCGCAGTACAGGCTGCGCTACATACCAACAATAACCTTGGATCTAGCAGTACAGGAAATCGTGTAGGATGCACCTACAAAGAATTCACTGCCTGCAAACCTTTGGAATTTGATGGAACCGAAGGACCGATCGGATTGAAACGGTGGACCGAGAAGGTCGAATCGGTGTTTGCCATAAGTAAGTGTACTGAAGAGGACAAAGTGAAGTACGCTACGCATACCTTCACAGGTTTTGCGTTAACATGGTGGAATACCTATCTAGAGCAAGTGGGACAAGACGATGCGTACGCACTACCGTGGTCAGCATTCAAGCACTTGATGAACGAGAAGTACCGTCCCAGAACCGAGGTCAATAAGCTCAAGACAGAACTTAGAGGGTTACGAACCCAAGGATTTGATATTACCACGTACGAAAGACGATTCACAGAATTGTGCCTATTGTGTCCTGGAGCATTCGAAGATGAGGAAGAGAAGATCGATGCGTTTGTGAAAGGATTACCGGAAAGAATCCAAGAAGATATAAGTTCACACGTGAAATGTCCCGTTCTTATTGATTAAAAACGTTCCATATTAATTGATTTCGTTGCGAGGTTTTGACCTCTATATGAGACGTTTTTCAAAGACTGCATTCATTTTTAAAACAAACCATAACCTTTATTTCATAAATAAAGGTTTAAAAAGCTTTACGTAGATTATCAAATAATGATAATCTAAAATATCCTGTTTACACACGACCATTACATAATGGTTTACAATACAAATATGTTACATCGAAATCAGTTTCTTGAATGCAGTTTTTACACAATATCATACAAACATGGACTTCAAATCTTGTCCTTATTTTAGTATGCAACAGCGGAAGCTCTTAATATTCACCTGAGAATAAACATGCTTTAAACGTCAACAAAAATGTTGGTGAGTTATAGGTTTAACCTATATATATCAAATCGTAACAATAGACCACAAGATTTCATATTTCAATACACATCCCATACATAGAGATAAAAATCATTCATATGGTGAACACCTGGTAACCGACATTAACAAGATGCATATATAAGAATATCCCCATCATTCCGGGACACCCTTCGGATATGATATAAATTTCGAAGTACTAAAGCATCTGGTACTTTGGATGGGGTTTGTTAGGCCCAATAGATCTATCTTTAGGATTCGCGTCAATTAGGGTGTCTGTTCCCTAATTCTTAGATTACCAGACTAAATAAAAAGGGGCATATTCGATTTTGATAATTCAACCATAGAATGTAGTTTCACGTACTTGTGTCTATTTTGTAAATCATTTATAAAACCTGCATGTATTCTCATCCCAAAAATATTAGATTTTAAAAGTGGGACTATAACTCACTTTCACAGATTTTTTACTTCGTCGAGAAGTAAGACTTGGCCACTGTTGATTCACGAACCTATAACAATATATACATATATATTAAAGTATGTTCAAAATATATTTACAACACTTTTAATATATTTTGATGTTTTAAGTTTATTAAGTCAGCTGTCCTCGTTAGTAACCTACAACTAGTTGTCCATAGTTAGATGTACAGAAATAAATCGATAAATATTATCTTGAATCAATCCACGACCCAGTGTATACGTATCTCAGTATTGATCACAACTCAAACTATATATATTTTGAAATCAACCTCAACCCTGTATAGCTAACTCCAACATTCACATATAGAGTGTCTATGGTTGTTCCGAAATATATATAGATGTGTCGACATGATAGGTCGAAACATTGTATACGTGTCTATGGTATCTCAAGATTACATAATATACAATACAAGTTGATTAAGTTATGGTTGGAATAGATTTGTTACCAATTTTCACGTAGCTAAAATGAGAAAAATTATCCAATCTTGTTTTACCCATAACTTCTTCATTTTAAATCCGTTTTGAGTGAATCAAATTGCTATGGTTTCATATTGAACTCTATTTTATGAATCTAAACAGAAAAGGTATAGGTTTATAGTCAGAAAAATAAGTTACAAGTCGTTTTTGTAAAGGTATTCATTCAAGTCGAAAGAACGACGTCTAGATGACCATTTTAGAAAACATACTTCCACTTTGAGTTTAACCATAATTTTTGGATATAGTTTCATGTTCATAATAAAAATCATTTTCTCAGAATAATAACTTTTAAATCAAAGTTTATCATAGTTTTTAATTAACTAACCCAAAACAGCCCGCGGTGTTACTACGACGGCGTAAATCCGGTTTTACGGTGTTTTTCGTGTTTTCAGGTTTTAAATCATTAAGTTAGCATATCATATAGATATAGAACATGTGTTTAGTTAATTTTAAAAGTCAAGTTAGAAGGATTAACTTTTGTTTGCGAACAAGTTTAGAATTAACTAAAATATGTTCTAGTGATTACGAGTTTAAACCTTCGAATAAGATAGTTTTATATATATGAATCGAATGATGTTATGAACATCATTACTACCTCAATTTTAGTAGGTAAACCTACTGGAAGTGACAAGAAATGATCTAGCTTCAAAGGATCTTGGATGTGTAGTGACCCGAACTTTTCCATGTTTATATATATTAATTGAGATTGATGTTTACATGATTAAATGTTTCCAACATGTTAAGCAATCAAACTTGTTAAGACTTGATTAATTGAAATAGGTTTCATATAGACAATTGACCACCCAAGTTGACCGGTGATTCACGAACGTTAAAACTTGTAAAAAAACTATATGATGACATATATATGGTTATATATATAGTTAACATGATATTATGATAAGTAAACATATCATTAATTATATTAACAATGAACTACATATGTAAAAACAAGACTACTAACTTAATGATTTTGAAACGAGACATATATGTAACGTTTATCGTTGTAACGACATTTAATGTATATATATCATATTAAGAGATATTCGTACATCATAATATCATGATAATATAATAATTTAAAATCTCTTTTGATATTATAAACATTGGGTTAACAACATTTAACAAGATCGTTAACCTAAAGGTTTCAAAACAACACTTACATGTAACGACTAACGATGACTTAACGACTCAGTTAAAATGTATATACATGTAGTGTTTTAATATGTATTTATACACTTTTGAAAGACTTCAATACACTTATCAAAATACTTCTACTTAACAAAAATGCTTACAATTACATTCTCGTTCAGTTTCATCAACAATTCTACTCGTATGCACCCGTATTCGTACTCGTACAATACACAGCTTTTAGATGTATGTACTATTGGTATATACACTCCAATGATCAGCTCTTAGCAGCCCATGTGAGTCACCTAACACATGTGGGAACCATCATTTGGCAACTAGCATGAAATATCTCATAAGATTACAAAAATATGAGTAATCATTCATGACTTATTTACATGAAAACAAAATTACATATCCTTTATATCTAATCCATACACCAACGACCAAAAACACCTACAAACACTTTCATTCTTCAATTTTCTTCATCTAATTGAACTCTCTCAAGTTCTATCTTCAAGTTCTAAGTGTTCTTCATAAATTCCAAAAGTTCTAGTTTCATAAAAATCAAGAATACTTTCAAGTTTGCTAGCTCACTTCCAATCTTGTAAGGTGATCATCCAACCTCAAGAAATCCTTGTTTCTTACAGTAGGTTATCATTCTAATACAAGGTAATAATCATATTCAAACTTTGGTTCAATTTCTATAACTATAACAATCTTATTTCAAGTGATGATCTTACTTGAACTTGTTTTCGTGTCATGATTTTGCTTCAAGAACTTTGAGCCATCCAAGGATCCATTGAAGCTAGATCCATTTTTCTCTTTTCCAGTAGGTTCATCCAAGGAACTTAAGGTAGTAATGATGTTCATAACATCATTCGATTCATACATATAAAGCTATCTTATTCGAAGGTTTAAACTTGTAATCACTAGAACATAGTTTAGTTAATTCTAAACTTGTTCGCAAACAAAAGTTAATCCTTCTAACTTGACTTTTAAAATCAACTAAACACATTTTCTATATCTATATGATATGCTAACTTAATGATTTAAAACCTGGAAACACGAAAAACACCGTAAAACCGGATTTACGCCGTCGTAGTAACACCGCGGGCTGTTTTGGGTTAGTTAATTAAAAACTATGATAAACTTTGATTTAAAAGTTGTTATTCTGAGAAAATGATTTTTATTATGAACATGAAACTATATCCAAAAATTATGGTTAAACTCAAAGTGGAAGTATGTTTTCTAAAATGGTCATCTAGACGTCGTTCTTTCGACTGAAATGACTGCCTTTACAAAAATGACTTGTAACTTATTTTTCCGACTAGAAACCTATACTTTTTTTGTTTAGATTTATAAAATAGAGTTCAATATGAAACCATAGCAATTTGATTCACTCAAAACGGATTTAAAATGAAGAAGTTATGGGTAAAACAAGATTGGATAAATTTTCTCATTTTAGCTACGTGAAAATTGGTAACAAATCTATTCCAACCATAACTTAATCAACTTGTATTATATATTATGTAATCTTGAGATACCATAGACACGTATACAATGTTTCGACCTATCATGTCGACACATCTATATATATTTCGGAACAACCATAGACACTCTATATGTGAATGTTGGAGTTAGCTATACAGGGTTGAGGTTGATTCCAAAATATATATAGTTTGAGTTGTGATCAATACTGAGATACGTATACACTGGGTCGTGGATTGATTCAAGATAATATTTATCGATTTATTTCTGTACATCTAACTGTGGACAACTAGTTGTAGGTTACTAACGAGGACAGCTGACTTAATAAACTTAAAACATCAAAATATATTAAAAGTGTTGTAAATATATTTTGAACATACTTTGATATATATGTATATATTGTTATAGGTTCGTGAATCAACCAGTAGCCAAGTCTTACTTCCCGACGAAGTAAAAATCTGTGAAAGTGAGTTATAGTCCCACTTTTAAAATCTAATATTTTTGGGATGAGAATACATGCAGGTTTTATAAATGATTTACAAAATAGACACAAGTACGTGAAACTACATTCTATGGTTGAATTATCGAAATCGAATATGCCCCTTTTTATTAAGTCTGGTAATCTAAGAATTAGGGAACAGACACCCTAATTGACGCGAATCCTAAAGATAGATCTATTGGGCCTAACAAACCCCATCCAAAGTACCGGATGCTTTAGTACTTCGAAATTTATATCATATCCGAAGGGTGTCCCGGAATGATGGGGATATTCTTATATATGCATCTTGTTATTGTCGGTTACCAGGTGTTCACCATATGAATGATTTTTATCTCTATGTATGGGATGTGTATTGAAATATGAAATCTTGTGGTCTATTGTTACGATTTGATATATATAGGTTAAACCTATAACTCACCAACATTTTTGTTGACGTTTTAAGCATGTTTATTCTCAGGTGATTATTAAGAGCTTCCGCTGTCGCATACTTAAATAAGGACAAGATTTGGAGTCCATGCTTGTATGATATTGTGTAAAAACTGCATTCAAGAAACTTATTTTGTTGTAACATATTTGTATTGTAAACCATTATGTAATGGTCGTGTGTAAACAGGATATTTTAGATTATCATTATTTGATAATCTACGTAAAGCTTTTTAAACCTTTATTGATGAAATAAAGGTTATGGTTTGTTTAAAAATGAATGCAGTCTTTGAAAAACGTCTCATATAGAGGTCAAAACCTCGCAACGAAATCAATTAATATGGAACGTTTTTAATCAATAAGAACGGGACATTTCAGTTGGTATCAGAGCGTTGGTCTTAGAGAACCAGAAAATTTGCATTAGTGTGTCTTATCGAGTTTGTTAGGATGCATTAGTGAGTCTGGACTTCGACCGTGTTTTCTTTAAAAATGATTGCTTAACATTTTTGTTGGAAACTATATATTTTTAACATATGAATATTATGTGATATATTAATCTCTTAACGTGTTTGATATTATGTGATAGATGTCTACCTCTAGAACAAGTCCCATTGACTCACCTAATAATAATGAAGAGTCAAATGTAAATTGGAATGATTTGTGGACTGATTCACAAGTTCCCGAAGAGGAACCGGAAGAAGAGTCGGAACCGGAAGAAGAATCGGAACCGGAAGAAGAATCGGAACCGGATGAAGAAATAGAACCGGTGGGGGAAATAATAAAACGGTTAAGTAAAAGAAAATCCTCAACCAACCGACCAAAGTTAATTATGGTCAATGGTGTTTCCGCCAAGGAAGCAAAATATTGGGAGGATTACCAATTCTCCGATGAATCGGATTCCGACGAGAATTCCGATGATGTTATAGAAATTACCCCAACTGAATTTAAAAAGGCAAAAGAAAATAATAAGGGAAAGGGCATAAAAATAGAGAAATCTAATTCCAACCCCGATGAACTTTATATGTATCGTCAACCCCCGAAGTCCTTAAGTTGTAACAATGACCCGGGAACCTCTAAACCACCAGGTTTTTCTAAACCAATGTGGACAACGACGGCTCGTATTAGGGGAACATCATATATCCCAAGAAACTTGGCAAAACGAACCAAAACCGAAGAAGAAGAAACGAGCGAGTCGGAATAAGATAGTTGTATTCGTGTGGTGTAATATATGGAATATAGTGTTCTTATGCTTTATGATATATGTAAAAATTGCTTGTATTAATAAGTATTTTTTTTATGAATCTAACTCTTGTCTATTTTACAGTTTAAAAACACAAAATGGATAGACAACCCAATATTTTAAGAGACCTACCCGGAGACATGATTGATGAAATCTTGTCTAGAGTCGGCCAGAATTCTTCGGCACAACTATTTAAGGCGAGATCAGTTTGTAAGACATTCGAAGAACGTTCCAAGAATGTCTTGGTTTATAAGAGACTTTCGTTTGAAAGATGGGGGATATCACATTGGGAAACCCATAAGTTACGATGTGTTTACTTTGACGCATATATTGCGGGGAACCCAAATGCTATTTTACGCAACGGGTTAAGAAATTATTTTGACTCAATATATCCGAATATTGGACTTCGTGATTTAGAAAAAGCGGCTAACATGCAACATAAAGAAGCATGTTATGCTTACGGATTAGTAATGTTCGCTTCTCACCAAAGTGAGAACAAGAACATCGGGCTACAACTATTAAACAAAACGTTTCCACAAGTGACGGAGTCGGTAATTGGGGTAAGAAATGAGGTTTTTAGATTATTACGGGACTGTTGGACATTACGTAACCCTCGTCCCTTTGATGACGTTACAACACGCTGTCTTATCAACGGCCATAACGGTTATGTTGCACAAGACCAAGGATGGGAAGTAGTCCTAGTAAAACCAGAATGCATGACTTGTTTCTGGACGTATGAATTACGTGTCTTTATTGCCTTTGCTGAACGACTTGTGTACTAGCTAGAATTGTCTTCACAACTATCTTGTATCAAAGTTATTGTGTGCTATATTTCATGCTTTATGTAAAATAAGCGGTATTGTAAGTTTTTAAAATATTGTTTAAAAGTTTGAACGCGAAATATTATTATAATCAGTTTTTCATATAGAATTGTAGTAGTTGAATTGTATATTAGCTACTAAGTATGAACTTAACGGGTAGGTACTACCCGAATTTAAACTTATAAAACGCTAATATGAAGAAAAAGCTTTTATAAATGAGTTCATATTATGCTACGAAATACTATTAACTACTCTTAATATTCTGTATGATTAACTTGTTCCATTTAACTATTTTGAAGGAAATGGCACCGACTACTCGACACACCGTGAATATGAATGAAGAGGAATTCTGTACTTTTCTAGCTTCAAACATAGCCGCAGTACAGGCTGCGCTACATACCAACAATAACCTTGGATCTAGCAGTACAGGAAATCGTGTAGGATGCACCTACAAAGAATTCACTGCCTGCAAACCTTTGGAATTTGATGGAACCGAAGGACCGATCGGATTGAAACGGTGGACCGAGAAGGTTGAATCGGTGTTTGCCATAAGTAAGTGTACTGAAGAGGACAAAGTGAAGTACGCTACGCATACCTTCACAGGTTCTGCGTTAACATGGTGGAATACCTATCTAGAGCAAGTGGGACAAGATGATGCGTACGCACTACCGTGGTCAGCATTCAAGCACTTGATGAGCGAGAAGTACCGTCCCAGAACCGAGGTCAATAAGCTCAAGACAGAACTTAGAGGGTTACGAACCCAAGGATTTGATATTACCACGTACGAAAGACGATTCACAGAATTGTGCCTATTGTGTCCGGGAGCATTCGAAGATGAGGAAGAGAAGATCGACGCGTTTGTGAAAGGATTACCGGAAAGAATCCAAGAAGATATAAGTTCACACGAGCCCGCCTCCATACAACAGGCATGTAGAATGGCTCACAAACTAGTGAACCAGATTGAAGAAAGAATTAAAGAACAGACTGCTGAAGAGGCCAATGTGAAGCAAGTCAAAAGAAAGTGGGAGGAAAACGGTGATAAGAATCACCAATACAACAACAACAGCAATTACAACAATAATCGCAACAATTATCCCAACAATCGCAACATCAATCGCAACTACAACAAACGGCCCAACAACAACAACAACAACAACAACAACAACAACAACAACAACAACTACAACAATCATCCCAACAACAATAATAACCGCAACAACAACAACAATCAGAAGCAACTATGCCAAAGGTGTGAAAAGAATCACTCGGGGTTCTGTACCAAATTTTGCAACAAGTGTAAAAGAAATGGTCATAGCGCGGCGAAGTGTGAGGTCTACGGACCAGGGGTTAATAGAACGAAAGGAACAAATGGTGTCGGAACGAGTAATGGCGGAGCAAGTAGTGTCGGAGCAAGTTATGCCAATGTAGTTTGTTATAAATGTGGAAAACCAGGCCACATTATTAGAAATTGCCCGAACCAGGAGAACACGAATGGACAAGGCCGTGGAAGAGTTTTCAATATTAATGCGGTAGAGGCACAGGAAGACCCGGAGCTTGTTACGGGTACGTTTCTTATTGACAATAAATCTGCTTACGTTTTATTTGATTCGGGTGCGGATAGAAGCTATATGAGTAGAGATTTTTGTGCTAAATTAAGTTGTCCATTGACGCCTTTGGATAGTAAATTTTTACTCGAATTAGCAAATGGTAAATTAATTTCAGCAGATAATATATGTCGGAATCGAGAAATTAAACTGGTTAGCGAAACATTTAAGATTGATTTGATACCAGTAGAGTTAGGGAGTTTTGATGTGATAATCGGTATGGACTGGTTGAAAGAAGTGAAAGCGGAGATCGTTTGTTACAAAAATGCAATTCGCATTATACGAGAAAAAGGAAAACCCTTAATGGTGTACGGAGAAAAGGGCAACACGAAGCTACATCTTATTAGTAATTTGAAGGCACAAAAACTAATAAGAAAAGGTTGCTATGCTGTTCTAGCACACGTCGAGAAAGTACAAACTGAAGAAAAGAGCATCAATGATGTTCCCATTGCAAAAGAATTTCCCGATGTATTTCCGAAAGAATTACCGGGATTACCCCCACATCGATCCGTTGAATTTCAAATAGATCTTGTACCAGGAGCTGCACCAATAGCTCGTGCTCCTTACAGACTCGCACCCAGCGAGATGAAAGAACTGCAAAGCCAATTACAAGAACTTTTAGAGCGTGGTTTCATTCGACCAAGCACATCACCGTGGGGAGCTCCTGTTTTGTTTGTCAAGAAGAAAGATGGTACATTCAGGTTGTGTATCGACTACCGAGAGTTGAACAAACTTACCATCAAGAACCGCTACCCACTACCGAGAATCGACGACTTATTTGATCAACTACAAGGCTCGTCTGTTTATTCAAAGATTGACTTACGTTCCGGGTATCATCAAATGCGGGTGAAAGAAGATGATATTCCAAAGACTGCTTTCAGAACACGTTACGGTCATTACGAGTTTATGGTCATGCCGTTTGGTTTAACTAATGCACCAGCTGTGTTCATGGACCTTATGAACCGAGTGTGTGGACCATACCTTGACAAGTTTGTCATTGTTTTCATTGATGACATACTTATTTACTCAAAGAATGACCAAGAACACGGTGAACATTTGAGAAAGGTGTTAGAAGTATTGAGGAAGGAAGAATTGTACGCTAAGTTTTCAAAGTGTGCATTTTGGTTGGAAGAAGTTCAATTCCTCGGTCACATAGTGAACAAAGAAGGTATTAAGGTGGATCCGGCAAAGATAGAAACTGTTGAAAAGTGGGAAACCCCGAAAACTCCGAAACACATACGCCAGTTTTTAGGACTAGCTGGTTACTACAGAAGGTTCATCCAAGACTTTTCCAGAATAGCAAAACCCTTGACTGCATTAACGCATAAAGGGAAGAAATTTGAATGGAATGATGAACAAGAGAAAGCGTTTCAGTTATTGAAGAAAAAGCTAACTACGGCACCTATATTGTCATTGCCTGAAGGGAATGATGATTTTGTGATTTATTGTGACGCATCAAAGCAAGGTCTCGGTTGTGTATTAATGCAACGAACGAAGGTGATTGCTTATGCGTCTAGACAATTGAAGATTCACGAACAAAATTATACGACGCATGATTTGGAATTAGGCGCGGTTGTTTTTGCATTAAAGACTTGGAGGCACTACTTATATGGGGTCAAAAGTATTATATATACCGACCACAAAAGTCTTCAACACATATTTAATCAGAAACAACTGAATATGAGGCAGCGTAGGTGGATTGAATTATTGAATGATTACGATTTTGAGATTCGTTACCACCCGGGGAAGGCAAATGTGGTAGCCGATGCCTTGAGCAGGAAGGATAGAGAACCCATTCGAGTAAAATCTATGAATATAATGATTCATAATAACATTACTACTCAAATAAAGGAGGCGCAACAAGGAGTTTTAAAAGAGGGAAATTTAAAGGATGAAATACCCAAAGGATCGGAGAAGCATCTTAATATTCGGGAAGACGGAACCCGGTATAGGGCTGAAAGGATTTGGGTACCAAAATTTGGAGATATGAGAGAAATGGTACTTAGAGAAGCTCATAAAACCAGATACTCAATACATCCTGGAACGGGGAAGATGTACAAGGATCTCAAGAAACATTTTTGGTGGCCGGGTATGAAAGCCGATGTTGCTAAATACGTAGGAGAATGTTTGACGTGTTCTAAGGTCAAAGCTGAGCATCAAAAACCATCAGGTCTACTTCAACAACCCGAAATCCCGGAATGGAAATGGGAAAACATTACCATGGATTTCATCACTAAATTGCCAAGGACTGCAAGTGGTTTTGATACTATTTGGGTAATAGTTGATCGTCTCACCAAATCAGCACACTTCCTACCAATAAGAGAAGATGACAAGATGGAGAAGTTAGCACGACTGTATTTGAAGGAAGTCGTCTCCAGACATGGAATACCAATCTCTATTATCTCTGATAGGGATGGCAGATTTATTTCAAGATTCTGGCAGACATTACAGCAAGCATTAGGAACTCGTCTAGACATGAGTACTGCCTATCATCCACAAACTGATGGGCAGAGCGAAAGGACGATACAAACGCTTGAAGACATGCTACGAGCATGTGTTATTGATTTCGGAAACAGTTGGGATCGACATCTACCGTTAGCAGAATTTTCCTACAACAACAGCTACCATTCAAGCATTGAGATGGCGCCGTTTGAAGCACTTTATGGTAGAAAGTGCAGGTCTCCGATTTGTTGGAGTGAGGTGGGGGATAGACAGATTACGGGTCCGGAGATTATACAAGAAACTACCGAGAAGATCATCCAAATTCAACAACGGTTGAAAACCGCCCAAAGTCGACAAAAGAGCTACGCTGACATTAAAAGAAAAGATATAGAATTTGAAATTGGAGAGATGGTCATGCTTAAAGTTTCACCTTGGAAAGGCGTTGTTCGATTTGGTAAACGAGGGAAATTAAATCCAAGGTATATTGGACCATTCAAGATTATTGATCGTGTCGGACCAGTAGCTTACCGACTTGAGTTACCTCAACAACTCGCGGCTGTACATAACACTTTCCACGTCTCGAAATTGAAGAAATGTTTTGCTAAAGAAGATCTTACTATTCCGTTAGATGAAATCCAAATCAACGAAAAACTCCAATTCATCGAAGAACCCGTCGAAATAATGGATCGTGAGGTTAAAAGACTTAAGCAAAACAAGATACCAATTGTTAAGGTTCGATGGAATGCTCGTAGAGGACCCGAGTTCACCTGGGAGCGTGAAGATCAGATGAAGAAGAAATACCCGCATCTATTTCCAGAAGATTCGTCAACACCTTCAATAGCTTAAAATTTCGGGACGAAATTTATTTAACGGGTAGGTACTGTAGTGACCCGAACTTTTCCATGTTTATATATATTAATTGAGATTGATGTTTACATGATTAAATGTTTCCAACATGTTAAGCAATCAAACTTGTTAAGACTTGATTAATTGAAATAGGTTTCATATAGACAATTGACCACCCAAGTTGACCGGTGATTCACGAACGTTAAAACTTGTAAAAAACTATATGATGACATATATATGGTTATATATATAGTTAACATGATATTATGATAAGTAAACATATCATTAATTATATTAACAATGAACTACATATGTAAAAACAAGACTACTAACTTAATGATTTTGAAACGAGACATATATGTAACGTTTATCGTTGTAACGACATTTAATGTATATATATCATATTAAGAGATATTCGTACATCATAATATCATGATAATATAATAATTTAAAATCTCTTTTGATATTATAAACATTGGGTTAACAACATTTAACAAGATCGTTAACCTAAAGGTTTTAAAACAACACTTACATGTAACGACTAACGATGACTTAACGACTCAGTTAAAATGTATATACATGTAGTGTTTTAATATGTATTTATACACTTTTGAAAGACTTCAATACACTTATCAAAATACTTCTACTTAACAAAAATGCTTACAATTACATTCTCGTTCAGTTTCATCAACAATTCTACTCGTATGCACCCGTATTCGTACTCGTACAATACACAGCTTTTAGATGTATGTACTATTGGTATATACACTCCAATGATCAGCTCTTAGCAGCCCATGTGAGTCACCTAACACATGTGGGAACCATCATTTGGCAACTAGCATGAAATATCTCATAAGATTACAAAAATATGAGTAATCATTCATGACTTATTTACATGAAAACAAAATTACATATCCTTTATATCTAATCCATACACCAACGACCAAAAACACCTACAAACACTTTCATTCTTCAATTTTCTTCATCTAATTGAACTCTCTCAAGTTCTATCTTCAAGTTCTAAGTGTTCTTCATAAATTCCAAAAGTTCTAGTTTCATAAAAATCAAGAATACTTTCAAGTTTGCTAGCTCACTTCCAATCTTGTAAGGTGATCATCCAACCTCAAGAAATCCTTGTTTCTTACAGTAGGTTATCATTCTAATACAAGGTAATAATCATATTCAAACTTTGGTTCAATTTCTATAACTATAACAATCTTATTTCAAGTGATGATCTTACTTGAACTTGTTTTCGTGTCATGATTTTGCTTCAAGAACTTTGAGCCATCCAAGGATCCATTGAAGCTAGATCCATTTTTCTCTTTTCCAGTAGGTTCATCCAAGGAACTTAAGGTAGTAATGATGTTCATAACATCATTCGATTCATACATATAAAGCTATCTTATTCGAAGGTTTAAACTTGTAATCACTAGAACATAGTTTAGTTAATTCTAAACTTGTTCGCAAACAAAAGTTAATCCTTCTAACTTGACTTTTAAAATCAACTAAACACATGTTCTATATCTATATGATATGCTAACTTAATGATTTAAAACCTGGAAACACGAAAAACACCGTAAAACCGGATTTACGCCGTCGTAGTAACACCGCGGGCTGTTTTGGGTTAGTTAATTAAAAACTATGATAAACTTTGATTTAAAATTTGTTATTCTGAGAAAATGATTTTTATTATGAACATGAAACTATATCCAAAAATTATGGTTAAACTCAAAGTGGAAGTATGTTTTCTAAAATGGTCATCTAGACGTCGTTCTTTCGACTGAAATGACTACCTTTACAAAAACGACTTGTAACTTATTTTCCCGACTAGAAACCTATACTTTTTTTGTTTAGATTTATAAAATAGAGTTCAATATGAAACCATAGCAATTTGATTCACTCAAAACGGATTTAAAATGAAGAAGTTATGGGTAAAACAAGATTGGATAAATTTTCTCATTTTAGCTACGTGAAAATTGGTAACAAATCTATTCCAACCATAACTTAATCAACTTGTATTATATATTATGTAATCTTGAGATACCATAGACACGTATACAATGTTTCGACCTATCATGTCGACACATCTATATATATTTCGGAACAACCATAGACACTCTATATGTGAATGTTGGAGTTAGCTATACAGGGTTGAGGTTGATTCCAAAATATATATAGTTTGAGTTGTGATCAATACTGAGATACGTATACACTGGGTCGTGGATTGATTCAAGATAATATTTATCGATTTATTTCTGTACATCTAACTGTGGACAACTAGTTGTAGGTTACTAACGAGGACAGCTGACTTAATAAACTTAAAACATCAAAATATATTAAAAGTGTTGTAAATATATTTTGAACATACTTTGATATATATGTATATATTGTTATAGGTTCGTGAATCAACCAGTAGCCAAGTCTTACTTCCCGACGAAGTAAAAATCTGTGAAAGTGAGTTATAGTCCCACTTTTAAAATCTAATATTTTTGGGATGAGAATACATGCAGGTTTTATAAATGATTTACAAAATAGACACAAGTACGTGAAACTACATTCTATGGTTGAATTATCGAAATCGAATATGCCCCTTTTTATTAAGTCTGGTAATCTAAGAATTAGGGAACAGACACCCTAATTGACGCGAATCCTAAAGATAGATCTATTGGGCCTAACAAACCCCATCCAAAGTACCGGATGCTTTAGTACTTCGAAATTTATATCATATCTGAAGGGTGTCCCGGAATGATGGGGATATTCTTATATATGCATCTTGTTATTGTCGGTTACCAGGTGTTCACCATATGAATGATTTTTATCTCTATGTATGGGATGTGTATTGAAATATGAAATCTTGTGGTCTATTGTTACGATTTGATATATATAGGTTAAACCTATAACTCACCAACATTTTTGTTGACGTTTTAAGCATGTTTATTCTCAGGTGATTATTAAGAGCTTCCGCTGTCGCATACTTAAATAAGGACAAGATTTGGAGTCCATGCTTGTATGATATTGTGTAAAAACTGCATTCAAGAAACTTATTTTGTTGTAACATATTTGTATTGTAAACCATTATGTAATGGTCGTGTGTAAACAGGATATTTTAGATTATCATTATTTGATAATCTACGTAAAGCTTTTTAAACCTTTATTGATGAAATAAAGGTTATGGTTTGTTTAAAAATGAATGCAGTCTTTGAAAAACGTCTCATATAGAGGTCAAAACCTCGCAACGAAATCAATTAATATGGAACGTTTTTAATCAATAAGAACGGGACATTTCAGGATGGCTTGAAAGTTCTTGAAGTAGGATCATGACACAAAAACAAGTTCAAGTAAGATTTTTACTCGAATTAAGATAGTTTATAGTTATAGAAATTGAATCAAAGTTTGTATATGAATATTACCTTGAATAAGAAAGATAACTTACTATATATTACAAAGGTTTCTTGATCTTAGATGATTACTTGGAATGGATTAGAAAGCTTGGAAGTAAATTAGTAAACTTGAAGGGATTTTTGAAGTGTTCTTGAAGTGTTCTTCCTATGATGATTATAGCTTGATTCTTGAAGTGATTTTTGATGAAGATGATGATTAACTACTGGAAAAATACGTTCATAATAGTGTGTGTGTGTTGAGAGAGAATTAGAAAGAGAATTGGAAGTGAAATGGAGTGAATGATGAGTGGTAATTGGTGAGTGGTGAGTGGGGTTAAAAGGAGTTCTAGTTAGTTGACTAGCTCATGGTAGAAGTTAAAATTGATTAGTCATACATGACATAATCAAGAGTGGAATCCCATGCTAGTTCCTATTGGTATATACCCATAGTAAGTACGTTTTGAAGCTGTGTATAATACGGGTAAGAATACGACTAGAATTCTTGATGAAAGAAAAGAATGGGAAAGTAACTGTAACCATTTTCGTTAAGTATGAGTGTTTTGATATATGTCTTGAAGTCTTCCAAAAGTATTTTAATACATCTAAATACACTACATGTATATACATTTTAACTGAGTCATTAAGTCATCGTTAGTCGTTACATGTAAGTGTTGTTTTGAAACCTTTAAGTTAACGATCTCAATTAATGTTGTTAACCCATTGTTTATTATATCTAATGAGATGTTAAATTATTATATTATCATGATATTATGATATATTAATATATCTTAATATGATATATATACATTTAAATGTCGTTACAACTATAATCGTTACATATATGTCTCGTTTCGAAATCCTTAAGTTAGTAGTCTTGTTTATATGTATATAA
The DNA here is from genome assembly GCF_046630445.1 of Rutidosis leptorrhynchoides. Classification (NCBI taxonomy): domain Eukaryota; kingdom Viridiplantae; phylum Streptophyta; class Magnoliopsida; order Asterales; family Asteraceae; genus Rutidosis; species Rutidosis leptorrhynchoides. Next base: position 1,176,134 of record NC_092334.1, on the reverse strand, counting down.
CTCATTGTTAATATACTTATGGAGATACTTACTTATCATAATCTCATGTTAACCATATGTATATCCATATATATATCGTCATGTCGTTTTTACAAGTTTTAACGTTCGTGAATCGCCGGTCAACTTGGGTGGTCAATTGTCTATATGAAACATATTTCAATTAATCAAGTCTTAACAAGTTTGATTGCTTAACATGTTGGAAACATTTAATCATGTAAATATCAATCTCAATTAATATATATAAACATGGAAAAGTTCGGGTCACTACAGTACCTACCCGTTAAATAAATTTCGTCCCAAAATTTTAAGCTGTTGAAGGTGTTGACGAATCTTCTGGAAATAGATGCGGGTATTTCTTCTTCATATGATCTTCACACTCCCAGGTGAACTCGGGTCCTCTACGAGCATTCCATCGAACCTTAACAATTGGTATCTTGTTTTGCTTAAGTCTTTTAACCTCACGATCCATTATTTCGACGGGTTCTTCGATGAATTGGAGTTTTTCGTTGATTTGGATTTCATCTAACGGAATAGTGAGATCTTCTTTAGCAAAACATTTCTTCAAATTCGAGACGTGGAAAGTGTTATGTACAGCCGCGAGTTATTGAGGTAACTCAAGTCGGTAAGCTACTGGTCCGACACGATCAATAATCTTGAATGGTCCAATATACCTTGGATTTAATTTCCCTCGTTTACCAAATCGAACAATGCCTTTCCAAGGTGCAACTTTAAGCATGACCATCTCTCCAATTTCAAATTCTATATCTTTTCTTTTAATGTCAGTGTAGCTCTTTTGTCGATTTTGGGCGGTTTTCAACCGTTGTTGAATTTGGATGATCTTCTCGGTAGTTTCTTGTATAATCTCCGGACCCGTAATCTGTCTATCCCCCACTTCACTCCAACAAATCGGAGACCTGCACTTTCTACCATAAAGTGCTTCAAACGGCGCCATCTCAATGCTTGAATGGTAGCTGTTGTTGTAGGAAAATTCTGCTAACGGTAGATGTCGATCCCAACTGTTTCCGAAATCAATAACACATGCTGGTAGCATGTCTTCAAGCGTTTGTATCGTCCTTTCGCTCTGCCCATCAGTTTGTGGATGATAGGCAGTACTCATGTCTAGACGAGTTCCTAATGCTTGCTGTAATGTCTGCCAGAATCTTGAAATAAATCTGCCATCCCTATCAGAGATAATAGAGATTGGTATTCCATGTCTGGAGACGACTTCCTTCAAATACATTCGTGCTAACTTCTCCATCTTGTCATCTTCTCTTATTGGCAGGAAGTGTGCTGATTTGGTGAGACGATCAACTATTACCCAAATAGTATCAAAACCACTTGCAGTCCTTGGCAATTTAGTGATGAAATCCATGGTAATGTTTTCCCATTTCCATTCTGGGATTTCGGGTTGTTGAAGTAGACCTGATGGTTTTTGATTCTCAGCTTTGACCTTAGAACACGTCAAACATTCTCCTACGTATTTAGCAACATCGGCTTTCATACCCGGCCACCAAAAATGTTTCTTGAGATCCTTGTACATCTTCCCCGTTCCAGGATGTATTGAGTATCTGGTTTTATGAGCTTCTCTAAGTACCATTTCTCTCATATCTCCAAATTTTGGTACCCAAATCAATTCATCCCTATACCGGGTTCCGTCTTCCCGAATATTAAGATGCTGCTCCGATCCTTTGGGTATTTCATCCTTTAAATTTCCTTCTTTTAAAACTCCTTGTTGCGCCTCCTTTATTTGAGTAGTAAGGTTATTATGAATCATTATATTCATAGATTTTACTCGAATGGGTTCTCTGTCCTTCCTGCTCAAGGCATCGGCTACCACATTTGCCTTCCCCGGGTGGTAACGAATCTCAAAGTCGTAATCATTCAACAATTCAATCCACCTACGCTGCCTCATATTCAGTTGTTTCTGATTAAATATGTGTTGAAGACTTTTGTGGTCGGTATATATAATACTTTTGACCCCATATAAGTAGTGCCTCCAAGTCTTTAATGCAAAGACAACCGCGCCTAATTCCAAATCATGCGTCGTATAATTTTGCTCGTGAATCTTCAATTGTCTAGACGCATAAGCAATCACCTTCGTTCGTTGCATTAATACACAACCGAGACCTTGCTTTGATGCGTCACAATAAATCACAAAATCATCATTCCCTTCAGGCAATGACAATATAGGTGCCGTAGTTAGCTTTTTCTTCAATAACTGAAACGCTTTCTCTTGTTCATCCTTCCATTCAAATTTCTTCCCTTTATGCGTTAATGCAGTCAAGGGTTTTGCTATTCTGGAAAAGTCTTGGATGAACCTTCTGTAGTAACCAGCTAGTCCTAAAAACTGGCGTATGTGTTTCGGAGTTTTCAGGGTTTCCCACTTTTCAACAGTTTCTATCTTTGCCGGATCCACCTTAATACCTTTTTTGTTCACTATGTGACAGAGGAATTGAACTTCTTCCAACCAAAATGCACACTTTGAAAATTTAGCGTACAATTCTTCCTTCCTCAATACTTCTAACACCTTTCTCAAATGTTCACCGTGTTCTTGGTCATTCTTTGAGTAAATAAGTATGTCATCAATGAAAACAATGACAAACTTGTCAAGGTATGGTGCACACACTCGATTCATAAGGTCCATGAACACAGCTGGTGCATTAGTTAAACCAAATGGCATGACCATAAACTCGTAATGACCGTAACGTGTTCTGAAAGCAGTCTTTGGAATATCATCTTCTTTCACCCGCATTTGATGATACCCGGAACGTGTAGTGACCCGAACTTTTCCCTGTTTATATATATTAATAGAGATTGATATTTACATGATTAAATGTTTCCAACATGTTAAGCAATCAAACTTGTTAAGGCTTGATTAATTGAAATATGTTTCATATAGACAATTGACCACCAAATTGACCGGCGATTCATGAACGTTAAAACTTGTAAAAACGACATGACGATATATATATGGATATACATATGGTTAACATGAGATTATGATAATTAAGTATCTCCATAAGTATATTAACAATGAGTTATATACATATAAACAAGACTACTAACTTAAGAATTTCGAAACGAGACATATATGTAACGATTATCGTTGTAACGACATTTAAATGTATATATATCAGATTAAGATATATTAATATATCATAATATCATGATAATATAATAATTTAACATCTCATTAGATATAATAAACAATGGGTTAACAACATTAATTGAGATCGTTAACTTAAAGGTTTCAAAACAACACTTACATGTAACGACTAACGATGACTTAACGACTCAGTTAAAATGTATATACATGTAGTGTATTTAGATGTATTAAAATACTTTTGGAAGACTTCAAGACATATATCAAAACACTCATACTTAACGAAAATGGTTACAGTTACTTTCCCATTCTTTTCTTTCATCAAGAATTCTAGTCGTATTCTTACCTGTATTATACACAGCTTCAAAACGTACTTACTATGGGTATATACCAATAGGAACTAGCATGGGATTCCACTCTTGATTATGTCATGTATGACTAATCAATTTTAACTTCTACCATGAGCTAGTCAACTAACTAGAACTCCTTTTAACCCCACTCACCACTCACCAATTACCACTCATCATTCACTCCATTTCACTTCCAATTCTCTTTCTAATTCTCTCTCAACACACACACACACACTATTATGAACGTATTTTTCCAATATTTAATCATCATCTTCATCAAAAATCACTTCAAGAATCAAGCTATAATCATCATAGGAAGAACACTTCAAGAAGACTTCAAAAATCCCTTCAAGTTTACTAATTTACTTCCAAGCTTTCTATTCCATTTCAAGTAATCATCTAAGATCAAGAAACCTTTGTTATATACAGTAGGTTATCTTTCTTATTCAAGGTAATATTCATATTCAAACTTTGATTCAATTTCTATAACTATAAACTATCTTAATTCGAGTAAAAATCTTACTTGAACTTGTTTTTGTGTCATGATCCTACTTCAAGAACTTTCAAGCCATCCAAGATCCTTTGAAGCTAGATCATTTCTTGTCACTTCCAGTAGGTTTACCTACTAAACTTGAGGTAGTAATGATGTTCATAACATCATTCGATTCATATATATAAAACTATCTTATTCGAAGGTTTAAACTCGTAATCACTAGAACATAGTTTAGTTAATTCTAAACTTGTTCGCAAACAAAAGTTAATCCTTCTAACTTGACTTTTAAAATTAACTAAACACATGTTCTATATCTATATGATATGCTAACTTAATGATTTAAAACCTGGAAACACGAAAAACACCGTAAAACCGGATTTACGTCGTCGTAGTAACACCGCGGGCTGTTTTGGGTTAGTTAATTAAAAACTATGATAAACTTTGATTTAAAAATTGTTATTCTAAGAAAATGATTTTTATTATGAACATGAAACTATATCCAAAAATTATGGTTAAACTCAAAGTGGAAGCATGTTTTCTAAAATGGTCATCTAGACGTCGTTCTTTCGACTGAAATGACTACCTTTACAAAAACGACTTGTAATTTATTTTTCTGACTATAAACCTATACTTTTTATGTTTAGATTCGTAAAATAGAGTTCAATATGAAACCATAGCAATTTGATTCACTCAAAACGGATTTAAAATGAAGAAGTTATGGGTAAAACAAGATTGGATAATTTTTCTCATTTTAGCTACGTGAAAATTGGTAACAAATCTATTCCAACCATAACTTAATCAACTTGTATTGTATATTATGTAATCTTGAGATACCATAGACACGTATACAATGTTTCGACCTATCATGTCGATACATCTATATATATTTCGGAACAACCATAGACACTCTATATGTGAATGTTGGAGTTAGCTATACAGGGTTGAGGTTGATTCCAAAATATGTATAGTTTGAGTTGTGATCAATACTGAGATACGTATACACTGGGTCGTGGATTGATTCAAGATAATATTTATCGATTTATTTCTGTATATCTAACTGTGGACAACTAGTTGTAGGTTACTAACGAGGACAGCTGACTTAATAAAATTAAAACATCAAAATATATTAAAAGTGTTGTAAATATATTTTGAACATACTTTGATATATATGTATATATTGTTATAGGTTTGTGAATCAACCAGTGGCCAAGTCTTACTTGCCGACGAAGTAAAAATCTGTGAAAGTGAGTTATAGTCCCACTTTTAAAATCTAATATTTTTGGGATGAGAATACATGCAGGTTTTATAAATGATTTACAAAATAGACACAAGTACGTGAAACTACATTCTATGGTTGAATTATCGAAATCGAATATGCCCCTTTTTATTAAGTCTGGTAATCTAAGAATTAGGGAACAGACACCCTAATTGACGCGAATCCTAAAGATAGATCTATTGGGCCTAACAAACCCCATCCAAAGTACCGGATGCTTTAGTACTTCGAAATTTATATCATATCCGAAGGGTGTCCCGGAATGATGGGGATATTCTTATATATGCATCTTGTTAATGTCGGTTACCAGGTGTTCACCATATGAATGATTTTTATCTCTATGTATGGGATGTGTATTGAAATATGAAATCTTGTGGTCTATTATTATGATTTGATATATATAGGTTAAACCTATAACTCACCAACATTTTTGTTGACGTTTTTAGCATGTTTATTCTCAGGTAATTATTAAGAGCTTCCGCTGTCGCATACTTAAATAAGTACGAGATTTGGAGTCCATGCTTGTATGATATTGTGTAAAAACTACATTCAAGAAACTTATTTTGTTGTAACATATTTGTATTGTAAACCATTATGTAATGGTCGTGTGTAAACAGGATATTTTAGATTATCATTATTTGATAATCTACGTAAAGCTTTTTAAACCTTTATTGATGAAATAAAGGTTATGGTTTGTTTTAAAATGAATGCAGTCTTTGAAAAACGTCTCATATAGAGGTCAAAACCTCGCAACGAAATCAATTAATATGGAACGTTTGTAATCAATAAGAACGGGACATTTCAGTTGGTATCAGAGCGTTGGTCTTAGAGAACCAGAATTTTACATTAGTGTGTCTTATCTAGTTTGTTAGGATGGATTAGTGAGTCTGGACTTTGACCGTGTTTACTTGAAAAATGATTGCTTAACAAATTTTGTTGGAAACTATATATTTTTAACATGTGAATATTATGTGATATATTAATCTCTTAACGCGTTTGATATTATGTGATAGATGTCTACCTCTAGAACAAGTCCCATTGACTCACCTAATAATAATGAAGAGTCAAATGTAAATTGGAATGATTCGTGGACTGATTCACAAGTTCCCGAAGAGGAACCGGAAGAAGAGTCGGAACCGGAAGAAGAATCGGAACCGGAAGAAGAATCGGAACCGGATGAAGAAATAGAACCGGTGGGGGAAATAATAAAAAGGTTAAGTAAAAGAAAATCCCCAACCAACCGACCAAGGTTAATTATGGTCAATGGTGTTTCCGCCAAGGAAGCAAAATATTGGGAGGATTGCCAATTCTCCGATGAATCGGATTCCGACGAGAATTCCGATGATGTTATAGAAATTACCCCAACTGAATTTAAAAAGGCAAAAGAAAATAATAAGGGAAAGGGCATAAAAATAGAGAAATCTAATTCCAACCCCGATGAACTTTATATGTATCGTCAACCCCCGAAGTCCTTAAGTTGTAACAATGACCCGGGAACCTCTAAACCGCCAGGTTTTTCTAAACCAATGTGGATAACGACGGCTCGTATTAGGGGAACATCATATATCCCTAGAAACTTGGCAAAACGAACCAAAACCGAAGAAGAAGAAACAAGCGAGTCGGAATAAGATAGTTGTATTCGTGTGGTGTAATATAAGTAATATAGTGTGCTTATACTTTATGATATATGTAAAAAATTGCTTGTATTAATAAGTATTTTTTTTATGAATCTAACTCTTGTCTATTTTACAGTATAAAAACACAAAATGGATAGACAACCCAATATTTTAAGAGACCTACCCGGAGACATGATTGATGAAATCTTGTCTAGAGTCGGTCAGAATTCTTCGGCACAACTATTTAAGACGAGATCAGTTTGTAAGACATTCGAAGAACGTTCCAAGAATGCCTTGGTTTATAAAAGGCTTTCGTTCGAAAGATGGGGGATATCACATTGGAAAATCCATAAGTTACGATGTGTTTACTTTGACGCATATATTGCGGGGAACCCAAATGCTATTTTACGCAATGGGTTAAGAAATTATTTTGACTCAATATATCCGAATATTGGACTTCGTGATTTAGAAAAAGCGGCTAACATGCAACATAAAGAAGCATGTTATGCTTACGGATTAGTAATGTTCGCTTCTCACCAAAGTGAGAACAAGAACATCGGCCTACAACTATTAAACAAAACGTTCCCACAAGTGACGGAGTCGGTAATTGGGGTAAGAAATGAGGTTTTTAGATTGTTACGGGACTGTTGGACATTACGTAACCCTCGTCCCTTTGACGGCGTTACAACACGCTGTCTTATCAACGGCCATAACGGTTATGTTCCACAAGACCAAGGATGGGAAGTAATCCTAGTAAAACCAGAATGCATGACTTGTTTCTGGACGTATGAATTACGTGTCTTTATTGCCTTTGCTGAACGACTTGTGTACTAGCTAGAATTATCTTCACAACCATCTTGTATCAAATTTATTGTGTGCTATATTTCATGCTATATGTAAAATAAGCGGTATTGTAAGTTTGTAAAATATTGTGTAAAAGTTTGAACGCGAAATATTATTATAATCAGTTTTTCATATAGAATTGTAGTAGTTGAATTGTATATTAGCTACTAAGTATGAACTTAACGGGTAGGTACTACCCGAATTTAAACTTATAAAACGCTAATATGAAGAAAAAGCTTTTATAAATGAGTTCATATTATGCTACGAAATACTATTAACTACTCTTAATATTCTGTATGATTAACTTGTTCCATTTGACTATTTTGAAGGAAATGGCACCGACTACTCGACACACCGTGAATATGAATGAAGAGAAATTCCGTACTTTTCTAGCTTCAAACATAGCCGCAGTACAGGTTGCGCTACATACCAACAATAACCTTGGATCTAGCAGTACAGGAAATCGTGTAGGATGCACCTACAAAGAATTCACTGCCTGCAAACCTTTGGAATTTGATGGAACCGAAGGACCGATCGGATTGAAACGGTGGACCGAGAAGGTCGAATCGGTGTTTGCCATAAGTAAGTGTACTGAAGAGGACAAAGTGAAGTACGCTACACATACCTTCACAGGTTCTGCGTTAACATGGTGGAATACCTATCTAGAGCAAGTGGGACAAGATGATGCGTACGCACTACCGTGGTCAGTATTCAAGCACTTGATGAACGAGAAGTACCGTCCCAGAACCGAGGTCAATAAGCTCAAGACGGAACTTAGAGGGTTACGAACCCAAGGATTTGATATTACCACGTACGAAAGACGATTCACAGAATTGTGCCTATTGTGTCCGGGAGCATTCGAAGATGAGGAAGAGAAGATCGACGCGTTTGTGAAAGGATTACCGGAAAGAATCCAAGAAGATATAAGTTCACACGAGCCCGCCTCCATACAACAGGCATGTAGAATGGCTCACAAACTAGTGAACCAGATTGAAGAAAGAATTAAAGAACAGACTGCTGAAGAGGCCAATGTGAAACAAGTCAAAAGAAAGTGGGAGGAAAACGGTGATAAGAATCACCAATACAACAACAACAGCAATTACAACAATAATCGCAACAATTATCCCAACAATCGTAACATCAATCGCAACTACAACAAACGGCCCAACAACAACAACAACAACAACAACAACAACAACAACAACAACAACAACAACAACAACAACAACAACAACAACAACAACAACAACAACAACAACAACAACAACAACAACTACAACAACTACAACAATCATCCCAACAACAATAATAACCGCAACAAAAACAACAATCAGAAGCAGCTATGCCAAAGGTGTGAAAAGTATCACTCGGGGTTCTGCACTAAATTTTGCAACAAGTGTAAAAGAAATGGTCATAGCGCGACGAAGTGTGAGGTCTACGGACCAGGGGTTAATAGAACGAAAGGAACAAATGGTGTCAGAACGAGTAATGGCGGAGGAAGTAGTGTCGGAGCAAGTTATGTCAATGTAGTTTGTTATAAATGTGGAAAACCGGGCCACATTATTAGAAATTGCCCGAACCAGAAGAACACGAATGGACAAGGCCGCGGAAGAGTTTTCAATATTAATGCGGCAGAGGCATAGGAAGACCCGGAGCTTCTTACGGGTACGTTTCTTATTGACAATAAATCTGCTTACGTTTTATTTGATTCGGGTGCGGATAGAAGCTATATGAGTAGAGATTTTTGTGCTAAATTAAGTTGTCCATTGACGCCTTTGGATAGTAAATTTTTACTCGAATTAGCAAATGGTAAATTAATTTCAGCAGATAATATATGTCGGAATCGAGAAATTAAACTGGTTAGCGAAACATTTAAGATTGACTTGATACCAGTAGAGTTAGGGAGTTTTGATGTGATAATCGGTATGGACTGGTTGAAAGAAGTGAAAGCAGAGATCGTTTGTTACAAAAATGCAATTCGCATTATACGAGAAAAAGGAAAACCCTTAATGGTGTACGGAGAAAAGGGCAACACGAAGCTACATCTTATTAGTAATTTGAAGGCACAAAAACTAATAATAAAAGGTTGCTATGCTGTTCTAGCACACGTCGAGAAAGTACAAACTGAAGAAAAGAGCATCAATGATGTTGACGTCATAAAAGAATTTCCCGATGTATTTCCGAAAGAATTACCGGGATTACCCCCACATCGATCCGTTGAATTTCAAATAGATCTTGTACCAGGAGCTGCACCAATAGCTCGTGCTCCTTACAGACTCGCACCCAGCGAGATGAAAGAACTGCAAAGCCAATTACAAGAACTTTTAGAGCATGGTTTCATTCGACCAAGCACATCACCGTGGGGAGCTCCTGTTTTGTTTGTCAAGAAGAAAGATGGTACATTCAGGTTGTGTATCGACTACCGAGAGTTGAACAAACTTACCATCAAGAACCGCTATCCACTACCGAGAATCGATGACTTATTTTATCAACTACAAGGCTCGTCTGTTTATTCAAAGATTGACTTACGTTCCGGGTATCATCAAATGCGGGTGAAAGAAGATGATATTCCAAAGACTGCTTTCAGAACACGTTACGGTCATTACGAGTTTATGGTCATGCCATTTGGTTTAACTAATGCACCAGCTGTGTTCATGGACCTTATGAACCGAGTGTGTGGACCATACCTTGACAAGTTTGTCATTGTTTTCATTGATGACATACTTATTTACTCAAAGAATGACCAAGAACACGGTGAACATTTGAGAAAGGTGTTAGAAGTATTGAGGAAGGAAGAATTATACGCTAAATTTTCAAAGTGTGCATTTTGGTTGGAAGAAGTTCAATTCCTCGGTCACATAGTGAACAAAAAAGGTATTAAGGTAGATCCGGCAAAGATAGAAACTGTTGAAAAGTGGGAAACCCCGAAAACTCCGAAACACATACGCCAGTTTTTAGGACTAGCTGGTTACTACAGAAGGTTCATCCAAGACTTTTCCAGAATAGCAAAACCCTTGACTGCATTAACACATAAAGGGAAGAAATTTGAATGGAAGGATGAACAAGAGAAAGCGTTTCAGTTATTGAAGAAAAAGCTAACTACGGCACCTATATTGTCATTGCCTGAAGGGAATGATGATTTTGTGATTTATTGTGATGCATCAAAGCAAGGTCTCAGTTGTGTATTAATGCAACGAACGAAGGTGATTGCTTATGCGTCTAGACAATTGAAGATTCACGAACAAAATTATACGACGCATGATTTGGAATTAGGCGCGGTTGTTTTTGCATTAAAGACTTGGAGGCACTACTTATATGGGGTCAAAAGTATTATATATACCGACCACAAAAGTCTTCAACACATATTTAATCAGAAACAACTGAATATGAGGCAGCGTAGGTGGATTGAATTGTTAAATGATTACGACTTTGAGATTCGTTACCACCCGGGGAAGGCAAATGTGGTAGCCGATGCCTTGAGCAGGAAGAACAGAGAACCCATTCGAGTAAAATCTATAAATATAATGATTCATAATAACCTTACTACTCAAATAAAGGAGGCGCAACAAGGAGTTTTAAAAGAAGGAAATTTAAAGGATGAAATACCCAAAGGATCGGAGCAGCATCTTAATATTTGGGAAGACGGAACCCGGTATAGGGCTGAAAGAATTTGGGTACCAAAATTTGGAGATATGAGAGAAATGGTACTTAGAGAAGCTCATAAAACCAGATACTCAATACATCCTGGAACGGGGAAGATGTACAAGGATCTCAAGAAACATTTTTGGTGGCTGGGTATGAATGCCGATGTTGTTAAATACGTAGGAGAATGTTTGACGTGTTCTAAGGTCAAAGCTGGGCATCAGAAACCATCAGGTCTACTTCAACAACCCGAAATCCCAGAATGGAAATGGGAAAACATTACCATGGATTTCATCACTAAATTGCCAAGGACTGCAAGTGGTTTTGATACTATTTGGGTAATAGTTGATCGTCTCACCAAATCAGCACACTTCTTGCCAATAAGAGAAGATGACAAGATGAAGAAGTTAGCACGACTGTATTTGAAGGAAGTCGTCTCCAGACATGGAATACCAATCTCTATTATCTCTGATAGGGATGGCAGATTTATTTCAAGATTCTGGCAGACATTACAGCAATCATTAGGAACTCGTCTAGACATGAGTACTGCCTATCATCCACAAACTGATGGGCAGAGCGAAAGGACGATACAAACGCTTGAAGACATGCTACGAGCATGTGTTATTGATTTCGGAAATAGTTGGGATCGACATCTACCGTTAGCAGAATTTTCCTACAACAACAGCTACCATTCAAGCATTGAGATGGCGCCGTTTGAAGCACTTTATGGTAGAATGTGCAGGTCTCCGATTTGTTGGAGTGAAGTGGGGGATAGACAGATTATGGGTCCGGAGATTATACAAGAAACTACCGAGAAAATCATCCAAATTCAACAACGATTGAAAACCGCCCAAAGTCGACAAAAGAGCTACGCTGACATTAAAAGAAAAGATATAGAATTTGAAATTGGAGAGATGGTCATGCTTAAAGTTGCACCTTGGAAAGGCGTTGTTCGATTTGGTAAACGAGGGAAATTAAATCCAAGGTATATTGGACCATTCAAGATTATTGATCGTGTCAGACCAGTAGCTTACCGACTTGAGTTACCTCAACAACTTGCGGCTGTACATAACACTTTCCACGTCTCGAATTTGAAGAAATGTTTTGCTAAAGAAGATCTCACTATTCCGTTAGATGAAATCCAAATCAACGAAAAACTCCAATTCATCGAAGAACCCGTCAAAATAATGGATCGTGAGGTTAAAAGACTTAAGCAAAACAAGATACCAATTGTTAAGGTTCGATGGAATGCTCGTAGAGGAACCGAGTTCACCTGGGAGCGTGAAGATCAGATGAAGAAGAAATACCCGCATCTATTTCCAGAAGATTCGTCAACACCTTCAACAGCTTAAAATTTCGGGACGAAATTTATTTAACGGGTAGGTACTGTAGTGACCCGAACTTTTCCCTGTTTATATATATTAATTGAGATTGATATTTACATGATTAAATGTTTCCAACATGTTAAGCAATCAAACTTGTTAAGGCTTGATTAATTGAAATATGTTTCATATAGACAATTGACCACCCAAGTTGACCGGCGATTCACGAACGTTAAAACTTGTAAAAATGACATGACGCTATATATTTGGATATACATATGGTTAACATGAAATTATGATAAGTAAGTATCTCCATAAGTATATTAACAATGAGATATATACATATAAACAAGACTACTAACTTAAGAATTTCGAAACGAGACATATATGTAACGATTATCGTTGTAACGACATTTAAATGTATATATATCATATTAAGATATATTAATATGTCATAATATCATGATAATATAATAATTTAACATCTCATTATATATAATAAACAATGGGTTAACAACATTAATTGAGATCGTTAACTTAAAGGTTTCAAAACAACACTTACATGTAACGACTAACGATGACTTAACGACTCAGTTAAAATGTATATACATGTAGTGTATTTAGATGTATTAAAATACTTTTGGAAGACTTCAATACATATATCAAAACACTCATACTTAACGAAAATGGTTACAGTTACTTTCCCATTCTTTTCTTTCATCAAGAATTCTAGTCGTATTCTTACCCGTATTATACACAGCTTCAAAACGTACTTACTATGGGTATATACCAATAGGAACTAGCATGGGATTCCACTCTTGATTATGTCATGTATGACTAATCAATTTTAACTTCTACCATGAGCTAGTCAACTAACTAGAACTCCTTTTAACCCCACTCACCAATTACCACTCATCATTCACTCCATTTCACTTCCAATTCTCTTTCTAATTCTCTCTCAACACACACACACTATTATGAATGTATTTTTCCAGTAGTTAATCATCATATTCATCTAAAATCACTTCAAGAATCAAGCTATAATCATCATAGGAAGAACACTTCAAGAACACTTCAAAAATCCCTTCATGTTTACTAATTTACTTCCAAGCTTTCTAATCCATTCCAAGTAATCATCTAAGATCAAGAAACCTTTGTTATATACAGTAGGTTATCTTTCTTATTCAAGGTAATATTCATATTCAAACTTTAATTCAATTTCTATAACTATAAACTATCTTAATTCGAGTAAAAATCTTACTTGAACTTGTTTTTGTGTCATGATCCTACTTCAAGAACTTTCAAGCCATCCAAGATCCTTTGAAGCTAGATCATTTCTTGTCACTTCCAGTAGGTTTACCTACTAAACTTGAGGTATTAATGATGTTCATAACATCATTCGATTCATATATATAAAACTATCTTATTCGAAGGTTTAAACTCGTAATCACTAGAACATAGTTTAGTTAATTCTAAACTTGTTCGCAAACAAAAGTTAATCCTTCTAACTTGACTTTTAAAATTAACTAAACACATGTTCTATATCTATATGATATGCTAACTTAATGATTTAAAACCTGGAAACACGAAAAACACCGTAAAACCGGATTTACGCCGTCGTAGTAACACAGCGGGCTGTTTTGGGTTAGTTAATTAAAAACTATGATAAACTTTGATTTAAAAGTTGTTATTCTAAGAAAATGATTTTTATTATGAACATGAAACTATATCCAAAAATTATGGTTAAACTCAAAGTGGAAGCATGTTTTCTAAAATGGTCATCTAGACGTCGTTCTTTCGACTGAAATGACTACCTTTACAAAAATGACTTGTAATTTATTTTTCCAACTATAAACCTATACTTTTTCTGTTTAGATTCATAAAACAGAGTTCAATATGAAACCATAGCAATTTGATTCACTCAAAACGGATTTAAAATGAAGAAGTTATGGGTAAAACAAGATTGGATAATTTTTCTCATTTTAGCTACGTGAAAATTGGTAACAAATCTATTCCAACCATAACTTAATCAACTTGTATTGTATATTATGTAATCTTGAGATACCATAGACACGTATACAATGTTTCGACCTATCATGTCGACACATCTATATATATTTCGGAACAACCATAGACACTCTATATGTGAATGTTGGAGTTAGCTATACAGGGTTGAGGTTGATTCCAAAATATGTATAGTTTGAGTTGTGATCAATACTGAGATACGTATACACTGGGTCGTGGATTGATTCAAGATAATATTTATCGATTTATTTCTGTATATCTAACTGTGGACAACTAGTTGTAGGTTACTAACGAGGACAGCTGACTTAATAAAATTAAAACATCAAAATATATTAAAAGTGTTGTAAATATATTTTGAACATACTTTGATATATATGTATATATTGTTATAGGTTTGTGAATCAACCAGTGGCCAAGTCTTACTTGCCGACGAAGTAAAAATCTGTGAAAGTGAGTTATAGTCCCACTTTTAAAATCTAATATTTTTGGGATGAGAATACATGCAGGTTTTATAAATGATTTACAAAATAGACACAAGTATGTGAAACTACATTCTATGGTTGAATTATCGAAATCGAATATGACCCTTTTTATTAAGTCTGGTAATCTAAGAATTAGGGAACAGACACCCTAATTGACGCGAATCCTAAAGATAGATCTATTGGGCCTAATAAACCCCATCCAAAGTACCGGATGCTTTAGTACTTTGAAATTTATATCATATCCGAAGGGTGTCCCGGAATGATGGGGATATTCTTATATATGCATCTTGTTAATGTCGGTTACCAGGTGTTCACCATATGAATGATTTTTATCTCTATGTATGGGATGTGTATTGAAATATGAAATCTTGTGGTCTATTATTATGATTTGATATATATAGGTTAAACCTATAACTCACCAACATTTTTGTTGACGTTTTAAGCATGTTTATTCTCAGGTAATTATTAAGAGCTTCCGCTGTCGCATACTTAAATAAGGACGAGATTTGGAGTCCATGCTTGTATGATATTGTGTAAAAACTGCATTCAAGAAACTTATTTTGTTGTAACATATTTGTATTGTAAACCATTATGTAATGGTTGTGTGTAAACAGGATATTTTAGATTATCATTATTTGATAATCTACGTAAAGCTTTTTAAACCTTTATTGATGAAATAAAGGTTATGGTTTGTTTTAAAATGAATGCAGTCTTTGAAAAACGTCTCATATAGAGGTCAAAACCTCGCAACGAAATCAATTAATATGGAACGTTTTTAATCAATAAGAACGGGACATTTCAGAACGTAAGTCAATCTTTGAATAAACAGACGAGCCTTGTAGTTGATCAAATAAGTCGTCGATTCTCGGTAGAAATTAGCGGTTCTTGATGGTAAGTTTGTTCAACTCTCGGTAGTCGATACACAACCTGAATGTACCATCTTTCTTCTTGACAAACAAAACAGGAGCTCCCCACGGTGATGTGCTTGGTCGAATGAAACCATGCTCTAAAAGTTCTTGTAATTGGCTTTGCAGTTCTTTCATCTCGCTGGGTGCGAGTCTGTAAGGAGCACGAGCTATTGGTGCAGCTCCTGGTACAAGATCTATTTGAAATTCAACGGATCGATGTGGGGGTAATCCCGGTAATTCTTTCGGAAATACATCGGGAAATTCTTTTGCGACGGGAACATCATTGATGCTCTTTTCTTCAGTTTGTACAGCATAGCAACCTTTTCTTATTAGTTTTTGTGCCTTCAAATTACTAATAAGATGTAGCTTCGTGTTGCCCTTTTCTCCATACACCATTAAGGGTTTTCCTTTTTCTCGTATAATTCGAATTGCATTTTTGTAAAAAACGATCTCTGCTTTCACTTCTTTCAACCAGTCCATACCGATTATCACATCAAAACTCCCTAACTCTACTGGTATCAAGTCAATCTTAAATGTTTCGCTAACCAGTTTAATTTCTCGATTCCGACATATATTATCTGCTAAAATTAATTTACCATTTGCTAATTCGAGTAAAAATTTACTATCCAAAGGCGTCAATGGACAACTTAATTTAGCACAAAAATCTCTACTCATATAGCTTCTATTCGCACCCGAATCAAATAAAACGTAAGCAGATTTATTGTCAATAAGAAACGTACCAGTAAGAAGCTCCGGGTCTTCCTGTGCCTCTGCCGCATTAATATTGAAAACTCTTCCGCGGCCTTGACCATTCGTGTTCTCCTGGTTCGGGCAATTTCTAATAATGTGGCCCGGTTTTCCACATTTATAACAAACTACATTGGCATAACTTGCTCCGACACTACTTGCTCCGCCATTACTCGTTCCGACACCATTTGTTCCTTTCGTTCTATTAACCCCTGGTCCGTAGACCTCACACTTCGCCGCGCTATGACCGTTTCTTTTACACTTGTTACAAAATTTGGTGCAGAACCCCGAGTGATACTTTTCACACCTTTGGCATAGCTGCTTCTGATTGTTGTTGTTGTTGCGGTTATTATTGTTGTTGGGATGATTGTTGTAGTTGCTGCTGTTGTTGTTGTTGTTGTTGTTGTTGTTGTTGTTGGGCCGTTTGTTGTAGTTGCGATTGATGTTGCGATTGTTGGGATAATTGTTGCGATTATTGTTGTAATTGCTGTTGTTGTTGTATTGGTGATTCTTATCACCGTTTTCCTCCCACTTTCTTTTGACTTGCTTCACATTGGCCTCTTCAGCAGTCTGTTCTTTAATTCTTTCTTCAATCTGGTTCACTAGTTTGTGAGCCATTCTACATGCCTGTTGTGTGGAGGCGGGCTCGTGTGAACTTATATCTTCTTGGATTCTTTCCGGTAATCCTTTCACAAACGCGTCGATCTTCTCTTCCTCATCTTCGAACGCTCCCGGACACAATAGGCACAATTCTGTTAATCGTCTTTCGTACGTGATAATATCAAATCCTTGGGTTCGTAACCCTCTAAGTTCTGTCTTGAGCTTATTGACCTCGGTTCTGGGACGGTACTTCTCGTTCATCAAGTGCTTGAAT
Organism: Rutidosis leptorrhynchoides; assembly: GCF_046630445.1. Taxonomy (NCBI): domain Eukaryota; kingdom Viridiplantae; phylum Streptophyta; class Magnoliopsida; order Asterales; family Asteraceae; genus Rutidosis; species Rutidosis leptorrhynchoides. The sequence continues at coordinate 1,158,456 of NC_092334.1, read as the reverse complement.
GCTGACCACGGTAGTGCGTACGCATCGTCTTGTCCCACTTGCTCTAGATAGGTATTCCACCATGTTAACGCAGAACCTGTGAAGGTATGCGTAGCGTACTTTACTTTGTCCTCTTCAGTACACTTACTTATGGCAAACACCGATTCGACCTTCTCAGTCCACCGTTTTAATCCGATCGGTCCTTCGGTTCCATTAAATTCCAAAGGTTTGCAGGCAGTGAATTCTTTGTAGGTGCATCCTACACGATTTCCTGTACTGCTAGATCCAAGGTTATTGTTGGTATGTAGCGCAGCCTGTACTGCGGCTATGTTTGAAGCTAGAAAAGTACGGAATTCCTCTTCATTCATATTCACGGTGTGTCAAGTAGTCAGTGCCATTTCCTTCAAAATAGTCAAATGGAACAAGTTAATCATACAGAATATTAAGAGTAGTTAATAGTATTTCGTAGCATAATATGAACTCATTTATAAAAGTTTTTTCTTCATATTAGCGTTTTATAAGTTTAAATTCGGGTAGTACCTACCCGTTAAGTTCATACTTAGTAGCTAATATACAATTCAACTACTACAATTCTATATGAAAAACTGATTATAATAATATTTCGCGTTCAAACTTTTATACAATATTTTACAAACTTACAATACCGCTTATTTTACATAAAGTATGAAATATAGCACACAATAACTTTGATACAAGATAGTTGTGAAGATAATTCTAGCTAGTACACAAGTCGTTCAGCAAAGGCAATAAAGACACATAATTCGTACGTCCAGAAACAAGTCATGCATTCTGGTTTTACTAGGACTACTTCCCATCCTTGGTCTTGTGGAACATAACCGTTATGGCCGTTGATAAGACAGCGTGTTGTAACGTCGTCAAAGGGACGAGGGTTACGTAATGTCCAACAGTCCCGTAACAATCTAAAAACCTCATTTCTTACCCCAATTACCGACTCCGTCACTTGTGGAAACGTTTTGTTTAATAGTTGTAGCCCGATGTTCTTGTTCTCACTTTGGTGAGAAGCGAACATTACTAATCCGTAAGCATAACATGCTTCTTTATGTTGCATGTTAGCCGCTTTTTCTAAATCACGAAGTCCAATATTCGGATATATTGAGTCAAAATAATTTCTTAACCCATTGCGTAAAATAGCATTTGGGTTCCCCACAATATATGCGTCAAAGTAAACACATCGTAACTTATGGATTTCCCAATGTGATATCCCCCATCTTTCGAACGAAAGCCTTTTATAAACCAAGGCATTCTTGGAACGTTCTTCGAATGTCTTACAAACTGATCTCGCCTTAAATAGTTGTGCCGAAGAATTCTGACCGACTCTAGACAAGATTTCATCAATCATGTCTCCGGGTAGGTCTCTTAAAATATTGGGTTGTCTATCCATTTTGTGTTTTTATACTGTAAAATAGACAAGAGTTAGATTCATAAAAAAAATACTTATTAATACAAGCAATTTTTACATATATCATAAAGCATAAGTACACTATATTACATTTATTACACCACACGAATACAAATATCTTATTCCGACTCGCTTGTTTCTTCTTCTTCGGTTTTGGTTCGTTTTGCCAAGTTTCTAGGGATATATGATGTTCCCCTAATAAGAGCCGTCGTTTTCCACATTGGTTTAGAAAAACCTGGTGGTTTAGAGGTTCCCGGGTCATTGTTACAACTTAAGGACTTCGGGGGTTGACGATACATATAAATTTCATCGGGGTTGGAATTAGATTTCTCTATTTTTATGCCCTTTCCCTTATTATTTTCTTTTGCCTTTTTAAATTCAGTTAGGGTAATTTCTATAACATCATCGGAATTCTCGTCGGAATCCGATTCATCGGAGAATTGGTAATCCTCCCAATATTTTGCTTCCTTGGCGGAAACACCATTGACCATAATTAACCTTGGTCGGTTGGTTGAGGATTTTCTTTTACTTAACCGTTTTATTATTTTCCCCACCGGTTCTATTTCTTCATCCGGTTCCGATTCTTCTTCCGGTTCCGATTCTTCTTCTGGTTCCGACTCTTCTTCCGGTTCCTCTTCGGAAACTTGTGAATCAGTCCACGAATCATTCCAATTTACATTTGACTCTTCATTATTATTAGGTGAGTCAATGGGACTTGTTCTAGAGGTAAACATCTATCACATAATATCAAACGCGTTAAGAGATTAATATATCACATAATATTCACATGTTAAAAATATATAGTTTCCAACAAAATTTGTTAAGCAATCATTTTTCAAGTAAACACGGTCGAAGTCCAGACTCACTAATGCATCCTAACAAACTCGATAAGACACACTAATGCAAAATTCTGGTTCTCTAAAACCAACGCTCTGATACCAACTGAAATGTCCCGTTCTTATTGATTAAAAACGTTCCATATTAATTGATTTCGTTGCGAGGTTTTGACCTCTATATGAGACGTTTTTCAAAGACTGCATTCATTTTTAAAACAAACCATAACCTTTATTTCATAAATAAAGGTTTAAAAAGCTTTACGTAGATTATCAAATAATGATAATCTAAAATATCCTGTTTACACACGACCATTACATAATGGTTTACAATACAAATATGTTACATCGAAATCAGTTTCTTGAATGCAGTTTTTACACAATATCATACAAACATGGACTCCTAATCTTGTCCTTATTTTAGTATGCAACAGCGGAAGCTCTTAATATTCACCTGAGAATAAACATGCTTTAAACGTCAACAAAAATGTTGGTGAGTTATAGGTTTAACCTATATATATCAAATCGTAACAATAGACCACAAGATTTCATATTTCAATACACATCCCATACATAGAGATAAAAATCATTCATATGGTGAACACCTGGTAACCGACATTAACAAGATGCATATATAAGAATATCCCCATCATTCCGGGATACCCTTCGGATATGATATAAATTTCGAAGTACTAAAGCATCCGGTACTTTGGATGGGGTTTGTTAGGCCCAATAGATCTATCTTTAGGATTCGCGTCAATTAGGGTGTCTGTTCCCTAATTCTTAGATTACCAGACTAAATAAAAAGGGGCATATTCGATTTTGATAATTCAACCATAGAATGTAGTTTCACGTACTTGTGTCTATTTTGTAAATCATTTATAAAACCTGCATGTATTCTCATCCCAAAAATATTAGATTTTAAAAGTGGGACTATAACTCACATTCACAGATTTTTTACTTCGTCGAGAAGTAAGACTTGGCCACTGTTGATTCACGAACCTATAACAATATATACATATACATATATATTAAAGTATGTTCAAAATATATTTACAACACTTTTAATATATTTTGATGTTTTAAGTTTTTTAAGTCAGCTGTCCTCGTTAGTAACCTACAACTAGTTGTCCACAGTTAGATGTACAGAAATAAATCGATAAATATTATCTTGAATCAATCCACGACCCAGTGTATATGTATCTCAGTATTGATCACAACTCAAACTATATATATTTTGGAATCAACCTCAACCCTGTATAGCTAACTCCAACATTCACATATAGAGTGTCTATGGTTGTTCCGAAATATATATAGATGTGTCGACATGATAGTGTGAAGACCCGTCCTAATCCATCCGGACGAAATCCATATCGATTATAAACGATTCACAACAGTTGATTACATCGCGAGATATTTGACCTCTATATGATACATTTTACAAACATTGCATTCAATTTTAAAAGACAATCTTTCTTTACAACGAAAATTGACGGCATGCATACCATTTCAGAATATATCCAACTATAACTGACTTAATAATAATCTTGATGAACTCGATGACTCGAATGCAACGTCTTTTGAAATATGTCATGAATGACTCCAAGTAATATTTCTAAAATGAGCAAATGCACAGCGGAAGATTTCTTTCGTACCTGAGAATAAACATGCTTTCAAGTGTCAACCAAAAGGTTGGTGAGTTCATTAGTTTAACATAAATAATCATTTCATAATTTTAATAGACCACAAGATTTCATATTTCCATTTCTCATAAACATACGTCCCATGCATAGAGACAAAAATATCATTCATATGGATTGAACACCTGGTAACCGACATTCACAATACGCATATAAGAATATCCCCATCATTCCGGGATCCTCCTTCGGACATGATTTAAATTTCGAATTACTAAAGCATCCGGTACTTTGGATGGGGCTTGTTGGGCCCGATAGATCTATCTTTGGAGTTCGCGTCAATTAGGGTGTCTGTTCCCTAATTCTTAGATTACTAGACTAAATAAGGGGCATATTCGATTTCGATAATTCAACCATAGAACGTAATTTCGATTACTTGTGTCTATTTCGTAAAACAGTTATAAAAGCAGCGCATGTATTCTCAGTCCCAAAAATATATATTGCGAAAGCATTTAAAAAGGGATTAATGAAACTCACGCATATAAATATTGTAAAACAGTTAATAAAGCATTTGCATGTATTCTCAGCCCAAAAACGTAAAGAGTAAAAAGGGCAAATGAAACTCACCTAATGTATTTTGTAGTAAAAATACATATGACGACATTGAACAATTATAGGGTTGGCCTCGAATTGACGAACCTATATCAATTGTATATTTATTAAAATATATAATGGAAACTTCATAATTTTATTTATGGATTACATAATATTTATGTGTTTGTAGTTATATAACTTTGTACTAAATTCCATTTAAAAATATATTTTATTTATATATATTATATCTGTTTATTTGGTATATATATAAAAATAATTATTATTTAAACATTTAATTATATTACCATATCTATATTTATCTATATGTTTAGTATTAGATTTACAATTTTCTAATTTGTTATATATAAGTATTTATATAAAAATGTTATTATGTTTGATATATGATTATATAGTTAGAACATATATAATAAGTATATTCTATGCACATTATTTATCGATTAAAATGATAGTTATGATAATATTAATGGTAATACATGTGATAATAATAATGATAATAATAATATTACATATTTTAAATATGTTAATAATACTAATAAAAATGATACTAATAATAATAATAAGAAAGAAATTACCTTTAAAGGCCCAAAAAAATTAGTAAACTGCCCAGGCCGGGACTTGAACCTGCGACCTCTAGCTTAGACCAAACACCCTTAAACCATCAAGCTGCCATTTCATTTCTGGAATAATACTGATTAAATTTCCTTTTAAGCTCTTATTCCGTATACATCTTCTTCACCAAAACTATTAAATCGACCATGAACCAGTTTACCACTATACTAACATTTGTTTAAATGAATTACGTGTTTTAATTTAATTACAAGTAATCCATTAATTGGGAATTAAATTAATCAGACACCAAAATAATAAAAATAAAAAAAATATATATATAACTCGCTGTAAAGAAATATAAATGCGAAGAACTAAATTTTTGTTTCAAAGGTATAGACATTTTTGGATTATGAACTCTACATAAAAGATGCATTAAATCAATCATAGAAACTTCTGAAATCCCCAATTGAACTTGAATCATGACGGTTAACTCGAATTTGATCTTTGTTCATATATTTGACTTTTCGAATTTAATCTTTGACTCATAAAATTTGAGTTCAATATAAAGAATTTGAGCTTGAGAACTTACAGATAGATCGAATAATTGATTCCTAACACAATGGCATTTATGGATTTTGAGATTTCATTTGAATTCGTGCATTTGTAAAATTGGGTCATGAACAGAGTCGTCCTCTTTTTTTTTCCTTTTTTTTTTTTCATAACAGTTATGTATATTTGGTAAAGGATATTGATGGTGTAAGAAAACTCGAATGACTGCCCTACCACAATGAATTGATTGATTTACATATGTAAGGTGGGAGTAGTTGACAGCTTTATTCGATTCAATGAGTATCAAACAAAAAAAAAATATAAAGTCGATAAGGAAATATAACCAATTTGTACGACTTTTGATTCTGATTTCTAGTCATTTTTGTTTATATCTATCTTCAATATATAAATATAATAGTAATAAGGTTCTTTTAAGTTCAAATAATTACTAGTAATAAAAATACTAATATAATTATAATGATAAAAAATTTAAATAAGAATGATAATTGTTATTAATACTAACTAATAATATTTAACTCAAAATTAAATTATAATTTTAATCATACTTGTAATAATATTTATATTTAAAATCTTCCTTTTGATAATCAAAATCTTAATATTATTAGCATTTTAATATTTATAACTATATCAATATTAATGATAATAATATTAATGCAATTGATATTAATATTAATAATAATAATAAAGTAGTAACATTAATATTAGTGTTGATACAACAGCTATATTTTAACTTGTAATCGTGTAATTAAGTATTATAAATCTCTACATAATATATTTATAAGTCATTTATAATACCATATTCATATAATTAACTGTGTATAGAAATTATATATATATTCTAATTACTATATAAAATTATATCTTTATTATCAAGTAGATAAATATATTATCTATACTGAAATAAATAATCTCAGAGTATATTTAATACATTGTTAACATTGACAATTTATGTATATTCGATCTACTCACTATATTTACATGAGCAGTCTTAGATAACAAGTTTAAGTTTTCACTTATATTCACATAATAGTTTATTAATATATTTAATATATAATTATTTACATGTATTGCTATTTATATATATATTTCTATTTACAATTAAAAGTTCGTGAATTATCGAGAACAGTCAAAGGTCAAACGGTTTCATGTATGCAGTTCATAAATTTTGAGACTCAATAATACAGACTTTGCTTATCGTATCGAGTTCATATTTAGATTTAAGTTTAAATTTGGTCGAAAATTCCCGGGTCGTCACAGTACCTACCCGTTAAAGAAATTTCGTCCCGAAATTTGAGTGAGGTGGTCATGGATAACAATAAAATTGTTTTTCATGAAGAATATGAGTTGATAAATAGAGTTTTATCATCATTGGGTAATGTGGATAGAGTAATTCGATTACTCGGAGAGTTTGGGTGAAACTATCATAAAAGGGTGAAATGAATAAATACAGGTTTGTTTTAGCTGGTGACGTAGTCACGGTTGATTTCCAAAATTTAAGGGATTTAGAGAAAATCTTCGAAATCTAAAAGATTTGATTCTTCGGTGAATAGGGAAATTAAGATCTTTATAATTAAATACGATGATCTGCCTCGATTACTCTGTCTGATATTTCCATTATAAATTAATCTTTTTCCGCTCCATTATTTTCCACCATTCTTATACTTTCTTCCCCCATTCATACTTCCAAGTCATCAGTCAATATGCTTCATCCAGTTTTAATTCTGGATATATTCCTGACTTTCATATCGATCATTCTCCTTTTTCATCTACCACCGGAGGAATTTGTTTACTTCTACTTCGCTCTTGGGGTTATTGTGTTTATCATACTCCCGTGTCTTTATATTGCTATTCGTAATAATATCCACGGTTTGTAATCTCGGTGTTGTTGTTGGGCTTTATATTTTCCCTTATATATCGGAGTTTCATGTTCTTGTTTTCTCTTCCCGACTTTGAATCAAGCGAATAATGGTCCAGAATTCGTAAGTATGGAATTTCGGATAAACATCGCGTTCTAAATATGAAAGAATGTATTAGCACGATTTGATTGGTCAAATTACCAGAATCACTGAGAATAGAACTATTAAGAATATACTTTCTTGATATGTTCAGAAGTTAAGCAGAATGAAAGAGTTATGTAACATGGCACATGATGACGTTTTGATCTGTGAATCATCACGTCCCATTAGAAACTCAGCATGACCTACTATAATATAATCACGTTGATCAAGTGTCATTATATTATACTAACTCATGCATCAGTTCCCAACACTACTTCAAAAACATTCATATTTTAAGCTCGAGAGTTTATAGAATATAGAAACTAACAGTTTCTATATGATGTAACACTGATAGTACGAAGAGATTAACGAATTCAGTTAAGAATAGTTATAAAAATATCTTCAGAAATATGGAGGATATTTATAATAAAAGATACGATGATATCTTGGAATTTCTAATATCGATGGATGACGAAGAAGATTTATCCGTAAGGATTTAGATTCGGAAACAAAGTATTTGCTAAAGATTTTATCAGAAACAGAATCATCAGATTCTTTAAATACAGAGTTTAGTCCTTGTATTTTTCCTTGGTCTCCTTCGTGGTTAGCTCAATCCGTTTTTCAGTTCCAACTTTTCTGAGCTTTTCTAACATACTATTCTTTATCATTAAACTTCCGACAATTAAGGTCGTTTACGGTTGTCTATAGTTTCTGCTGCTTCATTCAGCTTTTTCAACATTCAGAGTATTGATTTGTAGACTGAGTGTTGTTCAGAATTTTAGAATAAAAGACCATAATTCTAAAAGGTAAATGTTATACATATAACTGTTGATGTAGATATGCTGTGCGTTTTCAAAGTACTGATTGCTGACTCCCGATAATTGGTATGGCAGTTCTCGTTACAGAACGCGGATGAGTATATGATAGGGTATTAATGAACAAATATAGTGATTTATCGAAGGGACTTTCGCCAAAGAGTAGTGAAGTTGCTGGTACGTTTATTGTTAATGTGGTGGGATTTAAACAGTTCCCCGGTAACGAAGGCGAAAAGATAACATATATATCAAGGTTATAATAAGGTTGTTTCGAACGAGAAGTCGAAGTTGACTTGCTGGAGCTGTGACAAAACTGACTATTGTGAAAAAGAGTTGCAAAGTTATTTTCGGTAATAACAACGCCAAAGAAGTTAGCACAGATACGTGTTAAACGTTTACTCAAGTTCCAAATGTTTTCAGGTGCATAACAATATGCATTGATCTTTTCTTCCGTAGATGAAGTGCGGTTCGTTCATCCTATCGATTGAGGTGTTTTTAAGAATCATGAAAGGTTTGAACGCAGATTAGAATTGTCAAGATACAAATGAAGTTTAAGATGAAATCAAGTGGTAAACTTGAAGAATTGTTTAGTTTCATATGTTATAATCAGTATTTTAATTCATTTTAATTGTCCAATGTTGGCAGTCCACAGTCGATAGTCCTCAATTAACAGTCCAATAATTCATACATAGTTTAATATATAATATTCGAATTAATTAATTCATATCGTGACCCGTGTACATGTCTCAGACTCGATCACAACTCAAAGTATATATATTATTTGAGAATCAACCTCAACCCTGTATAGAGAACTCGATCATTACTGCATATAGAGTGTCTATGGTGATTCCAAATAATATATATAGATGTGTCGATATGATATGTCAAAACCTTGTATACGTGTCCCGATATTTAAAGTGCGTAAAAATAAATAACAGCAATTTAAATGACGATAAATAAAGTGCGTAAAGTAAATAACAGAAATTAAATGACGATAAATAAAATTGCGAGAATATAAATTGCGATAAATAAAATGCGATAAATAACTAGTAATACGGAATTAACAGTTAGCTAGGAACAGTTAGCTAGGATTTTGTTAGCGTGGATTCTTAATAGAATTTCGTATTGTTAATTAATCTGTTTCTAATCAATTTTTATTGTGTCCATTATTCCTTCGTTATGCCACTTGTTAGATTCTGATAGGTCAAAATCTAAATATGTAATTGGATGAATATGATTATTCTGTGGTGAACAGATTTGTATATCGGTGGATGTACGTAAGATTGTATATGACTTGTTGAAACAGATTCGAAGAACGTACAATGTAACTTATTAATGTGAAATTTAACTAGTCCTCGGGTATTACCTATCCGTTAAAATATTTTCACCATTAACAGTTTGTACAAGAGAATTTTTAATTACAATCTTTATGAAAACATATATACATATATATTTTCTTCAGATGTATTCATGGATTTAATGAGTTAATATGATATTAAACTCATTTGCTCTTCGGTTGGAACTAGAATAAATAATCTCTAAAACTTTAGAGATTACATATTCACCATGTCGAACGAAGATAAATGAGGTAGAACGATACATAGAACGAAGATCATACTCAAAGTACATATGATGATATTGAAGCATGGATTGTTAATGGTACTGGTGCTGTTATTGATTGTACTGTTGGTGCCGGTGATGTTGCTGAAGCTGGTACATTTTGCACCATATTCTTCGAATTGATTATTCGAGCGTGAAGTTCATTGACTTATTACTCCAGGATGATTGTTGGTCGGAATGAGCGGATGAATAAGGTTCAGAATTGTGGATAGAATATAATCTTGTCGAGTTACCCTGGAAATGAGACTGAAAATGGTGTCTCGAACAGATTCGCCGGTAAACGCTTCAGGTTCATTGCCAAGAGGTGAATTTAGTTGGTGGAAGGGATTACCTTCTGCGTGTTTCCATTAATTAAGTCGACTACGAACCCATCAGATGAATTGATAATGGCTGATTGGTTGATTCATGCCGATGACGCTGTTTTCGGAGCTTAGGTGAACATCTATGTCGGAATAGCTGTCGGAATAACTATCGGAATAGCTATTGGAATCTGAGGGACTCGAACTGGTTGCAGGATTCATCTCGTACGATCAGATGAAGGATTTTCGATAAGAAATAGATTATAGGATGTAGATTAGCACCCTGCAATACATAATTTACATATGCATATATAATACTAAAATCTCATAAGTTATGGAGGAATCTACGGAAGTTGTCAGGCAAAGTTACAGTAACAGATACGCTAAGATATGAAGTAGCAGATACGCTAAGATATGAATTTTGTCTATACACTATTCATGCAGTCAATGCAGTACAACGTGTCTAGACTTAGAATGATAAGTAAGTGATTCTCTAAGAATGATAAGCAGGTAATTTTTGACACAAAATGATAAGCAAAACTTTTGACATGCAGACACGGTCGAAGTCCAGACTCACTAATGCATCCTAACGACTTATCAGTTAGACACACTAATGCAGACATGGTTCGCTAAGACCATCGCTCTGATACCAACTGTGAAGACCCGTCCTAATCCATCCGGACGAAATCCATATCGATTATAAACGATTCACAACAGTTGATTACATCGCGAGGTATTTGACCTCTATATGATACATTTTACAAACATTGCATTCAATTTTAAAAGACAATCTTTCTTTACAACGAAAATTGACGGCATGCATACCATTTCAGAATATATCCAACTATAACTGACTTAATAATAATCTTGATGAACTCGATGACTTGAATGCAACGTCTTTTGAAATATGTCATGAATGACTCCAAGTAATATTTCTAAAATGAGCAAATGCACAGCGGAAGATTTCTTTCGTACCTGAGAATAAACATGCTTTCAAGTGTCAACCAAAAGGTTGGTGAGTTCATTAGTTTAACATAAATAATCATTTCATAATTTTAATAGACCACAAGATTTCATATTTCCATTTCTCATAAACATACGTCCCATGCATAGAGACAAAAATATCATTCATATGGATTGAACACCTGGTAACCGACATTCACAATACGCATATAAGAATATCCCCATCATTTCGGGATCCTCCTTCGGACATGATTTAAATTTCGAATTACTAAAGCATCCGGTACTTTGGATGGGGCTTGTTGGGCCCGATAGATCTATCTTTGGAGTTCGCGTCAATTAGGGTGTCTGTTCCCTAATTCTTAGATTACTAGACTAAATAAGGGGCATATTCGATTTCGATAATTCAACCATAGAACGTAATTTCGATTACTTGTGTCTATTTCGTAAAACAGTTATAAAAGCAGCGCATGTATTCTCAGTCCCAAAAATATATATTGCGAAAGCATTTAAAAAGGGATTAATGAAACTCACGCATATAAATATTGTAAAACAGTTAATAAAGCATTTGCATGTATTCTCAGCCCAAAAACGTAAAGAGTAAAAAGGGCAAATGAAACTCACCTAATGTATTTTGTAGTAAAAATACATATGACGACATTGAACAATTATAGGGTTGGCCTCGAATTCACGAACCTATATCAATTGTATATTTATTAAAATATATAATGGAAACTTCATAATTTTATTTATGGATTATATAATATTTATGTGTTTGTAGTTATATAACTTTGTACTAAATTCCATTTAAAAATATATTTTATTTATATATATTATATCTGTTTATTTGGTATATATATAAAAATAATTATTATTTAAACATTTAATTATATTACCATATCTATATTTATCTATATGTTTAGTATTAGATTTACAATTTTCTAATTTGTTATATATAAGTATTTATATAAAAATGTTATTATGTTTGATATATGATTATATAGTTAGAACATATATAATAAGTATATTCTATGCACATTATTTATCGATTAAAATGATAGTTATGATAATATTAATGGTAATACATGTGATAATAATAATGATAATAATAATATTACATATTTTAAATATGTTAATAATACTAATAAAAATGATACTAATAATAATAATAAGAAAGAAATTACCTTTAAAGGCCCAAAAAAATTAGTAAACTGCCCAGGCCGGGACTTGAACCTGCGACCTCTAGCTTAGACCAAACACCCTTAAACCATCAAGCTGCCATTTCATTTCTGGAATAATACTGATTAAATTTCCTTTTAAGCTCTTATTCCGTATACATCTTCTTCACCAAAACTATTAAATCGACCATGAACCAGTTTACCACTATACTAACATTTGTTTAAATGAATTACGTGTTTTAATTTAATTACAAGTAATCCATTAATTGGGAATTAAATTAATCAGACACCAAAATAATAAAAATAAAAAAAATATATATATAACTCGCTGTAAAGAAATATAAATGCGAAGAACTAAATTTTTGTTTCAAAGGTATAGACATTTTTGGATTATGAACTCTACATAAAAGATGCATTAAATCAATCATAGAAACTTCTGAAATCCCCAATTGAACTTGAATCATGACGGTTAACTCGAATTTGATCTTTGTTCATATATTTGACTTTTCGAATTTAATCTTTGACTCATAAAATTTGAATTCAATATAAAGAATTTGAGCTTGAGAACTTACAGATAGATCGAATAATTGATTCCTAACACAATGGAATTTATGGATTTTGAGATTTCATTTGAATTCGTGCATTTGTAAAATTGGGTCATGAACAGAGTCGTCCTCTTTTTTTTTCCTTTTTTTTTTTTCATAACAGTTATGTATATTTGGTAAAGGATATTGATGGTGTAAGAAAACTCGAATGACTGCCCTACCACAATGAATTGATTGATTTACATATGTAAGGTGGGAGTAGTTGGCAGCTTTATTCGATTCAATGAGTATCAAACAAAAAAAAAATATAAAGTCGATAAGGAAATATAACCAATTTGTACGACTTTTGATTCTGATTTCTAGTCATTTTTGTTTATATCTATCTTCAATATATAAATATAATAGTAATAAGGTTCTTTTAAGTTCAAATAATTACTAGTAATAAAAATACTAATATAATTATAATGATAAAAAATTTAAATAAGAATGATAATTGTTATTAATACTAACTAATAATATTTAACTCAAAATTAAATTATAATTTTAATCATACTTGTAATAATATTTATATTTAAAATCTTCCTTTTGATAATCAAAATCTTAATATTATTAGCATTTTAATATTTATAACTATATCAATATTAATGATAATAATATTAATGCAATTGATATTAATATTAATAATAATAATAAAGTAGTAACATTAATATTAGTGTTGATACAACAGCTATATTTTAACTTGTAATCGTGTAATTAAGTATTATAAATCTCTACATAATATATTTATAAGTCATTTATAATACCATATTCATATAATTAACTGTGTATAGAAATTATATATATATTCTAATTACTATATAAAATTATATCTTTATTATCAAGTAGATAAATATATTATCTATACTGAAATAAATAATCTCAGAGTAAATTTAATACATTGTTAACATTGACAATTTATGTATATTCGATCTACTCACTATATTTACATGAGCAGTCTTAGATAACAAGTTTAAGTTTTCACTTATATTCACATAATAGTTTATTAATATATTTAATATATAATTATTTACATGTATTGCTATTTATATATATATATTTCTATTTACAATTAAAAGTTCGTGAATCATCGAGAACAGTCAAAGGTCAAACGGTTTCATGTATGCAGTTCATAAATTTTGAGACTCAATAATACAGACTTTGCTTATCGTATCGAGTTCATATTTAGATTTAAGTTTAAATTTGGTCGAAAATTCCCGGGTCGTCACAGATAGGTCAAAACATTGTATACGTGTCTATGGTATCTCAAGATTACATAATATATAATACAAGTTGATTAAGTTATGGTTGGAATATATTTGTTACCAATTTTCACATAGCTAAAATGAGAAAAATTATCCAATCTTGTTTTACCCATAACTTCTTCATTTTAAATCCGTTTTGAGTGAATCAAATTGCTATGGTTTCATATTGAACTCTATTTTATGAATCTAAACAGAAAAAGTATAGGTTTATAGTCGGAAAAATAAGTTACAAGTCGTTTTTGTAAAGGTAGTCATTTCAGTCGAAAGAACGACGTCTAGATGACCATTTTAGAAAACATACTTCCACTTTGAGTTTAACCATAATTTTTGGATATAGTTTCATGTTCATAATAAAAATCATTTTCTCAGAATAACAACTTTTAAATCAAAGTTTATCATAGTTTTTAATTAACTAACCCAAAACAGCCTGCGGTGTTACTACGACGGCGTAAATCCGGTTTTACGGTGTTTTTCATGTTTTCAGGTTTTAAATCATTAAGTTAGCATATCATATAGATATAGAACATGTGTTTAGTTAATTTTAAAAGTCAAGTTAGAAGGATTAACTTTTGTTTGCGAACAAGTTTAGAATTAACTAAACTATGTTCTAGTAATTATGAGTTTAAACCTTCGAATAAGATAGTTTTATATATATGAATCGAATGATGTTATGAACATCATTACTACCTCAAGTTTAGTAGGTAAACCTACTGGAAGTGACAAGAAATGATCTAGCTTCAAAGGATCTTGGATGGCTTGAAAGTTCTTGAAGTAGGATCATGACACAAAAACAAGTTCAAGTAAGATTTTTACTCGAATTAAGATAGTTTATAGTTATAGAAATTGAATCAAAGTTTGTATATGAATATTACCTTGAATAAGAAATATAACCTACTATATATAACAAAGGTTTCTTGATCTTAGATGATTACTTGGAATGGATTAGAAAGCTTGGAAGTAAATTAGTAAACTTGAAGGGATTTTTGAAGTGTTCTTGAAGTGTTCTTCCTATGATGATTATAGCTTGATTATTGAAGTGATTTTTGATGAAGATGATGATTAACTACTGGAAAAATACGTTCATAATAGTGTGTGTGTGTGTGTTGAGAGAGAATTAGAAAGAGAATTGGAAGTGAAATGGAGTGAATGATGAGTGGTAATTGGTGAGTGGTGAGTGGGGTTAAAAGGAGTTCTAGTTAGTTGGCTAGCTCATGGTAGAAGTTAAAATTGATTAGTCATACATGACATAATCAAGAGTGGAATCCCATGCTAGTTCCTATTGGTATATACCCATAGTAAGTACGTTTTGAAGCTGTGTATAATACGGGTAAAAATACGACTAGAATTCTTGATGAAAGAAAAGAATGGGAAAGTAACTGTAACCATTTTCGTTAAGTATGAGTGTTTTGATATATGTCTTGAAGTCTTCCAAAATTATTTTAATACATCTAAATACACTACATGTATATACATTTTAACTGAGTCGTTAAGTCATCGTTAGTCGTTACATATAAGTGTTGTTTTGAAACCTTTAAGTTAACGATCTCAATTAATGTTGTTAACCCATTGTTTATTATATCTAATGAGATGTTAAATTATTATATTATCATGATATTATGATATATTAATATATCTTAATATGATATATATACATTTAAATTTCGTTACAACGATAATCGTTACATATATGTCTTGTTTCGAAATCCTTAAGTTAGTAGTCTTGTTTATATGTATATAACTCATTGTTAATATACTTATGGAGATACTTACTTATCATAATCTCATGTTAACCATATGTATATCCATATATATATCGTCATGTCATTTTTACAAGTTTTAACGTTCGTGAATCGCCGGTCAACTTGGGTGGTCAATTGTCTATATGAAACATATTTCAATTAATCAAGTCTTAACAAGTTTGATTGCTTAACATGTTGGAAACATTTAATCATGTAAATATCAATCTCAATTAATATATATAAATATGGAAAAGTTCGGGTCACTACAACACGAGCCCGCCTCCATACAACAGGCATGTAGAATGGCTCACAAACTAGTGAACCAGATTGAAGAAAGAATTAAAGAACAGACTGCTGAAGAGGCCAATGTGAAGCAAGTCAAAAGAAAGTGGGAGGAAAATGGTGATAAGAATCACCAATACAACAACAACAGCAATTACAACAATAATCGCAACAATTATCCCAACAATCGCAACATCAATCGCAACTACAACAAACGGCCCAACAACAACAACAACAACAACAACAACAACAACAACAACAACAACAACAACAACAACAACAACAACAACAACAACAACTACAACAATCATCCCAACAACAATAATAACCGCAACAACAACAACAATCAGAAGCAGCTATGCCAAAGGTGTGAAAAGTATCACTCGCGGTTCTGCACCAAATTTTGCAACAAGTGTAAAAGAAATGGTCATAGCGCGGAGAAGTGTGAGGTCTACGGACCAGGGGTTAATAGAACGAAAGGAACAAATGGTGTCGGAACGAGTAATGGCGGAGCAAGTAGTGTCGGAGCAAGTTATGCCAATGTAGTTTGTTATAAATGTGGAAAACCGGGCCACATTATTAGAAATTGCCCGAACCAGGAGAACACGAATGGACAAGGCCGCGGAAGAGTTTTCAATATTAATGCGACAGAGGCACAGGAAGACCCGGAGCTTGTTACGGGTACGTTTCTTATTGACAATAAATCTGCTTACGTTTTATTTGATTCGGGTGCGGATAGAAGCTATATGAGTAGAGATTTTTGTGCTAAATTAAGTTGTCCATTGACGCCTTTGGATAGTAAATTTTTACTCGAATTAGCAAATGGTAAATTAATTTCAGCAGATAATATATGTCGGAATCGAGAAATTAAACTGGTTAGCGAAACATTTAAGATTGATTTGATACCAGTAGAGTTAGGGAGTTTTGATGTGATAATCGGTATGGACTGGTTGAAAGAAGTGAAAGCAGGGATCGTTTGTTACAAAAATGCAATTCGCATTATACGAGAAAAAGGAAAACCCTTAATGGTGTACGGAGAAAAGGGCAACACGAAGCTACATCTTATTAGTAATTTGAAGGCACAAAAACTAATAAGAAAAGGTTGCTATGCTGTTCTAGCACACGTCGAGAAAGTACAAACTGAAGAAAAGAGCATCAATGATGTTCCCATTGCAAAAGAATTTCCCGATGTATTTCCGAAAGAATTACCAGGATTACCCCCACATCGATCCGTTGAATTTTAAATAGATCTTGTACCAGGAGCTGCACCAATAGCTCGTGCTCCTTACAGACTCGTACCCAGCGAGATGAAAGAACTGTAAAGCCAATTACAAGAACTTTTAGAGCGTGGTTTCATTCGACCAAGCACATCACCGTGGAGAGCTCCTGTTTTGTTTGTCAAGAAGAAAGATGGTACATTCAGGTTGTGTATCGACTACCGAGAGTTGAACAAACTTACCATCAAGAACCGCTACCCACTACCGAGAATCTACGACTTATTTGATCAACTACAAGGCTCGTCTATTTATTCAAAGATTGACTTACGTTCCGGGTATCATCAAATGCGGGTGAAAGAAGATGATATTCCAAAGACTGCTTTCAGAACACGTTACGGTCATTACGTGTTTATGGTCATGCCGTTTGGTTTAACTAATGCACCAGCTGTGTTCATGGACCTTATGAACCGAGTGTGTGGACCATACCTTGACAAGTTTGTCATTGTTTTCATTGATGACATACTTATTTACTCAAAGAATGACCAAGAACACGGTGAACATTTGAGAAAGGTGTTAGAAGTATTGAGGAAGGAAGAATTGTACGCTAAGTTTTCAAATTGTGCATTTTGGTTGGAAGAAGTTCAATTCCTCGGTCACATAGTGAACAAAGAAGGTATTAAGGTGGATCCGGCAAAGATAGAAACTGTTGAAAAGTGGGAAACCCCGAAAACTCCGAAACACATACGCCAGTTTTTAGGACTAGCTGGTTACTACAGAAGGTTCATCCAAGACTTTTCTAGAATAGCAAAACCCTTGACTGCATTAATGCATAAAGGGAAGAAATTTGAATGGAATGATGAACAAGAGAAAGCGTTTCAGTTATTGAAGAAAAAGCTAACTACGTCACCTATATTGTCATTGCCTGAAGGGAATGATGATTTTGTGATTTATTGTGATGCATCAAAGCAAGGTCTCGGTTGTGTATTAATGCAACGAACGAAGGTGATTGCTTATGCGTCTAGACAATTGAAGATTCACGAACAAAATTATACGACGCGTGATTTGGAATTAGGCGCGGTTGTTTTTGCATTAAAGACTTGGAGGCACTACTTATATGGGGTCAAAAGTATTATATATACCGACTACAAAAGTCTTCAACACATATTTAATCAGAAACAACTGAATATGAGGCAGCGTAGGTGGATTGAATTGTTGAATGATTATGACTTTGAGATTCGTTACTACCCGGGGAAGGCAAATGTGGTAGCCGACGCCTTGAGCAGAAAGGACAGAGAACCCATTCGAGTAAAATCTATGAATATAATGATTCATAATAACCTTACTACTCAAATAAAGGAGGCGCAACAAGGAGTTTTAAAAGAGGGAAATTTAAAGGATGAAATACCCAAAGGATCGGAGAAGCATCTTAATATTCGGGAAGACGGAACCCGGTATAGGGCTGAAAGGATTTGGGTACCAAAATTTGGAGATATGAGAGAAATGGTACTTAGAGAAGCTCATAAAACCAGATACTCAATACAGCCTGGAACGGGGAAGATGTACAAGGATCTCAAGAAACATTTTTGGTGGCCGGGTATGAAAGCCGATGTTGCTAAATACGTAGGAGAATGTTTGACGTGTTCTAAGGTCAAAGCTGAGCATCAGAAACTATCAGGTCTACTTCAACAACCCGAAATCTCGGAATGGAAATGGGAAAACATTACCATGGATTTCATCACTAAATTGCCAAGGACTGCAAGTGGTTTTGATACTATTTGGGTAATAGTTGATCGTCTCACCAAATCAGCACACTTCCTGCCAATAAGAGAAGATGACAAGATGGAGAAGTTAGCACGACTGTATTTGAAGGAAGTCGTCTCCAGACATGGAATACCAATCTCTATTATCTCTGATAGGGATGGCAGATTTATTTCAAGATTCTGGCAGACATTACAGCAAGCATTAGGAACTCGTCTAGACATGAGTACTGCCTATCATCCACAAACTGATGGGCAGAGCGAAAGGACGATACAAACGCTTGAAGACATGCTACGAGCATGTGTTATTGATTTCGGAAACAGTTGGGATCGACATCTACCGTTAGCAGAATTTTCCTACAACAACAGCTACCATTCAAGCATTGAGATGGCGCCGTTTGAAGCACTTTATGGTAGAAAGTGCAGGTCTCCGATTTGTTGGAGTGAAGTGGGGGATATACAGATTACGGGTCCGGAGATTATATAAGAAACTACCGAGAAGATCATCCAAATTCAACAACGGTTGAAAACCGCCCAAAGTCGACAAAAGAGCTACGCTGACATTAAAAGAAAAGATATAGAATTTGAAATTGGAGAGATGGTCATGCTTAAAGTTGCACCTTGGAAAGGCGTTGTTCGATTTGGTAAACGAGGGAAATTAAATCCAAGGTATATTGGACCATTCAAGATTATTGATCGTGTCGGACCAGTAGCTTACCGACTTGAGTTACCTCAACAACTCGCGGCTGTACATAACACTTTTCACGTCTCGAATTTGAAGAAATGTTTTGCTAAAGAATATCTCACTATTTCGTTAGATGAAATCCAAATCAACGAAAAACTTCAATTCATCGAAGAACCCGTCGAAATAATGGATCGTGAGGTTAAAAGACTTAAGCAAAACAAGATACCAATTGTTAAGGTTCGATGGAATGCTCGTAGAGGACCCGAGTTCACCTGGGAGCGTGAAGATCAGATGAAGAAGAAATACCCGCATCTATTTCCAGAAGATTCGTCAACACCTTCAACAGCTTAAAATTTCGGGACGAAATTTATTTAACGGGTAGGTACTGTAGTGACCAGAACTTTTCCATGTATATATATATTAATTGAGATTGATATTTACATGTTTAAATATTTCCAACATGTTAAGCAATCAAACTTGTTAAGACTTGATTAATTGAAATATGTTTCATATAGACAATTGACCACCCAAGTTGACCAGTAATTCACGAACGTTAAAACTTGTAAAAACTATATGATGACATATATATGGATATATATATATAGTTAACATGATACTATGATAAGTAAACATATCATTAAGTATATTAACAATGAACTACATATGTAAAAACAAGACTACTAACTTAATGATTTTTAAACGAGACATATATGTAACGATTATCGTTGTAAAGACATTTAATGTATATATATCATATTAAGAGATATTCTTACATGATAATATCATGATAATATAATAATTTAAAATCTCATTTGATATTATAAACATTGGGTTAACAACATTTAACAAGATCGTTAACCTAAAGGTTTCAAAACAACACGTAACGACTAACGATGACTTAACGACTCAGTTAAAATGTATATACATGTAGTGTTTTAATATGTATTTATACACTTTTGAAAGACTTCAATACACTTATCAAAATACTTCTACTTAACAAAAATTCTTACAATTACATCCTCGTTCAGTTTCATCAACAATTCTACTCGTATGCACCCGTATTTGTACTCGTACAATACACAGCTTTTAGATGTATGTGCTATTGGTATATACACTCCAATGATCAGCTCTTAGAAGCCCATGTGAGTCACCTAACACATGTGGGAACCATCATTTGGCAACTAGCATGAAATATCTCATAAAATTACAAAAATATGAGTAATCATTCATGACTTATTTACATGAAAACAAAATAACATATCCTTTATATCTAATCCATACACCAACGACCAAAAACACCTACAAACACTTTCATTATTCAATTTTCTTCATCTAATTGATCTCTCTCAAGTTCTATCTTCAAGTTCTAAGTGTTCTTCATAAATTCTACAAGTTCTAGTTACATAAAATCAAGAATACTTTCAAGTTTGCTAGCTCACTTCCAATCTTGTAAGGTGATCATCCAACCTCAAGAAATCTTTGTTTCTTACAGTAGGTTATCATTCTAATACAAGGTAATAATCATATTCAAACTTTGATTCAATTTCTATAACTATAACAATCTTATTTCAAGTGATGATCTTATTTGAACTTGTTTTCGTGTCATGATTCTGCTTCAAGAACTTCGAGCCATCCAAGGATCCGTTGAAGCTAGATCCATTTTTCTCTTTTCCAATATGTTTATCCAAAGAACTTAAGGTAGTAATGATGTTCATAACATCATTCGATTCATACATATAAAGCTATCTTATTCGAAGGTTTAAACTTGTAATCACTAGAACATAGTTTAGTTAATTCTAAACTTGTTCGCAAACAAAAGTTAATCCTTCTAACTTGATTTTTAAAATAAACTAAACACATGTTATATATCTATATGATATGCTAACTTAATGATTTAAACCTGGAAATACGAAAAACACCGTAAAACCGGATTTACGCCGTCGTAGTAACACCGCAGGCTGTTTTGGGTTAGTTAATTAAAAACTATGATAAACTTTGATTTAAAAGTTGTTATTCTGAGAAAATGATTTTTATTATAAACATGAAACTATATCCAAAAATTATGGTTAAACTCAAAGTGGAAGTATGTTTTCTAAAATGGTCATCTAGACGTCGTTCTTTCGACTGAAATGACTACCTTTACAAAAACGACTTGTAACTTATTTTTCCGACTATAAACCTATACTTTTTCTGTTTAGATTCATAATATAGAGTTCAATATGAAACTATAGCAATTTGATTCACTCAAAACGGATTTAAAATGAAGAAGTTATGGGTAAAACAAGATTGGATAATTTTTCTCATTTTAGCTACGTGAAAATTGGTAACAAATCTATTCCAACCATAACTTAATCAACTTGTATTGTATATTATGTAATCTTGAGATACCATAGACACGTATACAATGTTTCGACCTATCATGTCGACACATCTATATATATTTCGGAACAACCATAGACACTCTATATGTGAATGTTGGAGTTAGCTATACAGGGTTGAGGTTAATTCTAAAATATATATAGTTTGAGTTGTGATCAATACTGAGATACGTATACACTGGGTCGTGGATTGATTCAAGATAATATTTATCGATTTATTTCTGTACATCTAACTGTGGACAACTAGTTGTAGGTTACTAACGAGGACAGCTGACTTAATAAACTTAAAACATCAAAATATATTAAAAGTGTTGTAAATATATTTTGAACATACTTTGATATATATGTATATATTATTATAGGTTCGTGAATCAACCAGTGGCCAAGTCTTACTTCCCGACGAAGTAAAAATCTGTGAAAGTGAGTTATAGTCCCACTTTTAAAATTTAATATTTTTGGGATGAGAATACATGCAGGTTTTATAAATGATTTACAAAATAGACACAAGTACGTGAAACTACATTCTATGGTTGAATTATCAAAATCGAATATGCCCCTTTTTATTAAGTCTGGTAATCTAAGAATTAGGGAACATACACCCTAATTGACGCGAATCCTAAAGATAGATCTATTGGGCCTAACAAACCCCATCCAAAGTACCGGATGCTTTAGTACTTCGAAATTTATATCATATCCGAAGGGTGTCCCGGAATGATGGGGATATTCTTATATATGCATCTTGTTAATGTCGGTTACCAGGTGTTCACCATATGAATGATTTTTATCTCTATGTATGGGATGTGTATTGAAATATGAAATCTTGTGGTCTATTATTATGATTTGATATATATAGGTTAAACCTATAACTCACCAAGATTTTTGTTGACGTTTTAAGCATGTTTATTCTCAGGTGATTATTAAGAGCTTCCGCTGTCGCATACTTAAATAAGGACGAGATTTGGAGTCCATGCTTGTATGATATTGTGTAAAAACTGCATTCAAGAAACTTATTTTGTTGTAACATATTTGTATTGTAAAACATTATGTAATGGTCGTGTGTAAACAGGATATTTTAGATTATCATTATTTGATAATCTACGTAAAGCTTTTTAAACCTTTATTGATGAAATAAAGGTTATGGTTTGTTTTAAAATGAATGCAGTCTTTGAAAAACGTCTCATATAGAGGTCAAAACCTCGCAACGAAATCAATTAATATGGAACGTTTTTAATCAATAAGAACGGGACATTTCACATTAAGCAGTTTTATATTAATGAATTGATATATAGTTGGTATGATCGTTTTCATTTATATCAATGTGTTCTATATTAGCATGTTTAATCCATGAATAATTGTTGATTATTCAAAATCTCCATAATCGGTCATGTTATGGGAATAACATGAATTAAGATTAATGTGAAATTTTGGTTATATTCATTGATGATGAATAGTTAACTTGTTGAGACCAAAATTCATATGTATTCATTGATGATGAATATTGGAATGACCCAACCATGAGATGTCACTACATGGATCGTAGTCAGTAGTGAATCTTTTAGTGATTATGTCTTTGTGTCCTTAAACTTGAGATGCACGCCCGTCTTGATGAGTGTAGCATTGTACTTTGATATGGTTAAACGTTGTCCTGAATAAGGCTGTTATAAAGGCCATTATTGGGTATAATGTAAAGCTCGTGATAGACACGTGTATGCAATATAGGATTTGTTCCTCTAAAATGTTTGGAGTTAGATACTTTTTGAGCTCCTCGATGAATGAATAAGATATTTGTGTGGCCGCACCCAGATGTAATTAAGATGATACTTAATTAATTTGGTGATCTAATTCAGTTCTAAGATCGAGAAACAAAATTGTTAAACAAATGAGAATGACCGATGATCCATATCTCAAGTTTAACTAAAGTATCTGAAACAAAATGACGAATGACATTTAAAACTTACCATAAACAGTTTCGAGAAACTACCCTCACATGAATCTGGGGACAATGACGTGTTGCTAGACGCTTACCATTGTTTGTATAGTTACTTGGTGTTGTGCCATGCACTGTAGGATTAATGTGCAAGGTACAACATATAACTATATGGCCAACTTCATTTGAGGCTTCGGAGTCACACACAAATACACCGAGACGTATAGTAAATCGAAATTAATTCATTTACTATTTATATGAATAGTAAATGAAATGAAATTAATTAATTTACTATTAACATGAAAGAGACTTGATAGAAATTATTAATTATAAGTTACATAACAGACCCTTAAAGTATTTGAGAAATACGACTTTTTAAAACCAAATCAATGATATTATAGACAAAGAAATCGAAAACAATATATTCTTTTGATTTGCTTTTTGCTACCAAACAAACAGAGTATATATATATATATATATATATATATATATATATATATATATATATATATATATATATATATATATATATATATATATATATATATATATATGATCGTTGAGTTATGAGATCAGTAAGAGAGAAGAGAGAAAAAAATAACATATTTGTTTTGCTTTCCTTTGATAAATCTCAACATACAGAATATTATCGATTAATGTATTAATATAATTGGATTATATTAATACGATATTTGAGTTTGGACTAGCATCCATTGAAGGTCGTTTGAAGTGTAGTGTGGACTATCCTAAGAGACGGTCATATTTTTGATCGTAGATTTCTCTCCTTTAATCAGTTTCTTCAAGAAAGGTATATCGTTTACTCACTTTGTGAATTACATATTTTGACAATTATTAGTGGTGTAATTGGATCATTGGGATAAATTAATCGTGTGCATGTTTCATTAAATATATGAATATATAATCTTGTAAATGTTTTTATGAAATAATAAAAGATTATTATTTTAACTATCCGCTGCGTTAATCTGAAATTGGTATAAGTACACACGGTTTTCCATCAGACACTACTAGTTAGGGTCACTTACATTCGGTGGCAGAACTAAGATCTTACATATAATAATAATAATAATAATAATAATAATAATAATAATAATAATAATAATAATAATAATAATAATAATAATAATAATAATAATAATAATAATAATAATAATAATAGGTTAGTATAACATTATAACGCTCACTATAAGTTAAATATCTAATCGATACGTACAAGAATTTTATTCATATTACTGATAGTCCAAACTATTAGGCAGTCGTTAAATTTTTTTTCTTAAAATTTACTAAAATTGTAGTGACTAACAAATTACCATATTAACTATTAGACAAAACTTATAAATAGTATCAGGGGTATTTTCGTCTTCTCACTTTTTTTCCCTTTTCCCTTCTTTCTTTCAAGTAACACCACCCAAGCCCCCACACTTTTTCCAAAAATTAAAATCGACCCCCAACACAGGGAGTTAACGCGTCAAATCAAAATTTTCATAAAATATCTTAAATAAACTCCACTCAAATATTCAACAGGTCATATCTTCTCGCTCGCAACGAGTTAAATTTTTCCGACACCATCTTTAAACTCGAAATAATTTTATGAACACAATGTCACTAACTATACGCAAAACGGACACTTTTAAAAAAACGCTAAATATTTAGGGTACTATTCATATATGTTGATTTTTCACTCGCAGGCTACGTAACTAAACACAATAAAATACATTAAAAATCGAACCCTCGGCGCGAAGCGAGGGTTTTTTTTTACAATATATATAACAGCCGGCACGAATGAACAGTACCTGCTACAGTACCCGCTACAGTAAAACTTTTTTTTTAAACAAACTTCGTTTAGTAGGCTCAAATTTTCTGACCCAACGAAGTGGGCCAACGGCCACTTCCTAGTTGAAAGTAAGGGCCGGAAATGAAAATAGTATCTAGAAAATACAAGTGACAGGGTCAGCGTTGTAGCAAAGAGTAAATATGGGGTAGGATTGAAAATTTATTTATTTATCCTACACACTACAGGAATGCAAAATGTTGTCCCATCAAACAAAAACGCCACCACCAATTTTTAAATAACTCCCCGAACTATGTTGAATTTACAAATTTTTCAGGGGTAAAAAGCATAAAATCATTACTTTATTAAACAAATTAAATAAACTCCACCCAAATTTTCAACGGGTAATATCTCCCTGCTCGCCGAGAATTAAATTTTCCTGACTTCACCGTTCAAATCGAAATAATTCTACGAACACAACGCAACTAGCTATGCGCGAAATGGACTGTTTTTAAAAACGTTAAATATTTCGGGATATTTTTATCATACATATACGTACACGTATAATAAACAACTTAAACTAACCACATCATATTGATGGTTCTGTTCCCTTTTTTATGCGATTTTCTTGCGTTAAAAACGTAGAGTCCTTAGGTATACTAGGTACTAACCACGTGTTTCTAAACATACCGGTAACATGTTTTTAATTTTGCAAATACATGACGCTACGTTAAATATGAATACCAGTGGCGAAGCCAGGATTTTTCGTCACTGGTGTCACTAAATTGCAGGCATACGGTACCATATCTAAAACTTGAACTTGCCATAGGAAAAACCTATGAATTATGAAACAAGTCTACGGTAGATTGTATAATGATATGAATCCAGTAGTTTTTTGTTTTTACGCTTTAACTTCTAAAATGGATTGTTTGTAATGTTTTTCACAAAGATAATAGACTACGATGATACTTTTTTTACAATTTTTTTTTTAGTATGCCTTGAGCCGCTATATATCAATAGCATAACAATTAAGTATAATTTACAAGTAAAAAACATTATAAAGTGTAAAATATTGAATTAATTTAAGCATAAAATTTAAAGAATTAATAAACCATACGTATTAATATACTAGATACTAGGTAGCTCAAAATAATAGAGTAACTAAGAAATTTAAACATTACTACCTTGACCACTTGAATGATTGAAACTAATAAGCACGAGATTTAAAAGGTTGGTCGAAATTAATAAGAAATTTAAGCTTGTTGGTTTGTGGATAACATAATAAAAGATACCTAAAAGTCAAAAGAAAAATGAAAGATTGTTTTGTTACATATTCTAGTCAATTGTTGGGCTTCAAGATATATATTCCAATTGGATTTAGAAGATTAGGTTGGGCTTCAGAGTAATAAATACATATGAGTACTAAAGTGAACTGGGCTTATGGGTAATCAAGTGGAGTGTAACTGGTGTCACCGTAAATATGGATGGTGTCACCTAACTAAAATATGAAACATTTACATGGTTGTGGAGTCAATTTTCTTATAATAATGTTGGGTTGAGTGGGTGCATTTGCCACCACAAGCCAACAAGTGGCTTCGCCTCTGGAATATGCAATCTTTAAATATGAATACGCAATCTGAAAGGCCCCGCCATATCGCGCGGGCCGGTATTTTTCTAGTTATTTGGCCAGCGACTTTTTTCTCCAAAGACGCAAAACTCCTTGTAAGGTTGTAACTTTTCATGAAGTTTGAGCTTCAATTTTTCTTTATTTCATTTTACACTAAATGGTCTTCTTATATCTCACTAGTAGCACGTGCTGCTAGTCACGCCCATTTAGATCTGCCCCTGCTTGCATTTGATGCGGTAAATTAGTTATCTGGATGTGATCCAACTAACTAGTCATCTTATCATTATATATAAAACTACGTATTTTGTGTATCTATAGTTTTTGTACTCCCTCCGTCACATATATATATATATATATATATATATATATATATATATATATATATATATATATATATATATATATATATATATATATATATATATATATATATATATATATATATATATATATAGTCTGCTATTTTTTTTTAACTGATTCTTTGACCGTTAAAAAAATATATACAACTCGTGATTAAATCAACTAGATATATATAATATATATTGTGAAAACATTTACGGAGTAATGTGATTTCTTGTGCCATAATATCAAACAAATAAATTAAAAGGAAAAGTAATGGAATTACTATATATACTACTAAGCAAAGTGAATGGTTCTCCCCTATTGGTCGGTCGCTATTTATCGATCGTTGCCGGCCACTATTCATTATTTTTTCCACTTTCACTTTATATATACTATATTCGCCGACCACTATTCATCAACGAGATTTTTTTTATTTTATTTCCCACTATTCATCATTTTAATTTTTTTTTCCCCGGGTACATGAATACATACACTCAATATTACACGGTTTAAAATATATAATATTTTCTAATTTTCTTTTTTTTAGTTAAATCGCTAGCACTTTTCAAACAGCAGCGCGCGAACCCCACCTTTCTTGTTACAATACAATAAGTGAAATGGTAGGGATCATACGTCCTATAAAATCTGTGAGGCATAAGCAATAATTTATGTAACTTGTGGGGGCAAATGGTGCAAGTAGAAAACAAAAGGTTATGACAGCAAATTTTGGAAGTTATAGTTGCTTACAAACAAATTCTATTACAGTGCAGGACCAGTGTTTCTTTCATTTGTTACTCTCTGAAGACAAAACTATTTCATTATTACTTTGTAGGTCCCTACTCTTCAGGATCCGTTGATTTTATGTTATCAACTTGGATATTTAATCATTGACTAATTCTTAGTAATCAACCTATAAATTACAATCACTCGCTAAATTCATTTTTTTTTTTGGTGTTATTGTGATTTTTTTAACGGTAATATCGACATCGATTACTCTCATTTTTCACACACACACACATACACACACACACGTGTTAGGAGTAAACTCAATTCACGACGTTGTTGGCAGTACCATCGAAGGTTGAGAAAACCCCCCCAGAGACCTTCCCAAATCGTATTGATGTTGGCAGTACCATCAAAGGTTAAAAACTCTCTGCTTGGAGTGAGAATCGAACCTTGGTTGGTAGTACCCCAAGTTGGATCTCATCCTTATACCACTCAAACCAAGCTTCCATGGTTTTTGGTGTTATTGTGATTGTTTTTTTCTTTTAAAAAAAATCTCCAGTAAGAATTTAGGTTCTACGACGATTTCCTTATGGTAAAATCAGCTTTATCTGTGTATATTTGATACAAGTACAAAGCTAAAGCTTCATTAGTGCAATTTCATACAGATCCTTTAATGGGTATGTACTTGATAAGTACATCATCGGCTCTTGTTTAGCTTATACAAGCATCGCTACAAGCAGTGTTATAAAAAACCCGATTACTCGCCGATTAATCTCCGATTAATTATTTTTAGGAGCAATCCGTTCCGATTTCCAAAAATTCGTTTAATTAAACGGTCAACGTCAATTGATGGATCAAAAACGAATTTGATAATCAAATTCAGTCAAAGTCAAAAATGACTAACATTTTAACATGAATTTAAACTAGAATTTTATAGTTTTAAAGCAAAATGAACAATTTTAGACAATTACGTTAAAAATTATTTTTATATTTATCTTTTTTTCTATAGTTACACATATAATTTTCAAAATTTAATATTTAAATGTATACATTGCAATCCGATTAATCCCCGAATTGCCGATTAATCCTTTCAAAGTCCCGACCGATTAATCCCCGAATAGCGAATTTTGCAACTTTGGCTACAAGTCTACAACTCGATCACCTCTTCACATATTCCAATAAAAAAAATTATGTATATACGTACCTACATAGAGCACTAGGTGTTCAAATCTATTTTTTAGTGTCTATTTCAATGTCTAAAATGACTTCGAAATTAACTTTCAGTTACATTGGTGAAGCTGTTCACGGTGTCCATTTTTTATTTTATTATTTTTAATACTTCTTTTTTAATTATTTATAAAATTAATAACAATAAATATATAAAATAAATAACTTTAATTAAATAAAAAAACTTTAAAAACTAGTACTTAAAAAAACACACAAACATACGATTAAAAATACTATTACTCCGAACCTCGAACCTTCTGAAATCTCTTCATCGCTTGTGATCCTCGCCTTACGCATCTCAATTATCTTCTTCTCCTCTTTATTCATATCAATCGAAAAGGTCCTCATTTCAACTTCACCGTTCTTTGAATGATAATACTGTTTTTCTCTTCGGTTATGGTATCATGGCTTTCCTTGACGGATAAATACAACGACTCACGAGATAATGCCGATGGTGTAGAATCACTCAATTTTTCCTTGGCTTTCTCGACTTACACAGTGGACGGGCCAAACGATCACGAACACACGTTTCTTCGTTTGGGTTTTGTACATCATCCTCATTCAAGTCAATGGATTGATTTTCCACTACACTCACAACCGGTTGTCGTCTCCTATTTCACGTACCAATTACAATTGGATCGGGATGTAACCATTTTGACTTGTTTTTCAATATTTTCCACGCCCTATAACTCGTGAAATTTTTCCCAGCCTCAATCCGAAACATTGTGTCACACCGATAATGAAAATCAAGATCATTCTCTCCACTCCTTCTTTCATTCTTTATACTTCTTTATACGATTTACAACATCGTTATATTTATTGCAATCAACATTCAACTTTTCATCACTTAGATGATAAAGCAACCTTTGGTCGCTTAAAAAGTGGGCTCCGCTTGTGATAGTCATCGAACACCATTTACTAAAATGTTTGTCCTAGAAAAATTATAAAATGTTGGTATATACTAACAATAATATATATAATATAAATGATTTATAATATATATATATATATATATATATATATATATATATATATATATATATATATATATACTAACAATAATATATATAATATAAATGATTTATAATATATATATATATATATATATATATATATATATATATATATATATATATATATATATATATATATATATATATATATATATATATATACTAGGTTTTGGAACCCGTGCGTTGCACGTTGGAATTCATATTATTTCTAAGATACCGTACTTATAATATTAGTAACATCACATGGAAACTTATAAAATTTTTGTCACATATCTGATATGAATTAAACATATTTAAAAATATAATTATACTTGGTGGAAATCATAATAATGTAACATAATTCAAATATTTCCAAAAAAAATATTATACGTACATAATAGTTCAAAGATATGATACGAATGAAATTTTTTTAAAACATTTCTTCAATTAAGTCTATAAGTGTTGCAAAACTTCTTTGTATACCACATTTTTTGTTGTGTTGGAAATTTTGTTATCCTTGTCTAAGATTAATATCTTGATTCCTTCGCGATTAGTAACCCGAGATAGTGCAACGTATAGGTGTCCATGACTAAACACCGGTTTTGAAAGAAATA
Source organism: Rutidosis leptorrhynchoides (assembly GCF_046630445.1). Classification (NCBI taxonomy): domain Eukaryota; kingdom Viridiplantae; phylum Streptophyta; class Magnoliopsida; order Asterales; family Asteraceae; genus Rutidosis; species Rutidosis leptorrhynchoides. The sequence continues at coordinate 1,126,815 of NC_092334.1, read as the reverse complement.
AACCGACACGCGATAGTGATTGTCCTTGACTTTTATTTATTGTCATTGCAAAGTAAACCAAAATTGGATATTGTCTTCTTTAGAATCTGAAAGGTATTCTCTTGTCCGTCGGTACGATAAGCATACGTGATAACGCTGTAATCTTCCCCACGTTTGAGCCTGTTAAAATTTTTGCTTTGATGATTTTTTCTCCTATGTGCACAATTTGTAAACGTGTACCGTTACACAAACCTCCTGCCTGATCTATATTTCTAAGTAACATAACTGGTACACCAATTTTGAGCCTCAGATTGTGCTTTAGTAAACCACCAACTTCAATGTTATTTAGGAAATCGGTAGTGTATAGTTCACTATTAAAGTCAGCGTCTCTCTGTGACGCACATATACTGTCTGAGCTCAAATATGACCTTTCTTCTCCGTCCAAACACATCATCATTCTATAATTAATGATGTTAACTACTTCATGAGTTGGAGCATGAATTGCACGTTGCTGATAATATTCTGGATTGCCAAGATTAAAAAGATAATCTGGATAAATAGTTGAGATGATCGAACCAATTGGATCATCAAGATCTGTTATCAAAAGATCTATTGGAATTTCAATATCAAAAACTCCGTCTTCAGATTCACCGACATCACCGTTGCCTATGTCAAGTATCCATTGAGCAAAACTTCTAGTATTTGCATCAGTTTCAATACCACATAATCTCATGTTAACTGTAAGCTTTAAAACAGTAACATAATCCCACAAATAGTAAGAATTTAGAGGTGCATCTACTATATCTTCTCTTTTGCCTTTTTGAATAACCGGTAATATTTGTCTAAAGTCACCACCAAACACAACTGTTTTACCCCCCAAATAGAGTATCCATACTGTCAAGATTGGATTGACGACATATATCACGTACAGAACGATCCAGTGCTTCAACGCATATCTTGTTAACCATCGGGGCCTTATCCCAAATAAACAGTTTTGTTCTCCGAATAAGCTCACCCAACTTGCTGCTTGTAGAAATAGAACAAAATGACTCATCTGTAGGATGAAGCGATATGTGAAAACGTGAATGCGCCGTCCGACCTCCAGATAATAGCAAAGCTGCTATCCCACTTGACGCAACATTTAAAACAATTTCTCCTTTTCTGCGCAATGCAGCTGAGAGTGTTTTTGTGATGACCCGGAAATTTCTGACCAAATTTAAACTTAATTTTTAACGTTTTCAACACGATAAGCAAAGTCTATGAAGTTGAATCTCAAAATTTTGAACTATTCAAATACCCTTCGATTGTTCTCAACGATTCGCGAACAATTATATGTAAATAGATACATATATATACTATAACTTGAAAACGTAACAAAGTGTTATGAAAATGATACTGTGCATTAACCTTTTTGGTTTGATTATCTGATTGATATTTAGATAAGTTAACTAAAATGTTTAATATGAACAGTAAAACACCAATTTGCTACAGTATTTTCGAATTGCTACAGTACCCGAAAAGCTACAGTGTTTTCAAAAATCACTATTTGCTACAGTAAAAAACTTTGCTACAGTAACTTTGCTACAGTAAAACACTATTTTAAAATGAAAATGTATATATGTATATGTATATACTACGAGACAATGATTTATAGAAGTAAATGACCAAAACACTCGAAAGTTTAAGATATACTTTAAGTGGTACAGTTTATGGATAATTTAAGGCTATATTTTGACAAAGGTACGTGTCACGAAACGTAAAGTATTAGTTTTCTAAGTGTACGAAAATGCGTTCGAGAAACCGGAACCGGGACATAAGTCGAGTGACAACGTACGACTTATCGGAACAAAAATTACAAGTCCACTATGCACGTGAATTTAATATAATATATAATTAATTATATTATATTTATAATTAAATAATATGTCGACAAACAACGAGACAAAAATTTGTGAGCTGGATCCTCTAGCCATGCGATCGCATGGCCAAGGAGGCTAAACCCCATGCGATCGCATGGGGTACTGTTGCAGGCCACATCCTATAAAAAGCATCGAATTTCGGTTCAGTGTTACACCATCATTACTCCGTATATTATTTATTTTATTTAATTTATTATTATTATTATTATTATTATTATTATTATTATTATTATTATTATTATTATTAAGATTAATATTATTATTAATCCTATTATTATTAGTAGTATTAGTACATAAAATACTACGACGAGGCCAAGAGCGGGTCACTTTTGAAATGGGTTTTCGAGCGGGATAGAGCTAAGGAAATTATGGGTTATTGCTAAGGAGGTTATGGGTAATGTTCGGGGTTATATTTGTGAGTCAAACCTAGTGTTTATCATCTTCGTTGCGTCTACGTACTTTCCTGCAATACGAAATCACAATATTGATACGTAAGCATTCATATTTTATCTTTTATATATTAATTGTGTATCCATGTTTAGTGCGCGAGTATATATATATTTATACATGCTTGTATGCTAAATTTCGTTGTTAAACAGTTTATGATGAATCACGAATTAAATACATATGTTACTGGTAAAAGGTATATGATATGCATGTTTTTGGAAAGCTGGCGAAAAAACAATGACTTTTCATTTAGATATCGAATAGTTTCGATGAACGGATTAAGAGATATGATCAACTGAATTATGATTGATGTTAATTGAAATTGCTTTTGAATATGCAATTAAGATTTAAACAACTTATCTACGAGATTGATAAAATGGATTTTTAAATATTATCAACCGAGTAAATGAATCCTTATATAAGGCACGTCTCGTTTTGTTGAACTATTGTCAAAATTGACTTTTTGAAACGACTTTGGATAACTTTTGTATGTCAATCTCGAGCATTAAGATTATGATACACTATGACCTGACCTAGCTTGATAGACATTTATTGACCAACATATATTCTCTAGGTTGAGATCTATGGTTATCTGGTATTCCGAGTTTCGATCACATTTCGGTGAACAACTTTATGTGCTGCTAAGGTGAGTTTCATTTGCTCCCTTTTTAATTGCTTTTGCAATCTATATTTTTGGGCTGAGAATACATGCACTTTATTTTAAACACAATGGATACAAGTACATACTAAATTCTACACTGAGTTTGAACCAAAACTCCCTTAGCTTTGGTAACTAGTAACTGCCAGTTATAAGAACTGGTGGGCGCGAGTAGTAGTATATGGATCCATAGGGCTTGATATCCCCGTCCGAGCTAGAGCACTAGCCTTTTAACGGACGTATGCTATTTGAGAATCGTACACGTTGGTTTGCGTGTATTATTAAGATGATTATACAAAGGGTACGAATTATATATACGTTAAGTTTAGTTACCAGGGTGCTCACTTTTGTAGAATATTTTGATAAACATTTCTGGATGAAACAACTGAAATCTTGTGATCCACCTTTATGTACAGATTATGCAAAACATTAAAAATATGAACTCACCAACCTTTGTGTTGACACTTGTTAGCATGTTTATTCTCAGGTTCCCTAGAAGTCTTTCGCTGTTTGCTTATATGTTAGATAAGCTATGTGCATGGAGTCTTACATGGAATATTTTTCAAGAAAACGTTGCATTCACCAAATCATCACCATGTATCTTATTTTGACTGCATTTTCAACGGAAGTACCATTGTAAACTATTATTTACGGTGATTGTCTATATGTAGATATCATCAGATGTCGAAAACCTTTGATTTAAATATTTATTTATGGTGTGCCTTTTCAAAAGAATGCAATGTTTACAAAACGTATCATATAGAGGTCAAATACCTCGCAATGAAATCGATGAATGACGTGTTCGTCCATATGGATTTGGAGCGATCGTCACAGTAGGATAGCTCATCTATAATAAGATGGTTTTCTGAAATATTTCTTGTATGATTCGATGGGCATGGCATTGAACTAAAACTTCTCAATGAACTACTATTGCATTGAAGTAGTTTGTCAATCTCTTGTAAAGTCAAATCTTTTAATAGTTCAATCTCAATATGTGTCCTTGCAATCAATTAAATTTAATTTAATAATATACTCCATTATGACAATTGAAGTATAATATAATTTAAATTTCCTTACCTGTTCTGTAAGGATGAACGACATCCACCGACAAAAATCGAAATGTTTTCTCAAATACAACTTCAGGTCGACTCATAGTATTAGATAATAGTAATTGTGCAAATAATTTTCTGACGAAATGACCACCCTCCCCGAAAAACGCCTCTTGTATACCTTCTGTATACTCCTTATCATCATCCAATAAACCTAAATCGTAGTAGGCGTCTCTGTAGCTATTAAATACTGACCATTTACCGTGCGGATATCTTCATAGGAAGTTGGACCTTTAAACTTGTTGAGAAGTATTCTAAGAAAAAAAAAAGATCACCAGACGCTGGTGCCACATGAAGAATACGACCAATTGCACCGGTGTTTCTTTTACGCCTAATCTAACTTCGATTATATTTGTTCCAAATGAACTTTTTCGGGAATTCAACATAAGTCAATTCGCGTGCTTCTTGGTTAGAAGCGTTACAATTCATCCATTCGATGAACATTGACGTATTGACTGATGGCTTCTCTAATACCTCGTCATTTAATTCCTCTTCATCAAAAATAATTTGCTGTTGTCCCTCCAAATGGAACGGTAGTCTTATAATGCTGGGGTAATGATGATGTATATCGAACTTCATAATCCTCCAAACGGCTTCACACGATGAAACATATCGACAACCGTAGTATTCTTGAATTTCATCAGTTTCTGAATTACATAGATGCGCTGTAATCCTATCATTACCTTTGTTGATATATTTGAACAAATAACTAATTGAAGCAACTTGGTTACACCACTCAAGATTTAGATGAGCTTGGTACCTTTTAAGGAGGTAAGGATTATAAGCTACCACACTTCTGTTATCCAATTCATGACCTTGTTTTGTTACCGTTCTTCCATCATCCCTTCTTCAGTAAATTGGATAACCGTCTTCATCAGTTTTGTTACATCTGAGAAAGGTTTTGGAAACCTTTTTGTACATTTTCTGTCTGAATCAGTGCACTAGCACGATGGATTCTTTTCACCGTGAGGACCGTGAATCATTAAATCTGACACAAGTTGATAAAGTTCTGATTCTTTGATTTCATCCGGTATTTCAGCACATATATTCTGATCTACATCTTTTGGTTGAGGCCACTTTGGATTACATGTGAAAGTTAAAAATAAGTTAGGATAGCCAAATACACGACAAAGTGCCATAGCATCACGATAATTCTCAATCATATATCTAACTCTCCCTGTGAATGACGAAGGAAGTTTTATCCTATTTCCCATCATACTATTTTCTGAAGTACTTGACGCCACTGAATTCAATAAGTTTGTGAATGTATCTGCTCTTAGAATATTCTGATTTTTCCTGATGTATGAGATTCTTTCGGCCTCAATCATAGTGTAAGCATCAACTACAAATTGTTGATACAACTTACGACCCAAGTGCACAAGTGTGGGAACAGCACGTTCTTGAAGTTTTTATGCAAAGAATTCACGTATAGTAACCCTCTTTTTCAATCTTGTGGAATGCTCATCGACATCACGATGCAGAATGTCTGTCCTGTACACATCTTCTGTATAAATAAACAGAAGTGGATATTGTAGGGCTAAATATTTGGTGTGAAGCTCAGAAATTCTTTTTAACCCTTCAATACGACTGTCTATTATAATATCCCTTTCGTCATACGAAGAAACATTGATATCACCTACAATAAGTGCTGCTACTTCGTCTACCGTTGGCATATTATAATTACATCCATCTTTGGTTCGTCTACCAATTAACTTAATTTTCATCTGCAAATTAGGTGTTTCTAGAAACCGGTCATGAGCCATCCGAAATGTCTTGACAAGAGGATTATGTTCATCGAGAACTTCCATTATTTGACGAATGAGATCCTCGTCTAGTGAATAGCGTGAAGACGAAGGCTTTGTTTTGTTTTTGCCACTGTTATGAATTCAACAAATCATAAATATGAATGTTAATATTCTCGTATATTAATTTACTACATTGTTTATTTGATGTTAAGCTATATGAATTACACGAATCATACCTGATTTCTTCTTTCCTGTTATTTGTTTCATTGACAGTATCATATATGTATAAATGTCCGAATCTTAGTTTTCGACCATCCGTTTGTAATAAACCTCCATATTGGTGACAATTTTGACCACGAATACAAAATGTATAAGGGCCACGACCTTTATTTACACGATCGTCCACCTTGCCACCCATCGAAGTAAATGCAAAAATCATGTTGTACTTGAAATGTCCCGTTCTTATTGATTAAAAACGTTCCATATTAATTGATTTCGTTGCGAGGTTTTGACCTCTATATGAGACGTTTTTCAAAGCCTGCATTCATTTTTAAAACAAACCATAACCTTTATTTTATAAATAAAGGTTTAATAAGCTTTACGTAGATTATCAAATAATGATAATCTAAAATATCCTGTTTACACACGACCATTACATAATGGTTTACAATACAAATATGTTACATCGAAATCAGTTTCTTGAATGCAGTTTTTACACAATATCATACAAACATGGACTCCAAATCTTGTCCTTATTTTAGTATGCAACAGCGGAAGCTCTTAATATTCACCTGAGAATAAACATGCTTTAAACGTCAACAAAAATGTTGGTGAGTTATAGGTTTAACCTATATATATCAAATCGTAACAATAGACCACAAGATTTCATATTTCAATACACATCCCATACATAGAGATAAAAATCATTCATATGGTGAACACCTGGTAACCGACAATAACAAGATGCATATATAAGAATATCCCCATCATTCCGGGACACCCTTCGGATATGATATAAATTTCGAAGTACTAAAGCATCCGGTACTTTGGATGGGGTTTGTTAGGCCCAATAGATCTATCTTTAGGATTCGCGTCAATTAGGGTGTCTGTTCCCTAATTCTTAGATTACCAGACTTAATAAAAAGGGGCATATTCGATTTCGATAATTCAACCATAGAATGTAGTTTCACGTACTTGTGTCTATTTTGTAAATCATTTATAAAACCTGCATGTATTCTCATCCCAAAAATATTAGATTTTAAAAGTGGGACTATAACTCACTTTCACAGATTTTTACTTCGTCGGGAAGTAAGACTTGGCCACTGGTTGATTCACGAACCTATAACAATATATACATATATATCAAAGTATGTTCAAAATATATTTACAACACTTTTAATATATTTTGATGTTTTAAGTTTATTAAGTCAGCTGTCCTCGTTAGTAACCTACAACTAGTTGTCCACAGTTAGATGTACAGAAATAAATCGATAAATATTATCTTGAATCAATCCACGACCCAGTGTATACGTATCTCAGTATTGATCACAACTCAAACTATATATATTTTGGAATCAACCTCAACCCTGTATAGCTAACTCCAACATTCACATATAGAGTGTCTATGGTTGTTCCGAAATATATATAGATGTGTCGACATGATAGGTCGAAACATTGTATACGTGTCTATGGTATCTCAAGATTACATAATATACAATACAAGTTGATTAAGTTATGGTTGGAATAGATTTGTTACCAATTTTCACGTAGCTAAAATGAGAAAAATTATCCAATCTTGTTTTACCCATAACTTCTTCATTTTAAATCCGTTTTGAGTGAATCAAATTGCTATGGTTTCATATTGAACTCTATTTTATGAATCTAAACAGAAAAATTATAGGTTTATAGTCGGAAAAATAAGTTACAAGTCGTTTTTGTAAAGGTAGTCATTTCAGTCGAAAGAACGACGTCTAGATGACCATTTTAGAAAACATACTTCCACTTTGAGTTTAACCATAATTTTTGGATATAGTTTCATGTTCATAATAAAAATCATTTTCTCAGAATAACAACTTTTAAATAAAAGTTTATCATAGTTTTTAATTAACTAACCCAAAACAGCCCGCGGTGTTACTACGACGGCGTAAATCCGGTTTTACGGTGTTTTTCGTGTTTCCAGGTTTTAAGTCATTAAGTTAGCATATCATATAGATATAGAACATGTGTTTAGTTGATTTTAAAAGTCAAGTTAGAAGGATTAACTTTTGTTTGCGAACAAGTTTAGAATTAACTAAACTATGTTCTAGTGATTACAAGTTTAAACCTTCGAATAAGATAGCTTTATATGTATGAATCGAATGATGTTATGAACATTATTACTACCTTAATTTCCTTGGATAAACCTACTGGAAAAGAGAAAAATGGATCTAGCTTCAATGGATCCTTGGATGGCTCGAAGTTCTTGAAGCAGAATCATGACACGAAAACAAGTTCAAGTAAGATCATCACTTGAAATAAGATTGTTATAGTTATAGAAATTGAACCAAAGTTTGAATATGATTATTACCTTGTATTAGAATGATAAACTACTGTAAGAAACAAAGATTTCTTGAGGTTGGATGATCACCTTACAAGATTGGAAGTGAGCTAGCAAACTTGAAAGTATTCTTGATTTTATGAAACTAGAACTTTTGGAATTTATGAAGAACACTTAGAACTTGAAGATAGAACTTGAGAGAGATCAATTAGATGAAGAAAATTGAAGAATGAAAGTGTTTGTAGGTGTTTTTGGTCGTTGGTGTATGGATTAGATATAAAGGATATGTAATTTTGTTTTCATGTAAATAAGTCATGAATGATTACTCATATTTTTGTAATTTTATGAGATATTTCATGCTAGTTGCCAAATGATGGTTCCCACATGTGTTAGGTGACTCACATGGGCTGCTAAGAGCTGATCATTGGAGTGTATATACCAATAGTACATACATCTAAAAGCTGTGTATTGTACGAGTACGAATACGGGTGCATACGAGTAGAATTGTTGATGAAACTGAACGAGGATGTAATTGTAAGCATTTTTGTTAAGTAGAAGTATTTTGATAAGTGTATTGAAGTCTTTCAAAAGTGTATAAATACATATTAAAACACTACATGTATATACATTTTAACTGAGTCGTTAAGTCATCGTTAGTCGTTACATGTAAGTGTTGTTTTGAAACCTTTAGGTTAACGATCTTGTTAAATGTTGTTAACCCAATGTTTATAATATCAAATGAGATTTTAAATTATTATATTATCATGATATTATCATGTATGAATATCTCTTAATATGATATATATACATTAAATGTCTTTACAACAATAATCGTTACATATATGTCCCGTTTAAAAATCATTAAGTTAGTAGTCTTGTTTTTACATATGTAGTTCATTGTTAATATACTTTATGATATGTTTTCTTATCATAGTATCATGTTAACTATATATATATATATATCCATATATATGTCATCATATAGTTTTTACAAGTTTTAACGTTCGTGAATCACCGATCAACTTAGGTGGTCAATTGTCTATATGAAACATATTTCAATTAATCAAGTCTTAACAAGTTTGATTGCTTAACATGTTGGAAACATTTAATCATGTAAACATCAATCTCAATTAATATATATAAACATGGAAAAGTTCGGGTCACTACAGTACCTACCCGTTAAATAAATTTCGTCCCGAAATTTTAAGCTATTGAAGGTGTTGACGAATCTTCTGGAAATAGATGCGGGTATTTCTTCTTCATCTGATCTTCACGCTCCCAGGTGAACTCGGGTCCTCTACGAGCATTCCATCGAACCTTAACAATTGGTATCTTGTTTTGCTTAAGTCTTTTAACCTCACGATCCATTATTTCGACGGGTTCTTCGATGAATTGGAGTTTTTCGTTGATTTGGATTTCATCTAACGGAATAGTGAGATCTTCTTTAGCAAAACATTTCTTCAAATTCGAGACGTGGAAAGTGTTATGTACAGCCGCGAGTTGTTGAGGTAACTCAAGTCGGTAAGCTACTGGTCCGACACGATCAATAATCTTGAATGGTCCAATATACCTTGGATTTAATTTCCCTCGTTTACCAAATCGAACAACGCCTTTCCAAGGTGAAACTTTAAGCATGACCATCTCTCCAATTTCAAATTCTATATCTTTTCTTTTAATGTCAGCGTAGCTCTTTTGTCGACTTTGGGCGGTTTTCAACCGTTGTTGAATTTGGATGATCTTCTCGGTAGTTTCTTGTATAATCTCCGGACCCGTAATCTGTCTATCCCCCACCTCACTCCAACAAATCGGAGACCTGCACTTTCTACCATAAAGTGCTTCAAAAGGCGCCATCTCAATGCTTGAATGGTAGCTGTTGTTGTAGGAAAATTCTGCTAACGGTAGATGTCGATCCCAACTGTTTCCGAAATCAATAACACATGCTCGTAGCATGTCTTCAAGCGTTTGTATCGTCCTTTCGCTCTGCCCATCAGTTTGTGGATGATAGGCAGTACTCATGTCTAGACGAGTTCCTAATGCTTGCTGTAATGTCTGCCAGAATCTTGAAATAAATCTGCCATCCCTATCAGAGATAATAGAGATTGGTATTCCATGTCTGGAGACGACTTCCTTCAAATACAGTCGTGCTAACTTCTCCATCTTGTCATCTTCTCTTATTGGTAGGAAGTGTGCTGATTTGGTGAGACGATCAACTATTACCCAAATAGTATCAAAACCACTTGCAGTCCTTGGCAATTTAGTGATGAAATCCATGGTAATGTTTTCCCATTTCCATTCCGGGATTTCGGGTTGTTGAAGTAGACCTGATGGTTTCTGATGCTCAGCTTTGACCTTAGAACACGTCAAACATTCTCCTACGTATTTAGCAACATCGGCTTTCATACCCGGCCACCAAAAATGTTTCTTGAGATCCTTGTACATCTTCCCCGTTCCAGGATGTATTGAGTATCTGGTTTTATGAGCTTCTCTAAGTACCATTTCTCTCATATCTCCAAATTTTGGTACCCAAATCCTTTCAGCCCTATACCGGGTTCCGTCTTCCTGAATATTAAGATGCTTCTCCGATCCTTTGGGTATTTCATCCTTTAAATTTCCCTCTTTTAAAACTCCTTGTTGCGCCTCCTTTATTTGAGTAGTAATGTTATTATGAATCATTATATTCATAGATTTTACTCGAATGGGTTCTCTATCCTTCCTGCTCAAGGCATCGGCTACCACATTTGCCTTCCCCGGGTGGTAACGAATCTCAAAATCGTAATCATTCAATAATTCAATCCACCTACGCTGCCTCATATTCAGTTGTTTCTGATTAAATATGTGTTGAAGACTTTTGTGGTCGGTATATATAATACTTTTGACCCCATATAAGTAGTGCCTCCAAGTCTTTAATGCAAAAACAACCGCGCCTAATTCCAAATCATGCGTCGTATAATTTTGTTCGTGAATCTTCAATTGTCTAGACGCATAAGCAATCACCTTCGTTCGTTGCATTAATACACAACCGAGACCTTGCTTTGATGCGTCACAATAAATCACAAAATCATTATTCCCTTCAGGCAATGACAATATAGGTGCCGTAGTTAGCTTTTTCTTCAATAACTGAAACGCTTTCTCTTGTTCATCATTCCATTTAAATTTCTTCCCTTTATGCGTTAATGCAGTCAAGGGTTTTGCTATTCTGGAAAAGTCTTGGATGAACCTTCTGTAGTAACCAGCTAGTCCTAAAAACTGGCGTATGTGTTTCGGAGTTTTCGGGGTTTCCCACTTTTCAACAGTTTCTATCTTTGCCGGATCCACCTTAATACCTTCTTTGTTCACTATGTGACCGAGGAATTGAACTTCTTCCAACCAAAATGCACACTTTGAAAACTTAGCGTACAATTCTTCCTTCCTCAATACTTCTAACACCTTTCTCAAATGTTCACCGTGTTCTTGGTCATTCTTTGAGTAAATAAGTATGTCATCAATGAAAACAATGACAAACTTGTCAAGGTATGGTCCACACACTCGGTTCATAAGGTCCATGAACACAGCTGGTGCATTAGTTAAACCAAACGGCATGACCATAAACTCGTAATGACCGTAACGTGTTCTGAAAGCAGTCTTTGGAATATCATCTTCTTTCACCCGCATTTGATGATACCCGGAACGTAAGTCAATCTTTGAATAAACAGATGAGCCTTGTAGTTGATCAAATAAGTCGTCGATTCTCGGTAGTGGGTAGCGGTTCTTGATGGTAAGTTTGTTCAACTCTCGGTAGTCGATACACAACCTGAATGTACCATCTTTCTTCTTGACAAACAAAACAGGAGCTCCCCACGGTGATGTGCTTGGTCGAATGAAACCACGCTCTAAAAGTTCTTGTAATTGGCTTTGCAGTTCTTTCATCTCGCTGGGTGCGAGTCTGTAAGGAGCACGAGCTATCGGTGCAGCTCCTGGTACAAGATCTATTTGAAATTCAACGGATCGATGTGGGGGTAATCCCGGTAATTCTTTCGGAAATACATCGGGAAATTCTTTTGCAATGGGAACATCATTGATGCTCTTTTCTTCAGTTTGTACTTTCTCGACGTGTGCTAGAACAGCATAGCAACCTTTTCTTATTAGTTTTTGTGCCTTCAAATTACTAATAAGATGTAGCTTCGTGTTGCCCTTTTCTCCGTACACCATTAAGGGTTTTCCTTTTTCTCGTATAATGCGAATTGCATTTTTGTAACAAACGATCTCCGCTTTCACTTCTTTCAACCAGTCCATACCGATTATCACATCAAAACTCCCTAACTCTACTGGTATCAAATCAATCTTAAATGTTTCACTAACCAGTTTAATTTCTCGATTCCGACATATATTATCTGCTGAAATTAATTTACCATTTGCTAATTCGAGTAAAAATTTACTATCCAAAGGCGTCAATGGACAACTTAATTTAGCACAAAAATCTCTACTCATATAGCTTCTATCCGCACCCGAATCAAATAAAACGTAAGCAGATTTATTGTCAATAAGAAACGTACCCGTAACAAGCTCCGGGTCTTCCTGTGCCTCTACCGCATTAATATTGAAAACTCTTCCACGGCCTTGTCCATTCGTGTTCTCCTGGTTCGGGCAATTTCTAATAATGTGGCCTGGTTTTCCACATTTATAACAAACTACATTGGCATAACTTGCTCCGACACTACTTGCTCCGCCATTACTCGTTCCGACACCATTTGTTCCTTTCGTTCTATTAACCCCTGGTCCGTAGACCTCACACTTCGCCGCGCTATGACCATTTCTTTTACACTTGTTGCAAAATTTGGTGCAGAACCCCGAGTGATTCTTTTCACACCTTTGGCATAGTTGCTTCTGATTGTTGTTGTTGTTGCGGTTATTATTGTTGTAGTTGCTGTTGTTGTTGTTGTTGTTGTTGTTGGGCCGTTTGTTGTAGTTGCGATTGATGTTGCGATTGTTGGGATAATTGTTGCGATTATTGTTGTAATTGCTGTTGTTGTTGTATTGGTGATTCTTATCACCGTTTTCCTCCCACTTTCTTTTGACTTGCTTCACATTGGCCTCTTCAGCAGTCTGTTCTTTAATTCTTTCTTCAATCTGGTTCACTAGTTTGTGAGCCATTCTACATGCCTGTTGTATGGAGGCGGGCTCGTGTGAACTTATATCTTCTTGGATTCTTTCCGGTAATCCTTTCACAAACGCGTCGATCTTCTCTTCCTCATCTTCGAATGCTCCCGGACACAATAGGCACAATTCTGTGAATCGTCTTTCGTACGTGGTAATATCAAATCCTTGGGTTCGTAACCCTCTAAGTTCTGTCTTGAGCTTATTGACCTCGGTTCTGGGACGGTACTTCTCGTTCATCAAGTGCTTGAATGCTGACCACGGTAGTGCGTACGCATCATCTTGTCCCACTTGCTCTAGATAGGTATTCCACCATGTTAACGCAGAACCTGTGAAGGTATGCGTAGCGTACTTCACTTTGTACTCTTCAGTACACTTACTTATGGCAAACACCGATTCAACCTTCTCGGTCCACCGTTTCAATCCGATCGGTCCTTCGGTTCCATCAAATTCCAAAGGTTTGCAGGCAGTGAATTCTTTGTAGGTGCATCCTACACGATTTCCTGTACTGCTAGATCCAAGGTTATTGTTGGTATGTAGCGCAGCCTGTACTGCGGCTATGTTTGAAGCTAGAAAAGTACGGAATTCCTCTTCATTCATATTCACAGTGTGTCGAGTAGTCGGTGCCATTTCCTTCAAAATAGTTAAATGGAACAAGTTAATCATACAGAATATTAAGAGTAGTTAATAGTATTTCGTAGCATAATATGAACTCATTTATAAAAGCTTTTTCTTCATATTAGCGTTTTATAAGTTTAAATTCGGGTAGTACCTACCCGTTAAGTTCATACTTAGTAGCTAATATACAATTCAACTACTACAATTCTATATGAAAAACTGATTATAATAATATTTCTCGTTCAAACTTTTATACAATATTTTACAAACTTACAATACCGCTTATTTTACATAAAGCATGAAATATAGCACACAATAACTTTGATACAAGATAGTTGTGAAGACAATTCTAGCTAGTACACAAGTCGTTCAGCAAAGGCAATAAAGACACGTAATTCATACGTCCAGAAACAAGTCATGCATTCTGGTTTTACTAGGACTACTTCCCATCCTTGGTCTTGTGCAACATAACCGTTATGGCCGTTGATAAGACAGCGTGTTGTAACGTCATCAAAGGGACGAGGGTTACGTAATGTCCAACAGTCCCGTAATAATCTAAAAACCTCATTTCTTACCCCAATTACCGACTCCGTCACTTGTGGAAACGTTTTGTTTAATAGTTGTAGCCCGATGTTCTTGTTCTCACTTTGGTGAGAAGCGAACATTACTAATCCGTAAGCATAACATGCTTCTTTATGTTGCATGTTAGCCGCTTTTTCTAAATCACGAAGTCCAATATTCGGATATATTGAGTCAAAATAATTTCTTAACCCGTTGCGTAAAATAGCATTTGGGTTCCCCGCAATATATGCGTCAAAGTAAACACATCGTAACTTATGGGTTTCCCAATGTGATATCCCCCATCTTTCAAACGAAAGTCTCTTATAAACCAAGACATTCTTGGAACGTTCTTCGAATGTCTTACAAACTGATCTCGCCTTAAATAGTTGTGCCGAGGAATTCTGGCCGACCCTAGACAAGATTTCATCAATCATGTCTCCGGGTAGGTCTCTTAAAATATTGGGTTGTCTATCCATTTTGTGTTTTTAAACTGTAAAATAGACAAGAGTTAGATTCATAAAAAAAAATACTTATTAATACAAGCAATTTTTACATATATCATAAAGCATAAGAACACTATGTTACATATATTACACCACACGAATACAACTATCTTATTCCGACTCGCTCGTTTCTTCTTCTTCGGTTTTGGTTCGTTTTGCCAAGTTTCTAGGGATATATGATGTTCCCCTAATACGAGCCGTCGTTGTCCACATTGGTTTAGAAAAACCTGGTGGTTTAGAGGTTCCCGGGTCATTGTTACAACTTAAGAACTTCGGGGGTTGACGATACATATAAAGTTCATCGGGGTTGGAATTAGATTTCTCTATTTTTATGCCCTTTCCCTTATTATTTTCTTTTGCCTTTTTAAATTCAGTTGGGGTAATTTCTATAACATCATCGGAATTCTCGTCGGAATCCGATTCATCGGAGAATTGGTAATCCTCCCAATATTTTGCTTCCTTGGCGGAAACACCATTGACCATAATTAACTTTGGTCGGTTGGTTGAGGATTTTCTTTTACTTAACCGTTTTATTATTTCCCCCACCGGTTCTATTTCTTCATCCGGTTCCGATTCTTCTTCCGGTTCCGATTCTTCTTCCGGTTCCGACTCTTCTTCCGGTTCCTCTTCGGGAACTTGTGAATCAGTCCACAAATCATTCCAATTTACATTTGACTCTTCATTATTATTAGGTGAGTCAATGGGACTTGTTCTAGAGGTAGACATCTATCACATAATATCAAACACGTTAAGAGATTAATATATCACATAATATTCATATGTTAAAAATATATAGTTTCCAACAAAAATGTTAAGCAATCATTTTTAAAGAAAACACGGTCGAAGTCCAGACTCACTAATGCATCCTAACAAACTCGATAAGATACACTAATGCAAATTTTCTGGTTCTCTAAGACCAACGCTCGGATACCAACTGAAATGTCCCGTTCTTATTGATTAAAAACGTTCCATATTAATTGATTTCGTTGCGAGGTTTTGACCTCTATATGAGACGTTTTTCAAAGCCTGCATTCATTTTTAAAACAAACCATAACCTTTATTTTATAAATAAAGGTTTAATAAGCTTTACGTAGATTATCAAATAATGATAATCTAAAATATCCTGTTTACACACGACCATTACATAATGGTTTACAATACAAATATGTTACATCGAAATCAGTTTCTTGAATGCAGTTTTTACACAATATCATACAAACATGGACTCCAAATCTTGTCCTTATTTTAGTATGCAACAGCGGAAGCTCTTAATATTCACCTGAGAATAAACATGCTTTAAACGTCAACAAAAATGTTGGTGAGTTATAGGTTTAACCTATATATATCAAATCGTAACAATAGACCACAAGATTTCATATTTCAATACACATCCCATACATAGAGATAAAAATCATTCATATGGTGAACACCTGGTAACCGACAATAACAAGATGCATATATAAGAATATCCCCATCATTCCGGGACACCCTTCGGATATGATATAAATTTCGAAGTACTAAAGCATTCGGTACTTTGGATGGGGTTTGTTAGGCCCAATAGATCTATCTTTAGGATTCGCGTCAATTAGGGTGTCTGTTCCCTAATTCTTAGATTACCAGACTTAATAAAAAGGGGCATATTCGATTTCGATAATTCAACCATAGAATGTAGTTTCACGTACTTGTGTCTATTTTGTAAATCATTTATAAAACCTGCATGTATTCTCATCCCAAAAATATTAGATTTTAAAAGTGGGACTATAACTCACTTTCACAGATTTTTACTTCGTCGGGAAGTAAGACATGGCCACTGGTTGATTCACGAACCTATAACAATATATACATATATATCAAAGTATGTTCAAAATATATTTACAACACTTTTAATATATTTTGATGTTTTAAGTTTATTAAGTCAGCTGTCCTCGTTAGTAACCTACAACTAGTTGTCCACAGTTAGATGTACAGAAATAAATCGATAAATATTATCTTGAATCAATCCACGACCCAGTGTATACGTATCTCAGTATTGATCACAACTCAAACTATATATATTTTGGAATCAACCTCAACCCTGTATAGCTAACTCCAACATTCACATATAGAGTGTCTATGGTTGTTCCGAAATATATATAGATGTGTCGACATGATAGGTCGAAACATTGTATACATGTCTATGGTATCTCAAGATTACATAATATACAATACAAGTTGATTAAGTTATGGTTGGAATAGATTTGTTACCAATTTTCACGTAGCTAAAATGAGAAAAATTATCCAATCTTGTTTTACCCATAACTTCTTCATTTTAAATCCGTTTTGAGTGAATCAAATTGCTATGGTTTCATATTGAACTCTATTTTATGAATCTAAACAGAAAAATTATAGGTTTATAGTCGGAAAAATAAGTTACAAGTCATTTTTGTAAAGGTAGTCATTTCAGTCGAAAGAACGACGTCTAGATGACCATTTTAGAAAACATACTTCCACTTTGAGTTTAACCATAATTTTTGGATATAGTTTCATGTTCATAATAAAAATCATTTTCTCAGAATAACAACTTTTAAATAAAAGTTTATCATAGTTTTTAATTAACTAACCCAAAACAGCCCGCGGTGTTACTACGACGGCGTAAATCCGGTTTTACGGTGTTTTTCGTGTTTCCAGGTTTTAAGTCATTAAGTTAGAATATCATATAGATATAGAACATGTGTTTAGTTGATTTTAAAAGTCAAGTTAGAAGGATTAACTTTTGTTTGCGAACAAGTTTAGAATTAACTAAACTATGTTCTAGTGATTACAAGTTTAAACCTTCGAATAAGATAGCTTTATATGTATGAATCGAATGATGTTATGAACATTATTACTACCTTAATTTCCTTGGATAAACCTACTGGAAAAGAGAAAAATGGATCTAGCTTCAATGGATCCTTGGATGGCTCGAAGTTCTTGAAGCAGAATCATGACACGAAAACAAGTTCAAGTAAGATCATCACTTGAAATAAGATTGTTATAGTTATAGAAATTGAACCAAAGTTTGAATATGATTATTACCTTGTATTAGAATGATAACCTACTATAAGAAACAAAGATTTCTTGAGGTTGGATGATCACCTTACAAGATTGGAAGTGAGCTAGCAAACTTGAAAGTATTCTTGATTTTATGAAACTAGAACTTTTGGAATTTATGAAGAACACTTAGAACTTGAAGATAGAACTTGAGAGAGATCAATTAGATGAAGAAAATTGAAGAATGAAAGTGTTTGTAGGTGTTTTTGGTCGTTGGTGTATGGATTAGATATAAAGGATATGTAATTTTGTTTTCATGTAAATAAGTCATGAATGATTACTCATATTTTTGTAATTTTATGAGATATTTCATGCTAGTTGCCAAATGATGGTTCCCACATGTGTTAGGTGACTCACATGGGCTGCTAAGAGCTGATCATTGGAGTGTATATACCAATAGTACATACATCTAAAAGCTGTGTATTGTACGAGTACGAATACGGGTGCATACGAGTAGAATTGTTGATGAAACTGAACGAGGATGTAATTGTAAGCATTTTTGTTAAGTAGAAGTATTTTGATAAGTGTATTGAAGTCTTTCAAAAGTGTATAAATACATATTAAAACACTACATGTATATACATTTTAACTGAGTCGTTAAGTCATCGTTAGTCGTTACATGTAAGTGTTGTTTTGAAACCTTTAGGTTAACGATCTTGTTAAATGTTGTTAACCCAATGTTTATAATATCAAATGAGATTTTAAATTATTATATTATCATGATATTATCATGTATGAATATCTCTTAATATGATATATATACATTAAATGTCTTTACAACGATAATCGTTACATATATGTCTCGTTTAAAAATCATTAAGTTAGTAGTCTTGTTTTTACATATGTAGTTCATTGTTAATATACTTTATGATATGTTTTCTTATCATAGTATCATGTTAACTATATATATATATATCCATATATATGTCATCATATAGTTTTTACAAGTTTTAACGTTCGTGAATCACCGATCAACTTGGGTGGTCAATTGTCTATATGAAACATATTTCAATTAATCAAGTCTTAACAAGTTTGATTGCTTAACATGTTGGAAACATTTAATCATGTAAACATCAATCTCAATTAATATATATAAACATGGAAAAGTTCGGGTCACTACAGTACTGTCAAACATTCTCAATGAAATGTTGACTCTTGGGATGATTGTTAGTATATAGATCCCAAATTAGTTTAGGAGGAGGTTTGTTAAATTCGGGCAGCGTTATTTTACCTCTCAAACAACAAAGTGAGAATGCCTGGGAGAAACCGTATTTATTTTTCCTACTTTCGTCTCTTTATGCCATAATTTAGCACCACAAGTGGAACATATATAACTAAGATTGCCGTAATCAACATAGTCTGCCAAAAATAACAATTTATTGGTTTAATTTATAAAATATAACATAGTTGAACAAATTAAAAAAAGTTATAAGAACAACCCTTTGAAGTTCCTTTGAATGATTTATTTTGAAGATCATCATTGTTTGCTTAGTCAAGGTCAAAAGGTATCGGTGTAATATTTTCCTTCCAATGCTTGTTGTTTTGATTCCGCTTTGAACGTACTTGTAAAAATCTGACTTAAAAAAGTAAGTATGTAGATTTTGAAAATAACACAGGTTTGAATATTATATATGTCATAAATAATTACCTTTGGATACACTGTATGATGAAGTGTAACATTTGTCAGTATTATTAAGTGATTCCTTCGATATTCTAAGAGATGGTGTTAACGGTGCCGGAGTTGCAATGTTATATGAACATTCACCCGTTGTATTCGTCGTATGTTGAAATATATTTTCTTTCATCATACTTGATGTATATTGGGTTGTAGATGAAGTCACCACTTTTGATCGAGTTGTGTTGGTTATATCTGAATAAACAATTTATAAGATTTGAATTTAGAAATTCAGAATAAATATTATTTTCATATATGCACCATAGATTACAAAACTTTTGTTGTAATAAAATGAAACACCTGTTAGAATTGAACACGATGGCGAGGATAGTTGTCCAATTGCTGCTGTTGTACTTTGTTTTTTATGTTTCATCATAATATTACCAACGGTTGTCTTTGCCGTGGAAGAAATTTCTAAAAATAATAGACACGTATTAGTATTTAGATTTGATGTATAGTGAATATGACTAAATACTAAAATCTCAAAATATATGCCAAGAGTAACTTTCTATAAAATTCAGATTAACAAAAAGAGTAAGTAGTACCTGGATTTGATGCATTAACATCAAAGGAATCCTTCATCCTTGTAGGTTGTTTTCATTTATTTGTAATTGGTTCCGAAATATTTGTCTCATTTTTATTTGATTTATTTAAACGTGAAGATCTTCTGAAGTTATTATTCATGACAATATAGTTTGACCAAAATTATCTGTTAACTTAGGTTTTTGAAGATAATCAAGGATTATGTTTGTTATGATGCACAATTTCAAATTTCAAATTTGAAAATGAGATTATGGTTATTGACTAAATACCAACAGATAAAGAAATGTTTTGTGTTGTACTTGACTTTATTGGTAACAGGAATTTATATCCATAATGTGTAGGGATTAGAATATGGTATATTTGGTTTGAAAGTAATCACAATTTCTAATAAAGTGATAACTATTTTTATTAGTGTTTAGTAGTTTATTATACATTACTTAAGTCAATTGGTTAGTAACTATAGTGCTGTTAGTAATACAGTAATTGAAAAGACAAAAAATTAAGAAGAAGAAATGTGTCAACACTGATATCATAATATAAAGAGGCATTTATATTAATATTATAGGAGTAATTTTCATAGTTGTTACAAAAAAATTATTTTCCCATAATACTAACATAAATGTAATTTTAGGGGAAAAAAGAACACAAATCTAATTAAAACCATATTGATTTACAAAAAGCCTCAACTCATAAGCCCAAAAGCACGACATGCATTCTGGTTTCTTTAGTTGAAACCCATTTCTTTTTGGTAAATAACCATTGTGGCCGGATATAGGTCACCTCGTTTCCCCATCCGCAAAAGGATGGTGGTTCATTCTCCAGGTTTGATGTATAAAGTCATAAACCTTTGTTCTCACAGCAACCACATCATCCGGTATCGGTGGGAATGTCTGATTAAGAATTTTTAAACCGATTTCCTTTTCATTTACATCGTGAGAAGCAAACATAACAAAACCATAAACATAAACAGCCTCTACTAATTGGCAGTTTGATGCTTGTTTTAAATAACGGAGGCCATCTTGGGTGTATTTTCCATCAAAATAAAATGACAAACCCCCTGCGAAAAATCGCATTAGGGTTTTTATTTACCAAACAACGATGGTAAAGATAAATCATTTGAGGGATACCCCAAGATCCTACAGGTAAACGATCAAAGGAAAGCCTTTGATAAACCAATGGATGCTGGGCTTGCTTATAAAAGGCTTTGCAAACCAATCGAGCAACACCCAACTGAGTCGAAGAATTTTGTCCGACTCTTGATAATATTTCACCAAGCAAATCATAAGGAAGAAGATCGACAATATTGTTGATCTTATTCATTTTAATTTTTTTCATTATTTTTTAAAAAATATAAAATCTGGAAAATAAAGTTGAAGTTTTTTTGAATGGTGTGTACTTGAGACCTTGACCTTCTGTAGAAGCAGAAAGTATTATCAGAATGATGATATTTTAGCCGCCTGAAAAGTAAGCCTTGAAAGTTGTTTTTTGGGGTTAATGATGCGACGTGATATGGGAACACGTGTGCAGTTAAATGATTATATGGTTACTTCCTCAAACATCTTTCAAATACTTTTATAAAAAAAAACCCCAATATGGAAAGTATATTTGTAATTTTATTTTTTTATTTGAAAATCAAACATTTTTTACATAAGTTTTTAGTTTGATTTTAAAATTGAATAAAAAAGGAAATTCGAATATTTAACACTTTTAGAAAAGATTTGACTTAACATAGTTGGAGAAATGGATTCTAGAATATTCTTTTGAATTACATATATTTGTTGTATTATTTACAAAAAGAATTAAATTTTTTTGTTTTTAAATAGATATCTTTGTGTAAAGTAGACACTTATTAGGTATTGTAGAACATGAAAGTAGTTGAAAATGATGCAAGTTTTAGTATGAAAATGATGGGTTTAAAGTAGTTTTTGAGCTAATAAATTGACATGGTATGTCAACACTTGTCCAATGGTATGATGATAAAATTAAAAAAAAAACATATAGTTGTAAAATATCATATAATAATTTTATATAAAGAGACATTTTAGGAATTAAGACTCAAAAAAGGTCCTATTTTCTAAACATATTATATATTTCATTATTTAACAATTAATTATTTTAGATGGAACATTTATACTAATATCAATTAAACATATTATAACAGTTTAATTGATACCAAATTTGAAGGAAAAATGAAACATTTATACTAATATCCTTCTGAAAATTTATAATAATAATAGATGAGTAATTTTGATACAAAATAACAAAAGATTTTTCACATAATAATAACATAAATTTAATTATACCTAAATCGATTTATAATCAAACCTAACTTATAAGTCCAAAAACATGACATACACTCGGGTATGGTGAGTTCAAAGCCATGAACATATGGGAAATAACCTACGTGACCGAATATAGGGCAAGTGGTTGCCAAGTCAGCAAAAGGATGGAGGTTCCTTCGCCATAATTGCTGTAACAAACCATAAACATCCATTCTGACATAAACCACCAAATCCGGCAGTGGTGGAAATCTTGCATTAAGTATTTTTAAACCCTTATGTTTTTCCTCCAAATCATGAGATGAAAACATGATAAAACCATAAACATAAACTACCTAATTCAGCCCATTGTTTGAAGCTTCTTCTAAATAACGAAGCCCTAAGTCTGTGTTTACTCCTTCGAAATAACTTATCAAACCCAATCGAAAAATAGCATTAGGGTTTTTATTTATCACACACCAATGGAGAAGATAGACCATTTCCAGGATACCCTAAGCTAAGATAGGCCATCGATCTAAGGAGAGCCTTCGATAAACCAAATAATGTTCGGATTGCTTAAGAAAGTCTTTGCAAACCAATCTGGCCACAGACAAGTGAACTGATGATTGTTGACCGACTCTTGACAATATTTCACCAAGTATGTCATTAGGAAGAACATCTGGAATATTCTTTGAAAGTTGATCCATTTTTGTATTATTGGAAAAAAGTAAAAAAAGGATGAAAAATGAAGTTGATGTTTACGTATTTGAAAGATGCAAGTTGCTTTCTGACAAGTAAGGGTTTAAAGTAGATTTTGGGGGCTACTGAATCGAGTTGGTAGGTTAATACGTATGTACAACAATAAATGCTCAATAATTAATTACTTTAATTTCCTTCTAAATTTAATTTTATAAAGGAAAATGGAAAGTCACATTTTAATTAAAATGGTAGTGTGTTACGTTTATAAAAAGAGGTAAATCCTAATAAAAACCTCAAAACAAAAAACATCAACACAAAACACAATAAAATTTAAAGAACATAAATTAGATTGTTATCCATATCATGGTGGATATGGAGGAGAAATAGTGCAGAGATAACATAATTATATAGTTTACATGCCACTGGAATTCCATAGAAGAAACCCAAAAATAACTGTTAACAAAAGTATGTTGTTTAAATCATGAATCGGATGAGCGTAAACGTTTCGGACGATCAGAGAATTTAACCTTGGTTGTTGAAGACTTAACAGATGGTGGAGATTTTATTCCTTCTTGTTTGATTTTTTTGAGAGGTGGGCTGAAACAGGTATCATGACTGAGATCAACGGTCTGACTTCCTAAAGCATTTGAGGCACACTACAAAAGTAAATTATAAGTTGTTATCAAAATAATAATTATTAAAAATGACCGTGATATGAAAAAAATTTAGAACTGAGTATTATATAATGTATTCATACATTCCCAACTGAAGTAAGTTTCTCAGATGATTCTTCAATCTCAACATCTTCAAAAACCACGTGTTGATCGACCTTAGTGATATTAAAGATAGGTTAACAAACTATTGATATCTTAGATATCACATAAATAGCAAGTTAAAATGAATAACAATACCAAAAAAGAAAAGACAATGAGTGCGTATAAAACAACTTATATATTGAATAAAGTTACAAAATCATGTAACAGTATTAGATGTTACCTTGAAACTCTCATAGAGTTCGAAAAATGTTGGGTCATCGGTCGCATCTTTAACAGTGTAGTTTTGAATTCCACGTTCTTTGTTATAAGCACCCACATCTATCTTAAACAAAAGGGTCATTTGTAAAAGAAGTTCCAGCTCTTCAGGATAATCATCATCTTCAGACAACGTCTTCATTAACTCATAAGACGATTGGGTAAGGAACTTCTTCACCACAGATTCGAAAACAGTGAAAGACGCTGTGCCGGTTTGATTTTCTACACGAATCGGCACTTTAAACCTGTTATGTAAAAATTTAAAGACAGACAAAGTATGATTAGAGAGATAAACTAATATTTTGTAAATCTATTTAGAATGTTTTGTAATTCACCTCACTACCACGTCCGACTTCTTGATACAACCGTAACACTTTCGTTCCAAGTTTAAAAGTTGATCAACGTCCAAGGTAAGATCACAGTTGAGGATAACAGGTTTAGTACTCTTGTTACACTTCTTGCAGGCAATGTAGTACCAAGTGTCATCGGGAAGAATGGTATTGATTGTGGCCTGAATAATATAAATGCCTTCCTACAATAATTTTAACAACAAAGTTGAAAATTGGATATATGTTTGGTTAAATATGGGTTCACAAAAATTCATTCAAATGATTACCATGGACGGGTTCAAGCGATCTAAACCAACATACTGAGCCTTTTTAAAAAAAGGAGTTTGGATTTGGGTGAGGCTATGATAACAATAAGCAAGTTAGTTATTGTGTTTGAAGTATCAAACAATGTTCAATAGATGAATGCAAATACAAATTTACTAGTAAGTTATAGAATATTTGTTTTAAATGCACAATTGATGAACTCATTTATGGAGTGAACAAATGATTGAGCATTTAATGGAAATTGATTTAGTTGTTTTGGGAACTACTATGTTTCATTAAATGTTATTATTATGAATAAAAAAGTTGAATGTACAACAAAGTGAATTATTTACCTTTAGATCATTTATCAATAATAACATTTAATGAGTACTAATAGAATGATTATTTATCTTATAATGGTTTCTAAATTTATTCATTTACTTTGTAAGATAAGTAAATGAAGACTTTCAACATGTATGTTTCAATTTATTACTTGAATGATTGAGTATCTACTAAATTTGTCTTATTTTTTATGAAAATGGTTCAACTAAAAATAAATACAGAAAATAAGATTTGTCTTGATGTTTTTTGAATGATTTTTTTATAACTTATGTTTCTTTTCATTATAGTTTTAAATAATGGCCATATCCAAGAACATAATTCGGATTTCAGAGATTGACGGACTTAAATTTAATTTTACCATAAAAATTAAAGTCGTCCGTCTCCTTCAAAAGCTTGGATATGGTTACGATGAAGACAAGCCAACTTTGAAATATGATAAATTTAACATAGATAAAGTATTGATTAATATTATGAAATTAATTTTTTTGGTAATAATGTACCGTTGTCTGAACTCAATGATTTACGGATGATCAGTGTCTATCAAAACGTTCGTGTTTTTCCAGTCGGTAGAAACTGCCAGTTTATCTGTAACATTTAAACACAAAAGAACTTAGTATACACAATCAATAAGATTACATAAAAGTTAATAATTGAAAGTAAGATCATCATATATAAAAAAAACCATATATTTATTGGTTTAAAGGAAAAACTTTGGTGCAGTTTGGTGACTCCAAAGTGAATCAATAAGATTACGGAAGCATCATCATCCAAAACTTTCATATGGTTTTTGAAATCCAAGGAAAATTGACCCCACAAAGTTGCATCCAATTGCAAGCCACTATTTAAAAAAAATAAAAATAGGTCATGTATAAGTGTGTTATGGTTTTAAGAACATGTGTACACAATTTATTCTGAAAATGGTTTAAACTAAAAAGTTGTTAAATATTACTATAAATCAATGAGCTGAAGATTGATGTACTTGGACTTGAGTTCACCAGTGTTTCGAAAATCATGTACTTCAGAATAATTTGCTACACGTCCAATATGTGACGACCCGGAAAATTTCGACTAATTTTAAATTCAAATCTCGATACGATTTAATATTTTTGACACAATAAGCAAAGTCTGTTAGGTTGAGTCTCAAAAAATTTTGAACTATTTTCATATATACAATTACCCTTCGACTATCTCCGACGATTCATGAACAATTATGTATATATATATATATATATATATATATATATATATATATATATATATATATATATATATATATATATATATATATATATATATGAATTCTGTACACAATTAATATTACTATATATAATATGAAATTTAATATATTTAAATTATTATAATTAATAATATTATTATTATCATTATTAATATTTTAATTAAAAGTAAAATTTTAATTTTAGTTGTTATTATTATTATTATTATTATTTAATATCATTAATATGAATATCACTCTTATTATGAGTATTATTTTGATTATTAATGTTATTATTTCTATTATTTTTATTATTAGTATTTTTATTATTTATAATATTATTAACTGTATTATTATTATTTAATATTTATATTTATTAATAATTATTAAACTTATATAAAAAATATACATAAAATGTATATGGACTGATAGAAATCAACATCACTTTTCTTTTTATTTTATTCTACATATCTGCAATTTGTTACCCATCGAATCTTCACTTCAATAAGACAATCGAGTAAAAAAAAACAAATTATGTTAGCCATTTAATTCATCTGATACAATTCGATAAGAAGAATCAAACAAAATAAATTACAATCTCAGTTTCATTCACTATCTACTTTTCCTCTGATTGTGATTATGTCGAATCCAAATTTAATACAAACAAAATCAGTTACCAATCGACTTCTAATTTTACTTTCTTTTATTTCTCTTTTTCATGAACTCTTCTCCTGCTTGAGATTCCCTGTCGACCCAATCTAGCTACAAAACAACTTCAATTGATTCTTATCTGATTACAAATTGAATCCAATCAACGATACAAACAAATTCAGTTGCAAGTCTCTTTCTGCTTTTATTTTACTTTGTTATTTTCTTCCTGGCTCGAATATTTCTGTCGACCACCATCAACCCTGCAAAACAAAATGTGATCAATTATTATTGCTATATCACTCACAATATATATAGATAATTACAAATACAAAGCGGAGAGGGAGAGAGAGTTATAGACTTACATTCATCATCACTATGGTTCACTGTTCTTTCTGTTGCAACTAGAACCGAACACCTTCAATTTTCTTTATTTGATCCCTGCCCGAGAACCACCTACAATCATCACCATTAACTATTATCACCATACAACCTTCAATGAACACCACCACTGTCTCGTTCAATTATGATCATGATCCACCACCACCATAACAAATTCAATTTATTGTTAAAACGTCAAGAACCCTCACCACCACTTCAAGCCATAATAACCACCTTCGACAACCATCACCTTTGAACACTATCGAGACTCACTTGTCAAGCATAAAAAGATTATCACAAACCACCAATATATTATTCCCTTTCACGACATAAAGGCTGCAACAATAGCCATTTTTTTTAGTTTCTGTTACAAACGATTATCCATCTCTCCTGCTATTTCATTTACTTCTACTAAGCCAACCAGCGAATGGAGGTTATATAATACCTTTATTTATCAACTTAGATAGGATATTAATAGAGCTATATAAAAATTATCAGCTGGGACCAGGAGGTTATCCATGGTCGACACATTGGTTGTGTAATCAAGGAAGCACCAAATTCTCTTTTCCCTTTTACTTTGTAACGTGGACATCCACTAACACATAAGGTATGAAAGCATATGATACTCGCTATATATTATTCGTTGTACTTGATGACGCATTATACTAGGCTTAAACAATCAATATTTTTTTTCCAACAAGATTACATGAGGAGTGGAACAAACTTGATCATAATGGCAGACATCTTGAAAATTCTCTATATCTTTTTTTTTTAAAACCGAACCACTTGATTGAAATGGTGGGGGATCGATTGGTCAAAGGGTCCATTTGTAGCTTCATACAAAAGTTTCCAAGTGGACATAATTATTATAGGATATTATACACTTAAACCTTCCTTCCTTGAGCTTCTTCCTGGTTCCCGTTTAAAAAATAAAGACATCACATGTTGGGCTGTCCAATCCTTTGCTCCATTGGGCCGTGAACTTCAATTTAGTAATTGGGCCGATGTATCTTTGAACTGATGGTAATACTAGTAACGAATTCATATCCACAAAGGGTAACAGTTAAAAGATGATGAGGATTAGAGATAGAGTAATGATAATATAGGCAAGATTTGGTGATGATAAAGCTTAGTGATAATGATGCAAATTGATTAAAGATTGTAAAGGTGAGGTTTAGTTTTTAAAAGAGATTCATCCCAACCAAAAGAAGGTGGCCAACATGTAACATCACTTTAGGCTAGTGGGGAACGATTGAATTTTTTTTTTCTAAAGCTCCTGTCGACTGTCGTGGCAGATTCCAAAACACAATACAACAACTAATTTAATTGGGCTGTGCATGTGCCATCGGTTACAACTTGGGCTGTTAGTAATTACTTGGGCCGTGAAGTTTATTGGGTTGATTAAATGGCGTTAGGCTCATTGTTGGGCTACCAGAAACCCACAACTGAATAATGATGATATACGAGTACGAATCTGATAATGATGATAGAAGATATAACGGATTTCATATGTGTTATACATATAATTGAGCGAGTTATAAACAGAAAAACATTATTGGATCAGTGGTTAGGAGTGTTTTGTTTGAGCGAGTGGTCTCGGGTTCGAGCCCAGGCTCTGACATCTTTTTAGGAAACTATTCTTTAAGGTAGTATACTTATTATTATTATTATTATTATTATTATTATTATTATTTTTATTTTTACTATTATTATTAAATTTAATATCACAAGTATATTACTAATATCAAAATATATATTTATTTGAATATTATTATATGTGTTAATATACATACTTGGTATAGGTTCGTGAATCCGAGGCCAACCCTGCACTTGTTCAGTGCCGTCGTATGCATATTTTTACTATAAAATATCGTATAGAGAGTTCATTTGATTCCCTTTTACTCTTTACATTTTTGGGACTGGGAATACATGCGCTGTTTTTACAACTGCTTTATTAAATGCCTTTGAAATCTATATTTTTGGACTGAAATGCTTTTATAAATGTTTGACGAGATAGACACAAGCAAAACATTCCTCGAATGAATTATTATGCAGACAGAAGTTCTGTGGATTATTATTGAATTAGTTGGACGTTATAATTGCCACTAATTGTTGTGAATATTTTCCCCTGATTATTATTGCTTGGTAACCTAAGAATTAGAATCGGGTATGACCCTAATTCACGCGAATCTTAAAGGTAGCTACCGGGTTTAACACCCCCACCCAGAATGTTCACTAGACGGAAGGGCTAGTGGGCGTGGTGTTTAGTACTTCGTAGTTTATATATTTATACAGACGAGATGTTCTTTTTTGGGGATTTTATTGATGCGCATTATATGTTAAGGTCGGTTACCAAGCCAAGCAATGAATGTAAAGTGAATGTTATGTATCAAGAGAATGATTTTATACACAGGTTATGTGTATGTTATTTTTGTGCAAGAGATATGTATACGGTTATTTAAAAATCGCGAGGCAACCTACGGGGGAGAAAAAGATACGAATCTACTCTGCTAAGCATTATGAAAAATGGTTTCGTACACGAGATAGGTGTACTGTATTTAAAATCTTGTGGTCTATCAAAATGATGAATTTTATTGTTTACGATAAACCTATGAACTCACCAACATTTTGGTTGACACTTGAAAGCATGTTTATTCTCAGGTATGAAAGAAATCTTTCGCTGTGTATTTGCTCATTTTAGAGATATTATTTGGAGTCATTCATGGCATATAGGGTTCAGTACCTTGCAATGGTACCAAATGTTGAAGACTTCGTCCGGATGAATTTGGACGGGTCACTACACAATAACATCTATAGGAACCAAAAAACTAATGAAGATTGTGTGACAATATAAAGTGTTCTAAGTCAAAGGAAAATAAATACTTTAAAAAAAATTCAAAAAAATTGATATAATAAACATTTATTAACCTTCTGAAACTCCAACTTTAAGGCCTTTAGATCTCAAAACATCGAAAGGGATGAAACTAAAACCATTAGTTCCTCTCCATTCGATTGGTGGGAATGGCACAACAGTTGTTTTCTTAGTAAACATGAGTTTGTACTCATGTTGGATATGTTTGGTCCGGAATTGTAGCGGACTATCAACTACAGCAGCATTAGAAATACAAAAGAAGCCCCATTGCCTAATGAGGTTATCAAATTTGTCCTTAAGGGAGTTACGGATGTTGATGACAATCTTAGCGCCCTAATATGGAGAATTTAAACATAGAAAAGAATATTTAAACAAACTCTAAAATGAAAAGAGAATTAAGAAATCTATATATATAAAAATATGAACACAAACCTCCTCATCCGAAATGATTAGCTCCATAGTTGGCTTGCCTTCATCGTAACCATATCCAAGCTTTTGAAGGAGACGGACGACTTGAATTTTTATGGTAAAATTAACTTTTCGTCCGTCAATCTCTGAAACCCGAATTATGTTCTTGGATGTGGCCATTATTTAAAACTATAATGAAAAGAAACATAAGTTAGAAAAAAATCATTCAAAAAACATCAAGATTATGGAAGTTGAATGTAAAAATTAAACCTGGAAATTTTTCGTTTGGCAACCGAGAAAGAATTTGAATTCAAATTAGCAAAGATGATTTTGAAAATAATAGTATAATGGGCGGGTTAATTGTGTGAAAGAGGTGTGAAGTAGAGTTATGTTGGTAAGTGTGTGCACTTGAGTTTATTTTTGAAAAAAAACAACCTTGACACCACTTTCTATATAAAAAGGTATTTTTGAAATAAAACTGATAAGAAATTCGGATGCCATGTAGGATGATGAAGTGGTGTATGTATTGTATGTATAGGTTTGGTGTGAGGTAAAAAAAATATAGCAACAAATGGTGTATATGTATAGGTTTTTTGTGAGACAAACTTCTCTCCTACATGGACCGAAATTGACGGGTTTGATGACATTTGGACACAAGCTTACTGATTTATATGTATACATAGATATATGTAGAGGATCCAGTGAGAACGTTTTTAGTTTTTTAGTGTGAGAACTCTAGGAACTCAAAAACACACTGAATTTCGAGCAAAAAAAGTGGCGAGCGAGCAAAAAACAAGAAATTCGAGCAAAAAAAATAAACACAGACGAAAAAAAATTTGTTTTTTTTGTTCGAATTTCAAAAATGTAGAACACATTTTTGTTCGAATATCATGTTTTTTGTTCGACTATCAACGTGTTCTACATTTTTTTGTTCGAATTTCAAAAATATAGAACACAAATCTGTTCGAATTTCACATTTTTGTTCGCCCGCCTTTTTTTTTCGAATATCACATTTTTTGTTCGCCCGCCCACTTTCTTGTTCGAATTTCCCTTTTGTGTTCGGAATTCAGTGTATTTTTGAGTTCTCAAAGTTCTCAGGGTTAAAAAGTTCTCATTTGATCCCTCTACTATATATATATATATATATATATATATATATATATATATATATATATATATACACACACACATATATATATACTCGTCCTTGCATTTCCGTCCACCGAATCTTTCGAAATCATAATCCAACTTTCCGCCAATCATAACTCGTCCCATTCGTTCCACTAGTTTCACACAATATTTGTCGGTGTGTTTCGGTTAGACCCGCCTTCTCCAACTTGTTTACCTTTTCCTTTTGCACTAGCCCTAGCGTAAGTTGGTGTAGAGACTTCGTCTTCAACCAAGTGAGTGTATGATTGATCATTTGATGGAGCGTTTGGTTGATTGGTATTTGATTGCATACTCCTCATAGCCATGTAATTTGAGCACTCTTCAGGTGGATTTGAGTTTGTGGTACCTAAGTTTGTGGTGGCGGGACACCAAATGAAGTAGGCGTAGTTGGATGATTTGGAACTGGATATGTATCGTTAATTTGAAACTAATTCCAATTGTGACTGAAAGCGTTGGTGTCGTTGTTTATGTAATTGAGATGTTTTGGATTGTTTGAGTTTAAATTTATGATTAAAATGGCTAATGATAAAATGAGATTGAAATCAATAAGAGAAAATAGTTGGGATGTTGGATATATGAAATAAAGATGTAAATATATGGTTGTATATATAAGGTAAATAAAAAAAAAGGGAAATTATTCGTTACCAACGGCTCAATATTTAAAATCAAACTTCAAACTATCATTTTATCCATCGTCTGTGGCTTGACTTCGGCAACCGATGACGAGTTTGACGCCGGTTCGTTTTCGGTCGACGATCGATCTCGGCGTTGATTTAAGGGGACGGTGCAAAATAACGACGGGCACCGAGTTCTCTTATGGCACTACCAATTCATTAGAATGTAACACCCCAGTTTTGAATTATTTTTATATAACTGTTAATGTTAGTTAATGGATTGGGTTAATAAGGATTTGTTTTGTAGTAAAATGAGGACCTTGTGTGCAAAGTATTAAGTGGTTCAGGGTGAAAAATTATAATATTGACTAAATATAAATAAGTCAAATATGTTCAAAACCTTCATTTCCTTCATTTAAAGCATGAAATATCGAGTGTGTGTCGATTTGGAGAAGAAGAATCAAGAATATTTAATTTTTTTTCACATGCATGTAGTTATGAGAGTGTAACCAGCATCCTTAATACTTGCTAGATCACTTAGAACCATAGATTCTTCACCAACCATCTTCAGTTGGAGATTTTAAGGGTTTTTATAAACCTCAAATTTAAGGTATGAGCTACTGTATCTTTAAATCGGAAATTTTATGTTAATATGGTTATGTTAGTGTTTAATTGGAGCTTTTAGCTTTATTCAAACCTTAACTCAAATTGTAAAGTTAAGGTTTATGGGTCTGAGGTTAGATATAATGATGAACTTGTAAAGATGGAAACTTGTATCTAATATCTTGTGTTGGCCCTAAATATAAAGAATATTTATGGATGTGGATGGATGTGTATGAGGTTTGAATGAAGGTCTAGAGAGAAAAAGTCAATTAGTCAAAATTTTCAATTTCACGACTCTCTTGATTTCATTAGATTTCTTTGGCTATTGTGTGAAGGGTTACTCACTAAGGAAGCCATGGGGATACTTCTAGCCTTCAATAATATTCCCTTACAATTAAGGCTAACGACACAATCTACTCACTTTCAGGTTCTAACAATCTCCCATTTGCGTCAATTGTTTGCTAAAGTAGATTCCTTTCTAATTGCATACAAAATCTAAACTAATGAAATTGATAATTCCAACAACCTTTTCCTTAGTCTTGATTAAGCATGTGTCGTTGTTGATTTTGAACTATTGCAGATGAGCCTATCTATCTTCTTCTTTGAAGATTCTAGATCTCTTGATCATTTCTTGAATTGTCTGACATGAGAGAAAAATAATTGGGACTTTGAGAGGCCTTGACATCTTTGGTGTCCTCTCAAATATAGAATTTTTTACTCCCCTTAAAAAAATAATCTTCCTTTGAAAGAATTCTTGAATTTCATATTTATCACAGCGAAAGACTTTGTTCAAGATCCTTTGTCGTTGAAATACGAGTCTTGAACTAAAATTGCTCAAGAATCTTTAAGTCTTAAATCTTCAAAACAAGATTATGAATTTGAATCTCTAAGTTCTTGGTTTACTTTGAAGATGTGATTTACTTTAGTGAAGGTATTGTCTTGTTTAAGATCTTGTGATTTGTTGAAGATATTTGGTTGTCTTGTTCATATCAGTTCAAAACTTTGGTGACGCAGATGTAGATAAGGTTGCAAAACTTTGATGATCATGTTGCACAACTTTGATTTGATTATAAATTCTTTTCGTTTGAAGTCCGAGCTTGAAATTCGTCAACTTTGCCATCTTTATAGAATCTTCTCTTGAGTAAGTATCAATTATATCATTTTTCTTCCCTAATGATGTTTTTTTGTGAAACTTAATATATTATGTACATGAGTTGATAAAATTACAAAGAATAAAATTACAATAACTGAAAATTATATTTTGTGTAATTACAATAGAATGAATATACTCAAATCACACTTATTCCTTGTGTTTTAGAAAAGCGTCACAACATTCACATGTTCTGACGCCGACTGTTCTTATGATGCCGGCTATTCTTATGATCTAGAATATGATGACAAGTGTATGGGGTTCGTGGATATAGTCTAATATGAGTTGAGGTATTGAAATGTGTCATCCACAACGAATCCTAAGTTTAAAGATTGCAATACGATGCAACTATCAAGTTCTAATAAAATCACTACGGGTTAAGAGCAAGATGAGTAATACACATGAAAAAGGGTAAAAGAAATGTATCATCCATAGCGTAGTCTGATGTATGACTAGCGGTATGGTGCAAGTATCAAGCCCTAACAAATTCACTTCGGGTTAAAAGAGGCAAGGTGGGCAAGACACCAGAGTTTTAGGGTAAGGTTGTTGTGCACATTACATTTGTCCTGATAATAAGGATAAGGTAATTATGTTCAACACCCTTTGTTGTCTTTTCACCGTATCTTGGACGAAGTGAGGGATCCTTGTACATAAACAAACATTAACACATGAAATAGATTCAAGTGACCTATTAAGATATAGGATTTCCGTTTTTTAGAGTATATATAGAGTAATGGTAGTGTATCGGTGACATGCATATAGTTTGGGTGAGGTGGGCGGGTGCGTACACTATCCCTATGAGGAGAGATAGTGAAATGTCCCGTTCTTATTGATTAAAAACGTTCCATATTAATTGATTTCATTGCGAGGTTTTGACCTCTATATGAGACATTTTTCAAAGACTGCATTCATTTTTAAAACAAACCATAACCTTTATTTCATAAATAAAGGTTTAAAAAGCTTTACGTAGATTATCAAATAATGATAATCTAAAATATCCTGTTTACACACGACCATTACATAATGGTTTACAATACAAATATGTTACATCGAAATCAGTTTCTTGAATGCAGTTTTTACACAATATCATACAAACATGGACTCCAAATCTTGTCCTTATTTTAGTATGCAACAGCGGAAGCTCTTAGTATTCACCTGAGAATAAACATGCTTTAAACGTCAACAAAAATGTTGGTGAGTTATAGGTTTAACCTATATATATCAAATCGTAACAATAGACCACAAGATTTCATATTTCAATACACATCCCATACATAGAGATAAAAATCATTCATATGGTGAACACCTGGTAACTGACATTAACAAGATGCATATATAAGAATATCCCCATCATTCCGGGACACCCTTCGGATATGATATAAATTTCGAAGTACTAAAGTATCCGGTACTTTGGATGGGGTTTGTTAGGCCCAATAGATCTA
The DNA here is from genome assembly GCF_046630445.1 of Rutidosis leptorrhynchoides. Lineage (NCBI taxonomy): Eukaryota > Viridiplantae > Streptophyta > Magnoliopsida > Asterales > Asteraceae > Rutidosis > Rutidosis leptorrhynchoides. Next base: position 1,090,896 of record NC_092334.1, on the reverse strand, counting down.
TCTTTAGGATTCGCGTCAATTAGGGTGTCTGTTCCCTAATTCTTAGATTACCAGACTTAATAAAAAGGGGCATATTCGATTTCGATAATTTAACCATAGAATGTAGTTTCACGTACTTGTGTCTATTTTGTAAATCATTTATAAAACCTGCATGTATTCTCATCCCAAAAATATTAGATTTTAAAAGTGGGACTATAACTCACTTTCACAGATTTTTACTTCATCGGGAAGTAAGACTTGGCCACTGGTTGATTCACGAACCTATAACAATATATACATATATATCAAAGTATGTTCAAAATATATTTACAACACTTTTAATATATTTTGATGTTTTAAGTTTATTAAGTCAGCTGTCCTCGTTAGTAACCTACAACTAGTTGTCCACAGTTAGATGTACAGAAATAAATCAATAAATATTATCTTGAATCAATCCACGACCCAGTGTATACGTATCTCAGTATTGATCACAACTCAAACTATATATATTTTGGAATCAACCTCAACCCTGTATAGCTAACTCCAACATTCACATATAGAGTGTCTATGGTTGTTCCGAAATATATATAGATGTGTCGACATGATAGGTCGAAACATTGTATACGTGTCTATGTTATCTTAAGATTACATAATATACAATACAAGTTGATTAAGTTATGGTTGGAATAGATTTGTTACCAATTTTTACGTAGCTAAAATGAGAAAAATTATTCAATCTTGTTTTACCCATAACTTCTTCATTTTAAATCCGTTTTGAGTGAATCAAATTGCTATGGTTTCATATTGAACTCTATTTTATGAATCTAAACAGAAAAAGTATAGGTTTATAGTCATAAAAATAAGTTACAAGTCGTTTTTGTAAAGGTAGTCATTTCAGTCGAAAGAACGACGTCTAGATGACCATTTTAGAAAACATACTTCCACTTTGAGTTTAACCATAATTTTTGGATACAGTTTCATGTTCATAATAAAAATCATTTTCCCAGAATAACAACTTTTAAATCAAAGTTTATCATAGTTTTTAATTAACTAACCCAAAACAGCCCGCGGTGTTACTACGACGGCGTAAATCCGATTTTACGGTGTTTTTCGTGTTTCCAGGTTTTAAATCATTAAGTTAGCATTTCATATAGATATATAACATGTGTTTAGTTGATTTTAAAAGTCAAGTTAGAAGGATTAACTTTTATTTGCGAACAAGTTTAGAATTAACTAAACTATGTTCTAGTGATTACAAGTTTAAACCTTCGAATAAGATAGATTTATATGTATGAATCGAATGATGTTATGAACATTATTACTACCTCAATTTCCTTGGATAAACCTACTGGAAATGAGAAAAATAGATCTAGCTTCAAAGGATCCTTGGATAGCTTGAAAGTTCTTGAAGCAGAATCATGACACGAAAACAATTTCAAGTAAGATTTTCACTCGAAATAAGATTGTTATAGTTATAGAAATTGAATTAAAGTTTGAATATGATTATTACCTTGTATTAGAAAGATAACCTACTGTAAGTAACAAAGGTTTCTTGATCTTGGATGATTACTTGGAATGGATTTAGAAAACTTGGAAGTAAACTTGCAATCTTGGAAGTATTCTTGATTTTATGAAACTAGAACTTTTGGAATTTATGAAGAACACTTAGAACTTGAAGATAGAACTTGAGAGAGATCAATTAGATGAATAAAATTGAAGAATGAAAGTGTTTGTAGGTGTTTTTGGTCGTTGGTGTATGGATTAGATATAAAGGATATGTAATTTTATTTTCATGTAAATAAGTCATGAATGATTACTCATATTTTTGTAATTTTATGAGATATTTCATGCTAGTTGCCAAATGATGGTTCCCACATGTGTTAGGTGACTCACATGGGCTACTAAGAGCTGATCATTAGAGTGTATATACCAATAGTACATACATCTAAAAGCTGTGTATTGTACGAGTACGAATACGGGTGCATACGAGTAGAATTGTTGATGAAACTGAACGAGGATGTAATTGTAAGCATTTTTGTTAAGTAGAAGTATTTTGATAAGTGTCTTGATGTCTTTCAAAAGTGTATGAATACATATTAAAACACTACATGTATATACATTTTAACTGAGTCATTAAGTCATCGTTAGTCATTACATGTAAATGTTGTTTTGAAACCTTTAGGTTAACGATCTTGTTGAATGTTGTTAATCCATTGTTTATTATAACAAATGATATGTTATATTGTTATATTATCATGATATTATGATATATAATATATCTAAGTATGATATATATACAGTTAAATGTCGTTACAACGATAATCGTTACATATATGTCTCGTTTCGAAATCATTAAGTTAGTAGTCTTATTTTTACATATGTATTTCATTGTTAATACACTTAATAATATATTTTCTTATCATTTAACATAATTAACCAAGTGTATGAATATCTTAATATGATTCATATGTACCTAGTAAGACGTTGTTATAACGATAATCGTTATATATATCGTTTTCGAGTTTCTTAAATTAATAGTCTCATTTTTATGTATATAACTCATTGTTAAAATACCTAATGAGATACATACTTATAATAAAATCATGTTAACTATATATATAACCATATATATGTCATCGTATAGTTTTTACAAGTTTTAACGTTCGTGAATCACCGGTCAACTTGGGTGGTCAATTGTCTATATGAAACCTATTTCAATTAATCAAGTCTTAACAAGTTTGATTTCTTAACATGTTGGAAACACTTAATTATGTAAATAACAATTTCATTTAATATATATATAAACATGGAAAAGTTCGGGTCACTACAGTACCTACCCGTTAAATAAATTTCGTCCCGAAATTTTAAGCAGTTGGAGGTGTTGACGTATCTTCTGGAAATAAATGCGGGTATTTCTTCTTCATCTGATCTTCATGCTCCCAGGTGAACTCGGGTCCTCTACGAGCATTCCATCGAACCTTAACAATCGGTATCTTGTTTTGTTTAAGTCTCTTAACCTCACGATCCATTGTTTCGACGGGTTCTTCAATGAATTGAAGTTTTTCATTGATTTGGATTTCGTCCAACGGAATAGTGAGATCTTCTTTAGCAAAACATTTCTTCAAATTTGAGATGTGGAAAGTGTTATGTACAGCCGCGAGTTGTTGAGGTAGCTCCAGTTGGTAAGCTACTGGTCCGACACGATCTATAATCTTGAATGGTCCAATGTACCTTGGATTTAGTTTCCCCCGTTTACCAAATCGAACAACGCCTTTCCAAGGTGAAACCTTAAGCATGACCATTTCTCCAATTTCAAACTCTATATCTTTTCTTTTACTGTCCGCGTAGCTCTTTTGTCGACTCTGGGCGGTTTCAATCTTTGTTGAATTTGGATGATTTTCTCGGTAGTTTCTTGTATTATCTCCGGACCCGTAATCTGTCTATCCCCCACTTCACTCCAACAAATCGGAGACCTGCACTTTCTACCATAAAGTGCTTTAAATGGCGCCATCTCAATGCTTGAATGGTAGCTGTTGTTGTAGGAAAATTCTGCTAACGGTAGATGTCGATCCCAACTGTTTCCGAAATCAATAACACAAGCTCGTAGCATGTCTTCAAGCGTTTGTATCGTCCTTTCGCTCTGCCCATCAGTTTGTGGATGATAGGCAGTACTCATGTCTAGACGAGTTCCCAATGCTTGCTGTAATGTCTGCCAGAATCTTGAAATAAATCTGCCATCCCTATCAGAGATAATAGAGATTGGTATTCCATGTCTGGAGACGACTTTCTTCAAATACAGTCGTGCTAACTTCTCCATCTTGTCATCTTCTCTTATTGGCAGGAAGTATGCTGACTTGGTGAGACGATCAACTATTACCCAAATAGTATCATAACCACTTGCAGTCCTTGACAATTTAGTAATGAAATCCATGGTAATGTTTTCCCATTTCCATTCCGGGATTTCAGGTTGTTGTAGTAGACCTGATGGTTTCTGATGTTCAGCTTTGACCTTAGAACAAGTCAAACATTCTCCTACATATTTAGCAATATTGGCTTTCATACCTGGCCACCAAAAATATTTCTTAAGATCCTTGTACATCTTCCCCGTTCCAGGATGTATTGAGTATCTGGTTTTATGAGCTTCTCTAAGTACCATTTCTCTCATATCTCCAAATTTTGGTACCCAAATTCTTTCAGCCCTATACCGGGTTCCGTCTTCCCGAATATTAAGATGCTTCTCCGATCCTTTGGGTATTTCATCCTTTAAATTTCCCTCTTTTAAAACTCTTTGTTGCGCCTCCTTTATTTGAGTAGTAAGGTTAGTGTGAATCATTATATTCATAGATTTTACTCGAATGGGTTCTCTGTCCTTTCTGCTCAAGGCGTCGGCTACCACATTTGCCTTCCCCGGGTGGTAACGAATCTCAAAGTCTTAATCATTCAACAATTCAATCCACCTACGCTGCCTCATATTCAGTTGTTTCTGATTAAATATGTGTTGAAGACTTTTGTGGTCGGTATATATAATACTTTTGACCCCATATAAGTAGTGCCTCCAAGTCTTTAATGAAAAAACAACCGCGCCTAATTCCAAATCATGCGTCGTATAATTTTTCTCGTGAATCTTCCATTGTCTAGACGCATAAGCAATCACCTTCATTCGTTGCATTAATACACAACCGAGACCTTGCTTTGATGCGTCACAATAAATCACAAAATCATCATTCCCTTCAGGCAATGACAATATAGGTGCCGTAGTTATCTTTTTCTTCAATAATTGAAACGCCTCCTCTTGTTCATCCTTCCATTCAAATTTTTTCCATTTATGCGTTAATGCAGTCAAGGGTTTTGCTATTTTGGAGAAATCTTGGATGAATATTCTGTAGTAACTAGCCAATCCTAAAAATTGACGTATATGCTTCGGAGTTTTTGGGGTTTCCCACTTTTCAACGGTTTTGATCTTTGCCGGGTCCACCTGGATACCTTCTTTGTTCACTATGTGACCGAGGAATTGAACTTCTTCCAACCAAAATGCACACTTTGAAAACTTAGCGTACAGTTTTTCTTTCCTCAATACTTCTAGCACTTTTCTCAAATGTTCTTCGTGCTCTTGATCATTCTTTGAGTAAATAAGTATGTCATCGATGAAAACAATGACAAACTATTCAAGATATGGCCCACACACTCGGTTCATAAGGTCCATGAACACAGCTGGTGCGTTAGTCAATCCAAACGGCATAACCATAAACTCGTAATGACCATAACGCGTCCTAAAAGCAGTTTTTGGAATATCATCCTCTTTTACTCACATTTGATGATATCCAGAACGTAAATCAATCTTCGAATAAACTGACGAGCCTTGTAGTTGATCAAATAAGTCGTCAATTCTCGGCAGTGGATAACGATTTTTGATGGTAAGTTTGTTCAACTCTCTGTAGTCAATACACAACCTAAATTTACCATCCTTCTTCTTGACAAACAAAACAGGAGCTCCCCATGGTGATGTGCTTGGTCGAATGAAACCACGTTCTAATAGTTCTTGCAGTTGGCTTTGCAGTTCTTTCATCTCGCTGGGTGCGAGTCTATAAGGAGCACAAGCTATTGGTGCAGCTCCTGGTACAAGATCTATTTGAAATTCAACAGATCGATGTGGAGGTAGTCCCGGTAATTCTTTCGGAAATACATCGAGAAATTCTTTTGCGACGGGAACATCATTGATGCTCTTTTCTTCAGTTTGTACTTTCTCGACGTGTGCTAGAACAGCATAGCAACCTTTTCTTATTAGTTTTTGTGCCTTCAAATTACTAATAAGATGTAGTTTCATGTTGCCCTTTTCTCCGTACACCATTAAGGGTTCTCCTTCTTCTCGTACAATGCGAATTGCATTTTTATAACATACGATCTCTGCTTTCACCTTCTTCAGCCAGTCCATGCCAACTATTACATCAAAACTCCCTAACTCTACTTGTATCAAATCAATCTTAAATATTTCGCTACCCAGTTTAATTTCTCGATTCCGGCATATATTATCTGCTGAAATTAATTTACCGTTTGCTAATTCGAGTAAAAATTTACTATCTAACGGCGTCAATGGACAACTTAATTTAGCACAAAAATCTCTACTCATATAGCTTCTATCCGCACCCGAATCAAATAAAACGTAAGCAGATTTATTGTCAATAAGAAACGTACCCGTAACAAGCTCCGGGTCTTCCTGTGCCTCTGCCGCATTAATATTGAAAACTCTTCCGCGGCCTTATCCATTCGTGTTCTCCTGGTTCGGGCAATTTCTAATAATGTGGCCCGGTTTTCCACATTTATAACAAACTACATTGGCATAACTTGCTCCGACACTACTTGCTCCGCCATTACTCGTTCCGACACCATTTGTTCCTTTCGTTCTGTTAACCCCTGGTCCGTAGACCTCACACTTCGCCGCGCTATGACCATTTCTTTTACACTTGTTGCAAAATTTGGTGCAGAACCCCGAGTGATACTTTTCACACCTTTGGCATAGCTGCTTCTGATTGTTGTTGTTGTTGCGGTTGTTATTGTTGTTGGGATGATTGTTGTAGTTGCTGTTGTTGTTGTTGTTGCTGTTGTTGTTGTTGTTGTTGTTGGGCCGTTTGTTGTAGTTGCGATTGATGTTGCGATTATTGGGATAATTGTTGCGATTATTATTGTAATTGCTGTTGTTGTTGTATTGGTGATTCTTATCACCATTTTCCTCCCACTTTCTTTTGACTTGCTTCACATTGGCCTCTTCAGCCATCTGTTCTTTAATTCTTTCCTCAATCTGGTTCACTAGTTTGTGAGCCATTCCACATGCCTGTTGTATGGAGGCGGGCTCATGTGAACTTATATCTTCTTGGATTCTTTCCGGTAATCCTTTCACAAACGCGTCGATCTTCTCTTCCTCATCTTCGAACGCTCCCGGACACAATAGGCACAATTCTGTGAATCATCTTTCGTACGTGGTAATATCAAATCCTTGGGTTCGTAACCCTCTAAGTTCTGTCTTGAGCTTATTGACCTCGGTTCTAGGACGGTACTTCTCGTTCATCAAGTGCTTGAATGCTGACCACGGTAGTGCGTACGCATCATCTTGTCCCACTTGCTCTAGATAGGTATTCCACCATGTTAACGCAGAACCTGTGAAGGTATGCGTAGCGTACTTCACTTTGTCCTCTTCAGTACACTTACTTATGGAAAACACCGATTCGACCTTCTCGGTCCACCGTTTCAATCCGATCGGTCCTTCGGTTCCATCAAATTCCAAAGGTTTGCAGGCAGTGAATTCTTTGTAGGTGCATCCTACACGATTTCCTGTACTGCTAGATCCAAGGTTATTGTTGGTATGTAGCGCAGCCTGTACTGCGGCTATGTTTGAAGCTAGAAAAGTACGGAATTCCTCTTCATTCATATTCACGGTGTGTCGAGTAGTCGGTGCCATTTCCTTCAAAATAGTCAAATGGAACAAGTTAATCATACAGAATATTAAGAGTAGTTAATAGTATTTCGTAGCATAATATGAACTCATTTATAAAAGCTTTTTCTTCATGTTAGCGTTTTATAAGTTTAAATTCGGGTAGTACATACCCGTTAAGTTCATACGTAGTAGCTAATATACAATTCAACTACTACAATTCTATATGAAAAACTGATTATAATAATATTTCGCGTTCAAACTTTTATACAATATTTTACAAACTTACAATACCGCTTATTTTACATAAAGCATGAAATATAGCACATAATAACTTTGATACAAGATAGTTGTGAAGATAATTCTAGCTAGTACACAAGTCGTTCAGCAAAGGCAATAAAGACACGTAATTCATACGTCCAGAAACAAGTCATTCATTCTGGTTTTACTAGGACTACTTCCAATCCTTGGTCTTGTGGAACATAACCGTTATGGCCGTTGATAAGACAGCGTGTTGTAACGTCGTCAAAGGGACGAGGGTTACGTAATGACCAACAGTCTCGTAATAACCTAAAAACCTCATTTCTTACCCCAATTACCGACTCCGTCACTTGTGGGAACGTTTTGTTTAATAGTTGTAACCCGATGTTCTTTTTCTCACTTTGGTGAGAAGCGAACATTACTAACCCGTAAGCATAGCATGCTTCTTTATGTTGCATGTTAGCCGCTTTTTCTAAATCATGAAGTCCTATATTCGGATACATTGAGTCAAAATAATTTCTTAACCCGTTGCGTAAAATAGCATTTGGGTTCCCCGCAATATATGCGTCAAAGTAAACACATCGTAACTTATGGGTTTCCCAATGTGATATCCCCCATCTTTCAAACGAAAGTCTCTTATAAACCAAGACATTCTTGGAACGTTCTTCGAATGTCTTACAAACTGATTTCGCCGTAAATAGTTGTGCCGAAGAATTCTGACCGACTCTAGACAAGATTTCATCAATCACGTCTCCGGGTAGGTCTCTTAAAATATCGGGTTGTCTATCCATTTTGTGTTTTTATACTGTAAAATAGACAAGAGTTAGATTCATAAAAAAAAAATATACTTATTAATACAAGCAATTTTTACATATATCATAAAGCATAAGCACACTATATTACATATATTACACAACACGAATACAACTATCTTATTCCGACTCGCTCGTTTCTTCTTCTTCGGTTTTGGTTCGTTTTGCCAAGTTTCTAGAGATATATGATGTTCCCCTAATACGAGCTATCGTTTTCCACAACGGTTTAGAAAAACCTGGTGGTTTAGAGGTTCCCTGGTTATTGTTACAACTTAAGGGCTTCGGGGGTTGACGATACATATAAAGTTCATCGGGGTTGGAATTAGATTTCTCTATTTTTATGCCCTTTCCCTTATTATTTTCTTTTGCCTTTTTAAATTCAGTTGGGGTAATTTCTATAACATCATCAGAATTCTCGTTGGAATCCGATTCATCGGAGAATTGGTAATCCTCCCAATATTTTGCTTCCTTGGCGGAAACACCATTGACCATAATTAACCTTGGTCGGTTGGTTGAAGATTTTCTTTTACTTAACCGTTTTATTATTTCCCCCACCGGTTCTATTTCCTCCTCCGGTTCCTCCTCTTCCGGTTCTGATTCTTCTTCCGGTTCTTCTTTGGGAACTTGTGAATCAGTCCAATATATATTCGACTCTTCGTTATTATTAGGTGAGTCAAGGGGATTTGTGCTAGAGGTAGACATCTATCACACAATATCAAACATGTTAAGAGATTAATATATCACATAATATATACATGTTAATAATATATAGTTTCCAACAAAAATGTTAAGCAATCATTTTTAAAGAAAACACGGTCGAAGTCCAGACTCACTAATGCATCCTAACAAACTCGATAAGACACACTAATGCAAATTTTCTGGTTCTCTAAGACCAACGCTCTAATACCAACTGAAATGTCCCGTTCTTATTGATTAAAAACGCTCCATATTAATTGATTTCGTTGCGAGGTTTTGACCTCTATATGAGACATTTTTCAAAGACTGCATTCATTTTTAAAACAAACCATAACCTTTATTTCATAAATAAAGGTTTAAAAAGCTTTACGTAGATTATCAAATAATGATAATCTTAAATATCCTGTTTACACACGACCATTACATAATGGTTTATAATACAAATATGTTACATCGAAATCAGTTTCTTGAATGCAGTTTTTACATAATATCATACAAACATGGACTCCAAATCTTGTCCTTATTTTAGTATGCAACAGCGAAAGCTCTTAGTATTCACCTGAGAATAAACATGCTTTAAACGTCAACAAAAATATTGGTGAGTTATAGGTTTAACCTATATATATCAAATCGTAACAATAGACCACAAGATTTCATATTTCAATACACATCCCATACATAGAGATAAAAATCATTCATATGGTGAACACCTGGTAACCGACATTAACAAGATGCATATATAAGAATATCCCCATCATTCCGGGACACCCTTCGGATATGATATAAATTTCGAAGTACTAAAGCATCCGGTACTTTGGATGGGGTTTGTTAGGCCCAATAGATCTATCTTTAGGATTCGCGTCAATTAGGGTGTCTGTTCCCTAATTCTTAGATTACCAGACTTAATAAAAAGGGGCATATTCAATTTCGATAATTCAACCATAGAATGTAGTTTCACGTACTTGTGTCTATTTTGTAAATCATTTATAAAACCTGCATGTATTCTCATCCCAAAAATATTAGATTTTAAAAGTGGGACTATAACTCACTTTCACAGATTTTTACTTCGTCGGGAAGTAAGACTTGGCCACTGGTTGATTCACGAACCTATAACAATATATACATATATATCAAAGTATGTTCAAAATATATTTACAACACTTTTAATATATTTTGATGTTTTAAGTTTATTAAGTCAGCTGTCCTCGTTAGTAACCCACAACTAGTTGTCCACAGTTAGATGTACAGAAATAAATCGACAAATATTATCTTGAATCAATCCACGACCCAGTGTATACATATCTCAGTATTGATCACAACTCAAACTATATATATTTTGGAATCAACCTCAACCCTGTATAGCTAACTCCAACATTCACATATAGAGTGTCTGTGGTTGTTCCGAAATATATATAGATGTGTCGACATGATAGGTCGAAACATTGTATATGTGTCTATGGTATCTCAAGATTACATAATATACAATACAAGTTGATTAAGTTATGGTTGGAATAGATTTGTTACCAATTTTCACGTAGCTAAAATGAGAAAAATTATCCAATCTTGTTTTACCCATAACTTCTTCATTTTAAATCCGTTTTGAGTGAATCAAATTGCTATGGTTTCATATTGAACTCTATTTTATGAATCTAAACAGAAAAAGTATAGGTTTATAGTCGTAAAAATAAGTTACAAGTCGTTTTTGTAAAGATAGTCATTTCAGTCGAAAGAACGACGTCTAGATGACCATTTTAGAAAACATACTTCCACTTTGAGTTTAACCATAATTTTTGGATATAGTTTCATGTTCATAATAAAAATAATTTTCCCAGAATAACAACTTTTAAATCAAAGTTTATCATAGTTTTTAATTAACTAACCCAAAACAGCCCGCGGTGTTACTACGACGGCGTAAATCCGATTTTACGGTGTTTTTCGTGTTTCCAGGTTTTAAATCATTAAGTTAGCATATCATATAGATATATAATATGTGTTTCGTTGATTTTAAAAGTCAAGTTAGAAGGATTAACTTTTATTTGCGAACAAGTTTAGAATTAACTAAACTATGTTCTAGTGATTACAAGTTTAAACCTTCGAATAAGATAGCTTTATATGTATGAATTGAATGATGTTATGAACATAATTACTACCTCAAGTTCCTTGGATAAACCTACTGGAAATAAGAAAAATAGATCTAGCTTCAAAGGATCCTTGGATGGCTTGAAAGTTCTTGAAGCAGAATCATGACACGAAAACAATTTCAAGTAAGATTTCCACTCGAAATAAGATTGTTATAGTTATAGAAATTGAATTAAAGTTTGAATATGATTATTATCTTGTATTAGAAAGATAACCTACTGTAAGTAACAAAGGTTTCTTGATCTTGGATGATTACTTGGAATGGATTTAGAAAACTTGGAAGTAAACTTGCAATCTTGGAAGTATTCTTGATTTTATGAAACTAGAACTTTTGGAATTTATGAAGAACACTTAGAACTTGAAGATAGAACTTGAGAGAGATCAATTAGATGAAGAAAATTGAAGAATGAAAGTTTTTGTAGGTGTTTTTGGTCGTTGGTGTATGGATTAGATATAAAGGATATGTAATTTTATTTTCATGTAAATAAGTCATGAATGATTACTCATATTTTTGTAATTTTATGAGATATTTCATGCTAGTTGCCAAATGATGGTTCCCACATGTGTTAGGTGACTCACATGGGCTGCTAATAGCTGATCATTAGAGTGTATATACCAATAGTACATACATCTAAAAGCTGTGTATTGTACGAGTACGAATACGGGTGCATACGAGTAGAATTGTTGATGAAACTGAACGAGGATGTAATTGTAAGCATTTTTGTTAAGTAGAAGTATTTTGATAAGTGTCTTAAAGTCTTTCAAAAGTGTATGAATACATATTAAAACACTACATGTATATACATTTTAACCGAGTCGTTAAGTCATCGTTAGTCGTTACATGTAAATGTTGTTTTGAAACCTTTAGGTTAACGATCTTGTTGAATGTTGTTAACCCATTGTTTATTATAACAAATGAGATGTTAAATTGTTATATTATCATGATATTATGATATATAATATATCTAAGTATGATATATATACAGTTAAATGTCATTACAACGATAATCGTTACATATATGTCTCGTTTTGAAATCATTAAGTTAGTAGTCTTATTTTTACATATGTATTTCATTGTTAATACACTTAATAATATATTTACTTATCATTTAACATAATTAACCAAGTGTATCAATATCTTAATATGATTCATATGTACCTAGTAAGACGTTGTTATAACGATAATCGTTATATATATCGTTTTCGAGTTTCTTAAATTAATAGTCTCATTTTTATGTATATAACTCATTGTTAAAATACCTAATGAGATACATACTTATAATAAAATCATGTTAACTATATATATAACCATATATATGTCATCGTATAGTTTTTACAAGTTTTAACGTTCGTGAATCACCGGTCAACTTGGGTGGTCAATTGTCTATATGAAACCTATTTCAATTAATCAAGTCTTAACAAGTTTGATTGCTTAACATGTTGGAAACACTTAATCATGTAAATAACAATTTCATTTAATATATATATAAACATGGAAAAGTTCGGGTCACTACAGATAGCGCAGTCAATCCTTAAAACTTTTTGGTCTGGCACATGGTCTAGTTTCTGACGCTGCTATAAAACCATCGTTCTTACGGTTGAACACCCAATTGGTTCAAGTGACCTACACTTTATGATCTTGATTTTCAAGTTCTTGTAGGATTTCCATTGAATTGACGCAGTAAATTTATTGAATTCGAACTACTTTGAACGTTGTAACTGACATTGCTCCATTTATATACATTTCTAATCTCAAGTTCGGTCTCATTTATCTATGTTTTGCGCTTGTTTGAAGATTTGTTGCTCATTTTTTGGTGAAGATTGATGATTTTGCATTCGGTTTGTTACTTGGAGTTGATTATGGAGATTTAATGATATTTGAGCTCGGAAGAAAGTTTGCACATCAAGGTTATGTTTTGGTGAAAAATTAGCGACGGAAGACTTATTGTTTCAACATCCAACTAGAGTTGAGGCGCACTAGTATGGTGGTGAGGCGCACCACCCTGATGTAGTGACCCGAACTTTTTCATATTTATATATATTAATTGAGATTGATATTTACATGACTAAATGTTTCTAACGTGTTAAGCAATCAAACTTGTTAAGACTTGATTAAATGAAATAAGTTTCATATAGACAATTGATCACCCAAGTTGACCGGCTATTCACGAACGTTACAAAATTGTGAAAACTACATGTTGTGGTATATATAGACATATATATATATGGTTGACATGAGATTATGATGAGTAAGTATCTCACTAAGTATATTAACAATGTGTGATATACATAAGAAATGAGATTACTAAGTTAAGAAACTCGAAATGATATATATAACGACTATCGTTATGATAACGTCTACTAAATACATATGTATCATATTAAGATATTGATACACTATATTTAACATGATAAAATGATATTTAAATATATCATTAAGTGTGTTAACAATGAACTACATATGTAAAAACAAGACTACTAACTCAAGAATTACGAAACGAGACTTATATGTAACGATTATCGTTGTAACGATATTTTAATGTATGTATCATATTAAGAGATATTCATACATCATAATATTATGATAATATAATAATTTAACATCTCATTTGATATAATAAACATTGGGTTAACAACATTAATTGAGATCGTTAACTTAAAGGTTTCAAAACAACACTTACATATAACGACTAACGAAGACTTAACGAATCCATTAGAATGTATATACATGTTGTGTTTTGATATGTATTCTTACACTTTTGAAAGACTTCAAGACACATATCAAAGTACTTCTACTTAACAAAAATGTTTACAATTACATCCTCGTTCAGTTTCATCAACAATTCTACTCGTATGCACCCGTATTCGTACTCGTACAATACACAGCTTTTAGATGTATGTACTATTGGTATATACACTCCAATGATCAGCTCTTAGCAGCCCATGTGAGTCACCTAACACATGTGGGAACCATCATTTGGCAACTAGCATGAAATATCTCATAAAATTACAAAAATATTAGTAATCATTCATGACTTATTTACATGAAAACAAAATTACATATCCTTTATATCTAATCTATATACCAATGACCAAAAACACCTACAAACACTTTCATTCTTCAATTTTTTTCATCTAATTGATCTCTCTCAAGTTCCATCTTCAAGTTCTAAGTGTTCTTCATAAATTCCATAAGTATAGTTTCATAAAAATCAAGAATACTTTCAAGTTTGCAAGTCTACTTCCAAGCTTTCTAATCCATTCCAAGTAATCATCTAAGATCAAGGAAACTTTGTTATTTACAGTAGGTTATCTTTCTAATTCAAGGTAATATTCATATTCAAACTTTGATTCAATTTCTACAACTATAACAATCTTATTTCGAGTGAAAATCTGACTTGAACTGTTTTCGTGTCATGATTCTGCTTCAAGAACTTTCAAGCCATCCAAGGATCCTTTGAAGCTAGATACATTTTTTTCACTTCCAGTAGTTTTATCCAGAAAACTTGAGGTAGTAATGATATTCATAACATCATTCGATTCATACATATAAAGCTATCTTATTCGAAGGTTTAAACTTGTAATCACTAGAACATAGTTTAATTAATTCTAAACTTGTTCGCAAACAAAAGTTAATCCTTCTAACTTGACTTTTAAAATCAACTAAACACATGTTCTATATCTATATGATATGCTAACTTAATTATTGAAAACCTGGAAACACGATGAACACCATAAAATCGGATATACGCCGTCGTAGTGAAACCGGGGGCTGTTTTGGTTTGGATAATTAAAAACTATGATAATCTTTGATTTAAAAGTTTTTCTTCTGGGAAAATGATTTTTCATATGAACATGAAACTATATCCAAAAATCTTGGTTAAACTCAAAGTGAAAGTATGTTTTTCAAAATGGTCATCAAGATGTCGTTCTTTCGACGGAAATGACTACCTCTTTAGTAATTGACATGTAACTTAAATTTCCGACTATAAACCTATACTTTTTCTGTTTGGATTCTTAAATTAGAGTTCAATATGAAACCATAGCAATTTGATTAACTCAAAACGGATTTAAAATGAAGAAGTTATGGGTAAAACAAGATTGGATATTTTTGATCTTTTTAGCTACGGGAAATGTTTAACAAATCTATACAAATCATATCCTAGCTAACTTATATTGTATTATACATATATTCTAATATATTATGTAATCTTGGGATACCATAGACACGTATGCAAATATTTTGACATATCATATCGACCCATGTATATATATTATTTGGAACAACCATAGACACTCTATATGCAGTAATGTTGGAGTTAGCTATACAGGGTTGAGGTTGATTCCAAAAATATATATACTTTGAGTTGTTATCTAGCCTGAGACGTGTATACATTGGGTCGTGAATTGATTCAAGATAATATATATCGATTTATTTCTGTACATCTAACTGTGGACAACTAGTTGTAGGTTACTAACGAGGACAGCTGACTTAATACACTCAAATCTTTAAAACATAATAAAAATGGTTGTAATTATATTTTGATCATACTTTGATATATATGTACATATTTGTATAGGTTCGTGAATCGATCCTTGGCCAAGTCTTATTTCTGAGGAAGGAAATATCTGTGAAAGTGAGTTATAGTCCCACTTTTAAAATCTAATATTTTTGGGATGAGAATACATGCAGGTTTTATAAATGATTTACAAAATAGACACAAGTACGTGAAACTACATACTATGGTTGAATTATCGAAATCGAATATGCCCCTTTTTATTAAGTCTGGTAATCTAAAAATTAAGGAACAGACACCCTAATTGACGCGAATCCTAAAGATAGATCTATTGGGCCTAACAAACCCCATCCAAAGTACCGGATGCTTTAGTACTTCGAAATTTATATCATATCCGAAAGGTGTCCCGGAATGATGGGGATATTCTTATAAATGCATCTTGTTAATGTCGGTTACCAGGTGTTCACCATATGAATAATTTTTATCTCTATGTATGGGATGTGTATTGAAATATGAAATCTTGTGGTCTATTGTTACGATTTGATATATATAGGTTAAACCTATAACTCACCAATATTTTTGTTGACGTTTAAAGCATGTTTATTCTCAGGTGAATACTAAGAGCTTCCGCTGTTGCATACTAAAATAAGGACAAGATTTGGAGTCCATGTTTGTATGATATTGTGTAAAAACTGCATTCAAGAAACATATGTCGATGTAATATATTTCTATTGTAAACCATTATGTAATGGTCGTGTGTAAACAGTATATTTTAGATTATCATTATTTGATAATCTACGTAATGTTTTTAAAACCTTTATTGATAAAATAAAGGTTATGGTTGTTTTAAAAATGAATGCAGTCTTTGAAAAACGTCTCATATAGAGGTCAAAACCTCGCAACGAAATCAATTAATATGGAACGTTTATAATCAATATGAACGGGACATTTCACCTGATATTCCAGCCTCAAATTATTGGCAGAAAGTTTACGATGCGGCACACAAGTATAGTGGTGCGGTGCACCAACCTGATGTTCCAGCAAAATTTTACCAAGCAAGAGAGGTATGGAGCACCAATATGGTGGTGCGGCGCATCTCTGATGGCTACCATCTGAATTTTGGAGCTTTTATCATGCAATTTGAAAGGGAACTTGTAATCACCATCCGTTTTAGTTCCAGAACTTTGTAGTTCGACATTTAGGGTTTATCGAGTATTATTTTCTGTTTTCAATTTTTGTTTATATCGTCTCTTGTGTGATTGATCATCATAACAATTGATTCTTTCAATTCTCTTTTCTTATTAATCTAAGTATGAGTTTTGTTTGTGTTGATTATCTTGTTCATCTTTCTTACAATATGTTATGCTAAATATTTTATGTGTTCACTCGATTGTGAACCTTTGATTGCGGATTATTTACGTATATATGATTTTATAACTTTAATTAGACTTTGGATCGTCGTGTTCAACCAAAGACCCACCATTGTTAGATATTTTACTCCAATCACATATATTGTTGAGCAATTAACGAGAGTTATTTGCAATATATGATTTGTGCTTCAAAACCTCGAGTGATCTAGACAAATACATGAATATTTCTGAGATATTCGGTGTATAAGTGTAGTTGGTGATTGGTTGGTATTAAAATCTTTACAATTGTGTAATCGCATTCGGGAGACCGTTGTGATTTGTGGTTTTACGAGAGTGGAACTGGGTTGAATCTCACGATTGCTAGTCGGGTATAGTTTGATTGATAAGAAGAGATTGACGAGAGTTGATTGATTCTTGTTAGTCGATGTTTCGTGATTATTGACCAATAGTCATAAGACTATATACCTCTTAACATTATAATTGGTTTAATTGTCATGCAATCTACATTGAGGGGAATCAATTGAGTGAGCAGCACCTTTAATTATTGTTACTTGTTCTTATTTTATTATGCTATTCAAACCATTATCTCATCATTAAGAAAAACTCCCCCTTTACAGTTTTAATTAATAAATCAGTTCGAAAAGCACACTACTCCCTGAGGATCGACTTGGACTTACTTTTGACTAGCTGCATACGATTGGGAGTTGTTTCCCATTTGTGTGTTAGTATATCGACAGTTTTTGTCTCATTTTTATAAGTATAGTAAACGCACATCAGTAGCAAAGTCTTGTGAGTTCTGCAATATCCTTGTTAGGAGAGATAAAGCAGTGGAAACCCTGCCAATTTGGAGATCTAGTCACAGCCTGTGATATGGCTAGACATTGTCAATCTCCACCGAGAAACCTTGAAATGCATGAGTTTCAACTCGATGTGACATGAACAAGATGACATGTGTCACACACAATACTTTTTCTTTTACAAGATTATAAGATACTAGGGATTTCCCTTGATTGTTTCCAAGACCGCTACGGTACCCTCGGGCAAACGTTAGCGTTTAAAGCTCCCGGGTACTACTGCTCTGCGTGCGCGTAATCAGGACGATGGGAGTGAGGTTCGATCCTGGGTTTCTCCCTGGGAGGGGGGTGGGTGTTAACCAACTAACCAAGCTGTCCAAAAAAAAACATTTGTATGTTTAGGAGGGTAAGATATAACAGTTATGTACCTGCAATTGTTTTCATAAAACTTCGATATAGTTAGATAACATATCAGGATGCGAGAAAAAATGGTGAAGCCCGGGTTTGCATTGTTATGTGTACAAGAGCAATTGTTAACAATAAAACGCGATATTTTTGTATTTTCAATTTTGAAATCTAAAACATATTTTTGAAATTTTTTTATATTGAAAAGGTAATAAAATGTTTTTGGATTTTATATATTGAAAAATATTTTTTTAAAAAACTGCACTAAACATGTAAAATGTTTAGTATCCAAGGCATACACCAAAAGATATATACGCCATTGTTAGTTCCTTTACAAAAAGTTAATTTTCAATTTTTCTCCCTCAAATTAGATTAATCCTATAAGCACATTTTGATTTCTCCCCCTTGTATTAACAACAAAATTAACATAAGCATGCATGTAGTTACACTCCACCTTGTTTGAATATTGCAGTAAAAGCAACAATTATCAATTATTATCTATCTCCCCCTAAATACAGTGAGGACGTTGGAGGACGAGGCGACGAGCTACTGACAAGAGTACCTTCACAAAGTAAATTAGTCCCGCGATCCGCTAAAACTTGGAAAATACCACACCTACCGACAAGAGTACCTCCACTACTGTGTTTTTTGAGCAAATAAGATGGAACATACCTCATATACTCGAACAGTACCCCAATGCAAATGAACTGGGACCGAAGACGTAAAAACATGTCAAAGATCTAAAAGGTGTCTGCAACATTAATATATTAAATTGTTCTATTTAGTAGATTCATATCAATCATAATTTTTGCCCAAAGAAAGCAAACGGTTATTGCTGAAAACGTTACTTTGTGTTGAAAATTTGTTTCCATGAGCGATATGAAAGTTTGTTCCATATTTGATTCTAGATAGATCCACACACCACATTCTATATTTTAGTTAGATCGGTTTTTTATGCTTAAACTAGCCAAGAACATGGCTAGTATTGACATAGATATTTGCAATTTTTAAATTTATGAAATTATGATAGTCATATTTTCAGTTACATCATGTTTCATGTTTTTTTGCAGCTTAGCAGGATTACTCCGCGACAAAAAACTCCGGACCCAACCACTTAGCTATCATGTGATACTTTTGTAGTTTGGATCTACCTTAATTTAAATTCTGTTTTTCGTCAAGAAAAAAAGTTAAATCCTGTAAATAAACTGGAGCACCTCTTTGACAGTGACAGAGCTTTGTGTAATCATTGCAATATAAAGAAGAAAAAAACTAAGGGTATTTAAAGTTTAATTTCCTATGCAATGCTTTTTAGCATTGCCCACCAGAAATAAAAACCATAAAAGAGAAATAGACTAAAGTTTCAGCACTGAATTTGGTAAAGTTAGAAAGTCTTGATTGAAAGTCACCCTCAGGTTTGAAGGTTAGCTAGCTAACTAATTCATTTTCATTTCTTGCAACAAAATAATAACGCAGTAGGTACTGTATTAAAAAACAATGAATCCTACTATTATTATTATTATGCCTTTGGACCACATCCTGCAACATGAGCCTTAAAGTCCTCCAACTCACTTAATACTTCATCCCTGGGTCTGTATAACAAATCACTCATTCGCCAAATCTGCACCCACCACATAACATAGACAAACAACTAAGTCATTGTTTCTCCATTGCGTAACCAGATTGCAAAATGAATTATCAATGTGACAATGATTTTTTTTTTTTTCAATGTAATTAATTTGTCTTCTGAAAATAAAAATGTAGAAGTATGTGGTGGTCTTAACAATTAATTATACATCGATAATACAGTTTGGGGGTGGGAGTCTCTCAAAATATACGTTCCTAACATCTCACTTTGTTTTGAGTGGCTATCATTTTGATCTCCCACCTCCAAGTAATTGAATGAATGAATGAATGAATGAATGAATGAATAGTAAAAATTAATATACCTGAAGGGTGCCACCACCACTTGTGGTTTCAACATCATTTGATGCGCTCACAATAGTCCATGGATCATAAACGTTCCAATGGAAGTCCACCACTTTGTCCCTAAAACACCACACCAGTTACTACTCATTATTACATCATCAAACGCAAGTGTTACAAAAACCATTGCCACCATCAAAGTACTAAAAAGCTTCTCCAGCACCACTCGTTTCTTTCTTTATGTTACAAAATTAAAACACACACACACAAGTGAATTGACATGTAACCTAAGAAAATCGTTTTACCACACCACTTGCCAAGCAATTTAATATATAAAAAAAATCGCCATCTCAAATAGATATCATCCATCTAACTACAATAATTATAGCTCACATATAAGCATTTGTATCTTTAAAAACTACTGTTAACATTCTTATAATAGATGCAATATATACAGTGGTGTTTTAGATATAAAAAGCAAACATCATCTTTTATCCCAATATAACTTCATATATTCATTACATATTTGTGATGTATTCTTGAGACAACTGTAATCATCCAAGAATGGAAGTATTAACATGTTTTCTGACATGTATTACTATATTGGTTTGGTTAAATTAGGTAAGGATGGTAGTTTACTAGTCTTTAGATGAATATACATATCATGCAAGTTAAATTAGGCAGTCCTTAAACAAATAAATTATATATCACATAGATTGATAGAATTAAACCTGTGACCACAATGTTTAAAGAACAACCCTGAAGCAGCATTTGGAGATCTTATTCCAGGTTCTATCTTGTTGCCAACCTGAAACACAATGCATGCAGTGGATCACGTATAAGAATTGCATAACTACCTTTTATGACATTCTAAGCTTTTTGAAAACAATCGACATATGGGACCAGAACCAGACCTATCTATTTTTGTAAACTAGTTCTCATTCGAAATGACAATTTATAGTTGGATTCTTTAGATAAAAACTACCTAAGTTGGTATTCAGTTTGACAGTCTGGTTTGGATTTCTACATTGGAACAGAACTAGTACCGGAACTGATTTAGATCGTCTTAAAAAAATGTCATACCTGTTCATAATCCCAGATATTTACACAACCGTCCTCGGCTGAACTTCCAAAGACAGAAGACTTGTCAGGACACCACTACAACATACATAGATTTTTTTGTAAGATTGAACCATAGCCTTACAAAGAAAAAAGAGCAGAGAAAGAAAAAAAAACAAAAAACAGACTAATAACCTGAACGCACAGAACAGGAGCTTTGTGGTCTTCAAATTTATGAACAGGAGAACCAACTCCATCACAAGTTAAGTTCCGCCGGTCAAACATGCAAACAGAGTGATCTGCTGACCTGAACATGACACAAAACGATTTAACAAATAACTCCAAACTACTTTACAACCATGTGAGTATTCCACGAAAGGAGTCTCATTAACAAACAAGAAATACTTCTAAAACTGACTTCTTTCTTGAATCTTGACTCAAGAAATACTCCAAAAAGTTTAAACAATTCTAAAACATGGAAGACAAATATAAGAATGTACCCGGTTAGAATATAATTCTCATCGTGAGGGTTCCAATCAACGCAGTGAACATCGGCATTATGTGCTTTTTCGACCTAATTTCAAGAAATGAACCCCAAATTCAGTCGCATAAAAGGATACAGGTCATTAAAATAGAATCCTAAATTGGAACAAACCTACCTTCATTATTGGATTCGTTCCAATTCTTGCATCCCAAAGTATCAGACAAGAATCATCTCCAACACTGCAAAATTCCTGCGTACTTCATCAACATAAATATATTTTAGCATCATATGATTATTATGACATGACACATTAATTACACAGGTGCCCTGAAGTCGAATTTCAGAAGCCTAACATACTATCTGTGCGTACTGCTATAATAATAATAATAAGATTCAATTCAACACTAACAATGATGGTGTAAGTAGCTTAATAAGGCAAATTACCTAGTTGGACAGAACTGCACATCTTCAACTGTATCTGTATGCCCCTGAAAGATCCCACGAGGCCCAAGAGAAGCATTATCAGCCGGCTTAACAATTGACCCTCCTCCTCCTGCTGATGATGATCCTTGAGGGTTGGTTGATTCACCAGCAGAAGCTAATGTTGATATATGATCATGAATACTCCACAAAACCACATACTTATCCTTACCTGTGATATAGATATCCTCAATGATTAGTAGATGGTATACAATCATTAATCTCTTTAAATGTTAAAAGTACAACTAACCCAAGTGTATATATATATATATATATATATATATATATATATATATATATATATATATATACACTTGGGTTAGTTGTACTTTTAACATTTATATATGTATATATATATAGTCAAACAATTCTGACAATTATACAATCTTCTGACCTCCAGAGAGTACATATGGTTCGGTTGGACAGATTGCAAGAGCAAACTCTGCGTTGTCAGCATGTCCTGTAAGAACCTGACAAAAAGATGAATATTAAAAAAATTATGGAGTAAGAAAAAATGGTTGTTGTTGCTATAGCTATCACACGTATTTAAAATACGACCTCAATGTAATGATTAACGAAAAGAGTGATGCACAATTACGTTGGAACTTTTACCTCAAATAATTGCTTAGCATTAAAAATGTAAGTTCAAATAGGCACATTAAATCCATGTGTTGCATAAGTATATGGCATTGTTAGAAAGTCATGAACCAACAGTAAATTTTACTGAACATATATAAGCGGAACAAAAATTCCATGTTTCTGGTTCAACAACGTAAAGGCCGTTGAAACAATATGAGCATGAAAATGACAGAGAGAAAAAAAATCAAGGGAAATGTGAGCATACCAAATCAGCATGAGATTCAGTAGCTCCAAGAACAGCATAACGATTAGGTTGTGCTTCAATATCCCAAATGAGGACCTGATTTTACAGTAAAAAATGAAAGTATGTTTAACGAGTTCACACGTAACTTCCAAAAATACATATAAGTAAGCCCAGATAATTGATTAGTGACCTCAGGGCAGTCAGTATGTGTAGCAATTATGTTCTTGTTTTGAGGCAGTTCCCTAATTCTGTTCACCTGTAAAATGATTATCAGCCAACAGCAGATGGAAAACTCTTGACAGAAATGAAAATACCTTCATGGCTTCATAGGAATTAACAAGCGGATATTATTTATAACTTATGATTTAACTCAAACATTTCAAGAGAAAAGAAAAAGAAAAAAAAACAGAGCATGTTTCAATTGTTCGTAAGTTTATGCATATACAGATAATATTAACCTAGTGATATGTGGCAAAAGACATTAATTCAAACACAACTGGTATCCACTTGCATATGGCTCTTACCTCTCCAGGATGAATGATAGTTTTGTACTTCTTTACAAACGGAGAGCGGGATTCCTCATTAAACTAAAACACCAAGTAATCACAAAAGTAGTCAGCAACACAGATCAAAGTATAGAAAAGATGAGTAGATGAAGCTTTAACCTGAGATATGTGTTCCGCTGCAGCAACTTTTGGCTTCACTACATCACAATTTGCTATTACTAATGTATTTGGAACACTTCCATCAGTCTAAATAAGCAAATGGCATCAAAATATCAGTCAATAACTACTGTTATATATGTAACAAACATTGTGTCTAGCAGCTCTAGACACGTTAGGATAACTCGTTTCTGAGGCCCAAATTACATTACATATAAAGTTAACAGAAAACATGACCAGATTACAAAAAAGCAAACCAAAAACATCCCAAAGCACTTTAATAGAATCACAGCAAAATAAACAGAATGACTTGTTACCTGTTCCGATAGATACAAACGCTGCCTATTCTTGTTCTTCGATTGTTCCAGAAGTGGCCCCCACCTATTCACATAACATGATCATTTAGCCCTAAGATTTAAGATGAACACAAATTGTTCTCTTCTGGTCTTTACAATAAACAAATCAGCAACTAACGATTTCATAAGAAAATCATCACAAAAGCAAAAACAGCTTATAGGCTTAAAGAACGAATAACCTAGGGTTTGGTTAGCAAATGCCAAGGCAAGGAATTACAAAATAAACGAATAAGAGAGTGAGTAGCTAGGGTTTATTAGATACCGGCAAGAGAGAGAAGGCCAAACGAGGTTATGATTAGCCAGCCAATCATAGAGAATGGGAACAACCGATTTCCAGTGAGTATATTTGTCATCAACGGCAAGAGGTTTTTTGTCACCCATCTTAAGATCCTCCGTTAGTGTAGTAGTTGTAGTAGTTGTTGTTGTTGTGACAGTGTGTTGTTCAGAGTATGAGTTGAGTTTTTTGTTGGAAGAGCCTTTGGGTCTTCCTCTTTTTTTAGGGTGTTGTAGCAATGGTGCTGCTGCTGCTGCGGTTTCGTCTTCCATTGAAATATATTGGCAGAAGTACATACAAGTTTTTAAAACCCTTAATTCATTCACCATCTCTAAAACCTTCTCTCTTAACTTGTAAAATTACAGCTGTCGTGTATTTATAATTTATTATATTAAATTAAACTAATTGATAAAGCCCCTCATTTCACAACGTGGAACGTTTGCTAAATCCGATTGGTAAAGAAAAGAAAAAATACTCGCAATTCCAGTAAGATAAGGATAATTTGGGAGGTGATCATGTATATTTAATAATATGTTAAGTTTATTTGTATTGTATATTCATATAAATGTAGGTACCTAAAATGCAAATGTAATTCAATTTCATGTTTATTACTAAAAAACAAAGTTTCGTTGCGTGGAAAAACCGTTTCGAATATAGTTCGTTGCATTTAGTTCGTAAAATTATTTTGAGTTTAACGGTAATGGTCGCGAAATCTATATCGTCGCAATTTCCGTAAGATAAAGGTAATTCGGGAGGCTATCATGTATATTTAATAATATGCTAAGTATATTTGTATGTTCATAAATAATATAGGGACCTAAAATGTAAATGTAATTCAATTTCATGTTTATTACTCTAAAACAGAGCTCCGTTGGTAGTGCGTGCAACGTTTCGAATATAGTTTGTTGCGTTTAGTTCGTAAACTTATTCGAGTTTAACGGTTATGGTGGTGAAATCTAACACGCACCAAATGAAAAGATTATTTCCGTCAAAAATTTATCTGCGTAAAGTTGGTGGGGTTTTTATTAAATATAGAAGTTGGGAGGTGATATTTCCCCTATGAATTTTGATAAATTCACTTAAATTTATAAACTTATCCTTAAATGATACATCGTACAAATTCTTACTATTATCTAGTGGAGGATAATTCTTGAACATAGAATAAAATTGTAATGGATGTATAAAAAGAGAAAGTGGAAATATCACATCTCATAGAAGATACCTTTTGGCACATTTGTATTTAACCTTTACACCATTGAAAATTTATATTTTTTACCCCTTAACTTTAGTAAGTATTGTAATTTGAGAAACTGCATAATAATCGGAGTATATATAAGTTAGAGTTAGTCTGGATTATAAAATTAGAATTTGCAAAAACTATATACTTTGTATATAGATATATAATTTGATAAATCTGGTACACCCATGTTAATTGGTTTGTTAATGTTTTAACTTTTTGAATTTGATTAGGGTTTATAAATTAGGGATGAAGATGAAGATGAGTAAAGTGAGCTGCAAGTGATTGATCAACCAAGAAAGGAAAATAGAAAGAAAATGACAATATTACCCTCTCGTGCAAGGCACAGTGATTGTTTTTCACGAAAAATTAGCGGTCGTTACTGACAGGGACCACCACACCTATTTTGTTAACCACGGTGACCAACCACTTCGAAAAAAGTTCACGGACCAACGACATCATACAATATAAATCACATGGACCACCCACATAATTTTCTCTTTAAAATATTCCGTATATATTAATGACATACTGAAAAAGGATGATAATGGTAATGATTAACATTAATATAAACTTGAAACGCCAATATATAAACTCTTTAGGAACGAACGAAAAAAGATAGTAATCAAACACTACCATAATTTATTATGGTGTTAGGTTATTGGTTTAAATCATTTATTGAAACAAAAAAGATAGTACTCCGTAATAGATTAAACGGTAAGACAATATCAAGTATTAACAAAAGAAAGGGCATTGATATATCTACTATTATTTTTAATACATCAATCATAACCGTTCATTAAGAAATTGTATTGAACGCTTAAAAGAAATTGATATATACGACACACGCAACATTACGCAATACATTAAAAAGAGTCTTTATTAGATAATAAATGTTTTCAAAATCTCTTTAATCATCGTTAGATTAGAAAATTACGTTACAATACCCCTTATAATCCAACGATCATTAATCATCCCCTGAAAATATTAGGTAATAAATCAAAAAATTTCATTTAACTGCCCAAACTACCCTTCACCAAATCAATTACGGTGTCAAATACGGCGTAGAAACGTAGCCTCTCATCGTAAACCCTATATTAGCTATCCATATTTTTTTCATCTCTTATACAGTATATTCAAGATGCAGTGATCATCGCATGTCTTTTTCCCTAAATTTGGCTACATCGTGAACCCTAACAATCGGGAACCACATCATGTTGTGGTTGGATGTTTAATTCTCATCTTTTTCTATGGCAAAAAATAACAATCGAGAAAGTATCAAAGAAGATTATATCAGTCATGGCCCCGCATCGATCAATAAGAATAGATTACAATTAGTTATGAGGTATCGCTTGTTTACTCAATAATAGATCACAATTAGTAATAGACATAGACATTTTCATAATTAAACAGTGCTGTGCAAATACTTTGCAAATTTAGTTGTTTGATATTATAGTTTTAACTTGTATGTTAACTTCACAATGACGAATGAGATTGGAAAAAATAGTTGTGCTATAACTAAAACTGATTATTTAGTATTTCCAATAGCCATTCATAAGCATTTGTTTGTTTGTTGCAGTTTTTTTACATTCATAAGCATTTGTTTGTTACCTTCTAATACTGCTCAACTTTTTCAAATTTACTCTAATTAATACTTTAGTTGCTTTAGTATTAATTTGCTAACCTTATGATATCCCTTTCAGGTCCTGCCAAAATCTCTTTCAGGTACTAATTTACCAAACTTTATGATGTCCCTTATATGTTATTTCTTATACCTAAATATTTAGGCTACAAAATTTGTGTAAATTTGGTGCCTGATATGATTAAGCAAGCTGCCATCCTTCGTTTGATGTTTTAATTAAGAATTTTGTTTTATTTTGTCCATGTTTTTAGTATTTATGTTCCTGTTAATTTTATGTACTAACTTTGTTTCTTGCATAAAGGCGAAGAAGATAGCACAACATAATTGATTTAGACATTATGGTTGTGGGTATAAGGTAAAGAACAATTGTGGCATTTGAGTTTGTCAAGTATTTTTTTGGTATTATTGGTTTGGATTTCATTATGGTATTATTTGTTAATGGCAATAAGATCTCGAATTTGGTTTGTTGGTATTAAAACTTGGGTGAAATTGTGGTTTAAGATACATTTAAAGGGTTGGAATTTGGATGTGTTTGACTCAAATTTGTCAAACTGATCATAAGTATGTCTTGTAACTTGTGCTGAAGTATGTTAAAGTATGATTCAGACATTGGTATGCTGTAATACTAAGTTTTATTTACATTCTCAAGTTTTTGCATTGTACTGATTATTATAGCTAACACAACTTTTTGTTGGATACCATTAACTAATTAGCCACCGAAAGTCCGCTACTTACGGCAGAAACTGTGACAACCCGGAAATTTTCGACCAAATTTAAACTTTATCTTTATATGATTTAATATTTCCGACACGATAAGCAAAGTCTGTAATGTGGAAATCTCCAAAAAAAAACTTTGAACTATGTTACCCTTCGACTGCTCTTGACGATTCACGAACAATTATGTGTAAATAGATGTGTATGAATATATTCATATGTGTGATTATTAAATTGGGAAATATTAACAAAATATTAAACGGTTTGATTGACATGTAAATATATTAGGAAATCTATTTTATGACTTGCAAACGTTAGCAAAATATTAAACGTATAACGTTATACTTATTCGTTATAGATAAATGTCTACGAAATAAAAAGTGTTATGTGAAACGTGTGTGTATATATATATATATATATATATATATATATATATATATATATATATATATATATATATATATATATATATATATATATATATATATATATATATATATATATTGAGCTTATATATAGGTGGTTTCGAATACAATTAATAGATATAAAACGTACTACGATATGTTTCGAAAGATTTGTACATTTTACAATATGTCAAGAAGTAAATTATTAAAGTTATTATCATTATCTTTTACTGTTATAAATTTTAGAAATTATATACAAGGATTTGAGTGTCACGTCTTCTTTAAAAAGAAATATAACTTTATAAATGTCTGGAACCACTTTTGACAAATTGTTACCGAGTCATTATAATAAAGATAAAGGTTTTAACATTATCTTGAATTTCGGAATCTTTCTAGAAACATTTTGACAAATTACAAATGATAACGGTCCGTGATTTAATTAAATATAAATATATATAAATAACTTGCAACGTGTAATTAAAAACGCGTTTATATATATTTCGAATTATTCAATAAACAATATTAGTAATCGATTAGTGACTCGATTGTTATTTAAATAAGTTAATTAGAATATTTGAGAAGTCAGAGTAAACGCTAGTATATAAACGATTCATATCAATTTATGATATATTATGAAAATGATTTAAAACTAAATAATAAACTTTGAAATATAATTAAGTTTGAGAAACTAAATATTATATATATATATATATATATATGTATATATATGTATATATATATATATATATATATATATATATATATATATATATATATAAATTTATATTTCTAAATAAAAATATATATATTTTACCAAGTGACAAAATATAATATTTACTTAGTTATATAACGCTTTGATTTAAAATAATATTTTTATATATATATTAGTATGTAACGAGAAGATGATTTATAGAAGCAAATGACCAAAAACACTCAAATGATTAATTTACATTTTGAATAATATACTTTATTGATAATCTAAGTCTAATTATTGATAAAGGTACACGTCGCGTAACGTAAAGTGCATGTTTTCTAAGCGTACGAAAGGACGTTCGAAAAACCGGAACCAGGACTAAAGTCGAGCGTGAACGTACAAGTCATTGGAACTAAAATTACAAGTTAACTATGCACGTGAATATAATATAATATATAAGTAATTATATAAATTAAATAAATAAATATATATTATATAAAATAAGTGTCGGCAGCCGAAATATTGCAAATATGAGCTGGACAATACAGCCATGCGATCGCATGGCCTTTGCCCATCAGAACCATGCGATCGCATGGGAGCTGGGGCAGGAGAACATGTATAAAGCTCAATGCATTTCGGACGAATTCATTCATTCATTCATTCTTGCATTCTCTTTACTCATATATTAATATTATTATTATTAAGATTAATATTATTATTAATCTTATAGTTAGGAGTATTATTATTATTAGTATTATACATAAAATACTACGACGAGGTCATGCGCGAGTTATTTCAAAACGGGTTTTACGAGCGGGATAGAGCTAAGGAAAATATGGGTTATAGCTATGAAGGTTATGTGTATTGTTCATGGGTATGCTCGTGAGGTCAATCTAGTGTTTATCATCTCCGTTGCGTCTACGTACTTTCCTGCAATATTGAATCTCAATATTGATACGTGACCATTCATATCTTATCTTTTATATATTAATAGTGTATCCCTGATTAGTGCTCGAGTATATGTGATCATGCATGCTTGTATGCAAAATTTCGTCGTTAGATAGTTTAGGATGAATCACGAATTTGATACATATGCTACTGAGATAAGGTATATGATATGCATGTCGTTGGAAAGCTGACGAAAAATCAATAACTTTTCATTTAGAAATCGTGTGATTTCGATGAACGGATTGAAAGGTATGACCGACTGAATTATCATTAATTTTCGTATTATTATTTAAAAATGATTATTATTATTACTATCGTCGTTATTATCGTCGTTATTATTATTATCTAATAATAATAATTATTATTATTATTATCGTTATCGTTATTAATAAAAGTATTATCATTAAAAATTGTTATTATTATTACTATCGTTATTATCGTTAAGGTTATTACCAATATTATTATTATTATTATTATTATTATTATAATTATTATTATTATTATAATTATTATTATTAGTAAGATTATTAGTATTATCATTTATATTATTATAATATTTATTATTATCATTATCATTAAAACTAATATTAGTATCATATAATTATTATAATTACTATTATTATTATTATCATTATTATGAATACGATATAAAAGAGGACTAAAAGCTATTAAACAAATTGATTAGGAAATAATGAGTATAAGTATCATGATGAAAGTAAAGTATTATAAGATATTGATTCAGATAAAAATATCATTTTCATTATTTCTATCATTATTATCATTATTATTATTATTATTAGAAGTATCATTAATATTAAAACTATCATTTTTTTTAAATAAGAATATTATTGTTAGTATAAAATATCATTATTATTATCATTTTAGTATTATTATTATTAAAAATTATCATTTTGAATAGAATTATTATTTTTATAAATATTATTATTATTACAGTTAATATTAAAAAGTATCGTTATTATTAAGATTATCATGATTAGAATTATAATTTTATAATAATTAATATCATCATTAGTAAATATAAATATTGTTATTATTAATAGTATAATAATAATTATTATTATTACAAAATAATACAACATTTACTTATTATTATTATTATCAATATTAAATAAATATGTGATACAAAGATATTATACCACACGTAATATAATTACATTAATATTACATACCACTATATTTTTATAATATTAAGTGAACTTTATAAATTTTATTATTTAAGATATATAAAAGTATATTTTTATCATATATAAATTTTAGATATAAATTTTTATTAACAAATGACTTTTATTAATTACTCTAATAAAATCTGATTGATATATTTAAATATATAAAACGACTATATTTATGTTATATAATTTTTGGAAGTCATTTTGGATTAAATGGCTTTTGTTGACTTTTGCATGATAATCTCGAGCATTAGAATTATGATACACTATGACCTGACCTAAATTGTTAGACAGATATTGACCAATATATAAATATATATACTTAATATAGGTTCGTGAATCCGAGGCCAACCTTGCACTTGTTAAATGCCGTCATATGTATTTTTACTACGAAATACAGTATCGTGAGTTTCATTACTCTCTTTGTAAATGCTTTTGCAATATATATATTTTTGAGACTGAGAATACATGCGCTTTTATAAATGTTTGACGAAATAGACACAAGTAATTGAAACTACATTCTATGGTTGAATGATCGAAATCGAATATGCCCCTTTTAGATTGGTAGCTTAAGAATTAGGGAACTGGCCCCTAATTGACGCGAATCTTAAAGATAGATCTATTGGGCCCAACAAGCCCCATCCATTGTTGCGGATGCTTTAGTACTTCGAAATTATCATGTCCGAAGGATGTCCCGGAATGATGGGGATATTCTATATGCATCTTGTTAATGTCGGTTACCAGGTGTTCACCATATGAATGATTTTTATCTCTATGTATGAGATGTATATTATGAAAAATGGAAATGAAAATCTTGTGGTCTATTAAAATTATAGAAATGATCGATTATGATAAACTAATGAACTCACCAACCTTTTGGTTGACACTTTAAAGCATGTTTATTCTCAGGTTTGAAAGAAATCTTCCGCTGTGCATTTGCTCATTTTAGAGATATTAATTGGAGTCATTAATGGCATATTTCAAAAGGCGTTGCATTCAAGTAGTTATGTTCATTAAAGATTATGATTAAGCAAATGACGGATTAGGTCATTTATAGTTGGATATTATGAAATGGCTCGCATAACATAAAAATCTAACCGCGCCTGTCGCGCCAAAGCGTTGTCATTTACATCGGCTAGCTCGATTTCTAATGGCAAAATGCCCATAGGCAATGAAGACTCCCCTGCAAAACCAATTAGCGAAAACGCGGTTGGTTGTAGGTTTGCTTTAATATCCTCCGGCAGCTGAACAAAGCATTGTTCGTAGATAATATCAACACTGCTGCCATTATCAACATGAACTTTCATGACTGTAATTTCAGCTTCTGCGATTTTGCACGATACTACTATCGACATTTCAAAAAAAATCATCGCTCTGCATTTTCGGGAAACTAATTGGCGCAAATTGCCAATTATGATACATTTTAGCTGACTTTCGCTTTTTTCCTCTTTTTTGGGCATTTGCTCGCACAGCAACCACTACATTGCCATTATTCCCGATATTACTCATTATTCTAAGCAATCGAGCAACTTACCGCTGATTTTAAATGTATTCGCCTGCAAATCATCACAACAAAAACACGATTGAAATTAAACTAAAGAATTAATCGTTTGATAGCGCAAAACAAATAATTTTCAGTTTAATTCGTAAAACGTGTCCCACGGATGGCGCCAAATGATCAATCCTTAATTAATGATGTTACTTAATTACGGATCGAGTGCAATGAGATTATGATGGAAGATGGAGTGTTTGATGATTATTTTGGACCCCGATGATCGTCTTTCACTTTAACTATCAAGTGATCAACCACCCCGACCCGGTCTTGATTGTCAATTAGCATAATTCACCTTAACTCAATGTGAAAATTCCTTGGGCAAAGTCACAAGTGAAATTCGTAAAGGCTTGGGCAAAGGGCAGAGAATCAACAACCTATAAATGAGAGGCCAAGCTCCCTATTTATAGTATTCGAGATATCCGCGGTTCTACGAATTACTTAACTATCCGCGGAAACTCAGCGGATTAAACCGCAGTCCTTTATTTGTGCGGAAATATAGCTGCTATACTTATTTTCAGCGATTATTGCATAGCTTAGCTTTAGAGTTCGCGTAATTCTGCCTTTGGCCTTTAGCAAATAAAATATACATATACAATGCCATGTATATGATCAGTATGCATGCCTATCAACTTTCGATGTAATGAAAGTTTGTCTTTTACAATGAATGCAATATTTGTAAAATGTATCATATAGAGGTCAAATACCTCGCAATGTAATCATATGTTATTGTATTCGTCCTTATGGATTAGGACGGGTCGTCTCAGAAACTCATGATGTTTAAAGGATGTGTCACATGTTCTACATCTTAAAAGAGTTTACAGTACTACTTTATGCCATTTGTATATGTGCTTCAAGTTTTTGTAATATAATGATTAAAAAGTTGTATTAATGCAGGCCACCAATTTGCTTATTGTACGTACATACAAGTAATAATCATACAAATGCTAACGAATACAGTTTACATCTAAAATTATTAGATTAGAAGTATTATAAAGTATTTTTTTTTTTTTTTACGAGGAACCCCTACTACGAACGGCCACATTGGACCCCCGCAGCGGGTAAACCTCGGACATCGGGAACCCAGGTGTCACCCCGATGCCGAGTAAAGCACCCTCTAGTCAAGGGTCACTATTAAGTTCGTCCATTGCTATTGCCTGGATTCGAACACGTGACCTCTCGCATCATTGGGGCCCTGGTGGCCATCCAAGCTATGCCTGGATGGTTTATCTAATGTATACATTTGGTGTTTAATTTAATACTTAATGCTTATAATCGTTATTGATTTCGATTGAAGCTATAATTTTGAAATTGGATGGTTATGCTGATTCTCGAGACTGCGGGCTTATAAAATGGAGTTTGATTTGTCCTTAATTGTTTGAATCGTTGATTTTGATTTGAATTGTTTAGGTGCAAGGTATGCATTTTGATGTAGCACTGTTGAGCAGGCCATGCGTATGGACGGAAGCAATGCGTATTGTTAATGAAGAGGGTTTCAGGGCTTATTAGAAAGGAAATTTAGTTAGTATTGCTCATCGACTTTCGTATACGACTGTTAACTTTTACGCTTATGAACAGTAAAAAAAGTGAATCAATTATATCTCTTGGTTAGGGTTTGGTATGATGTAGTATCGCATGTTAACTTTTTTTGTTCATTATTTGCAGCTGCATATGATTGTGTGCACTTTGTTGGTGGTGGATTGTCTTGGATTACAGCTGCTACAACCACCTATCCTTTGGATCTTATCAGGACTTGTCTTTGGATATTACCCGCCCTAGCAATGTAAAGAATTATACATTTCGTTAGTATAAGATGCAAATGGTGATGTAAAGAATTAAACAGTTCATTAGAAGGGAGAAATGGAAACCAAGTGCAGTTATCTGAGATCCGTCAGTTTTGCGTCAACGCTCGTCAAACTTTTCTTTCTCAACCTATTATTCTCAACCTTCGTGCCCCATCAGAATCTGTGGTAAGATTTCAGATTTAGTTTTTTTTCTTTTTTCTTTTTTTAGAAATATGATCGTGATCTGAATTAAGGCTAGTGGTGATTTGGGTCCTTTTATTTAAGTGTTTGTTCATAGAAATTTATTTGGTTTGAATTCTTGGAATGCATAAGCTTAATTCTATAGCTTATGGACAAATTGCATATCCAAAAGTTCGTTAATCTTGGAGCTTATGGACAAATATTTGATAGTACATTCAAACTTATCTTTCTTTTTTTTTTTCTTTTTTTTTTTTATTTTTTTTTTTTTTAAAAATTTGTCCCATGAAAATAAAAGTGAAATAATTGATTATTTTCACTAAAGAAATATATGCTAACTCCGCTCCTGATATCATTGAGCTTATGGCTTAAAAAGGCCATATAATTTAAGCCTAAGTTCATGAGCTGTTTAAAATGAGTTTAGAAGCCCCATATCTGAAAGTTGTTTCTAAATCAAAAGAATATTTGCCTTATCAGTATCGAGGTGACCCCACCTGGCTTCAACCAAAATTTGGGTTCAAGTTCGACATTTGTATTTATTTGTTGAAAAATTCGTATTGGGTGTGTGAGTTTGGCTTTCATAAAAAATGAAAACGAAAGTTGTTTTAATTTTTGGGGAAATTTACATTCTTTTATGAATATAATAGAGATAGAGATATATGATATTTAGTGGGCAATTAGTTAGTTTGACACAAGTTGCAAAAAGGTTCAATATCATATTGATATATAGCTAATGTCGTTAAAGATCTCGATATACGTCGTTTTAACATACTTGTGTTCACTTTTATTGATGAAAAGCATTTTCAAATGATGGTGTATGATTCAAACTTAACTGAAAGACATGTTACAACTTATGCAACTTCAGACAATTAAGAAAACTTGCCTGCACCGAAGAAAAGAAAAGTTGACAATGAACTGTCATACGAATCTACTGAAGAATCTTATATTCATCTGATAATCAGGACACCACATCATCTGTTCGTGAAAAGGAAATGTTGGTTGACGAGGCTATTACAATTTCTAATGTTGGTGACCGTATGCTCTCAATTAAAACCACAAAATGCAACGTCTGGGTAATTTTCAACACATTATTTTGATATTTACATCATTTACCATTTTTTCCTTTCATAATTTTTCATTACATTTAATGCTTTTTTATTAACACAAACTATTGTAAGCCAGTACCAAAGGGTATATATAATTAGAAATACTAATGTTATACATGTATCATATTATGTTTAGTGGATTTCGCATGAGTTTAATGAAATACCTTCAATATTACATGGTGCGGGCATATCCGTTGTTAATCTACAAGGCAATGAAGTGAAATTGGATGTTAAAGAAGATATGGGTAAAGAACAACCAAAGTATATCGGGGTTGCTGAGTGGACTAATTTTAAAAAGAATCATGACTTGGAGGATGGTGATGAATGTTGAATTACTACAACTGCACTAATTCAAGGTTTTATCTCACAAACATGAAAAGGAGCCGAGGACGTTAAATGACTAATGGCTAATGTCAACATCTCTTTTGGTACTATATTTTGTTAATTATGCTAAATCCATGATTATGTATCTCTTAAAACTAATGACATGTATGTACGTTACTTATTTTGTACTTAGAACAATGTTACTTACCCAACTACATATTTAACGTAATATGTTTAAGAGTTCATCAAACTTTTGTCAATGTAATCATATATTACAATATGTTCAATGTTAGTCAATTATAACAGATACGATTTAATATTCCTGCATTAACAGTATAGAAAATGTAGTTATATATAAACATTTAAAATCATGTTTATACAAAAATTATCATAACAAACCAAAAGTTACAGATTATATTTTTCCTAACAAATATGCAATTTTTTCTGAAAATTAAACAATAACGATCGAATACAAACCAAAGCCCAACGTACAAAAAAATACACCTGAAATAGTCGACCATACTTTTCATTAGTTTACATCATGGTCTAATGACTTAATCAATGAGTTTCCCAATTCAGCACCTTTTAATCTGACTTTTACCCACATTATAACACATTCAACCTGGTGTTGTGTTTCATATGATCGAATACATTTTTCTCAATCTGAATTGTTCAAGCGAGCACATTTTCCAACACCATACTTTCCATCCTACATTGTGATGACAGAAAAAAAATAAAAAAAATAATGACACATTACATTTGTCCTGTAGTATATACATCATATTACAAAATTATTAATACGTATTTACTCCTTTTAATAAAATGAATAAACAATCATTGCAGACATGAGTATTTGACTACAAAAAACGGATTAAAACCAATCATATTGGACGATAATGAGAATGATTCACCACCAAGAATGTTGTTTATAAGAAAGTCTTGAGTATTTGACTGAGATGTAAATGTTCTATGGTTAAATATCCTTTGAATATTTTTTGTACATCTCGAATTATATTGACTTATAGTACAAACTAAATTCATTTTGACAAATAATATAAGCTTAATGGATGAAAAAAATTAACGTTGAGAGTTAATGGTTCAAGGTTTAGGAATTGCTATTTAGGGTTTACGATTTATGGTTTACAGTTTAGAATTTAGAGTTTAGAGTTAGAATTTTAGAATTTATGCTTTAGGATTTAGGGTTTAGGGTTTAGGGTCTGGTGTATAGGTTTTATGGTTTAGTGTTTAGGGTTTAGAGTTAAGGGTTTAGGGTTTAGAGTTTAGGCTTTCGAGTTTAAGGTTTAGTTTTTAGAATTTATAGTATAGAGTTTTGGGTTTAGAGTTTTATGGTTTATAGTTTAGGGTTTAGATATAGGGTTTAGGGTTTGGGGTTTAGTGTATAGGCTTTAGGTTTTAGATTTTACGGTTTAGGGTTTAGATTTTAGAATTTATGGTTTAGGGTTTAGGGTTTAGATATAGGGTTTAGGGTTTAGAGTTTGGTGTATAGGGTTTAGGGTTTAGAGTTTAGTGTAAAGTGTTTAGGGTTTGTGGTTTTGATTTTAAGGTTGAAGGTTTAGATTTTAGAATTTATCGTTTAGGGTTTAAGGTATAAGGTTTAGGGCCTAGGGTTTAGTTTTTAAAATTTATGGTTTAGAGTATAGATATATGGTTTAGCGTTTAGGGTTTAGTGTATAGGATTTAGGGTTTAGATTTATGGTTTATGGTTTAGTGTATAGGGTTTAGGGTATATGGTTTGGGGTTTAGAGTTTAGGGTTTAGAGTTTAGAATTTAAAGTTTAAAGTTTAGGGTATAGGGTTTAGGGTTTACAGTTTAGGCTTTAGGCTTTAGGGTTTAGTGTGTAGGGTAAAGGGTTGGTGGTTTAGGGTTTAGGGTTGATTTAGGGTTTTAGGTTTAGGGTTCAGATATAGGGTTTAGGGTTTAAAGTTTAGTGTATAGGGTTTAAGCTTAATGGATAAAAAAGGATTAACGTTGACAGTTAATGAAAGGACCCGTTCATATACATTATAAACGATTCACAATAGTTGATTACATTGCGAGGTATTTGACTTCTATATGATACATTTTACAAACATTGCATTAGTTTTTAAAAGACAAACTTTCTTTACATCGAACATTGACAGGCATGCATACCATTTCATAATATCCACTATCTAACTATAAATTGATTTAATAATAATCTTTGATGAACTCAATGACCCGAATGCAACGTTCTTCGAAATATGCTATGAAAGACTCCAAGTAATATCTTTAAAATGAGCAAATGCACAGCGGAAGATTTCTTTAACACCTGAGAACAAACATGCTTTAAAGTGTCAACCAAAAGGTTGGTGAGTTCATTAGTTTATCATAATCATTTATTTCCATCATTTTAATAGACCACAAGAATTTCATTTCCAGTTCTCATAAATATACGTCCCATGCATAGAGACAAAAATAATCATTCATATGGTGAACACCTGGTAACCGATATTAACTAGATACATATAAGAATATCCCCTATCATTCCGGGATCCTCCTTCGGACATGATATAAATTTCGAAGTACTAAAGCATCCGGTACTTTGGATGGGGTTTGTTAGGCCCAATAGATCTATCTTTAAGATTCGCGTCAATTAGGGTGTTTGTTCCCTAATTCTTAGATTACCAGACTTTAATAAAAAGGGGCATATTCGATTTCGATAATTCAACCATAGAATGTAGTTTCAATTACTTGTGTCTATTTCATCAAACATTTATAAAAGCGCATGTATTCTCAGTCCCAAAAATATAAAGGGTAAAAAGGCAAATGAAACTCACCATACTGTATTTCGTAGTAAAAATACATATAACGTCATTGGACAGTGTAAGGTTGGTCTCGGATTCACGAACCTATAGTAATTATATATATTTATGTATTTGTCAATATTTGTCTATTAAATTAAGTTAAGTCATAGTGTACCACAATCCTAATGCTCGAGTCTAATATGCAAATGTCAACAAAAGTTAGTTGACTCAAAACGATTTCAAAAATTTATAAATGATTATTATATAATTTAAATATCGTCGTTTTATATTTTTAAAATATTTTTAAAAGATTTAATAGAGTAAATAATATAATTCATTTATTAATAAATAAAATTTTATATTAAAATATACTTTTATATATCTTAAGTAATAAAATTTATAAAGTTCATTTAATATCATAAAAATATTGTGATAGATTCTATTGAGGTAATTATATAATTTGTATCACATATTTATTTGATAAAATAGCATTGATAATAATAGTAAGTAGAAGTTGTATTACTTTATATTAATAATTATTATTATTCTACTAATATTAATAATAATATTTATATTTATGAAAATGGTATTATAACAATATGGTAATTCTTATTAGTAATTAAATTTTATATTAACATTAATGTTCCTATTAAAAATAATAATTTTTGTGAAGATGATATTTTAATATTAATAATAATACTTTTAATAATAATAGTGATAAAAATAATGAAAAACGATAATTTTATCTAAATCAATAACTTTAAATTTCATCATGATACTCATACTCATTATTTCCTAATCAATTTGTTAATAGTTTTTAAATCGTCTTTTATATCGCGTTCATGTTAATGATAATAATAGTAATCATAATAATTAGATATTACTGATATTAGTTTTAATTATAATAGTACTAATAATAAATATTATGATATTATTAATGATAATACTAATAATATTTTAATGATAATAATAATACTAATTATAACTTTAACGATAGTAACAATAGTAATAATAATAAAAATAACAATTTTTAATAATAATACCTTTTATTGATAATGATAATAATAATAATAATAATAATAATAATAATAATAATAATAATAATAATAATAATAATAATAATAATAATAATAATAATTAGATAAAAACTAGAACGACGATAATAACGATGATAATAATAATCATTTTTTTTAATAATAATACAAAAATTCAATTGACAATAACTTCTAATCCGTTCATCGAATCCATTCGATATCTAAATGAAAAGTTCTTAATTTTTCGCTAGCTTTCCAAGGACATGCATATCTTATACCTTATCTCAATCGTAGGTGTAACTAATTCAAGATTCAACATAACCTATCTAAGGGCACTATCAAAAGTACAAGCATGCATAATCCTATTTTCTCGAGCACTAGTCAGGGATACACTATTAATAAATAAAAGTTAAGTTATGGGTGCTCACGTATCAATATTGAGATTCAATATTGCAGGAAAGGTACGTAGACGCAACGGAGATGATAAATACTAGATTGACCTCACGAGCATACCCCCGAACATTACCCATCACCTCCATAGCTATAACCCATAATTTCCTTAGCCCT
Source organism: Rutidosis leptorrhynchoides (assembly GCF_046630445.1). Lineage (NCBI taxonomy): Eukaryota > Viridiplantae > Streptophyta > Magnoliopsida > Asterales > Asteraceae > Rutidosis > Rutidosis leptorrhynchoides. The sequence goes on along the minus strand of NC_092334.1, from coordinate 1,050,262 downwards.
ATCCTACTCGAAAATCAACTTTGAAAACTCGTTTTAGATCACTCGGGCAGCACTCCGTCGTAGTATTTTATGTATAAATAATAATAATTCTACTAGTAAAAATAATAATAATATTAATTTTGATAATAATAATAATAATAATAATAATAATTAAAATAAAATAAATAATATACGTAGTATATATCTTATATAGTGAGATTGAGTGAAATATGATGGATGAATCTAGTCGCACAATTTGAGTTTTATAGATCTGATCCGGGACCCACACCTCCGCAATCATGGAGGTTTGATGAATAATTGGTCCGAAATTGCGGAGTCTTTAAAACATCTCATTTCCAACTTGCAACGTTTTATGTTTATATATATATATATATATATATATATATATATATATATATATATATATATATATATATATATTTATATTTATTTAATATATAATATATTTAATCTTTAGAATTAATTAAATATTATATTATATTTACGCTCATGGTAAAAATATAATTTTTACAAAAATGACACGGTCGTGGTCTCACGACTCATGTACCACTTTTGGTTTTTCGAGCGCACTTTCGTACATTTAGAAAACTAGCCTTTTACGTTTAATGACTCGTACCATTATAAAAATTTAGTTTTAGTTATTGAAAAATTACTTTATGACAAATGTATCTTATATAATTGAGTGTTGTGGTCATTTCCTTCTATAAATCAGTGGCTCGTTGTTTGTCAAAAAATATTATTTTAAGTCAGGACATTTTATGACTAAGTTAAAAATATATATTTTCATTTAAAATTGTAAATTTGTTCAATTTATATATTTGAAATATTTGTCAAATGATATAATATTTTGTCTTTCAAAATCGATTACATTTCAAGTTCATTTTATATAATTTACTTATTTTAAATAATAGTAGTTATTTTACTAACTACCGTGTTTAATATGAAAACTAAAGAGTTGATTTATCGAGGGATGCGAGTTAATCAATTAAAGTACATTTTTGAATTTTAAACGAAAATGATTACTAACTTTTGACTAACTCTTGCTAATGACACTTTTGTAATTCACTCTTATCAGATATTCCGGATACCGTTAAAAAAAAAGGTTTTCTAAATTAAAGTAGACCTCTTAATAGAGACTCGTAATCATAATTCAATGTATCTGATAATTCAATCACTTGAATATTATCTTTTAATTCCATCGATAATTATTTGAATATATTTTGCAGCCGATACGTTTATGTAAAGTATTATAAGTCTAATACTTTGTTAAAGTTTCCAAGCTATAATAATATATACACATATATAATCATATCCGTTCATATAATGGTTCGTGAATCGTCGAAACTTGGTCAAAGGGTAATTGATTACATGAATATAGATTTCAAAACTTTCGAGACTCAACATTACAGATTTTGCTTATCGTGTCGGGAATATATAAAGATTAAAGTTAAAATTTGATCGGAAATTTCCGGGTCATCACAGTACCTACCCGTTAAAGAAATTTCGTCCCGAAATTTGATCGAGGTCGTCATGGCTAACTATAAAAATGGCTTCATGACGAATATGAGGTGATAATAGAGTTTTATCATCATTGAGTAATATAGATAAAACAATTTTGATTAGTCGAAGAGTATTAGTGAAGCTATATAAGAGTGTGAAATGAGTAAATGTAGAATCGTTTTAATCGATGATGTAGTTACGATTGATTTCCTGAATTTAAGGGATTTAAAGAAAATCTTTGTAATAAGATTTGGTTCTTCGGCGATTAAGGACATTAGGATCTTCTTTGATTTAATACGATATTCCATCTTGATTTCTCTGTCGGATTTTTCACTATAAATTCACCGTCTTCGTTTCCTCACAACTCAAACCTTCTATTCTTTCTCCTCAATTCATACTTCAAAGAATTCGTTAATATGCTCCGTCCCATTCTGATCCTTGATATTCTCTTAACTTTCATATCTGTCATTCTTCTCTTTCATCTATCACCAGAAGAATCTATTTACTTCTACTATACTCTTGGGTTTATAGTGTTTCTAGTTCTCCCGTGTCTTTATATTGCTATATGCATTGACATATACGGTTTATAATTTCTGGGTGGTTGTTGAGTTTTATATCCTCCCTTATACTTCGATGTCCCTGCTTCTGTCTTCTATAATCAGTGTCATCAACAGTTAATGCTCTCTTCTATTTGCTAAGATTTATACTCCAATTTTTAGTTTAGAGTTTTCATTCTTTCGTTTCCTCTTCTTGCGATTAAGCATCTCTTGTAATGATCCGGAATTCACACATATGGATTTCGGAATGAACATTGTTATTGTTCTAAGAAAGAAATAGTAATTGCACAATCTTGATTTGTTAAATTACCAGAATACCCTGGAAAAGACCGAATCATCAAGAAATATTTTCTTGATATGTTTAGAGATTAGATAAAATGTACGAGTCGTGTAAATGGCACATGATGACGGTATGTTCTGTGAATCATCACATTCCATTAGAAACTCATCATGAATTACTGTAATATAATCACGTTGATCAAGTGTCATTATATTATACTAACTCATGCTTCAGTTCCCAACACTACTTCAAAAATATTCATATTCGAATTTTTCAGAATTTAGAAACTAACACAGTTTCTTTTATGTTGCAGATATTACGGAGAGATAAATGATCTCATATAAGAATAGTTGTGAAAATATCTCCAGAAATATGGAGGATATTTATAATGGGAGATACGAAGATATCTTATAATATCTAAGATAAGATGATGATGATGAAGAATATCATTAGGAAAGGTTTAGAATAAGGAAAAGTGTGTTTGCTAACAATTTCAGCAGACACAGAATCATTTGGATCCTTTGAAGGTAGATTTCATCCTTGTGATTTGTCCACAGCTTCCTTCATACTTTGCTCAATCCGTTTTTCAGTACCAAAATTTTTTGTTTGAGTTCTTCCAATCTACTATTTTTTATTATCAAACTTCTGATCGTAATTGCTGTCTACAATCCTTGCCCCCTTCATTAGCCTTTTTCAAAACTTCATAGTACTGCTTTCGTAGGTTGGGGTGTTTTTCAGAAACTTCACATTCGAAGTCTGTAAGTCTTGGAGGTAGACATTATATGTATACATATAACTGTTGATGCAGTAACACTGTGAGGTTCAAAATGTTGATTGCTAATTCTTGGCACTTGGTATGGCAATTCTTGTTACAAGGTGCGGATGAGTATACGGTCGGGTTTTTTTTTTAACGAACAAATATAATGCTTTTACGGAGGGACTTAAACCATTGAATAATGAAGTTGTTGGTAACTTTCCTGCTAATGTGGTGGAATATGAAAGGTTCCCCAGTAACTATGGCGAAAGAGCAACGTATCTATCAAGGTTATAATAAGACTAGTCCGACTGAAGAGTCGAAGTTGACTTGCTGGAGTTGTGACAAAACTGGCTACTTTGAAAAGGAATCGTAAAGTTGTTTTTAATAAATGATATGACGTCGGTACGTGTTGAACTATGACTTTAGTTTCGAGAGTTTTTCAGGTACAAGACTGCGGGTATCGTATGGTTGGATCATCATCTCGAGTGTCTTTAGGAATTTTTCAAAGGGTTTTAAATGCAGATTGTCATTGTCAATATCCAAATGATGAAATCGTCATGAATCTCGAATGATTCTCATATCCTTTAGAGTGTTACGAATAGAAGTGATGTTCTATCACAGTTTTGAATTCAATGTATGGCTTTGCTAGATGTAGGAATTTCTAAGAGTGATATCTTCTGTTAAATCTTGACTTGGATTTTGATTTGTAAAAATCAGAATATGTACTCAAATTTGGATGAGAATAGTTGTTTTGATTTCTATGAAAGGATGTATATTATTGTGAAAGTAGTGAATATAGTTGGTGATTGCTGAATCAGATTCGAAAATTGTAATATATAAATTGTGAATTTATATATCTCTCGGGTATTACCTACCCGTTTAAAAAAAAAATTTCACAAATAATCTTTTGTACAAGAGAATTTTTAATTACAATCTTTATGAAAATATACTTACATATATATTTTCTTCAGATGTAAATCATGGATTTAATGAGTTAATATGATATCAGTCTCATTTGCCTTTCGATTTGAGCTAGAATAAGTAATTTCCAAAACTATTAGGAACCACATATTCTTCGCAGAATATTAATAAAGTTATGGATCAATACTTCGTTATTTGGTTGGTGCCTGAGGTTGGTGTTCGTGGAACTCTTGTGAACTTCTCAGGGTACGAATGATGTTGTTTGAAAAGTTTCGAATACATCGATGATGAAAGTATAAAAATCAAACATATATTTGAATAATACACTTGATTTATTATGAAATAAAATTCATTGAGTTGAAGCAGAGATTATGGTTAACAATGATTAAGTTGATAACGAAAAATGTACATCATAGCATATTAGTAATATGAATTAACCGGATAGTTAAGTTCCATACATAATAGCTTAGTACAGAAAGATTTATTATGGTTTAAAATTTTATATATATATAGGATATACATATAAATTCTTCGGAGGAACTGAGTTAATGATACAATATACGCGTTGTATGATTCATAATGATTTCCACAGTGATTCTTGAACTGACGGAGCTTGTGACGTTAGAGGTGCTGAAGATTCTAACGATGTTGACATCACTGACTGTGTTGGTGAGGCTAAGGGTAGTGTTGATGCTGTTGGTAAAACAAGTCTAGCTTATACCTTACGTACCATTCTTGTTAGGGTTTCTACTCTTCCTTCTATTGCTGTGGTTCACTTATCTGGTTTATGGTTAAGGATGAAATAGATAATCTCTATGACTTTAGAGTTTACATAATCATCGCAGAATATGTTTCGATGAAGTTATAAATCAATACTTCATCGTTTGTTGTTGTTGGTATTCCTTAGTATCTATGGTGCGTGTGACGTTGATATCCGAGGTACGGATTGTGATATTGAGGCATGTGATGCGGATGTGATTGTTGATGGTGGTGGTAATGATCCAGTTGATGTTGTTACTGGTGATAACGTTGATGCCGGTGATGCTGTTGGTGCTTAGAGTATTGAGGCTTGCGATGTTGATGTTATTGGCGGTACTGGTTATGCTGCTGGTGCTGCTGATGGTGTTTGTAACCTTCGCACAATGTTCTCCAAAGCCACTACCCGAGCGTGAAGTTCGTTTACTTCTTCTATTACACCGGGGTGATCGGTAGTTCGGATGAGCGGGTAAATAAAGTCTAGAATTTGGTGTAGTATATAATCATGACGAGATACTCTGGAGATGAGAGAGAAAATGGTTTCCCGAACAGGTTCGCCGGTAAGTGCTTCAGGTTCATCGCCAAGAGGGCAATTTGGTGGATGGAAAGGATCACCTTCTTCTCGTCTTCAATGATTGAGGAGGCTACGAACCCATCCACATTTCATCTAGAATAGATGATGACTGATTGATTGATCCATTCCTGTCACACTGCTTTCGGAGCTTGTGTGGAATTCCATATCGGAATCCGAGGAACTTGAACTAGTGGCGAGTTCCATTTCGTATGATTGAATAAAGAATTTTTCGATATGAGATGATTTTCGGATATCGGATGGTATTCTAATTATATAGAATATCTATATATATAGGGCAAAAGATCTCGTAGATTACGGAGCAACTTACAGAATATGTCAGACAAAGTTTACAGTAACAAATACGCGGAGATATGAATTAGTAGATACGCTAAGATACGAATTTTGTCTGTACACTATTCATGCAATCAATGCAGTAGGATGTGTCAAAACTAAGAATGATAAGCAGGTAATCTCCTAAGGATGATAAGCAGGTGATTTTTTTTTTTACACAAATGATAAGTAAAACTTTTGACATGCAGACACGGTCGAAGTTCAGACTCACTAATGCATCATAATGACTTATCAGTTAGACACACTAATGCAGACCTGGTTCGCTAAGACCACCGCTCTGATACCAACTGAAAGGACCCATTCATATACATTATAAACGATTCACAATAGTTGATTACATTGCGAGGTATTTGACCTCTATATGATACATTTTACAAACATTGCATTCGTTTTTAAAAGACAAACTTTCTTTACATCGAACATTGACAGGCATGCATACCATTTCATAATATCCACTATCCAACTATAAATTGATTTAATAATAATCTTTGATGAACTCAATGACTCGAATGCAACGTTCTTCGAAATATGCTATGAAAGACTCCAAGTAATATCTTTAAAATGAGCAAATGCACAGCGAAAGATTTCTTTAACACCTGAGAACAAACATGCTTTAAAGTGTCAACCAAAAGGTTGGTGAGTTCATTAGTTTATCATAATCATTTATTTCCATCATTTTAATAGACCACAAGAATTTCATTTCCAGTTCTCATAAATATACGTCCCATGCATAGAGACAAAAATAATCATTCATATGGTGAACACCTGGTAACCGACATTAACTAGATACATATAAGAATATCCCCTATCATTCCGGGATCCTCCTTCGGACATGATATAAATTTCGAAGTACTAAAGTATCCGGTACTTTGGATGGGGTTTGTTAGGCCCAATAGATCTATCTTTAGGATTCGCGTCAATTAGGGTGTCTGTTCCCTAATTCTTAGATTACCAGACTTTAATAAAAAGGGACATATTCGATTTCGATAATTCAACCATAGAATGTAGTTTCAATTACTTGTGTCTATTTCGTCAAACATTTATAAAAGCGCATGTATTCTCAGTCCCAAAAATATAAAGGGTAAAAAGGCAAATGAAACTCACCATACTGTATTTCGTAGTAAAAATACATATAACGTCATTGGACAGTGTAAGGTTGGTCTCGGATTCACGAACCTATAGTAATTATATATATTTATGTATTTGTCAATACTTGTCTATTAAATTAAGTTAAGTCATAGTGTACCACAATCCTAATGCTCGAGTCTAATATGCAAATGTCAACAAAAGTTAGTTGACTCAAAATGATTTCAAAAATTTATAAATGATTATTATATAATTTAAATATCGTCGTTTTATATTTTTAAAATATTTTTAAAAGATTTAATAGAGTAAATAATATAATTCATTTATTAATAAATAAAATTTTATATTAAAATATACTTTTATATATCTTAAGTAATAAAATTTATAAAGTTCATTTAATATCATAAAAATATTGTGATAGATTCTATTGAGGTAATTATATAATTTGTATCACATATTTATTTGATAAAATAGCATTGGTAATAATAGTAAGTAGAAGTTGTATTACTTTATATTAATAATTATTATTATTCTACTAATATTAATAATAATATTTATATTTATGAAAATGGTATTATAACAATATGGTAATTCTTATTAGTAATTAAATTTTATATTAACATTAATATTCCTATTAAAAATAATAATTTTTGTGAAGATGATATTTTAATATTAATAATAATACTTTTAATAATAATAGTGATAAAAATAATGAAAAACGATAATTTTATCTAAATCAATAACTTTAAATTTCATCATGATACTCATACTCATTATTTTCTAATCAATTTGTTAATAGTTTTTAAATCGTCTTTTATATCGCGTTCATGTTAATGATAATAATAGTAATCATAATAATTAGATATTACTGATATTAGTTTTAATTATAATAGTACTAATAATAAATATTATGATATTATTAATGATAATACTAATAATATTTTAATGATAATAATAATACTAATTATAACTTTAATGATAGTAACAATAGTAATAATAATAAAAATAACAATTTTTAATAATAATACCTTTTATTGATAATGATAATAATAATAATAATAATAATAATAATAATAATAATAATAATAATAATAATAATAATAATAATAATAATAATAATAATAATAATAATTAGATAAAAACTAGAACGACGATAATAATGACGATAATAATAATCATTTTTTTAATAATAATACAAAAATTCAATTGACAATAACTTCTAATCCGTTCATCGAATCCATTCGATATCTAAATGAAAAGTTCTTAATTTTTCGCTAGCTTTCCAAGGACATGCATATCTTATACCTTATCTCAATCGTAGGTGTAACTAATTCAAGATTCAACATAACCTATCTAAGGGCACTATCAAAAGTACAAGCATGCATAATCCTATTTTCTCGAGCACTAGTCAGGGATACACTATTAATAAATAAAAGTTAAGTTATGGGTGCTCACGTATCAATATTGAGATTCAATATTGCAGGAAAGGTACGTAGACGCAACGGAGATGATAAATACTAGATTGACCTCACGAGCATACCCCCGAACATTACTCATCACCTCCATAGCTATAACCCATAATTTCCTTAGCCCTATCCTACTCGAAAATCAACTTTGAAAACTCGTTTTAGATCACTCGGGCAGCACTCCGTCGTAGTATTTTATGTATAAATAATAATAATTCTACTAGTAATAATAATAATAATATTAATTTTGATAATAATAATAATAATAATTAAAATAAAATAAATAATATACGTAGTATATATCTTATATAGTGAGATTGAGTGAAATATGATGGATGAATCTAGTAGCACAATTTGAGTTTTATAGACCAGATCCGGGACCCACACCTCCGCAATCATGGAGGTTTGATGAATAATTGGTCCGAAATTGCGGAGTCTTTAAAACATCTCATTTCCAACTTGCAACGTTTTATGTTTTTATATATATATATATATATATATATATATATATATATATATATATATATATATATTTATATTTATTTAATATATAATATATTTAATCTTTAGAATTAATTAAATATTATATTATATTTACGCTCATGGTAAAAATATAATTTTTACAAAAATGACACGGTCGTGGTCTCACGACTCATGTACCACTTTCGGTTTTTCGAGCGCACTTTCGTACATTTAGAAAACTAGCCTTTTATGTTTAATGACTCGTACCATTATAAAAATTTAGTTTTAGTTATTGAAAAATTACTTTATGACAAATGTATCTTATATAATTGAGTGTTGTGGTCATTTCCTTCTATAAATCAGTGGCTCGTTGTTTGTCAAAATATATTATTTTAAGTCAGGACATTTTATGACTAAGTTAAAAATATATATTTTCATTTAAAATTGTAAATTTGTTCAATTTATATATTTGAAATATTTGTCAAATGATATAATATTTTGTCTTTCAAAATCGATTACATTTCAAGTTCATTTTATATAATTTACTTATTTTAAATAATAGTAGTTATTTTACTAACTACTGTGTTTAATATGAAAACTAAAGAGTTGATTTATCGAGGGACGTGAGTTAATCAATTAAAGTACAATTTTGAATTTTAAACGAAAATGATTACTAACTTTTGACTAACTCTTGCTAATGACACTTTTTTAATTCACTCTTATCAGATATTCCAGATACCGTTAAAAAGAAAAGGTTTTCTAAATTAAAGTAGACCTCTTAATAGAGACTCGTAATCATAATTCAATGTATCTGATAATTCAATCACTTGAATATTATCTTTTAATTCCATCGATAATTATTTGAATATATTTTGCAGCCGACACGTTTATGTAAAGTATTATACGTCTAATACTTTGTTAAAGTTTCCAAGCTATAATAATATATACACATATATAATCATATCCGTTCATATAATGGTTCGTGAATCGTCGAAACTTGGTCAAAGGGTAATTGATTACATGAATATAGATTTCAAAACTTTCGAGACTCAACATTACAGATTTTGCTTATCGTGTCGGGAATATATAAAGATTAAAGTTTAAATTTGATCGGAAATTTCCGGGTCATCACAGTTAATGGTTTAAGGTTTAGGAATTGCTATTTAGGGTTTATGGTTTATGGTTTACAGTTTAGGATTTAGGATTTGAGGTTAAGATTTTAGAATTAATGCTTTAGAGTTTAGGGTTTAGGATTTAGGGTATAGGTTTTACGGTTTAGTGTTTAGGGTTTAGGGTTTAGGGTTAAGAGTTAAGGTTTAGATTTAGAATTTATGGTTTAGGGTTTAGGCTATAGGGTTAAGGGCTTAGGGTTTAGTTTTTACAATTTATGGTTTAGAGTATAAATATAGGGTTTAGGGTTTAGTGTATAGGGTTTAGGGTATATGGTTTAGGGTTAAGGGATTAGTGTTTATGGTTTAGAATTTAGTGTTTAGGGTTTAGATTTTAGAATTTAAGGTTTAGGGTTTAGGGTATAGGGTATATAGTTTAGAGTTCAGGGTTTAGGGTTTAGTGTGTAGGGTAAAGGGTTGGTGGTTTAGGGTTTAAGGTTGGTTTAGGGTCTAGGGTTTAGATATATGGTTTAGGGTTTAGAGTTTAGCGTATAGGGTTTAGGGTTTAGGTTATAAAGTATGAGATTACAAAAAATTGAAATAATATTCTAACTACATTTACATGAGTCAAATACATGTAATATGTTATTATTTTTTTAAATTTGTAGAAAGAAAAGAAAAAAGCAAAAAATAGAGAAGTGGTTATGAAAACGAACATATATTTTTAATGCTATGAAATAAATATTTAATAGTGTTTTATATTTCAATATCTAACTTCATTTGGGTTATTACTTATCGGCTATGGTAAGGAATATACGGCATAATAGTATAATAGGAGGTGATATTTTTGTTACTTTAATTGCTGAGTATCGCGGTGTGGATAGAAGTCAGGGGGGATTAATAATTACAGCACCAGAACCCCGTGATACAATTGGTTTGAAAGTATATCATGGTGCTAAGGTTTTAAAGGTTTTAAAAGTGCGATAAGATATAAAATAAAGAAATTATGCTTATTTACACTTCCGTAATTATGATGTTCGACGTGTTGATTTTAATTTATTACCATGGGTTAATTGTCCTTTGTCCTGGATTATTCGATATGTCCATACGGTTTTGTCCACAACCTAAAAAAACAGGTTCTAATTGTTAGACTGACAATAGAAATTGTTAATTTCAAACTGTTATAATTAACGTACAATTATAATTTTTATTGTAGACGTACTTCTCACTAAGATGGAATAAAACGTTATACAAATGAACAGGGAAATACAACTAAAAAACGAACTAAAGGTACTTTTTTTAATACATGTTCACCAAAAAATAAAAAATATATGAATTTATGACTTTCAATTCTCAATCCATATACAATTACATTGCTAAAGTATTATATCACATTTACAGATTGTCTGGAACCAAGACCTTAATCGTGATACATCTTAATTGATACATCTTAATTTAATATAATTTATATACTTCGATCCTTTATAAAACAATACTATGTATACCTTATAAGTTTTTGATTAAATATTTCTCGAAGATCCGATTACCTTTAGCAGAAAGTATAGTGATTGGTTTGTTGAACATCACCAACGTATATTACAACTACGTAGAAGATTGATTGGAGAATTCATTGAAGACGACATTCTACCGATTATCGAAAATATATTATCACATTTCTATAGCTTATTTAATACTAAAAAATTTGCTACTAAATTTGATGTCTTTAGTATTACTTATGGTACTTAGATGTGTCTTACTCATCGGTGTATAATGTGGATTGGTGGATTACGTCCAACTGATATAAACTTTGTACGAGCACGCTGAAGCACAACGGTTGTTATAAGCTTTACCTCTGCTAAGTAAGGCAATGGAACCCGGTCAGTGCTGATTAGTACACTTCACCATAACACGGTCTCAAGCATTGCACCCCGCTTGAGGGATTCTTAATTAATTAAGGAACTGTTTGTTTAAACACATAAAGGATTAGACCGTTAAGATAACCGAACGTGTTCATGGAAGTCAAACCGACTTGGCCATGGTGTTCTTTATAGTTGAACTCTTTTTAAGGGCCTAACTATCTTTTTAAACCCAATCATTACCGAAAACATCAAAACACATCACGTCTCTCGGATATGGCATACCCTGTATTCTATTATGCTTAAGAAAGTTTAGACCTTTGTGGAATGTTAATACGTCACCCAACCAAGTCTCTCAATTTGATGAGCCGTCTGAATGTGTATGCATGTAGTCAGACTGCACGGGGTCGGGGGTAAGGGACGTTGTTGTCTATTCAGAATCTTTAAGCCTAACGCATTACCCAGCGACATGTCTTATGACAGGGGCGTTAGGACCAGTGTAGTGAATACAAGGTCACTCCCTATTCATGAGCCAGCATTCCATAATCTCGGAAAAGTAACTGACGAATCCATAGTATGCACTTGTTTTAACCTTATATGAATTACAAATTTTATCGCATTTAGTTTATTTTATCTTATAAACTAGAAAAACCCAAAATTAGGTAACAAATCATTACTCCTTCACTTTAGGATTATCTTAAGCTTTAGTTATAGGTTCGATTCTACTGATATCTTAAAAATTCGACCCTAGGTCATACTTCCCTTACTCACCATAAAAAGGAGTAGTACGATTTAGGCCCCGCTAAATATAAATTTAAAACTATTGCTCTCACCTCTCGATAGCTTATTCTGACGCCTTGCGGCCTAACGACACCACATAAATAAAACCGTGCATTTTGGCCATATCATCGCCTTCATTTGAGACATCTCGGCATCCCTCTTAGCCTTATCCTCTTCAACAACCTTTTGAAATCTAGCAAGATCGGTAGACAACTGTAGAAACCTCCTGCTTAACATCCCTGAAGAATCAGCAGCTGACATAGTGGGCTGCAGAGTCGTCTGAGCTTGTTCCTATTATGACTGTTGTTGTTGAATTGGTTGTGGCTGGGTCACATCACTGAAAGCAGCAGGTTGTGAGGACAAATTTATTCTCTGTTGTGACTTTGTCGTAGAAGATGAACTACCATCTTTATGTTTAACCATGTATCTTATACGCTTTTGCCTTTGTTTAGTTGACACATTTGGTGTATCTACCAGCTTACGTTTCATCAGTTTAACCTGACCAACATCAAGCATTGTAACCTCATCCTCATCTCTTAATTGAGGTTCAGTCTGTTTCGGTGGAGGCTGATTCACCTCCTCATCACCTCCCACCATTTCTATATCAATTTCATCACCTGATGTGCTTGTCTCATGTCTACAAGCCATTCCCTCCGGACACACGTAGTCTGGATTAGTCAAGTGACTAATCAATCTCTTTTGATCTCAGGAGTACCCGTTGTGTGTTGTATAAACTGGTTGAGTGATTGATCGTTGAGATGTTGTTGCTTCAACACATCCTGCGGAATCTTAACCAGACCCTGAACCTGTTTCTCCAGCATGATCTGCATAAACCTTGGGAATACAAGATGAATCTTCCTCTTTACAATCAGCAACATTCCTTCAAATATCACCTCTGCAAAGTTGAAGTCTGCATTTAGGACCAATGCAACAAACATCGAGCTATACTTCTCAGTCATCTCATCGAAACCACCCTTCATCGCACTCAAGCACTTCAAAATAACAAACATCAGATATCGATACGGTTTGCTAAACCTAGTTCGTTTCATAGCTCTTGCAATATCACTCGCATAACCACATCGCTTCAAACATCTTCTAACCTTCAATGACGTCAAAAAGGTTGGCATGGTATCATCATCTGGGAAACTAATATCTTCCTTAATAGTCTGAGCAGAAATACGGACAATAATGCCATTAACCAAACTTATGATAACTTTCTTTCCGTCCTCAACTACAACTCTAGCAGCATCCCAGAAAGCTGTTTGATGTTAGTAGAATGGTGTGCTTTCAACAGTAATTGCCCCGTATATCCTATATCTTTTCAAGAACTGAATGATCTCCACAAAGTTTTTCTTGGCCTCAGGGCCAGTCTCATCAACACACGCCAGGACATTAGCCTCTGTGCTTCCAGTTAGCTCCAACAACTCAAAAGAAAGAGGAATCTAAGGAGTCTGGTTCTCAATTGGGATTGTCTCCTCAGAAGAATTATACTGATCTTGAGACATTCTTTTTAACTGTAAAAACACTCAAAACAAAACAAAACATTAAATATTACCACCATGTATCATGGTGTATCAACATTAACAGAATCATTCATATCATCATTTAAGATATTAAACCAGATCAACGCACAGTACAATAGGAACATGATTACATCTTCCAGTGATCATAATTAGATTATTACACATACAAATTAGCATCACTAGGCTAACAGGCTAGCCTTTACTAATCAAATCATACATAAAACTGAAATACATGATCAATAAACCCAACATGGGTTGATAAATCACCCAACAATAGAATCCTCTTGTACTGGCTTCAGGGTGTATCTATCTTGGATTATACCCAGCTTCTCAAACATGTTGTGCAATAATACCGCATAAGGGAATGGTTTCTCAGATTCTAGAACGTCTTTCATCATATGAATGAGAAGATGACCCATATTCACCGCAATGCCTTCCAAAAGACAATACAATAGCACGGCTTTGGTAGCACTTAGGACATTATCACCCACTTCTTTGAAGCTCACGTTTTTCTTGATAATCCTTAAGTGAGGTACCAGATGGTCATGGATATCAATGTCACTAATCTCTATTCTACCCACCCATGCCACACGTCCAGGTTTACACGGTCTTGCTGTAACTTTAGTTGCATTAAACCTGGCAGGTATTTTCCTCAGGTCTTTACTAGGACAGAATAACTTAACACCTGAGTGTGGAACATTCAAAAGATTGGAGAATTCCTCCATGGTCCATCCAAAATGTTGTCCAAAGAAGCTCGCATGAACATACTTCTTCCTACCATCCTCTAATGCAATACTAGTATAGAACTCCCTGACTAGCTTGGGACAATAGTAATCGCCTACATTAAGAAAGGCCAAACAATCGATACCCTCCTAGAGATCATATGTAGCATGAGTTGCAATAACCTTTTGTTCTACCCGTACTGGTCGATGCTGTGCTAAAATTCTCCTATAGTCAATATAGAACATCCATGATCCGATAAAAGGTCCACCTGACATACTCGAACAATAATATGCCAAAGATTAAGAAAAATATGTCATACAATTAACATCAGTCTAACTATTTACCCAAAACATCAAACTTTAACAAAACATGAAAACCAAACACACTCGTTCGTGTGTGTATACTCACTCAGTCGAGTGTATATACACACGATTGAGTGTATGGACTCACTCGGTCAAGTGTGTCAACACACTCGGTCGAGTGTGTCAACACACTCGGTCGAGTGTGTTCTTCAGATCTGGGTTCGACCAAATTGCAAAATCGATCGAATCTGTTATTTTTTGGCTCGAAAACTGGTCGCAATAGGCACTAAGGGTGCCTAGTAACACCAACGCATCAACAATTTGACAGTACATTCATCTAAAATGCTCGAATTAAAACCCTAAGTTTCAAACCAAAAATCAATCATAACTTTTGATTTGGATCGAGTTAATGTACCTTGTTAGTGGCGCTGTAATCACAATCCAAAGACGATTCTAAAAATCAAGATCAAAACTCATTCCATAATATCTTTGAAAAATTTCATCCAAAATCACACAAGTGTTTGAACCGTCTGTCAAACAGCCTCTTATATACCTTAGGACACACTCGGTCGAGTGTGTCACTCACTCGGCTGTGGGTGTTACTCACTCAGCAGAGTGTGTTTGATTTACACCAACCTTTTCAAATTAACTCAGTCAGCCGTGTGTGTCACTCACTCGACCGTGGGGGTTGACACAATCGATCGTGTGTGTCTACTCACCCGGTAGACTGTCTTTTAGGTTTTAAACTTAAAAATTTTCCATTTCGATTTTAACTAACCCTTTAACATCCACTCCCCCCGGGACTGATCTTTCCAATAAAATTAATCACATTTTGTTCCTTTAAGCATTACACAATCAAATTTCAAACTAGATTTCACGAAGTTCCTTTCATTGTAGACATTGAGAACTGAGTTGTAAAGCTATAGAACCGTGACTAAGGACAACTAACAATGATGCAAATATTTTTGGATTTTTCATAGATAACATGCAAACATAAAATTCAGTGAGAGCTTCAGCATATAGAATTCGCAGTTTACATATCCAACTTTAAATATCTAATTCAACTAGCATTTGATACATCAAGAATTAAACATTCACTAGATAAGCACAGTTATTATCATTCATCAAGAACATCACTGACTATCACATATTTTTGCGAGTTGAATTATCATATTGATTCTATCATTTTGATTCAGGGATCAGAACTGAACTATTGACATGCTTTTCAGAATTCATTCAATAGTAATTTCAACGAAGCATATACAGGACAATTTTCAGATATATCAATAAGCATTCACCAACTTTCATCCTAGACTACGATGATCACGTTAAAATTAATCACTTTAACATATTACAATGCTAGATTATGATCAATGACTTAGTCCTCATTTGAGATTGCACGATTTTTTAGATAGTCAATTGAGTACAAATCTATTGACGTTGTCCGTTATCACATCAATGTACTTTCGATTCGATTGAATAAAAAATTCTCATGGTGTTTCTAGCAACCCTATCATGCATAAGCTTCTACCTTAAACTTACACATTTCATTTCATATATCATTGCTTGTCTCAAATTTATTTCATACTTTGAATAGACGCATATCGGTCACTATAAACCCTATACTTGAATGGAAATTGTATGATGGATGGATGATAGTGATATATTTGAGTGATGATGATATGGTAAGATACCCTCCAGAAAATGTCCCTTGCTATCTAGGCCAATAGGCACAAATTCATACCACAGACAAAAGATGTATAGTCCAGCTAAGAGTTAGCATTATGGACAGAATGATTTGAGTTCTCTATATCTGATGATTGATACGACCGAAACGGACGGTTTTATTTATGCGGTGTCGTTAGGCCGCAAGGTGCCTGATGTTATGCGAGGTGTATATAAAATAGCTTTTAAATTTTAGCAGGAAATACTATTAAATACGATACAATTTTACACAAGATATTTATTTATTTATAGGATGGATATACTTCAACCTTGCTACAACACTTATAGGCAGTGTACCTAATCGTACAGTAGTGTAGTTTTTAGTAAGTCCGGTTCGTTCCACAGGGAAAATCTTTAAACAAAGCTTAACGCTATATTAGTTTACTTTTATAAAAATACAAATGTATATATAAGTAATATTATTATTATAAAGGGGGGTTTTTACCGTTTAATGACCGGTTTGTCGATTTTAATTCTTCAGTCGCAGTTAAAACCAAATGTAAAATATTAAATAAAAGACTTAATTTAAAGCGTAAAGTAAATAACGATAATGAAATTACGAATAATAAAAGTGCGATAAAATAAACTTGCGATAATTAAAAAGTACGATAATTAAAAGTGCAATTAAATACAATAACAATAAATAAAAGTGCTATAATTAGAAGTGCAATTAAATATGAAATAAAGGAAATTAAATATGAAATAAAAGAATTATGCTTATTTAAACTTCCGTAATCATGATGTTTGACGTGTTGATTTTAGTTTTATGCCCATGTGTTAATTGTCCTTTGTCCTGGATTATTTAATATGTCCGTCTGGTTTTTGTCCATAACAGTCCATCAGTCATAAATATAAAGTGCGAGTGTCCTCGTCAAATTATCCTTATACCCGAAGTTAAATATTCCAACTAATTGGGGACTTAAACTGTAACAAGGTTTTATTACTTTGTTTAATAATTACACCAGGATGTCGACTGAGTGTAACCCAAGGTTTTAATACTTTGTTAACAATTATGCCAAGTGTCCTTGTACATAATTTAACCCCTGTTTTAATAATTCTAGTGGCTATTAATCCATTCCCGTGTCCGGTTAAATGAACGATTATTTGTACATATAAATACCCCGCCCATCGTGTCCGATCGAGTGTAAATGGTTATTTATAGGGACGCCCAATTGTAAATCTTTATATTAACATTAACAGACTATCATTTAGTTAAACAAATATAAAGCCCATTAATAGCCCATAGTCTAATTTCCACAAGTGTCGTTCTTTTGTCCAAACCCCAATTATGGTACAAAGCCCAATTACCCAATTTTAGTAATTAGCCCAACATCATGATTACTTCGGATTAAATAAGCATAATAATAACTTAGCTACGAGACATTAAATTAAAAAGGTTGAACATAACTTACAATGATTAAAAATAGCGTAGCGTTACACGGACAGAATTTCGACTTACACCTTTACAACATTCGCTAACACACCCTTATTATTAGAAATTAAAATTAAAATATATATATATATATATATATATATATATATATATATATATATATATATATATATATATATATACACTTTACGTATGATGAAGAGAAGAAAGATGTGTTTTTGTGGTGCACCAAAGCTCGATTTTTATAGGCATGTGGGCTGGAACTGGGGCTCATGCGATCGCATGGATTTATGCCTTCCAGGCCATGCGATAGCATGGCCAGCTGGGGAGGCTCACATTTGGTTGTTTTCTTCTGCCGACGGTTTTATAATATAATATATATATATATATATATATATATATATTAATTTTAAGAATTAATTATATATTATATTATATTTATGTGCATAGTTGACTTGTAATTTTTAGTCCGTTGCGTCGAGCGTTGAGAGTTGACTCTGGTCCCGGTTCCGGATTTTCGAACGTCCTTGCGTACAATTTAATATCTTGTACTTTTCGTTTTGAATCTTGTACTCTTGTAATTTTGAGACGTTTCTTATCAATAATTGGAACCTCTTTGATTGTATTTTGTACTTTTGAGCTTTTTAGTCATTTGCGTCTTCAATTCGTCGAATCTGTCTTTTGTCTTCACCTTTTATTATTTAAGCGAATATCACTTGTAAATAGGACAATTGCAACTAAAAGCTTGTCTTTCTTGAGGAATAATGCTATGAAATATATGTTCGTTTTTAGGATTATCAAATATTCCCACACTTGAGCGTTGCTTGTCCTTAAGCAATATAGTTTTGAAATACTAGAATCACTTCTTTATTCTTCACACTTTGTACATCAGTGATTTCTTTAAGGCGGTATAAACAATGGTAGTAACGATGTGGTTTACAGTCCCACATGACTATAAAATTTAGATCCATTAAGGAAATTGGATCTTTATGAAAACATTTGATCTTTTGAAAATTAAATCTAGTTTTTACCCTAGATAAGTTTTCCGGAATAACCCTTCACCGGTGTTTGTAAAATATTTTTGTGGGTTTGGTGGGTTTCAGATTTGAAAATTTTAGCTCAAAACTTATGGTTTTGTGTCACCCACTTGCTAACCTTGTATTAGGAAAGCAACACGTCCAGTTTACTTGCTCCGTATATTACCTTTCGGTAAACTACCGTCCGGTTGTAAAGGAAAGCGTTGAACAAGCAACTGTTAAGGCAATGTCTAATGACATGCAGATGTTCATGGTCTACAACGTGTCGGATGCAATTACTATCCTTTGTAGGAGCAATAGTAAAGATCACCGTATAATTTTTCGGTCTGGCACAAGGTCCTGTCTTCGACCATGCTATGCAACCACCGTTCTTACGGTTGACACCCGATTTGGTTCAGATGACCTAATGAATTCCAGGTGAATTCCTAGGATTTTACGTTCAATGGTAATGAACGCATTGAAAATGGGTTTTTAGAAAACAAATCGGTTTATAATTTGATCAAAATATTTTCTCGTTCAAGCTCGAGTTTAGATATCATTGAATTCCATGAGTTTGAATTCTCAATCTTTAAGGTCAATCTCTAAGATTGAGTAATATCAGGCTTAAAAACTGATTTTTAATCTTTAAGGAGATTATCCTTTCTGGGGATCTGATTCATTAGTCTTATCCAGCTAATTTGCACGGTGCCCCCCCATTTTACGAGATAAATCCTTCTCATGGTTAGGATAAATCTGACCACTTGGCAACCCTGTTTAATGCTGAGGTCCGTGGATTTCCTGCTGATTTTAGTGATGACTTTTCTAGGTTTTTTGTCAACCTACAGCTGGTCTGGACGACAACTTCTTGACCTAAATCAAGAAGCGCGTTTCTTTTTCGGAAGACTTTACTTCCTTTTAATGATGAAATTGATTCATCGTGTAGATCCATCTCTTCTTTTCTTTCATCGGGTAAAATAGTTTAGTTTAGTCCAAAGCAAAAGTATTTTTAGTTATTTGTTACAGAAATATGTGACATATGTTTAAGATAACTTGGTAATTTTTCCCACACTTGGCTTTTATTTTCCTTTTTATTGTCCTCTATTCCATTTTAAATGAATTTTAACATTTTGATTTGTTTCTCAATTTATGTCCTTTCTGAGGTAACAATAATTTCGGTGTTAACACCTAGTTTTATCGTTCATAAATATGTATAAACATGATTTTGAGTTCATTTAATTGAAAATTTTGAAAAATTTTACTAGAATTGGGTAGTCAGTATATAAGACTAGGGCTGTTCTTTATCATCAGAGAGCACTAGATTCTAATACAACTACTACGTTACTAGTATTTTTAATGGTAACCAAGTGTTTAAGATAAAAATTTTAAAAATCCGAAAGAATTTAACCCCTTCTCACACTTAAGATCTTGCAATGCCCTCATTTGCAAGAAATCGGTAACAATTTAAATTATTGAGGGTGATTAGCGTAAAAATGATTAAATTTTACCAAAGTTTCCAAACATATTGGCGTTTGGTTGCTGAATGATAAATGGTGCATATCATTTGTTCATTTCGTCTGTTGTTACATCACATTTATTTGTCATCTTGTCGTCAAAATTAGTAGCTTTTGCTGAACTTAATGCCAGTCTTTGAAAATGCGCTGTTTTACCCTGTTTTGTACAATTTACAATATACATACATACAAATATAAACATGCATGGAAATTTGAAATGGGACTTAATATCCCACTTTCAAATCCTAAATGTGAAATATTAGTACACAATAATAATAAAAATGATAAAGATTGCATAAGTATATTCAATAACATAAGTTTAAACATGAATAAGTAAAAAGATAAAAACATAAAAATCATATAAATAACCAAATGGAACTAAATCAGTCTGGATATGGGTTCCAGTTCATCTCGTCAGGTGGGTTCCATTGTTGGTTATAGGTGTTTTGATAGGCTTGGTTATAGTCATACCGGTTAAAGGGTGGTCGGATATCGGGGCTATGTGGCGGAAAATGAGCAGGTCGAGTAGGTACATAGTTATTTGGTACCTGATATGATAGCTGGCTCATGATTTGGTGCTGATGAACTAACCAGCTATCGTGTTGGCGTCGCCTATAATCCTCGTATACTCGCTCGGAGTTCCACTGCTCATACATACTATGTCTGGCCGCGTTCGTCATTGCTTCCTCATCTATACGAACGTGGACGTCAAGAATAGCATCTCGAAAGACATCCCTAATGTCTTCCGCCTCCTCCATTTCCTCGTCTGAGCCTCTCTTTACCTGAGGATGAGATCCCTCATAGGGTACTGCCTGGTTACGTCTACTTTTCAATACCTTAGCACCCACATAAACTTTCAATCCTAATGGCTCAACCTGTTCTCTACAAAGCTGTAATGGACCCCCTTGGTTCCTATCAACACCTAAATACTCTCCAATGAGAGTAACAAAAATACCTCCTCCTATTATACTCCCGTCCTGCATTCCCTCTACCATTTTAGATAAATAAAAAGCAACACAGTAAGGGATATTGACAAAGCTTCTAGGATCCCGAATACACTTTAGGTAGAATAAATCATGTAAGATAATTTTTTCTTTATTATGACCTCTCTGTGTAATCGAGTTAGCCAAAAATCTATGAATAATACGAAGCTCGGCTCTGTCAATATGTGTATAGGAGTGTCCTCCTGCTCGTGTAAAAACATCAAAATGTGACATACGCCTCCAAATGGCGTCAGCGTCAAAGTTACTATCTACCCTTTCACCATAATGAATCAAATTTGTACAATCGGGTAATAGCAACTCACCAGGAGTATATATCTGTAAGGCCCTGGCCATGTCCAGCATGGACATTCTGTACATCCTACCGCCAAGGATAAACCTAAGAAATCTTCTATCATCTATTCTAACTATATTTGTATCAAGTGATACAGTACTCATCAACTCAACACACCATTCCTTATATACAGGTCTACGAATGGTGAAAAGACGTTCCCAATCTGTAAAAGAAGAACTGTCATACCTTTGAACTAAAAGCTGTCTAACACGGTCAGCTAGATGGACCGTTTCCAAAGGGGCCCAATCGATTACCCTTGGCACCTCTACATTTTTTGTTACCAATTTGAATTTGTTCCTTTGATATGTCTCGTAATCTCTCCATCTCCTATCAAATCTCAGATTAGGATGCAGAGTGTGCTCAGGAATCGTTGGGAATTCTACTGGCGGCCTCATTGGGAATACTATGAATTCATCAACAAACTGTACCAGATCATAATAAGGTATGTGCTGATCAGGCTTTTGTTGTGGTTCTTGTTGTGGTTCTTGTTCGTGTTGCATTTCTGGTTCTGGTTCTGGTGCTGGTGCTGGTCGTCTAGATGATGATGCTCCTGAACCTCCAGTATCAGCTTTCTGCAAAACACATTAAACACAAAATTTGTGCATCCAAATATGCATAAGTGTTAGCAAAATAACAACTTAAAACAATTACTATAACATGTTAAATCAAAATTAAACCTATACACATTTTCACAATTTTTCACAATTCTACACTTTTCAAATAAGCACATATGAAAATGTATACAAAATTCATAAGTATTTAACTCAAATAACATGTCAAAATAGTCATTACTAATAATTAAACAAGTCTCAAATGGCAAATATATCAAATTAATCAAGTTCATGAATTTTGGACTTAAAAAGTCCACTTTAATCTCCAAAAATCATGTTTAGGATCAATGTTTGGATCATTTAACTATCTAAACATGTTACACTACCCAATTTAGCAATAATTCATGACAAAAATCGGCCATAACCTGTTTATATCAAAAAGCCCCAAATTGCTCAAGAACACAAACCCTAGATTTCTAAAAAATTTGAAGTTTTTTGGCTTCAAATCATGTTAAATAGCATCAATCTAGGTTATACATGCATAAAATACTAACAATTTAACACTAATTACACTAGAAATTAACAAAATTGCATTAGGTAAAAAATTGATAATTATCACAAAAACTAGGAATTTATAGAGTTTAGGGGTGTAATTTTTACCATTTTGCTGAAGAATGAGAATCTAGGCATGATTAGAGCAAGAAAAATGACGAATTACGGTGGAAAATTGATGAAATTTGGTGAAGATTTGAGGTATTTTCGTGAATGTATGTGTGTTGTGGTGAGGAAGACAGCTCACTGGCTGTTTTGTATCAGGCCTGCATTTGGTCCCCATGCGATCGCATGGGTTCCAAGTTCAAACCCCATGCGATCGCATGGGGTGCCGGCTACAGTGATTTCAGGTTTTTTTTTTTTTTTTTTTTTTTTAAACCTTATACTTTATAAAACTTATAATTAATTAAATTTTAAAAATTTTGTTTTCCTTTAGGAGCGAGGGCGTTTCGGATCGTTGTCCTAGTCTGTCCCTCGACAAAATTTTAAAATTTGTCAAATCAAAGTGCGGTTTTTTAAAAGTAAAGATTTTTGGGTTTTTTTTTAATGTTTTTGGCATACTTTAATTCAATAAGATTAAAAATAATGATAATAAAAGTTCTCGTTCCTCCCTCGGGTAAAGCAATTTCGGTTCAATGACCTAGTCTTCAACTTACGACGAATTTTAAAAATCATTTTTTTAACTTAATGAGATAAAGTAAATTTTTGTTTTTAAATTCACACCAAACTTAAAAAAATACATAAAATTCAAAATTAATATTAAAAATTCACACCAAACTTAAAATTTGAAATGCATAAGATTAAAAATTCATATTTTAAAAATTAAAAATTCACACCAAACTTAATTAAAAAAATTCATATTATAAAATCACACCAAACTTATATTATATTTTTCAAGTATTTACAATTTTAAATATATTGTTTTTACAAAGTTTACAATATTAATTTAAGATTTATATATTAATTTTAAAAACATGGTAAAAATAAAATTAAAAATCTTTTTGGCTTTTTATCCCACTTTAATCAATCAAATATTATCAAAAATATGCGCCCCTCTTTTCGGTAAAGTAATTTCGGTTCCAAGACCTAATTTATCTCATGACGAATTTTTGAAATATTTTGGGTTGATTGATTAAAGATATTTATACCTTAAGAATAAACGTTAAATTTCGCAGTGATGTAATAAATTTTTGTATGATATCAATAATTTCGGTCGCCAAACCTAATTTTATTCAATACCAATTTAATACTTTATAGCGAACAAATTAGCGTTTATTATCAAAAGGTTAAAAATAAAAATAAATAAAAAATAAAAACTGTACAGACTTACCTGTGAGATAGTATTCTTAGTTATATGATCTATCCCATTCATAAGATAGTCGGTTTAATTGGTTTTCCATGGCTACATAGGCGTAACCTCGAGCATTCAGTGTTTTTTCTTCTAAACATATGAACGGTCCGTCTCTGCATAAAGTAACAAATTCGGTAGTTGAATAGGTTTGATTATTTAAACATTTACCTCCATGTGACCATTTTCCGCATTTGTGACATCTTTCTAGGTGTCGTGCTCTTCTTTTCGCTGCGGATTTTGATTTTCCTTTACCAAATTGTAACTTATTATCTTCGCATCTGGATTCTTTTCTTACTCCGTCCAATCTTTCTCTGATTACTGATACTATTTCACTCAGTAGTGTGTCATTATTACGTTTAGTGATCAGAGCGTGTAGCATTATACCATGGTTTAGTTCACAGGCAGTCTTCATTTCCTAAAAAAATAAAAATTCAGAATGGGGGGAGAAGACTAGTTCTTTAGGGTCTGCTAGGGAAAGACCATTCGGGTTTCATTTTTGAGAACTACACGAAAACAGACAATCTAACTCTAACAGAAATATATATTATCCTTTAAAGACTTGATTTTCCCCACACTTAGTTAGCTGTGGTATCGAAATCGTGATTAACTTCATTGTCGAATTCCATCGGACTATCTATGTAGTGTTTAACTCTGTGATCATTAACTTTAAATTCAATCCCATTTGAATTTATTAATTCTATCGTTCCGTATGGGAAAACTCTTTTGACTATGAATGGTCCAGACCATCTTGATTTCAATTTTCCAGGAAATAGCTTGAATCGTGAATTGAAAAGAAGAACTCTGTCTCCTTCTTTAAATTCTTTTAAACTTCTGATTCTTTTATCATGCCATTTCTTCGTTCTTTCTTTATAGATTAATGAATTTTCGTATGCTTCATGTCTTAACTCTTCTAATTTATTTAGTTGACTTAATCGTAGACGTCCAGCTTCATGTATATCAAGATTACATGTCTTCAAAGCCCAAAATGCTTTGTGTTCAATTTCTACTGGAAGATGACATGCTTTTCCATAAACAAGTCTAAAAGGTGTGGTTCCAATTGGAGTTTTGTAGGCTGTTCTAAAAGCCTAGAGTGCATCCTCCAATTTAATGGACCATTCCTTCGCATTTGATCCTACGGTTTTCTCTAGAATACGTTTTAAAGCTCGGTTGGTATTTTCAACTTGTCCACTTGTTTGTGGATGATATGCGGTGGAGATTTTATGAGTTACTCCATATCTTTTGAGAACTTTCTCAAGTTGATTATTACAGAAATGAGTTCCCCGATCACTTATTAAAGCTTTCGGTGTTCCAAACCTTGCAAAAAGACGTTTTAAAAAGTTGACTACAACTCGTGCATCGTTAGTTGGGAGAGCTTGTGCTTCCGCCCATTTAGATACATAATCAATGGCTACGAGAATATAGAGATTATTATGAGATTTTGGAAATGGACCCATAAAGTCAATACCCCAAATGCCAAATACTTCACATACTTGGATAACATTTTGTGGCATTTCATCACGTTGACTTATTTTTTCGGCCCTTTGACAAGCATCACAGGATTTGCAAAGAAGGTGTGCGTCTTTGTAAATTGTAGGCCAATAGAATCCAGCTTCATAAACTTTTCTTGCTGTTAATTGAGGCCCATAATGCCCTCCTGTTGGTCCTGTGTGACAATGGTTTAAAATTTTACTAGCTTCATCTCCAAATACACATCGGCGTATTATTCCATCTGGACAACTTTTAAACAGATGTGGATCTTCCCAGAAATAGTGTTTTATATCACTAAAGAATTTCTTTCGTTTTTGGTACGATAATCCTTTTTCAAGGAATCCACATACTAAATAATTTGCATAGTCTGCAAACCATGGAATATCATTATAATCTATCTTCAATAGATATTCATCAGGAAAGTTGTCTTGTATGGCCGATTCATTTAGAACTTCTAATTCAGGATTTTCAAGACGAGAAAGATGATCAGCGGCGAGATTTTCTGCTCCTCTTTTATCTCGGATTTCAATATCAAACTCTTGTAAGAGCAAGATCTAACGGATTAATCTTGGTTTAGCATCTTGTTTCGAAAATAGGTATCTAAGAGCAGAATGGTCGGTATAGACCACCGTTTTTGCTAGAACGAGATATGAACGAAATTTGTCAAAAGCAAAGACAATAGCAAGGAGTTCTTTTTCAGTAGTTGTGTAATTCGTTTGTGCTCCTTGTAATGTCTTACTAGCATAATATATAGGTTGAAATCGTTTTTCAATCCTTTGTCCTAAAACGGCTCCCATTGCAAAATCACTTGCATCGCACATTAGTTCAAATGGTAGATTCCAATTTGGTGTTATCATGATCGGCGCATTAGTGAGTTTCTCTTTAAGAATATTAAAAGATTTGATACATTCATCTGAAAAGATGAATGGAGCATCCTTTTCTAGGAGTTTATTCATAGGAGTAGCAATTTTAGAAAAATCTTTTATGAAACGTCGGTAAAAACCGGCATGCCCTAGAAAACTCCTAACTCCTTTAACATTGGTTGGATGTGGAAGTTTAGCAATTACATCTACTTTAGCTCTATCCACTTCAATTTCTTCCTTTGAAATTTTATGTCCAAGAACAATGCCTTCTTTAACCATGAAATGGCATTTCTCCCAATTAAGTACTAGATTTGACTGTTCGCATCTAATCAGCATTCGTTCAAGATTAACTAGACATGATTCAAATGTATCACCGAAGACTAAAAAGTCATCCATGAAAACTTCCATGCATTCTTCTATCAAGTCGTGAAAAATCGCCATCATGCACCTTTGAAAGGTTGCAGGGGCGTTACAAAGTCCAAATGGCATGCGTTTGTAAGCAAAAGTACCATAAGGGCACG
Organism: Rutidosis leptorrhynchoides; assembly: GCF_046630445.1. NCBI lineage: Eukaryota > Viridiplantae > Streptophyta > Magnoliopsida > Asterales > Asteraceae > Rutidosis > Rutidosis leptorrhynchoides. Next base: position 1,022,953 of record NC_092334.1, on the reverse strand, counting down.
TGAATGTGGTTTTCTCTTGGTCCTCGGGTGCTATTAGAATTTGAAAATATCCGGAAAATCCATCTAGAAAACAATAGTAACTATTTCCGGCTAATCTTTCCAACATTTGATCAATGAAAGGTAAGGGAAAGTGATCTTTTCTGGTAGCGTCATTTAATTTTCTATAATCAATACATACACGCCATCCTGTTACAGTCCTAGTAGGAATAAGCTCATTTTTTTCATTTGTAATGACAGTCATGCCACCCTTCTTAGGCACGCATTGAACTGGGCTTACCCATGGACTATCAGAAATTGGATAAATTAGACCTGCGTCTAGCAGTTTAATAATTTCTTTTTTAACTACATCTTGCATATTCGGATTTAGTCTTCGTTGGCATTGCACATACGTTTTATGACCTTCTTCCATAAGGATTCTATGTGTGCAATACGAAGGACTTATTCCTTTAATATCATGAATCTTCCATGCAATGGCTGGTTTATGAGCTTTTAACACAGAAATGAGTTGTGATTTCTCATTTTCAGTAAGAGAAGACGATATTATTACAGGTAATTCAGATTCACCATGTAAATAAGCGTATTCCAAATGGTTTGGAAGTGGCTTTAACTCTAATTTCGGTGGTTCTTCTATCGATGATTTATATCGATATCTGTCTTCTTCTTTTAGCATTTGAATTTCTTCTGTTGTTGATTCATATCCATTAGCTATAAGTGTAGCTAACATTTCAGCTTCATTAATTGGTTCATTACCTTCTCCTAAAGAACATTCTCCTGTTCCTTGTAATTCTGGAAATTCTTCTAACAATTCTGCATGTGAATCTATAGTTTGAATATAATAACATGTATCATCTGCAGATTGTGGTTGTTGCATTGCTCTATCAACTGAAAAGGTAACACTCTCGTCCTCTATACTTAGGGTCAATTTCTTACCGAACACGTCTATCATTGCTTTAGCCGTGTTTAAGAATGGTCTTCCTAATATGAGAGGAACTTTAGAATCTTCTTCCATGTCCAGAACAACAAAATCTACTGGAAATACTAAAGTACCAACTTTAACTAGCATGTTCTCCATTATCCCTCTAGGATATTTTATTGATCGATAGGCTAGTTGTATACTTATTCTAGTTGGTTTCAATTCTCCAAGGTCTAGTTTAGCGTATAGTGAATACGGCATTAAATTTATACTAGCACCTAAATCTGCTAATGCTTCGATTGAACTAAGACTACCCAGAAAACATGGAATTGTGAAACTTCCTGGATCAGATAGTTTTTCTGGTATCTTATTCAACAGCACTGCTGAACAATTAGCATTCATAGTAACAGCCGAGAGTTCTTCCATTTTCTTTCTATTCGTGATCAGATCTTTCAAGAATTTAGCATATCTAGGCATTCCTGAAATCACATCAATGAAAGGAAGATTTACATTTATCTGTTTAAACATATCCAAGAATTTGGATTGCTCGGCTTCAAGTTTCTCTTTCTTCATTTTACTCGGGTAAGGAAGTGGTGGTTGGTATGGTTTAACATAAGGTTTAGCCTTAACTGTGTTATCTTCATTAACCTTCTCAACTACCGGTTCTTTTTCCTTATCTTGATCAGGTTGTTATTCTTGTGGAGTAGGAATAGCTTCATCAGAAGTTACAGGTATTTCAGGTGGTTTAAGTGTTGTACCACTTCTTGTGGTAATGGCTTTAGCTGTTTCATTCCGGGGGTTAGCATTTGTATCACTAGGTAGACTTCCCAGTTTTCTTTCACCTATTAATCTTGCTAGGTTACTTACTTCTTGTTCCAGATTTTGAATAGAAGCTTGTTGATTTCTAAATGCTTGAGCATTTTGTTCATTGGTTTGTTTTTGAGATGTGAAAAACTGTGTTTGAGTTTCAACTAGCTTCGTCATCATATCTTCTAAAAATCAAGATCAAAACTCATTCCATAACATCTTTGAAAAATTTCATCCAAAATCACACAAGTGTTTGAACCGTCTGTCAAACAGCCTCTTATATACCTTAGGACACACTCGGTCGAGTGTGTCACTCACTCGGCTGTGGGTGTTACTCACTCAGCAGAGTGTGTTTGATTTACACCAACCTTTTCAAATTAACTCAGTCAGCCGTGTGTGTCACTCACTCGGCCGTGGGGGTTGACACAATCGGTCGTGTGTGTCTACTCACCCGGTAGACTGTCTTTTAGGTTTTAAACTTAAAAATTTTCCATTTCGATTTTAACTAACCCTTTAACATCCACTCCCCCTGGGACTGATCTTTCCAATAAAATTAATCACATTTTGTTCCTTTAAGCATTACACAATCAAATTTCAAACTAGATTTCACGAAGTTCCTTTCATTGTAGACATTGAGAACTGAGTTGTAAAGCTATAGAACCGTGACTAAGGACAACTAACAATGATGCAAATATTTTTGGATTTTTCATAGATAACATGCAAACATAAAATTCAGTGAGAGCTTCAGCATATAGAATTCGCAGTTTACATATCCAACTTTAAATATCTAATTCAACTAGCATTTGATACATCAAGAATTAAACATTCACTAGATAAGCACAGTTATTATCATTCATCAAGAACATCACTGACTATCACATATTTTTGCGAGTTGAATTATCATATTGATTCTATCATTTTGATTCAGGGATCAGAACTGAACTATTGACATGCTTTTCAGAATTCATTCAATAGTAATTTCAACGAAGCATATACAGGACAATTTTCAGATATATCAATAAGCATTCACCAACTTTCATCCTAGACTTCGATGATCACGTTAAAATTAATCACTTTAACATATTACAATGCTAGATTATGATCAATGACTTAGTCCTCATTTGAGATTGCAGGATTTTTTAGATAGTCAATTGAGTACAAATCTATTGACGTTGTCCGTTATCACATCAATGTACTTTCGATTCGATTGAACAAAAAATTCTCATGGTGTTTCTAGCAACCCTATCATGCATAAGCTTCTACCTTAAACTTACACATTTCATTTCATATATCATTGCTTGTCTCAAATTTATTTCATACTTTGAATAGACGCATATCGGTCACTATAAACCCTATACTTGAACGGAAATTGTATGATGGATGGATGATAGTGATATATTTGAGTGATGATGATATGGTAAGATACCCTCCAGAAAATGTCCCTTGCTATCTAGGCCAATAGGCACAAATTCATACCACAGACAAAAGATGTATAGTCCAGCTAAGAGTTAGCATTATGGACAGAATGATTTGAGTTCTCTATATCTGATGATTGATACGACCGAAACGGACGGTTTTATTTATGCGGTGTCGTTAGGCCACAAGGTGTCTGATGTTATGCGAGGTGTATATAAAATAGCTTTTAAATTTTAGCAGGAAATACTATTAAATACGATACAATTTTACACAAGATATTTATTTATTTATAGGATGGATATACTTCAACCTTGCTACAACACTTATAGGCAGTGTACCTAATCGTACAGTAGTGTAGTTTTTAGTAAGTCCGGTTCGTTCAATAGGGAAAATCTTTAAACAAAGCTTAACGCTATATTAGTTTACTTTTATAAAAATACAAATGTATATATAAGTAATATTATTATTATAAAGGGGGGTTTTTACCGTTTAATGACCGGTTTGTCGATTTTAATTCTTCAGTCGCAGTTAAAACCAAATGTAAAATATTAAATAAAAGACTTAATTTAAAGCGTAAAGTAAATAACGATAATGAAATTACGAATAATAAAAGTGCGATAAAATAAACTTGCGATAATTAAAAAGTACGATAATTAAAAGTGCAATTAAATACAATAACAATAAATAAAAGTGCTATAATTAGAAGTGCAATTAAATATGAAATAAAGGAAATTAAATATGAAATAAAAGAATTATGCTTATTTAAACTTCCGTAATCATGATGTTTGACGTGTTGATTTTAGTTTTATGTCCATGGGTTAATTGTCCTTTGTCCTGGATTATTTAATATGTCCGTCTGGTTTTTGTCCATAACAGTCCATCAGTCATAAATATAAAGTGCGAGTGTCCTCGTCAAATTATCCTTATACTCGAAGTTAAATATTCCAACTAATTGGGGACTTAAACTGTAACAAGGTTTTATTACTTTGTTTAATAATTACACCAGGATGTCGACTGAGTGTAACCCAAGGTTTTAATACTTTGTTAACAATTATGCCAAGTGTCCTTGTACATAATTTCACCCCTGTTTTAATAATTCTAGTGGCTATTAATCCATTCCCGTGTCCGGTTAAATGAACGATTATTTGTACATATAAATACCCCGCCCATCGTGTCCGATCGAGTGTAAATGGTTATTTATAGGGACGCCCAATTGTAAATCTTTATATTAACATTAACAAACTATCATTTAGTTAAACAAATATAAAGCCCATTAATAGCCCATAGTCTAATTTCCACAAGTGTCGTTCTTTTGTCCAAACCCCAATTATGGTACAAAGCCCAATTACCCAATTTTAGTAATTAGCCCAACATCATGATTACTTCGGATTAAATAAGCATAATAATAACTTAGCTACGAGACATTAAATTAAAAAGGTTGAACATAACTTACAATGATTAAAAATAGCGTAGCGTTACACGGACAGAATTTCGACTTACACCCTTACAACATTCGCTAAGACACCCTTATTATTAGAAATTAAAATTAAAATTAAAATTAATATATATATATATATATATATATATATATATATATATATATATATATATATATATATATATATATACTTTACGTATGATGAAGAGAAGAAAGATGTGTTTTTGTGGTGCACCAAAGCTCGATTTTTATAGGCATGTGGGCTGGAACTGGGGCTCATGCGATCGCATGGATTTATGCCTTCCAGGCCATGCGATCGCATGGCCAGCTGGGGAGGCTCACATTTGGTTGTTTTCTTCTGCCGACGGTTTTATAATATAATATAATATATATATTAATTTTAAGAATTAAATATATATTATATTATATTTATGTGCATAGTTGACTTGTAATTTTTAGTCCGTTGCGTCGAGCGTTGAGAGTTAACTCTGGTCCCGGTTCCGGATTTTCGAACGTCCTTGCGTACAATTTAATATCTTGTACTTTTCGTTTTGAATCTTGTACTCTTGTAATTTTGAGACGTTTCTTATCAATAATTGGAACCTCTTTGATTGTATTTTGTACTTTTGAGCTTTTTGGTCGTTTGCGTCTTCAATTCGTCGAATCTGTCTTTTGTCTTCACCTTTTATTATTTAAGCGAATATCACTTGTAAATAGGACAATTGCAACTAAAAGCTTGTCTTTCTTGAGGAATAATGCTATGAAATATATGTTCGTTTTTAGCATTATCAGTGTCAGAATCAACTATCAATAGAGGGATGAAATAGTTTTAAATTTATATTTAGCGAGGCCTAAATCGTACTACTCCTTATTATGAGTAAGGGAAGTATGACCTAGGGTCGTATTTTTAAGATATCAGTAGAATCGAACCTATAGTTAAAGCTTAAGATAATCCTAAAGTGAAGGAGTAGTGGTTTGTTACCTAATTTTGGGTTTTCTAGTTTATAAGATAAGGTAAAGTAAATGCGATAAAATTTGTTATTCAGATAAGGTTAAAACAAGCGCATACTGTAGTTTCATCAGTTACTTTGCCGAGATTATGGAATGTTGGCTCATGAATAGGTAGTGACCTTGTATTCATTACACTGATCCTAAACGCCCCTGTAATAAGACATGTCACTGGGTAATGCATTAGGCTTGAAGATTCTGAATAGACAGCAACGTCTCTTACCCCCAACGCTCGTGCAGTCTGAGTATAGGCATACACATTCAGACGGCTCATCCAATTGAGCGACTCGGTTGGGTGACGTATTAACATTCCACAAAGGTCTAAACTTTCTTAAGCATAATAGAATACAGAGTTTGCCATATCCGAGAGACCTGATGTGTTTCGATGCTTTCGTTAATGATTGGGTTTTAAAAGGTAGTTATGCCCTTGAAAAGAGTTCAACCATAAAGAACACCATGGCCAAGTCAGGTTTGACTTCCATGAACACGTTCGGTTATCCTAACGGTCCAATCCTTTATGTGTGTAAACAAACAGTTCCTTAATGAACTAAGAATCCTTCAAGCGGGGTGCAATGCTTGAGATCGCGTTATGGTGAAGTGTACTAATCAACACTGACCGGGTTCCATGGCCTTACTTAGCAGAGGTACAGCTTACAACAACCGTTGTGCTTCAGCGTGCACGTACGAAGTTTATATTCTTGGTGACTACACTAGCATGGTCTAGGACCGAAAATGTACTATGGGTCTAGTTAGATGTTTCACTACGAAAGAGTCCTCAGTCAGAATCCAAGGCTCGGTGGACTTACTACGACCAGTGTGCCTCAGTCAAACTTACATTGTATCCGATAGACTTCTCTTACCAAGGGGTGACACAGATAGTGTACTCTGAATCGGGGTTCGCGACTTCCCAATAACAGAGCCGATAACTACGTTCTATTAGTTGGAAAAGCGATTGAGTTAAAAGCATAATCGGAAAGCATCTCGACAACATACACAAACCATAATATTATTTCGGCATTATAACTGACTACATCATAGCATACACTAAAGATAGCTACTCGCTAATCATGGTGTGACGATCGCTCCAAATCCATATGGACGAACACGTCATTCATCGATTTCATTGTGAGGTATTTGACCTCTATATGATACGTTTTGTAAACATTGCATTCTTTTGAAAAGGCACACCATAAATGAATATTTAAATCAAAGGTTTTCGACATCTGATGATTTCTACATATAGACAATCACCGTAAATAATAGTTTACAATAGTAATTCCGTTGACAATGCAGTCAAAATAAGATACATGGTGATGATTTGGTGAATGCAACGTTTCCTTGATAAATATGCCATGTAAGACTCCATGCACATAGCTTGTCTAACATATAAGCAAACAGCGGAAGACTTCTAGGGAACCTGAGAATAAACATGCTAACAAGTGTCAACACAAAGGTTGGTGAGTTCATAGTTTTAGTGTTTCGCATAATCTGTATATAAAGGTGGATCACAAGATTTCAGTTTTTTCACCTGAAACGTTTATCAAAAGATTCTACAAGATTGAGCACCCTGGTAACTAAACTTAACGCATATATAATTTGTACCCTTTGTATAATCATCTTAATAATACACGCAAACCAACGTGTACGCTTCTCAAATAGCATACGTCCGTTAAAAGGCTAGTGCTCTAGCTCGGACGGGGATATCAAGCCCTATGGATCCATATATAACTACTCGCGCCCACCAGTTCTTATAACCGGCAGTTACTAGTTACCAAAGCTAAGGGATTTTCGGTTCACACTCGGTGTAGAATTTAGTATGTACTTGTATCCATTGCGTTTAAAATAAAGTGCATGTATTCTCAGCCCAAAAATATATATTGCAAAAGCAATTAAAAAGGGAGCAAATGAAACTCACCTTAGCAGCACATAAGGTCATTCATCAAAAAGTGACCGTAACTCGGAATGCAAGATTAACCGTAGATCTCAACCTAGAGAACATATGTTGGTCAATACATGTCTAATAAACTAGGTTGGGTTATAGTGTATCACAATCCTAATGCTCGAGATCGACATACAAAAGTTATCAAAAGTCATTTCAAAAAGTCAATTTTGACAATTGTTCAACAAAACGAGACGTGCCTTATATAAGGATTCATTTACTTGGCTAGTAGTATTTTATCAATCTCATAAACAGGTTGTTTAAACATTAATTGCAGATTTAAAAGCAATTCCAATTAACGTCAATTATAATTCAGTTGACCATATCTTTTGATTCGTTCATCGAAATTACGCGATTTCTAAATGAAAAGTTATTGATTTTTCACCAGCTTTCCGAAAACATGTATATCATATACCTTTTACTAGTAATATATGTATTTAATTCGTGATTCATTATAAACTGTTTAACGACGAAATTTAGCATACAGGCATGTATAAATATATACTCGAGCACTAGACATGTATACACTATTAATATATAAAAGATAAGATATGAATGCTCACGTATCAATATTGAGATTCAATATTGCAGGAAAGTACGTAGACGCAACAGAGATGATAAATACTAGGTTTGACTTGCGAACAATACCCAAGAACATTACCCATAACCTCCATAGCTATAACTCATAATTTCCTTAGTTCTATCCCGTTTGAAGCTTGTTTTGAAAGTGACACGCTTATGACCTCGTCGTAATATTTTATGTATAATATTACTAAAAATATTAAGTTTAATAATAATAATAATAATCTTAATAATAATAATAATAATAATAATAATTATTATAATTATAATTATAATAATTAAATACTTACAGAGTATATATGTGTAAAAGAATTCGAGCAGAAACTGGACTTTTATAGGCAACTTTTTGAAATCTGATGCCCATGCGATCGCATGGGTTTTATGCCTATTTCTCATGCGATCGCATGGCCGTCAGATCTAGCTCACATATTTTTTGTTTTCTTGTTTGTCGACATAATTAAATATAATATATATAATATATATCATTTAAATAATTAATTATATATTATATTAAATTCATGTGCATAGTTGACTTGTAATTTTCGTTCCGATGACTCGTACGTTGTCACTCGACTTATGTCCCGGTTCCGGTTTCTTGAACGCATTTTCGTACGCTTAGAAAACTCGCAATTTATGTTTTGTGACTCGTACCTTTGTCAAAATATAGTCTTAAATTATCAATAAGCTATATCATTCTAAGTGTATCTTAAACTTTCGAGTGTTTTGGTCATTTACTTCTATAAATCATTGTCTCGCTATTTGTTAATATATATATAATAACAAATCGTTTTATGACCAAGTTAATATATATTTTCAACATTCATAAATACGTTTTAAATATACATCGCAAGTTATTCATACAATTAATATTCCAACTTTTCATATATATTCAAATAAATATTTAAATCAATAAGTTTAATGTACGGTATCAAACAATTAATACATTGTTACGTTTTCAAGTTATAGTATATATATATATATATATATATGTATCTATATACATATAATTGTTCGCGAATCGTCAAGAACAACCGAAAGGTATTTTGAATATATGAAAGTAGTTCAAAAATTTTGAGATTCAGTTTTACAGACTTTGCTTATCGTGTCAGAAATATTAATCATACAAAGATTAAGTTTAAATTTGGTCAGAAATTTCCGGGTCATCACACATGGCAACAATATCACAAAGCATAATAATGGAAGACATTATATAAAGACAAAGGATAGAAGTACCAGTAGATTAAACGAGTTTCGAATACAAAAGTGACAACTTTAAACTCCAGACCGCTCCTAATACAATCTTCAGCGCTCTTCTCCGGGTACTAGGTTTCCCGCACGGAGTCGAAGACCTTGAAAGTATGACTAATATTGTAGAAAGAAAGAGAGAGAAGTGAATTGAAGTGTGTGTAAAAATGAACGACAAAAAGCCCTTTAAATAGACTTGGAATTGGCCTGCATACGGCTGGCAAGCCGTATGGCAGACCGTTTTTGCAGGCCATTTGCTTTGACAGGCCGTTTTGCCTACTAGCAGGCAGTATGGCAAGCCGTATGGCCTTCCCTGGTTTGCTGTTTTTACTGGATCGCAACTTGATTTCCTTGATCGTAACTTGGTTTCTCGTCTTTCACCGTTTTCGCTCTAGAATCTTCATTTTAGTTCTGATTCTCTTGATTCTTCTTGCACCATCTTCGTAATTACTTAATCTTCAATTTAAACCAACAAAGCGAGTATTTTGGCGATAAAGCTTGGAACTTTATTGTTTTTGGGCCTCAATACCGGGGTGAAAACGTGACTTTATAGCCGATATCAAATATCCCACACTTAGACTTTGCTTGTCCTCAAGCAAACTTCTCGTTTTTACTTTAAGAAATCTTTTCAGAGTTTCTTTTCTATTAACCTAAGCGGTTTGCTTTTTATTATAACGGCGAAAATAAGGTAAGATATCTATGTTAGGGTTGAAACTATCTCTGCAAGCATGCGAGGATGTTACATGACTTAGGCTAGCTTTCGCGGGTCACTCAAATCACACAAGTGTTTAGGGTTTCCTATAGATCTAAGAAATGAATTCACTCATAGCCAGTCATGTTGCACCCATTGTCATAGGCTTGATAAAGACTCAAATCCTTGCCACTAATGTGAAAAACGGTAATAACCATAGCCTCTAGGTCATTTGTCAATTTGGAATAATGGAAAGGAATTTTGGAGTGGTGCTGAAGTTGTTTTAAAGGGGGTGAGAAAAGGGTAATATAGTCTTTTAAAGACTTTTATTCGAAATTTCGGAAATATAGGATATATAGGAGTGCTAATATTTTTGAGAAGCACTTTGACTTTTTCTCCTTTGGAGTGATTGGCGTTTGTGGTCAAGTTCTTCTTCGGTGTTTCTCTTTATAAGTTCTGCTCCTTTTTTCTGAACTTTGAAAATACACTTTTTTTTTCGATAGAGATTTTATCTCGAGAAATTTTTTTCCGGCAAACTTTTTTGAAGACCTTTGCCATGATACTTGAGAGGTTTATAACATCGGGTTTTCGGAAGGAATCTCATTTTCTGGGTTTTTCGAGTGATAGTAAAGATGATGTGGACGAGGGTTTGATGTGGTAGAAGTGGTGAAGGTGTGAAAGGCTTATTTTGACAAATGGTTAGCTCTTATATATATATATATATATATATATATATATATATATATATATATATATATATATATATATATATATATATATATATATAATCAAGAGGGAAGGAGATTTTGAAGGAAGTAAAAATTTTTTCTTTTTTTTGAATTTTTTACATATATTAAGATCACGTGAAAATATGAATATTTAAAAAAGACACTTTGTGATAAATGTTACTCCGTATTATTTTGATCTGGAAAACGCTCGAAGAAATAAAATTCATCGATAAATGTTTCTGATAACATTCATCGTGATGCATGTTATTCTTCGAACGGAATTTTTTAGGTTTTAGAAATTAAGGTTTATAAATTAGGGTTTAGAAATTGAGGTTTAGGGTTTAGATTGAGTTTTTAACATGAACAGTTTAAAGTTACGGGTTTGGGGTTTTGGGTTTTGGGTATATGGACTAAACCCAAAACACTAAACCATAAACCCTAGACCTTAAATTTTAAACTCTAAATCGGGCTAAATTTGAAGAAGAAAAAAACCTTCACAGAAGATGAAAAAAACGCTCGAAGAATAATATGCATCACGATGAATGTTATTTCTTCGAGCGTTTTCTGATCAATATAATAAAATTATAGGATATGATAAAAAAAACATTTCTACTTGGATTTCCTGATGCCATGTAATGTATTAACATATCAATGATATTCATACATATGGCTGGAGTCTCTTGACTCAATTACTTGGCCCTTTCAGACTTGTTTATCTCTTTCTCTCTTTTTGTGTTTTTCTGCGTTTGTGTTGTGTTTAAGTAATTAATAAAATAAATTTTAATTAATTCTAATTTCTAATAATAAAGGAGTGAGTGAGTGAGCGCGCGAGTGAGAGATTCAACGGCAGGTTTCAATCAAATCATAATCCTACCGCCCGCCGTCACCACCTCCACTCAACAATCAATTAACTCACTGAGTAATGATACCACAACCCGCAGGTGCACCACATATGTATGCGGGCAATCATTATTGTGCGTATGCGTGTTCTTGTGTGCGGTATGCGGCGTGCGATTGCCTTTGTTCCCGGTACGGCGGTTGCTTAGCTGTCAAGTAAATATCTTTTCCATAATTATATCCGTGATTCGGGGGAGTCAGTTATGGATGAGATTATCATGATCTGGGACGGTTCTAGAATTAGGGTTTTCCTATAAATACAAACCCTAATCATCATTCACCACACACGGCACATTACGTAACCATCACATACGATACACATTACGTAAAACAGTATCATTCAGCATCTTTTCAAGGTTAACAGGTTAGTCTTTTGTAAGCTAGTACCTACGACCTTATTTGGGGCCTCTTGATCGACGACCGTTATCGGAGGTGGACTTAATCACTTGGCCACCCCGCCGACATCATCATATCGGCCAGGGTTATTCACGGTAGCCGGACTGGAGAGCCACGTTCTAAGATCCTTAAACCCCTCTTTATGTATTGAGCGGGCATATTAAACCCTACGGTTAAAATATGCATGATCAAGTGGTGCTTTCATTGAGAGTCGAATTAAATCAAGACTATTTAATTGCTTTTTCTTTTAAGGTTTTGAATTGTATGACTCGTTATTTACAAAATTTTTGAATTTTTTCTTTAACAGTATCATGACTTCCGAGGAATCATCGGAACATACCCAAACAGATATTCAGAACGCACCGTCTGGTAGTCAACAGACACCGGTTATGACTACGGGGGCGGCTATTCAGGCGGGGTACACAATGTACCCTCCACCTATATCCGGCGAACCCTTTCAGAGGTACAAGCCGATATATTCAGACGGGGTTACACCGCCAAGAGCAAACTCACCAGTCACAACCAAGCTGTTGGACTTTTCGTCAGTGGATCCAAGGGTCATCTTGGTAGGCAATAGTGGTGGAACAACGGGGCCGCATGTGGTTTGCTGCGGCCAGGTACCTATTTACAGTACCACTGTTTCAATACCTCTGCATACGCAGAGCATTCAGCAGAATTCGTCATTTACACCGTTGCAACCTTGGCAACCACCGCGCCCAGTTTCGCAATTTTTAACTCCTGCGGATGCGCAGGCGTTACTTAATAGTTGGGGGTTTGGTGTCATCCCAGATGCAAACTCTCATTGGGCGCCGATAACAGCACAGCAGCAAAGCATAGCGCATACAGTTGGGCTTTTAAGTGTGTATCCTCAGGTTTCGCAGATATCTGCGCCACAAGTTTCGCCTCCTTTACAACCACCTGTGTACTCTGCGTCTTCAAGTCATCCCTCTTTTCCAACGCAACAGCCTTGGTTATATCCGCAGACGCAGGGTCAACCTTGGCAAAATGTTCAAGGACAGGCAAATCTTGCAAGTCAATTCATGCAGGCCGCACCCCCTGATATGGTTCACTTATTTTCACAACCTGACTTTGTTCATGACATGATGAAGCGTTTCTTTGCGAACTTGAAAGGGGATCCTGTTAAACCACCCTTTGAGCTACCGACTACCTTTGACAAATTTCCTCCGCATATAACCGCATATCCGTTTCCATCAGCACCAAAGATACCTAGCATGTTGGGTACTTACAATGGCCTGACCGATCCAGATGATTTTTTACAGCGTTTCGAGGGCACAATGCGCACTCAGGGCTGGGTGGATCCGGTTGCGTGTCAGATATTTCCTATGACACTACAGGGTATTGCCCGTGAGTGGTTTAATAAATTGCCGGCGGGTAGTATTGCCGGGTTTATGGATCTGCAGACAAAGTTTTTACTGCAATATCAGAATCAGAGACCACGCAAGCTCACTCACATTGAATGCCATGACATCGTGCAGAAGTCCAAGGAATCTTTGGGCGAATTTCTCACAAGGTATACTAATGAGTGCCTGCGTATACCAGATCTCAAACCAGAGCAATAGATTTCCGGACTCATACATGGTATAAACTCAGAACGTCATCCAACACTGGTAAGGCGTCTGCGCCATACAGTCCCAACAACTTATGCTGAGGTGCTTAATGAATGCCATGACAATATGCGGAGTGGCGAAGATAATGACATCCCAACAGCTAGCTCACACAACGAGAGGAAGGACGATGATGATCATTCGCGCGATCAAAATCGTGGTAACAACTCTCGCGGAAGGTATCCTAGCGGTGGTCCTATCAGGAATGATAAAGGGAAATCAAGTGGCAATTATCGAAACAATAATCAGCACGGCATCAATAATCAGAACTATGCGCTGCTCAAAAGTTTGTCCAAAACACCCAAGGAAATTTTGGCAACGGAGCCAGTATGCGCGACCTTCGCGGTTCCAACTCCGCTTACAGAATTTGGCAAGCGGGACAAGACAAAGTATTGCGAATTTCATGACGATTATGGTCACGACACCAATCGGTGTAAAAACTTGATGGAACGGGTTCTGGAAGCGCTTCGCGCGGGCAAATTGGATCATCTAAAACCACCTAAAAAGGATAAGGGAAAGGCCGCAGAAGAGGCTTCGAAGTCTAAGACTTTCGCGTGGCAGAAAGTTGACAAAGCGAAAAATGCCGACTTAACCATTAACATAGTTGACGCAGAGAAAATCAGCCAGTGGAGAAAGTACGATGATCACCAGGATTGGGAGCTTCTCCCAATCACTTTCCCTCCTGTAATGTCAATTGATACAATTAATGAGCCCATTATCATCAAGTGTCACATCCCTAATTGCGGAATCCAGATTAAGCGCATGCATGTTGACACTGGCAGCGGTGTCGATATTATGTATGAGCATTGTTATCGTTTCCTTCCGGCAGAAGTTAAAGCACAGTTACGCCAGCCTGATATTACGCTATCAGGGTTTTCCGGAGAAAACTCGTGGCCGCTAGGCCGGATAGAATTAATGATAGAGCTTGAGGATGACAGGAACTCGCAAATGATCAGACATGAATTGGTCGATTTTTATGTGGTTCGTTCAACTTCACGATATAACGCACTGCTAAGGAGAAACTTCATACGGCGTTTCAACATCATACCATCGGTATTGCATGGTTTGATTAAGTTTCCCACAGTAGGAGGCGTCGCCACAGTTGCGTCACATCAAGCAACCGAGTTGTGTGGCTCTGTCGCGTCTGTAAGCGCTCCTAGCGTAGAAGAGCAACTTGCAAACTGTGCAGTAATAGCAAATCGCTTGCATCCGGATAAGCGAATTAAAATCGGCGCAGGCTTGTCAGCCGAAACGAAGGGCAAGTTGCATGGAATATTGTCAGCTAACACAGATATTTTCGCATGGCGCGAGTCAGACATGACCGGGGTTCCGCGGGATATTGCGGAACATAAGTTAAACGTTAATCCATCATTGACACCCGTTAGGCAAAAGAAGCGGCATATGGCTCTAGACCGCAGTGATTGGTTGTGCGCAGAGGTGGACAACCTTGTCAAAGCAAACATTCTGCGGGAAGTGCGTTATCAGACATGGGTTGCAAATCCTGTGTTGGTAAAAAAGGCTGACGGTAACTGGCGAATGTGCATTGATTTTAAAGACATTAATAAGGCATGTCCTAAGGACAACTACCCTCTCCCGGAGATAGAATGGAAGGTAGAATCACTATCGGGATTTAGGTACAAGTGTTTTTTGGACGCATACAAGGGTTATCACCAAATCTTAATGGCTGCGGAAGATGAGGACAAGACTGCTTTTCATACGCCGCAGGGTATTTATTGTTACACGAAGATGCCTTTCGGTTTAAAGAATGCGGGCGCGACCTATCAGCGTGTAATTGACGCAGCATTCAAGCACCAAATCGGTAGAAATCTTGAAGCGTACGTCGACGACATGGTAATTAAAAGTAACACCGAAGAAGACATGCTCGCGGACATCCTGGAAATGTTTGCATCTCTGCGCAGGATCAACATGAAGCTTATCCCACTTAAATGTAGTTTTGGGGAAGAGGAAGGCAAGTTTTTAGGTCATTTGGTGACAGCGCGGGGTATCAAGGCCAATCCCAAAAAGATTGAAGCCATTGATAATTTTCCATCTCCGAAGACAAAGAAAGATGTGCAGAGTCTAACGGGGAAGCTTGCGGCTATCACACGGTTTCTGTCGAAAGCCGCAGAACGACAGTTACCATTCTTCAATACTTTGAAAAATTGTTTGAAGAAAAAAGACTTCGTATGGACTCAGGAAGCAGAATCAGCCTTTCAGGAGATGAAAAAGGTGCTTGCAGAATTACCAACACTTACTGCGCCAGTATCAGGAGAAACGCTAACGCTATACCTCGCGGCATCGAAGGAAGCTGTCAGCTCAGTCCTCATCGCGGATCGCGGAAAGGTAATCCATTAATTTACATGCTTTATTTATATCGCAGAAATTTAACGACTGAGGTTTTTCTCAGACGCAAATGCCGGTCTACTTCGTAAGCAAGACGCTGACATCAAGCGAAGTAAACTACTCACCAATAGAAAAGCTTGTATATGCGCTGGTCCATACGGCGCGGCGTTTGCGCCGATATTTTCAAGCACATCCAATCGTGGTTCTAACTGATCAACCAATCAAACAGGTTGGTAAACGCCTACTTTGCGGCAATGACCGGGGTTACCGCATTGACTAACGCAATCAATTTTCTTTCAGGTGTTATACAAGCCTGAGATTTCTGGCCGAATGGCTAAGTGGGCAGTTGAATTAGGTGAACATGAAATAAATTTTTCTTCGCGCAGTGCGGTTAAGGGTCAAATACTTGCTGATTACCTAGCAGAATTACCTGCGGATGTAGAGGCGTCAGCAGAACATCAGGATCCACCTGCACCAACTTTGTCACCATGGGAATTGTACACCGATGGTGCGTGCAGCGCATCTGGTGCAGGTGCGGGTATAATTTTAACAGGCCCAGATGGCGAAGAGCATACATACGCACTGCGGTTTAATTTTGCTGTTACGAACAACGAAGCAGAGTATGAGGCTCTGTTAGCAGGTATGCGCATTGTGCATAAGTTAAATGTTAAAATTTTGCACGCATATGTGGATTCAAAGCTAGTATGCAGTCAGGTCAGCGGAGATTTCGAAGCGCATGACATAGCCATGCAGCAATATCTATCGCTTGTTCACAACCTCGCTGACCAATTTGAAGCTTTTCAAATCTCCCACGTAATGCGGGGGCAAAATAAGAAGGCGGATGCGCTAAGCAAACTGGCTGCCTTGGCTTTTGATCATATGGGGAAGAAAGTTCTAATAGAAGAACTCAATGCGAAATCCATTGTTATGATGCCTTTAGTGGCACCAGTGGAGGAATCAAGCTCAACATGGATGACGCCAATTGTGGCTTTTCTGCGAGATTGCACATCTCCTGCGGATTCCGCTGATGCAAAGAAAGTCCGCGTTAAGGCACCGCTGTATGCCCTTGAGGGTGACGTCCTATATCGAAAGAATTATTTGGGACCGCACTTAAGGTGCATTGGCCCGAAAGAGGCAGAGGAAGTTGTACGCGAGGTGCATGAGGGTGCATGCGCACTCCATTCGGGGCACAGGTCCATTGTGTCAAAAATAATGCGGCTAGGATATCATTGGCCCACCATGTACGCGGATACTGCGCGCATAGTTAAGCAATGTGAATCATGCCAAATACATGCACCTATTAGCAGAGCACCTGCGCATCCAATGATACCAGTCTCCTCACTGTGGCCATTCTGCAAATGGGCAATCGACATAGTCGGACCATTCCCAAAAGGCCGAGGTAATTTTATCATTTATTTTCTAAACATGTTACTCACATCAGTACCTTACGCACATTCTGCACACGCAGGAAACATCAAATTCTTGATTGTTACAATCGACTATTTCACAAAGTGGGTCGAAGCGAGACCGCTGGCAGCAATCTCAGGAAAAAGGGTGCGAAATTTTGTATGGGAAGACATCGTCTGTAGATTTGGTATACCAAACAAAATTGTTAGTGATAACGGTACGCAGTTCGCTGGTGACCCTTTTCGCAGCTGGTGCGCGGAGCTTAATATTAAGCAAACTTTTACATCTGTTGCGCATTCGCAGGCGAATGGCCAGTGCGAAGTAACCAACCGGGATATAGTAGCTGGAATCAAAGCTAGGTTGGGTCATGGTCGCGTTGGTTGGGTGGATGAACTACCGAAGGTTTTATGGGCGCATAGAACAACACCTAAAGCAAGCACTGGTGAGACCCCGTTCAGTTTGGTCTATGGATCAGAAGCTGTTGTACCCGCAGAAATTGGGGTACCAACGTTCCGCATACAAAATTTTGATGAGCAAAATAACTCTGAAGCTTTGCGGGAAAATCTTAACTTGCTGGAAGAGCGCAGACTCTCTGCGGCTGTCAACGAAGCAAATAACAAGTAAAAAATTGCAAAGTACTATAATCAGCGTGTGCGTTCGCGCTCTTACAAGTGCGGTGACTTGGTTTGGCGTCAGAACGACGCAAGTCATGCGGAAGATACTGGGAAACTGGGCCCCCGTTGGGAAGGTCCATACAGGGTAGCGAAGGCAAACAATACCGGGGCGTACCCTCTCGAGACATTAGATGGAAAACCTGTGAAACGCACTTGGCATGCGACGTTATTGAAAAAATGTTGTATGTAGCTAGGTGGACCTGATCACTCCAGTTTATTGTAGCACATTATTTTTTCTATGTAATTTCCGTCCGTTTGGATGTGTCGCGGTTATAATTGTGATTAATGCCAATTAAATATTTACTCGCGCATACTTTTGTTGTTTAAATCTTTTTTGTATGCGGTTCCTGCCTACTTAAGGGGTGTCCTCTAGCCCCCGTGCAGCAGAAGCCTGTTTGGTTACAAGGCTAGACGCTAACGGCAGGCAAAGGGAATTGGTTTTCCCCTAGCCAAGCGCCACGCAGACTAGATGGCTGCAAAGTCGACTTAAAAAATTACAAGCATTGGTTTGCTTGTGCGTAATTACTCTCGCATTGGTTTGCTTGAGGAACTCTTAAGCATAAAGACATTGGCTTGTTTTTAGTTGCGTTTCTTACCATACAGCTACCGTGCACCTCTAGTACATGACAAAGCAAAAACGCAGTAGCTTCTGAGTCTAAATTGTTAAGGATAAATTGTTAAAGTATTGGTTTATTTTACGCAGTACCATCCGCATACGCATGAGTTTTGGTTAACTATGCGCATGGGCATGCGGTTCACATTTTGTTTTGATTCGCGATATATAAACAAATAAACACACTACACATGCATATCAGAAATATATATACATCAAATTAAGTTATTACATAAGAGGTAATTGTTTGTAACGCCTGCCCAACACGGGACTTAGGGCTGCAAAAATACAAATACCTGCCTAAGCATAGGACTTACGGCGCAATCCAACACTAATAATCCTCCTTCAAAAACCCATCGATCGACATGTTCGGGTCCGCAGGAAATGCGTTGATTAGGGGGATAGGGATGGACTTGATGGCTTCTTCCGCCTCCATTAACGCCGCAGCCGTTCCCTCTTTTAGCTTCTTTTGAACGATGTCGGGGAACGGCGGTGTTAGACCGCAAGCTTGGATTAACTCCTGCACAGCCTTGTTGATTTCATGGTCCCTGACCGCATCAACGTAGGCATTGAACTTGTCGGACACAGGCTCTGAGTCTATCACCTTTTGCGCAATGGTAGGGAGTGCGGTGCGCAGCTTCGCTAGATCCGTCTCTGCCAGTTCGCGGTTGGTTACCGCGTCGTCCCTTTCCCTCATCACTTTCTCAAGCTCCGACCGCAAATGTTCTGCATCCCCCTTCGCCTGCTCAACCGCACCAACCAGCCCACGGCTCTTTTTTCTTTCCTCAATCAGCGCAGTTTTGGTTTCATTCGCGGTCGACTCAACCGCCTTGCACGCCTCCTCAGCAGCATCCCTATCCTTCTTGACCTGATCTACACCCGCTTGCAGTAGCCCTAGCTCTACCTCTTTGCGCAAAGCTAGCTGGTATATGCTGGAAGAGCGGCGGGCCTGATCCGCAAACATGCCGAAAAATACCAGGCCGTTTTGAATAACGGCATTGTGCGCCTGGTTAAACGGTAGAGCGGCCAGTTGCTCGTAGAATTCGGCCAGAAAGATTTGCTGCAGGAACGCAGACTGCTCTGCGGCATTTTTCGCAGAAGACTGTGTGAGTTGGCTAAGGTTGGCAAGGCGGAAGCTACCTTGCGGAGGAGTTGGTGTGGAATCGGAATCCCCGTGTATTGTCTTATCCTTTGATGTGGCGGTAGCTTGGAGATCTGGGTTGACCCGCGGGGTGGACGGCTGCGTCTCCTCCACATGCTCTGCATATCAGTAAATAGTTACAACGTGAACTTTAGTATGCGGTAAACTCGCAAGGAATGGACGCTTACCAGTAATGGGGGGAAGTAGTTCTGCGGAGCGTGGCTCGATTGGAACAAAGTTATCGTTCCGCATGTCCTCCCTTTGTTTG
Organism: Rutidosis leptorrhynchoides; assembly: GCF_046630445.1. Classification (NCBI taxonomy): domain Eukaryota; kingdom Viridiplantae; phylum Streptophyta; class Magnoliopsida; order Asterales; family Asteraceae; genus Rutidosis; species Rutidosis leptorrhynchoides. The sequence goes on along the minus strand of NC_092334.1, from coordinate 1,002,822 downwards.
GGAGTCATCTTCTTCTTCTTCTTCTGCTGAGCCGCAGAGGTCTCAGCTGCTTTGCGTTTGTTGCCAGATGCCGCAGGCGATTGCTCTGCATTTTCGCTAGCTTTCTCCTGCTCTAGCTGTACGTTCACGTCTTGCTTGCGGAAGGAGATTCCCGCAATCTCTTCCGCAGTCAGCACCTTCTTCATCCTCATTTTTGCAAAGATACGCGCATGCTTTAGATAATATACATACAAAAACAGTTTAGTACGTGATTATACTATCCCTACCCTTTCCATCCGGTCCGACTATGGCTGGGCGCACATCCTCCCATGGCCAATGTGCGGATATCTTCCCTAGTCGCAGCATCACGTTCCCATATGATCGATGCACTAGCTGTGCGTTTGCACACTCCGCTAATAGTTTCCTTTCGTCGTCATTCAGGGTGGGGGTCTTGTTTACATCCTTCTCCACTTTCTCGGACCATATCAGCGTTTGCGAGAAGTTTGCACTCACCACAGTTTGGTCGATGAAAAAGAATGTCTCTTTCCAATTCCCCGCATTCGATTTTGGGGTCTTGGTGAAGTTTTGACGAGCGAAGAAGGTGAACCACGATTTGTGGTGGTTGACTAGTCGGTATAAATGGCAAAACACCTTCACCAGGGGCACTTTGTTGAGTGCAACGCACCACATCTCGAACAAGACTATTTTTCCTATAGCGTAAGGATGTAACTGACCTAATCTGACCTTAAAGTGATCTAGTACGCCCAGAAAGAAATCGGTGGGAGGAACCCTAAAATTGCCATGCTTAAAAGCATGTTCGTAAATAGCCACCTTTTTCTCCGGTGGCTCGTGGGCTCGCTGATTGGACAAAGGGGGGCACCGGATTGTACTTGGCTAAGGGGGGGGGGGGTACTGTTTCACTAAGTAATCTATGTGCTTCTACTCTATAACAGACTTTACGCTATCTACATACGTCTCGTTAGCTTTAGTCATTTTCTAGGAGTAATCGGATGAATACTAACCTTTAAATGGTGGCCGGAATGTTTGATTTTTGATCGGAATTCAAATTGTCAGCGTAACGAGGAAGCTTGATGCAAGAACGTGGAAGTGAGCTGCAAAATGGGCTATTTATAGGGAAGATTGAGGGTCATGGGATGGAGTGGTGTGATCATGGCTGTACAAGTGTAACGCAATCGACGGGTAGCATTTTATTTACGCGCGTGGATGCCAGTTGGGTATGATTACATATACGCGCGTGGTTGGCACGCGCCTGCCACACTACCACTTTATGTCATGTCAGCCGAATGGGCTTCTGCGATTGTGACATGCATTTATGGCATCGAGACGCACGCGGAATATTAAAGGCTAGCCGTTTTCTTGTTCTTTCTTTTTCGCTTAATAGTTTGATATCATACGCCTCGCGCCATATAACATCAAACTGGGGGGACATAATGATACCGCAACCCGCAGGCGCACCACATATGTATGCGTGTTCTTGTGTGCGGTATGCGACGTGCGATTGCCTTTGTTCCCGGTACGGCGGTTGCTTAGCTGTCAAGTAAATATCTTTTCCATAATTATATCCGTGATTCGGGGGAGTCAGTTATGGATGAGATTATCATGATCTGGGACGGTTCTAGAATTAGGGTTTGCCTATAAATACAAACCCTAATCATCATTCACCACACACGGCACATTATGTAACCATCACATACGATACACATTACTTAAAACAGCATCATTCAGCATCTTTTCAAGGTTAACAGGTTAGTCTTTTGTAAGCTAGTACCTACGACCTTATTTGGGGCCTCTTGATCGACGACCGTTATCGGAGGTGGACTTAATCACTTGGCCACCCCGCCGACATCATCATGTCGGCCAGGGTTATTCACGGTAGTCGGACCGGAGAGCCACGTTCTAAGATCCTTAAACCCCTCTTTATGTATTGAGCAGACATATTAAACCATACGGTTAAAATATGCATGATCACTGAGTGACTGACTTAGTGACTTGGATTGAATAAATAAAAAGGTAGAAAATACTCGACATACAATACATGATTAATCATTCATAAATCAAAATTAGAAGAAGAATCAAGAAGAGTTGACAAAACATATATGGGTTCATCGGCGGTATTAAGTACATGGATTGATTCCGCTTGCATGTCCGTCTCTTCTAATTCTAAATCAGCAACTATAACAATAACAACAACATGGGGTGGTCGCAAACGCAACAGCACCAGCAAGCTCTTATCAACATCTAAATCTAAATGTGCTTACAATACTAATACTAATATTAATAATAATTATAATGTCAGAGACAAGAATAAGAAGAAGATGAATTCAGGGCGTTTAACTTGCTCTTACCCTCTGGGTGCTTCTGGTTTCAGATCCACAAATTCTTGTCGCACTCGTCCAGGTTACTTTTCAATTCAAATTTAATTAATTGTCGATTACTAGTATTACTATTACTAGTTAGTTAATTTCAAACGGGGATGATTCTAACACATCATTTTTTGATCCTCACACACCTATTTTAACCTTTTACTCTTCTAATAATACTCCATTTTTTTAAATTGGTGTGTAAGGATTAAAAAAGTATGTGTGAGAATCATCCCCCATTTCAAACTGATAATTAATTAATTAATTAAATAGGTGAAGCAATGGCTATAGCCATTCAACCCTCCATGGAGACTGTAACCAAAAACAAACCTGAAACTAAAGAGAGGCGAGTTGTTGTGACTGGGATGGGTGTAGAAACCCCAATCGGTAACAATCCATACGATTTCTATGATAATCTCCTCCAAGGTGTCAGTGGCATTACTCAAATTCAAGCCTTTGATTGCTCCAACTATCCAACTGTATCTATCTCCTCCCTCTTTTAATTAATTAATTATTATCTTCATCACCAATTTGGCTGCTGGTTCACTTTTTTTTTTTTTTTTTTTTTTTTTTTTTCAATGCAGCGAATTGCTGGTGAGATTAAAAATTTCTCAACAGATGGATGGGTGGCACCTAAACTATCCAAAAGGATGGACAGGTTTATGCTCTACATGCTTACTGCTGGCAAAAAGGCTCTTGCAGATGCTGGGATAACAACCCAACATCAAATGGATCAATTAGATAAAACCAGATGCGGAGTCCTCATCGGCTCTGCTATGGGTGGTATGAAGGTATTCAATCAATCAATCAATCCCATCCATTTCCAATTCGATCTCTTCATACTTTGAAATTTATTTTTATTTTTATTTTCTTTAGGTTTTCAATGATGCAATAGAAGCTTTGAGGGTCTCATATAGGAAAATTAATCCTTTCTGCGTACCCTTTGCAACCACTAACATGGGATCTGCAATGCTGGCAATGGATCTCGTAAGTAATCTAACTTCAACTTCAACTCCACTTAACATCTGTGTATAATAAGCATTACATATGCATATTTTCCTTCCTTTAGGGATGGATGGGTCCAAACTATTCTATCTCCACAGCTTGTGCCACCAGCAACTTTTGTATACTTAATGCTGCAAATCACATCATCAGAGGTGAAGCTGTAAGTGCTTTTCTTTACTTCTGGCCATCATCATCATCATCATCATCATCATCATCATCATCATCATCATCATCATCATCATCATCATCATCATCATCATCATCATCATCATCATCATCATCATCATCATCATCATCATCATCATCATCATCATCATCATCATCATCATACAGTCAGTATTTGTTAAATTCTGACAGCATAGTGAATCTCGCAGGACGTGATGCTTTGTGGTGGCTCCGACGCTGTCATTATACCTATTGGTATGGTATTGCTCTTCTTCCTGTGTAACTGATGTATTAACGTACAACATCGATACCTCTTATTTATTATTTTAATGTATTAATAATTAACATCTGGTTTAGGATTGGGAGGATTTGTGGCATGCAGAGCTCTATCCGAGAGAAACAGTGACCCTGCCAAAGCGTCCCGCCCATGGGATTCGGTAATATATATAACTTTTTTAACATATTCATTTAAATAATTGAAATTATTGGTTTGAAACACTGTGTTGTACAGTTTGGTAGATAATCAGAGTATCTCTTTTGCGTTGTTTACACAGGGTCGTGATGGTTTTGTTATGGGAGAAGGAGCTGGGGTCCTATTGTTGGAAGAAATTGAGCATGCTAAGGTGGGTAGGTTTGTTTACAGTTAATATTTTGTTGATGTATGAAATCTGCGATATGCTAAACATGCATGCGTGTGTCTCTTTGCTTAAATCTTGTTGGTGTTGTTGTACAGGAGAGGGGCGCTACAATCTATGCCGAGTTTTTGGGTGGAAGCTTCACTTGTGATGCTTATCATATGACAGAGCCTCATCCTCAAGGCGGCTGGCTATTTACATGTTTATGTAATAATAATATTAAATATTAAATTAAATAGAAATAATATAAAATAAAATAAAAGATGCATATTAATTTGCTAGGGGAATATAACCACCCTATCTGGTTAATATCCTGCCATTTACGGTGCATGTGTATAAGTTTGTTTTACATGAATTTGTTGGTGAAGAAATCAACACTAAATATGTGTGATGCTCTACTAGATAAGTATTTTTGTTGTACAATCTGGTTATTTAAACAATTTTTTTTTTTTTTAATCTGTTGTTGTTATAAGGTGCGGGTGTGATTTTATGCATAGAAAATGCATTATCTCAGGCTGGGGTAGCAAGGGAAGATGTGAACTACATCAACACCTGCTGGAGACCTCAAAGAATACCATGCTCTTCTTCATTGTTTTGGGCAGAACAAAGAGGTTTGCAGTGACTGGATACATACTTGTAACTATATATATATATATATATATATATATATATATATATATATATATATATATATATATATATATAGGGGCAGGATCAATGGGGAAGTAACCAATCGGGGGGAAGCAATTTTTTTTTTTTTTTTTCGTTTTTTTGGAATTTTTTTTTCCGGCATCAAGATCACACGAAAATATGAACATTTAGAAGAGACACTTCGTGGTGAATGTTATTATTTAGGCGGGAAAACGATCGACAAAAATAACATACAAGATAATATTGTTCGTGAAGAATATGAACGCTTTTTTTTTCATGTTTTGTGAAGTAAAATTTAGCCCGATTTAGAGATTAGGGTTTAGGGTTTGGTGTTTTGGGTTTATTCCATAAACCCAAAACACCAAACCCTAAACCCTAAACCCTAAACTCTAAACAGTTCGTGTTAAAAACTCAATCTAAACCCTAAATCTAAACCCTAAACCCTAAATTTCTAAACCCTAATATCTAAACCCTATAAACCCTAATATCTAAACCCTAATATCTAAACCCCAATAGCTAAAACCTCAACATACGCTCGAAAAACACGATAATTGTTATATATTACTTCTTCGAGTGTTTTCCCGCCAAAATAAAAACATTTATCACAAAGTGTCTCTACTAAATGTTCATATTTTCATCCCATCTATAATGTTCGTGAACAAAGTTTTTTCAAAAAACGAAAAAAAAAAAAAGTTTTTGCTTCCCCCCGCTTCCCCCCGATTGGTTACTTCCCTCTTGATCCTACCACTGTATATATATATATATATATATATATATATATATATATATATATATATATATATATATATATATATATATATATATATATATATATATATATCCTTTTAAGTGCAATGACATCATGAATGATGGGAATTTGGTGGGTTTGCAGTTGCGAGTGAATTCTACAAAATCTATGATAGGTCACCTTCTAGGAGCAGCTAGTGCTGTAGAAGCTGTTGCAACTGTACAGGTAGGTAATCACGGAGTATATTACTTTGTGCTCAAGGTTGTAAAACTCGCGACTCGGGGAGTACTCGGCCGAAGGTTTTTGAGGAGTAATCGGCTACTCGGGGAGAACTTTGAGGAGTACTCGGATGTTGACTTTTGTTGACTTTTCTAATATAACTAAATATTTTCAATATATTATTAGCTATAAACAAACATTTTATAAATATATATGTTAAATATATAAAATTTTATAAATATATATGTTAAATATGTAAAGTTTAGTTACATATAAATATTTGTTTAAGAGTCTTCAATGAATGGAAATCGAGACATTACAGGTATGTTCCTTCAATTCGTTCTTTCTAAACAAACAAACACATCAAATCGTCTCCTGTTTTCCTTCATCTTTTCACTGAGTTTTCCGATATTGTTGACCACCGTTGACCGGCGTTGACCGGCGTTTACCGAGTAATTGGACGAGTTAGGCACCGATTACTCGTTTTGTTCTTCCAACTGAGTAATCGCCGATTACTCGGCCGAGTTGGCCGAGTTTTACAACCATGTTTGTGCTTCATGTTTTTTTTTTTTTTTTAGATATTTCAAGTAACCGAATAAGGATTACCTGGACTGCTCTCTTTCTAATTAATCATCAAAAAATATTATATTTTAGTCAGGGCTGCAAATATGGATGAGACGGACGGACTAGTCGGCCTTGGTGACTAGCCTGACCCGATTCGACGAAAAATGCTGAAAAAGTCGGGCCAAAGTCAGATTCTTGATGTTCTTCATCAGAGCCTTTTTGTACACTTGTTTCCCTGCTTTCAAAATCCTACACTTGCTTCCAAATACATTTTATATATATGATTAATATTTGTGTTCATGCTTCAAATTTTTTTTTTTTTTTTTTTTTGATATATTTATGTTTAAAAGTCAATGTTGGTCAACGACCGAGTAATCCCGACTCGACCGACTAGCCCTTCAAGGTGACGGTTGACTAGTCCAGTCTCACGACTTTTACAACCTTGATTTTAGTGCATTACCAAGTCAAATTTGCATTGAGGAAACACCTATGTGCATCGATTTTTATTATCGTTATCATTATTACAGAGTATTATTATTGTTATTAATTATTATATTATTTGTTTGAAGTTCATAGTTGTTATTGTTATGATTGGATGCAAACATCATAATGGCATATTTTATCACATCAAGATGTCACTCACCTCCTAAAACATGAACAAAATACCATCTAAGATTTGGCATGCCTTTTGTAGGCCACCAAAATCATGTGAGAGTGTTTCAGGCTCTTTATTTATTAAGATGGTTTTGTTGTTTTCCCTTGTAGGCAATACGGACAGGGTGGGTTCATCCAAATATTAATCTTGAAAATCCAGACGAAGGCTTGGTATGAATAGTTCTTTGTTTTCTCTTATGGCCTTTATTTTTCTTATTCTCTTACTGTTTGTCTAAGATCTATTAGATCCAAAATTACGAACCTCCCGTGTCTGAATCATCTAGTATGCTGTTTGTGACACCGTCAATCCAGGCGTGGTTGTCTCATTGTTTATTTGTATTGGCTTCTTGTATGCTGAATTAATAATTATTCTTTGCTGATGAAAAGGCACTCTAGACATTTGTTAGGGACTAATGTAATGAACTTTTTTGAAGGATCCAAAAGTGCTGGTTGGCCCAAAGAAAGAAAAGCTGAAAGTCAAGGTGGCCTTGTCTAATTCATTTGGGTTTGGAGGTCACAACTCGTCAATATTATTTGCGCCGTTCCAGTAGTTGGTTACAAGTTTGATGTAAGACTATACAAGAAGCTCTGTTATTTGTATTTATTTTCTTTAGGTTACAAGTTTGATTAAATGTTTCTCTGGCATGTTTTGCTAATTAAGAGGATGTTTCAGATTATGCATGTAAGCACTCATTTGCCTATTTTCGGCAGCAGTTATCCAAAACCAAGCACCCTTTTGAGATATGCATACTGTATAAGAAATAAGCATTTTTAACAATAAGCATGTTGTCATTAACTAGCAGCGCGCTTCGGCGCGAATGATACTCGTTGCCTTAGAAGTCGGGGCCCGCTATGTGAAAGCTCTTTGCAAATGTGGGTGTGGGTTCAAGCCCAATTCGTGTCAAGATTTTACACGTCTTGCATAGTTGGATTATTCTGGTTATTGTACATAGGGCATAGAGGTATTTGGTGAAGGTATTTAAAACAATCCGACTTTTACGAGGTGGGTTTAGTGGGTTATCATAGGAAACACAGGGTTTGGGTGTCATGACGATAATCGACTAATAACAATGAAATTGCAAATATTGGCCATAACTAATATTTAAGGCCGATAAGTGTTTTAAAATAAGCAATTAACTTACTAACGTTTGCTTATGGCCTCATCTGTTGTAGGTATCCATTATTTGACAATGATTGGGTATGAGAAAGGACTGAGGAGGGAAGATGAAGAAAGGATCACGATATACCTGTTAACTTGATATGATAATTCCATAATCACTATTGAATCGAAGAACTATCTGATCAACACAATCAACGTCCCTAAATCAAGAATTGGAAATAAAATTGCGTCGATTCACTTTTATTGACTAAAGTCGAAATTACAAAATTGAGAGAAACTGTTGAATTACAAGAAGTTGAAATATCAACTAGTTTCGCCACTAAGTCTAGTATTTGTATTACAAACGGATTGGAAAAAAACAATAACAGAATTGAACTAATTGCAGTTGAGCTGGTACTTTTGGGGAAGGACAGTCTGTTAAAGCCGTTAAGTGTCTTCAATAGCTTCACCAGGTCACGTGCACGTCACGTGACTTCATATAAACGCTACATGTGCTCCACACGTGACTTGACCATTTGACTTTTATCAATACCTCCCTCTTGAATTCATTCTTTTCCTCAAGAATGGTTTTGCCTCAAATCAAAGTCCCGCAGTAGCAATTCCTCACCTGACTCCCAAGTTGCATCATCAACTGATCCATGTAACCATTGAATTAACAAGTAAATGGCTGGCATGTTACCTTCTTTGACCATCATTCGATCACACACCTTCAATGGAACAGTACGTAACAATCCATTTGCATCTAGAGTTGGAATTACATCCATTTGAACTAGTGGACTACCTTTGTAAGCTTTTAGTTGTGACACATGAAACACTAGATGAACTTGAGCTATTGAAGGCAAATCCAATTTGTATGCCACTGCACCTATTTTAGTCAACACTTGAAATGGACTATAGTACTTGAGAGATAACTTGTGTTGCTTGGATCCCCTCAATGTTAATTGCCTGTAAGGTTGTAACTTTACATACACCCATTATTGCTCATTGAACGTTCCATCAGTTCTCTGCTTGTCCATGATACTTTTCATTCTATCTTGAGTCCTTTTTAACTGAAATGTAAGGACCTTGATTGCTTCTTCTCTGGCCATTAATGTCCTGTCAACAACATCAACTCTGCTATCTCCATTAGTGTATAGAATTGGTGTTGGTGGTTTCTGGCCATACACCACCTCAAAAGGTGTAGTTTGAATGGCAGTATGAAAATTGGTATTGTATCTACATTCTTCTAGTGGTAGCCAACTAACCCAATCCTTTAGCTTATCTTCTGTCATACACTTCAAATAGCATTCTAAACACCTGTTAACCACTTCTGTTTGCCCATCAGTTTGAGGGTGATAAGCAGTTGACATATGTAACTGAATCTTCAAAAGTTTGAATAACTCTTGCCAAAATAGCCTTATGAAGACCTTATCTCTATCATTCACGATCACCTTAGGTAGGCCATGTAACATGTAAACACAATCGAAGAACACCCCAGCTACTTGTACAGCAGAAAATGGATGAGATTGGGGTATAAATTAAGCATATTTACTTAATCTGTCTACTATCACTAGGATAACAGTTTTACCCTCAGATTTAGGCAAACCTAAACATAATTAAAAAGGTGAAATATATATAAATAAGAATCGTACCTTAAAAGCAATAGATAAAACAAAATTTGAATTAAATATCAATCCAAAAGCAAACTACACTTGAAAACTAAACCTTAACTATGATAATATTCGTAAATAATTCGTCGCTAAACCCTAAAAACTGAATTGGATGAGAATAACTTATTGTTGTATTGTAATTGTTTTCAATACTAACGTTTACGATACTAATGTCTTCAATACCTCATACTCATGTTATCATACATTATATAAAATGTGTGCAATACTAACGTTATCGCACACAATGCTTTTGATAGTAATATATTCAATACAAATGTTATCGGTGATAAATGATTTTTTATTATAATTGTATTATACATTTGGTGAGTATCAATACTAACGTAATCGTATACTAATTTATACAAGTGTCGTGTAACGCACATGCTCATAAAACTAGTATATGTATATAAAGAAACATACTCCGTATTATTTTAAGGTCTCACCATATGGGAAAAAATCAATTTTAATAAATATGTGGTAGATGAAGTGTATCTCTTGAAAAAGTAAAGGAAAGCTGTTGGAAATTAAGCAAAGGATACTAGACTCAAGAAGAAGTTTGAAGAAGAAGTGTATACGACTCTTCATATATAACATTTATATTCCTTCCACCCTTTATTCTTTAGATTTCTCTTATCGGTTCCACATGACATGGAAGTCTTCTCACCAATGACAAAGAAGTTACAATAGTTATAACCAAACTTATTAGAGAGGTCCCAACCATGACAAGATTTCCTCCAGGACTAACCAACCATTCAGCACCACATCAGCACTTCCATCTCACTTTCTTCCCAGGACTAAACCCAGGACTAAACACTCCCAACAGTGACACTCCTTCCTCACCCACTATATTAATTAATTAATCAATTGTACAAGACCTATAGCAAAAAGTACCACAAAATTTAGCCCAGTCCGTCCACAAATATGCTATGAACGGACGAAGTGGGGGACGGAGGAGCTGGGCGAGACCCTGGGCGGGGGCCTGGACTAGCCCGTGCCATCAGCGCCCAGGCTGGGCGGAGCTGGGCGGCACTCCTGGACTAACCATTGGGACCAACCTTATTATTATTATTATTATTATTATTATTATTATTATTATTATTATTATTATTATTATTATTATTAATTATAATAATAGTAATTATTATTATTATTGTTGTTGTTATTATCATTATTATCAATTATTAAATTAATTATATTTTTTGATGTTATTAATATTGTAGTTGTTGTTATCATTATTATTCATCATATTATTATTATTCATCATATTATTATTATTATTATTATTATTATTATTATTATTATTATTATTATTATTATTTTTTTTTTTTTTTTTTTATTTTTTATTTTATTTCGTTGCATAGAGTTATTTTTTTTTTACAGTGTAACATTACAAATAAGAATACCAATAAGAAGTTTCGGTGCATTCAATCTTTAAGAGTGCCAAACAACAATTATTGCGAGATCAAGTATAATGACCAAGCTTTTAATGTAAATTTTCTAATCTAACGGTTGAAAACGCGTGTCCGAGTCGCGCGCCGATAACGTCCATCATAATCGCGAGTTGAAAACGTTGATCTATAAAAGACTTGACGTGTAATGCAAAGTTGACACTTAACTGAGAAAGGTAACAAAAGTTAACGACACCCCTATTTTAGATTAACTTTTGAAAAATGACTTCTTTTTTATTGTGAGATGAAATATATTACCGAAAATAGGAAAACTGATATATATTTTACCTTTTTATGAATTTTGCCCTTAGTGAAAACATAATTTTTTAAAACTTTGGATCCCGTGTGATGCACTGGTGTTGGAACAAATATAAAAATTTTAAGCATCAAGCTTTCATATATCGTTAGGTGACGAGTTCCCAAACAAAAGTGGTGATGTTGTATAGTGACTCGTTGTAATTAGTAAGTTATGAATTTAAAATTTACTATCCTATAATTGAGAGATATTATAATTATAATTATATTTAATTCACATTATTTAATTATAAATATTGAAAATAGTGACCTGTAATAAATTTAATATGGTGATAACATGTGATGCGTCAAAAGTGTGTGCAATAATGCGTGCCTTTTTAACCTACTTTTATATTTATAATGTCTTAATTTACGATTTACTTTTAACACCCTAACAAGCAACAAAACCCGATCAGATGTAGTTTAGTATTTTGTAAGTTAAGGTTCGTCCCAAGAGAACGAGTGGATTTAAGAATATAGATTTTGGTTTTTAAAACTTTAAATGACAATAAACAAATAAATTGCAAATAAATAACTTAAAACAAATAAACAATGATAAATAAAACACATGCTTGAATCTTTCACACCTTGTTCACAATTGCCTTTTTTAATTAAGATCGAACTCAGATTGATAATTGACCTAAGAATATCTACTTCAAGATTAATTGATCAGGTTAACCCTAAAATAGATGGCTAGACTTCCTGCTTGCATTAAGACCTAATAGTAGATTTAGTGTGATTAACCAAACCCTAATTATAGTTACTAGCTATAATCCTCACAACTAAATTAATCCAATTATATTTGAGTTTATCAAGTTTTAGACATAGTGATGTTCTAGTTAAAACCTAATGATAATTGATTTGAGTAAACCCGATTAATTTAACGGTGATATTTTAATCAGACATAAAACATAACAGGAATTCTAGAGATTATGTCAAAACAGAAAATCTGTTTACATCACATAAAGCCGGCGGCTTCATTGAGGCTTCTGAATAATTGCACAGAATACTTTTTAATATGATCTGAGTATAAACAACATACGAATTTTAAATAACCCAGATGAAGCCGGTGGCTTTGGTCCATGAAGCCGGCGGCTTCATGTCCCACATTCAGATTTCTGTTTTCTTTCATACAGTTTAACAGTTAGGCAATTGATCATAAGATGTTTCATGATTCAAGCATATGTAAGGCTATTAGCCCATAACTAAAGTAAAAACAAATAAAAGATAAGAAATGAGGTAAAGAGTCATACCGACATAGAAGAAATTGAAAACCAAAAGATTGATTAATGAACTTGAATGTTGAAAAGAAATAAAGACCTAACTAATTCGTACTTGAATTCTGAAGAATATAGAAAACTGAATTGGATATTAAAAACTCTGACCTAAGGCCTCTATTTATAATATTTTAGGACGGCTACCCAAGCCGGCAGCTTCAGGGTGAAGCCGGCGGCTTCCCTGAGTCGGTAACTTTCTTTCCAAGCAAACCGCGATCTTTAAGCCAAAAATGCGTAACCGTCTTCCTTAAGCCGGCGGCTTGTTGCCAAGCCGGCTGCTTTATATATCCGTCAAATCTTTTTGATTTGGTTTCCTTATTTACTTGAACTTGATCAGCAAGTCGAGAAACCGTGTTTTTAATGCCGGAGGCTTCAGTGTAAAGCCGGCGGCTTTACTTCACTTTTTTTCTTTGGCTCCAAGTTTAGCATATTTTACGAACGAAACTGGAACATTCTAGAATCCATGGGGAAGCCGGCGGCTTTGTAGCCCTTAGGCCGCTGGCTTCATCTCTCATTTCTTTATTTTTCACTATTTTTGTTCCTGTTTTGTACATAACTTAAACAAAATATCAGAATTACCTATTTTCCCTTTTTACCCATTTTAGCGTATTTTGGTATTAAAATGACTCTAAAATAACAAGATAACTCATCAAAATGTTATAAAAATGCTGTATAATTTAGGAGTTATCAAATACTCCACACTTAAAATTTTACTTGTCCTCAAGTAAATTTATCATATTATTTCAAAAAGGGATAAATAAATTTAAACAATTTTAAATGGGTATAGAGAATTGAAGCAAAATTGAAAAGTTAAACAGATGTCTAATTATAAGTTAGCTTTTATTATTAAAAGATCTAGTCTGAACCAGACCAAGGAATACGAGCAGTCCTAATTGTCATAACCCGTCCTTAACCATAAGAACGCGTTAGATAACGTATGATTTCATTGCGAGGTATTGACCTCTATATGAGACATTTTTGAAAGAAAACTGCATATATTATACATTACAAACCATAACCATTATTTTTGTTACAAACTTAAGACAATAAAAAGAAGATTAACGTTTAGCGATAATCTTCGACTTACAAACTTTACAAATGATGACAACAACACGGTTTCTAGCATATTTTACAGTACAACATCTTGGATATGCAGTTTTATTTTTGACACAAACATGCGTACGCAAGATCCTGGTTAGATCCAACATGATGCAACGGAAGCTTTAGAAATCACCTGAGAATAGACATGTTTTAAAAAGGTCAACATAAAGTTGGTGAGATATAGGTTTAATGCCGGCAGCAATATATATATATAGACCACAAGATTTCGTATATAAACAGTTTAATAAAGTATTCTAAGTGGTTGAGCACTCGGTAACCATACTTAACATTTTCACGTCGCATATTCCCTTTAATATGAAATCTTACTACACCGTACCAAGTGTAGTCACAAAACGAAGTACTGTGCAACCGTTGAATACTGGTCGTCCAGTCCGGTTGAGGTTGTCAGGCCCGATAGATCTATCAACAGGATTCGCGTTTACAATACCGCTGTAAATATTAGTTACCAAGCTACAGGGAAGTATGCCAGTGGTACAACTCAACGTAGAATATATTTTTCAGTTACTTGTGTCCATAGCGTAAAACATAAAGTACATGTATTCTCATCCCGAAATATTTAGAGTTTAAAAGTGGGACTATATACTCACTTTTGTCTTGATGATATAAATAATTTGACTCGGTCTTCCGGTTGATATCACGAACCTATCCATATATAATATATCAATATGTTTTCATTTTAAACAAACGTTATATATATATACTTGTTATACTTTTAATACTTTGAATATTTCCTTAGTCCGAAGTTAGCAGTCCGAGGTTAGCAATTCAATTTTTAATGGTTCATTTTTAGATGTTTAATATACCCGCAATGAATAAATACAACCCCCAACGAAATAAATAAAACTCCCGTAGAACCCCATCATAAATGTATTGGTCGAGATTAATCTTGACCCATGGTACCGGTGTTGTCAAATGACGTGTTGCGTACAATCATGGGATCTTATGATTAATCTTCTCGTGTTGCTTACGGGTGATCCTGAACCATATGAAATTGAATTATGAGTACATATATATAAAATATCATGTTATCTTAGAAGTATGTGATTTTATGTAAATTTTTCCAATGAATCCCGAAGTCATTTAAGCCTTGGATAACCAATTTTGTTTCGGTCATAGTTTCTTCGTTACAAGTCCGTTTTCGTTGATTCAACTTGCCATCTCCTTGGATCGAGTCCCTCTTTAAGACTATGAACTGTAAATACCTTAGTTTGTATTCAAAATCACACGGCATAGGTCAAACTTTAGTGAAACTTATGAAGTTAATCATTTTCGTTACAACAAAATCATTTAATGACCATTTTTCTAAAAATACCTATACTTTGAAAAACCAAGTTTTACCTTGTTAAATTAGCATATACATAAGTTATATTACAGGTCTTGAAGTATTTTAAAAGTTAAGTTAGAAGGATCTATTTAGTTTGCAAACAAGTTTGAAAACATTCAAACTATGTTCTTGTTGTTAAACTTGTATACCACAAAATATGATAGCTATATATATATGAATCGAATAAGGTTATGAACATATATTCTACCTCAAGTTCCTTGGATGAAGTTGCTGTAAAAGAGAAGTAAGAAGCTAGAATCAAAAGGGTGATGGAAGTGGATGAAAGATTGGAAGTAAGTTGGTGTTCTTGGAGGGTTTTCTTGAAGTGTTTTTGTATGGTTTTCTTATGGTGTTTAACTAAGGTTTTTATGGCTAGATCTTTAAGGTTTCTTGCTGGATTGTTATGGAGTTTAAAGAGTAAGAACAAGTGTGTGTTTTTGTTAAGAAAATGGAAGTAAAAATGAATCAAATGATGGATCCCTTGATGCTCTTAAAAACGTGATACAAGGGGGGGTATGGACAAAGTTTCAAGTTATAATTTCATGTATCTAGCCTTATTTGTATCCAAGTTCAATTACCTAGCTCTAAGGGCAGTAACAAGAGTAGGTTTGGTGGTGATTTGATGTGTATTTACTATTAGTAAATACGTATAGGAGCTTGGTATGATACGAGTACAAATACTCTAGGTATACGTATAGAAATTTTGTGAAAAATGGAATGAGGATTCAAATATAACTATCTTTTGTGAATACACTTATATGGTTTTATGTATTTAAGTCTTTAAAAGTGATTAAATACATTTCTTATACAATATATGTATAAACATTATATGTCTTAAGTATTTATGTCAAATAACGTTACGTATAGTTATCGTTTTGAAAACTTAAGTTAGTAGTTTCAAAATACACATATAACTTGTTGTTATTAATATAAAATGAGGTATTAAAACATTCATTAATCATGTTAAATATGTATATATACATATATATACACAAACGTATAATTATTATATATTGTATAGTTCGTGATGTCATCGGTCAAACTAGACGGTCAAACGTTGTGTAAAACTCTTTTCGGAAACATAAGTCTCAACAATTTGGATTGCTTATCATGTTGGCAAGGTTTAATTTATGTAAATATTAATCTTATAAGTATAGTATGATCGAAAAAAAAAAAAAGCGGGTCGTTACATTACCTCCCCGTTAAATAAATTTCGTCCCGAAATTTTAAAATTGTACCTATTTTGCGTCATCAAGAAATAAGTGTGGATACTTTTGCTTCATCTGATCCTCTCGTTCCCAAGTAAACTCGGGACCTCTTCTAGCATTCCAACGAACCTTAACAATCGGTATATTGCTCTGTTTGAGCTGTTTAACTTCACGGTCCATGATTTCGATTGGTTCTTCGACGAATTGTAGTTTCTCGTCGACATGGATTTCTTCAAGAGGAATGGTGAGGTCTTCCTTTGCAAGACACTTCTTCAGGTTTGAGACGTGAAAGGTATTATGTACTCCGGCGAGTTGTTGTGGTAACTCGAGTCGATAAGCTACCGGTCCAATGCGTTCGATGATCTTAAACGGGCCTACGTATCTTGGGTTCAGTTTACCCCTTTTGCCGAAACGTATTACACCTTTCCAAGGTGACACCTTTAGCATAACCATGTCCCCGACCTGAAACTTTAATGGTTTCCTTCGGACATCGGCGTAGCTCTTTTGGCGACTGCGGGCTGTTTTTAATCTCTCCTTGATTTGCACTATCTTCTCAGTCGTTTCATGTATGATCTCGGGACCAGTTAATTGTCGATCTCCTACTTCATTCCAACAGATAGGAGATCTACACTTCCTTCCATACAATGCTTCGAATGGCGCAGCTCCAATGCTCGCATGATAACTATTATTATACGAGAATTCTGCTAACGGTAGATATTTATCCCAACCGTTTCCAAAATCGATCACACATGCCCTGAGCATGTCTTCAAGAGTCTGAATTGTTCTTTCACTCTGCCCGTCGGTCTGCGGATGATATGCGGTACTCATATCCAAACGAGTTCCTAATGCCTCCTGTAGTGATTGCCAAAACTTTGAGGTAAATCTACTATCACGATCGGATATAATGGAAATAGGTATCCCATGCCTTGAAACAACTTCCTTTATATACAATCGTAATAGTTTCTCCATTCTATCCGTTTCCTTTATAGGCAAGAAATGTGCAGACTTGGTGAGACGATCAACAATCACCCAAATGGTGTCGTATCCCCAGGCAGTCTTTGGTAACTTCGTGATGAAATCCATGGTAATACCATCCCATTTCCATTCTGGGATTTCTGGTTGTTGAAGTAACCCTGACGGCTTCTGGTGTTCTGCTTTGACCTTAGAACAAGTTAAACACTCCCCAACATATGTTGCAACGTCTATCTTCAAATTAGGCCACCAATAATGCGTCTTAAGATCTTGGTACATCTTTCCAACTCCAGGATGTATCGAATATCTTGTCTTATGTGCCTCGTTCAATATCAACTTCCTTAATCCACCCAACTTCGGTACCCAAATACGATTTGCAAAATATCGAATTCCATCTTCCCGCATAACGAGTTGCTTCTCATACTTCTTCATTATTTCATTTCCTATATTTTCTTTAGTAAGTGCTTCTCGTTGAACTTCTTTGATTTGTGAGTTGAGATTCATGCGAATTTTTATGTTCATCGCTCGTACTCGGATTGGTTCTCGTTCCTTTCTGCTTAGAGCATCGGCCACCACGTTCGCCTTCCCGGGATGATAACGAATTTCACAATCATAGTCGTTTATCAGCTCGACCCACCTACGTTGCCTCATGTTCAGCTGTTTCTGATCAAAAATATGTTGAAGGCTTTTATGATCAGTAAACACAGTGAATTTAACCCCATACAAGTAGTGTCTCCACATCTTCAATGCAAACACGACTGCTCCCAATTCTAGATCATGCGTCGTATAATTCCGCTCGTGAATCTTCAATTGTCGAGATGCAAATGCAATTACTTTCTTTCGTTGCATAAGAACACAACCAAAACCTTGTCGCGAAGCGTCACAATATATTTCAAAATCATCATTCCCTTCAGGTAACGATAAAATAGGCGCCGTAGTTAACTTCTTCTTCAGTAATTGAAATGCGTTTTCCTGCTCCGAGGTCCATTCGTATTTCTTCCCTTTTTGCGTTAATGTTGTCAGCGGCTTAGCTATTCGGGAAAAATCTTGAATAAACCTTCTATAATAACCGGCTAAACCCAAAAATTGACGTATCTGCGTTGGTGTCTTAGGAGTCTCCCATTTTTCAATAGCTTCAGTTTTTGCTGGATCAACCTGAATTCCTTCGCTATTAACAACGTGACCAAGAAATTGCACTTCTTTCAACCAGAAAGCACACTTAGAAAATTTAGCATAAAGTTGTTCTTTTCTCAACAACTCCAGTATCAACCTTAAATGCTCTTCATGCTCTTGCTCATTCTTGGAATAGATAAGAATATCATCAATGAAAACGATAACAAACTTATCTAAATACG
Organism: Rutidosis leptorrhynchoides; assembly: GCF_046630445.1. Classification (NCBI taxonomy): domain Eukaryota; kingdom Viridiplantae; phylum Streptophyta; class Magnoliopsida; order Asterales; family Asteraceae; genus Rutidosis; species Rutidosis leptorrhynchoides. The sequence goes on along the minus strand of NC_092334.1, from coordinate 984,052 downwards.
GACTACAAACTCGATTCATGAGGTCCATGAATACAGCTGGCGCATTCGTCAATCCAAACGGCATAACCAAAAATTCGTAATGACCATAACGTGTCCGAAAAGCAGTTTTCGGAATATCCTCTTCTTTGACGCGTAGTTGATGATAGCCCGATCTTAAGTCGATTTTTGAATAAACACATGATCCTTGCAATTGATCAAATAAGTCATCAATTCTCGGTAGTGGATACCGATTCTTGATAGTTAACTTATTTAATTCACGATAGTCTATACACATCCTAAAAGATCCATCTTTCTTCTTAACAAATAAAATTGGAGCTCCCCACGGTGAAGTACTCGGTCGTATGAATCCACGGTCCAGTAATTCTTTTAACTGACTTTGAAGTTCTTTTAACTCGGACGGTGCAAGTCTATATGGAGCACGAGCCACTGGTGCAGCTCCTGGTACTAAATCTATTTGAAATTCTACCGATCTAAATGGAGGTAATCCCGGCAACTCTTCCGGAAAAACTTCAGGAAAATCTCTTGCCACAGGCACGTCGTTGATGCACTTTTCTTTCTTTTCGACTTTATTAACATGTGCTAAAATAGCGTAACATCCCTTTTCTAAACACTTCTTGGCTTTCAAACAGCTAATGAGTTTTAGCTTTGACTTACCCTTCTCTCCATAAATCATCACCGGTATTTTATCCTTACCAGGAATACGAATTGCCTTCTTGGCACAAACAATTTCCGCTCCTATTTTGGACATCCAGTCCATGCCGACTATTACATCAAAACCTCCTAATTCCACGGGTATTAAGTCGATTTTAAACGTTTCTCCGGCTAGATTTATTTCACAATCACGACAAATTTTATCGGCTTTAATTAGCTTACCATTAGCTAACTCAATCAAGTACTTAGCATCTAGAGGTAATGATGAACAATTCAATTTAGTGTAAAAATTTATACACACGTAACTTCTATCGGCGCCAGTATCAAATAAAATAGATGCTGATAAGTTATTAATGGTAAACGTACCCGTAACAAGTTCCGGGTCTTCTCGTGCCTCTCTAGCATTAATAACAAACGCTCTTCCACGTGCAGGTCCGCCATTCTGATTCGAGCACTGGCTCTTATAGTGACCTTGTTTTCCACACCCAAAACAAGTAATGTTAGCCAAAGCAGTTCTATTTGCGTTGGTGGCAGGAGTCTTGTTACCATTTGCATTTGTAACGAGAGCCTTACAATCTTCAGCAAGATGTCCCTGTCTATTGCATTTAGTGCACAACACACTACAGTAACCAAAATGATGTTTGTGACAACGGTTGCATAAAGGACTTTGTCCTTTGTAACCAAAGCCTGAACCGCTACCCGCACCTTTCGAGGTTTCTTGTTTCTTATAAGGTTGTTGTTGGTTACCTCGATCATAACCTCCATTCCACTTTTTCTTGTTCCCCAATACCTTCACCTCAGTATTGAATGCTTTCTTGTCCAAAATGACCTGATCCATTAGCTCGTTTGCCATGGTTATAGCTTCATGAATTGTCTTAGGTTTCGATGCTGTAACGTTTGCCTTGACCTTTTTGGGCAAACCACCTTTGTACATTTCAATCTTCCGTGCTTCGGTTGGAACCAATTCAGGACATAGTAAAACTAATTCCATGAATCGCTGGTTGTAGTTGGTAATTTCAGTACCAACCACCTTCAAACTTCGTAACTCATCTTCTAACTTAATAACCTCATTCCTTGGACAATACTCGGTGATTATCATTGCTTTGAATTCTTCCCATGGAGTATCATAAGCTACATCTCCTCCTACCGCCTTCACATAATTCTTCCACCATGTAAGTGCACTATCTTGTAAAGTGCACGATGCATACTTGGTCATGTCTTTTTCATCACAACCGCTGATTTTGAACACCGTCTCCATCTTTTCTATCCATCGGGTTAAACCGATAGGTCCTTCCGTTCCACTGAATGATGAAGGTTTGCAAGCTTGAAACGTCTTGTAGGAGCATCCTACACGAGGATTTGGATTAACTGCAGTAGCTCTTGCAGCTTCGACCCATAGCATTCTATCGTTGACTCGCTGGTTGATGAAGTTCTCGACTTCTTGTTCCGTCATTCGGTTCAATCGCGCCATTTCCTAATGAAAGAAAATAATTATTCACATGGATTATTATAGATGTAGTGTGTATTTATAGTACATTTATAGCTTGTTAATAATATGAACCAGGTATTATTATAAAAGCCTTTTCTTCTTATTAGCGTTTTATAATTATATCTTGGGTAGTACCTACCCGTTAATGTTCATACTTAATAGCTTAGTACAGAATCAATTACTACAATCTAAATAATACTTAACCATGGAAAATTATTGCATTTCATACTTCGCTATTTTACATATGCTTATCTTACATCAAACTTTAAGCAAACCACACTAATAATATTATACAAAACATTATATGATTCCATGGCTTAATACGGCAGTGCATCGTTCGGTCTATTTTCTAGGGCGTTTAGTTCCAATGAATGGCCTAACGCTTATCCTAGCTGTCTGCCTACGTTTTGGCTGAGGAGCCGAAGAACTAGATGCGGGGATTGCACTAATAGGAATAGCGGGAATAGGGGTGGTAGTGTTGAGTGGAATTGGTGCTACGTCATTCTTACTAAGTTCGGGATTTGAATTTTCTAATTCATTCGCTTTTCGTTTCTTTCCTTGATCGAATTTTTCTTTCGTAATTTCTAGTATTTCTTCCTCGGGTTCACTTTCCTCTTCGGGTTCACTTTCCTCCTCGGGTTCACTTTCCTCTTCGGGTTCACTTTCCTCCTCGGGTTCACTTTCCGATATTTCTATAGTTGGTTCATCTGGAAATTGTGAGTCTTCCCCAAAAATACCATTTTCGTCATCGGATATGTTAATGACTGAAACACAATCTGAAGATTCTGGTTCGGAATCGCTGAATGTGATAACAAGTTTTGAGCCCGACATCTATCATATAACAACTAACCCATTAGTACTACATAATATTTACATATAAATTTTAACCAACAATGATAAGCAATGGTTTTTAAATCAGACCCGGTCAAAGTCCAGACTTACTAATGTATCCTAACGACTTATCGGTTAGACACACTAATGCAAACCTGGTTCGCTAAGACCAACGCTCTGATACCACATGTCATAACCCGTCCTTAACCATAAGAACGCGTTAGATAACGTATGATTTCATTGCGAGGTATTGACCTCTATATGAGACATTTTTGAAAGAAAACTGCATATATTATACATTACAAACCATAACCATTATTTTTGTTACAAACTTAAGACAATAAAAAGAAGATTAACGTTTAGCGATAATCTTCGACTTACAAACTTTACAAATGATGACAACAACACGGTTTCTAGCATATTTTACAGTACAACATCTTGGATATGCAGTTTTATTTTTGACACAAACATGCGTACGCAAGATCCTGGTTAGATCCAACATGATGCAACGGAAGCTTTAGAAATCACCTGAGAATAGACATGTTTTAAAAAGGTCAACATAAAGTTGGTGAGATATAGGTTTAATGCCGGCAGCAATATATATATATAGACCACAAGATTTCGTATATAAACAGTTTAATAAAGTATTCTAAGTGGTTGAGCACTCGGTAACCATACTTAACATTTTCACGTCGCATATTCCCTTTAATATGAAATCTTACTACACCGTACCAAGTGTAGTCACAAAACGAAGTACTGTGCAACCGTTGAATACTGGTCGTCCAGTCCGGTTGGGGTTGTCAGGCCCGATAGATCTATCAACAGGATTCGCGTTTACAATACCGCTGTAAATATTAGTTACCAAGCTACAGGGAAGTATGCCAGTGGTACAACTCAACGTAGAATATATTTTTCAGTTACTTGTGTCCATAGCGTAAAACATAAAGTACATGTATTCTCATCCCGAAATATTTAGAGTTTAAAAGTGGGACTATATACTCACTTTTGTCTTGATGATATAAATAATTTGACTCGGTCTTCCGGTTGATATCACGAACCTATCCATATATAATATATCAATATGTTTTCATTTTAAACAAACGTTATATATATATACTTGTTATACTTTTAATACTTTGAATATTTCCTTAGTCCGAAGTTAGCAGTCCGAGGTTAGCAATTCAATTTTTAATGGTTCATTTTTAGATGTTTAATATACCCGCAATGAATAAATACAACCCCCAACGAAATAAATAAAACTCCCGTAGAACCCCATCATAAATGTATTGGTCGAGATTAATCTTGACCCATGGTACCGGTGTTGTCAAATGACGTGTTGCGTACAATCATGGGATCTTATGATTAATCTTCTCGTGTTGCTTACGGGTGATCCTGAACCATATGAAATTGAATTATGAGTACATATATATAAAATATCATGTTATCTTAGAAGTATGTGATTTTATGTAAATTTTTCCAATGAATCCCGAAGTCATTTAAGCCTTGGATAACCAATTTTGTTTCGGTCATAGTTTCTTCGTTACAAGTCCGTTTTCGTTGATTCAACTTGCCATCTCCTTGGATCGAGTCCCTCTTTAAGACTATGAACTGTAAATACCTTAGTTTGTATTCAAAATCACACGGCATAGGTCAAACTTTAGTGAAACTTATGAAGTTAATCATTTTCGTTACAACAAAATCATTTAATGACCATTTTTCTAAAAATACCTATACTTTGAAAAACCAAGTTTTACCTTGTTAAATTAGCATATACATAAGTTATATTACAGGTCTTGAAGTATTTTAAAAGTTAAGTTAGAAGGATCTATTTAGTTTGCAAACAAGTTTGAAAACATTCAAACTATGTTCTTGTTGTTAAACTTGTATACCACAAAATATGATAGCTATATATATATGAATCGAATAAGGTTATGAACATATATTCTACCTCAAGTTCCTTGGATGAAGTTGCTGTAAAAGAGAAGTAAGAAGCTAGAATCAAAAGGGTGATGGAAGTGGATGAAAGATTGGAAGTAAGTTGGTGTTCTTGGAGGGTTTTCTTGAAGTGTTTTTGTATGGTTTTCTTATGGTGTTTAACTAAGGTTTTTATGGCTAGATCTTTAAGGTTTCTTGCTGGATTGTTATGGAGTTTAAAGAGTAAGAACAAGTGTGTGTTTTTGTTAAGAAAATGGAAGTAAAAATGAATCAAATGATGGATCCCTTGATGCTCTTAAAAACGTGATACAAGGGGGGGTATGGACAAAGTTTCAAGTTATAATTTCATGTATCTAGCCTTATTTGTATCCAAGTTCAATTACCTAGCTCTAAGGGCAGTAACAAGAGTAGGTTTGGTGGTGATTTGATGTGTATTTACTATTAGTAAATACGTATAGGAGCTTGGTATGATACGAGTACAAATACTCTAGGTATACGTATAGAAATTTTGTGAAAAATGGAATGAGGATTCAAATATAACTATCTTTTGTGAATACACTTATATGGTTTTATGTATTTAAGTCTTTAAAAGTGATTAAATACATTTCTTATACAATATATGTATAAACATTATATGTCTTAAGTATTTATGTCAAATAACGTTACGTATAGTTATCGTTTTGAAAACTTAAGTTAGTAGTTTCAAAATACACATATAACTTGTTGTTATTAATATAAAATGAGGTATTAAAACATTCATTAATCATGTTAAATATGTATATATACATATATATACACAAACGTATAATTATTATATATTGTATAGTTCGTGATGTCATCGGTCAAACTAGACGGTCAAACGTTGTGTAAAACTCTTTTCGGAAACATAAGTCTCAACAATTTGGATTGCTTATCATGTTGGCAAGGTTTAATTTATGTAAATATTAATCTTATAAGTATAGTATGATCGAAAAAAAAAAAAAAAGCGGGTCGTTACACTAATGTTTATTAAATCAGATTTATACAATTTGGTCATCATTGAACTCTTTTGTTTTCTAATTATAATTAAAAAAGTGTATGGTTCTCATTGGAACTCTTTTCTTTTGTTGGCTTTCATTGGGCTCTTTTTCCTTTTTTTAGCAATTTCTTTTATCAATCTTTTCTTTCTTAGCCCTTATTGGAACTCTTTTGCTGCCTTAGTGGTCCATGCTTAGTATGCCATATGGTAGTGGCTATAAGTTTGCACTCGTTTCACAATTTTTGGCTTTTACTCTTTTATCTTAAACAAGTAATCCGATTTCGAAATTGAGAGTAGTTCTATTATTATCTTTAAGATTTAAGTTAGTAAAAAGACATAAGTTTAACTAAGAATTTATACTTTTGAAAAGTTTAAAATTATACCCATTTTTCACTTATTTTAACTCAATCAATAATCAATTGATTACCTCCCACCCCACACTTAGAAAGTTGCAATGTCCACATTGCATAAACTAAATAAAAATGAAAGTGAGTGTAAGTGAGAAAAAGTAATTCTCCCCTTTTTCGAGCCTTTAAACGTAGAAGCATCTTTAATTGCTTCTCAACCTGTTCGTCCTTTAATCATCATCGCAAATACATATATGATAATAAACCAAGCAATCATATAATAATAAAAAGGTTCTTAAGCATACGAAATAGTTAAAGTTACTACAGACCAGAGTGTAAATAATAATAATAAAAATGTTTTAAAATATAACATTGCCAAATCATCACAGGAGTCTCAACATTCCCTACTCCTGATTATCATCATCACTGTTAACAGCAGGCTAGATCTGGGCTAGAGCATAGGCACGGTCATAACGCGCTGGTGGATAGGCAACATCTGGAGCATAATATGGTGGCGGCTTTTAGTACGTGGCCTCAAAGGGATCGGTACTTGGATAGTGGCTATAAAACCTCTCATTATTATGAACTCCCCACTGAACCGAATAATCAATACGCCTCAGCTCATATGTAGACTCCCTCCTAAATGCATCAAACTCAGTCCTATCCTCCTGGCGTTTAGCTAGTAACTCTCGGTGATGTTCCCCCATCATAGTAGACATCTGACCCTGATTAGTGTTCAGGGCAGTCATCATATCAATTACCTAGACAGGTCATCCGCTCCACCATGGGCACCTCTCCTACCACCCCTAGATCGGCTACTCGACACCTCAGTGTGAGGTGCCTCATATGGCTGCTCCACATCCATCAACTGACCAATCATCGGCTCATACGGAATAAAACTCTCACCTGCTCCTCTCTTAACAACCTTAGCATTTATCCAGATCCTAGCATCTACCACACCAACCTCCGTCATCAGCGGCTGTAACCCAATAGTAGGAACCCCCAAATCTCTAGCAATCATGGTCACAAAATGACCACCACATACAGCACTCGCCTGAGTCCTACCCCTTGCTGAGCTACTCAAGTAATCGACCACACAATAAGGAATGTTCACTGCATTATGATTAAATAACTGAGACAAATACCAACAATCAGGCTGAGTCAGCTTCTCCGTATTCTCCTTCCTCAAAGCGATAGTGTGAAAAACCAAAACGTGAAAACATCGCATGTATGGAAAGGCAATGTTCTTCCTCCTTACATCAGTATTAAGAAAACCCATAGACGAATCACCAAATTCACTCCAAGCTGCATCATAGTTAAAACTGATAATGCTAAAAATGAACACATATTTCATAGCATTATTCCTCAAGAAAGACAAGATTTTAGTTGAAAATTGTTCTATTTACAAGTGATATTCATTTAAATATTAAAAGGTGAAGACAAAAGACAGATTCGACGAATTGAAGACGCAAACGACCAAAAAGCTCAAAAGTATAAAATACAATCAAATAGGTTCCAATTATTGATAAGAAACGTCTCAGAATTACAAGAGTACAAGATTCAAAATGCAAAGTACAAGATATTAAATTGTACGCAAGGACGTTCGAAAATCCGGAACCAGGACCAGAGTCAACTCTCAACGCTCGACGCAACGGACTAAAAATTACAAGTTAACTATGTATATAAATATAATATAATATATAATTAATTATATAAATTATATATATATATATATATATTATATTTATATATTAAAACCGTCGGCAGACTAGGATCCAAACTTGTGTGAGCTGGATTTACGAACTCCGCGACTCGCGGAGTTTGTAGTGCAAAAATGCCGCAACTCGCCGAGCTGTCCTGGACAAAAATGCCTATAAAAGCTCGCGCATTCTGAACGTTTTATTTATCAAAAATCCATCAATCTCTCTATCTATATGTAAACGTATATATATAATTTATATTTTAATTTTAATTTTAATTTTAATTAATAATAATAAGGGTATGTTAGCAAATGTTGTAAGGGTGTAAGTCGAAATTCTGTCCGTGTAACGCTACGCTATTTTTAATCATTGTAAGTTATGTTCAACCTTTTTAATTTAATGTCTCGTAGCTAAGTTATTATTATGCTTATTTAATACCAAAGTAATCATGATGTTGGGCTAAAAATACTAAAATCGGATAATTGAGCTTTGTACCATAATTGGGGTTTGGACAAAAGAACGACACTTGTGAAAATTAGACTATGGGCTATTAATGGGCTTTATATTTGTTTAACTAAATGATAGTTTGTTAATTTTAATATAAAGATTTACAATTGGATGTACCTATAAATAACCATATACACTCGATCGGACACGATGGGCAGGGTATTTATATCTACGAATAATCGTTCATTTTACCGGACACGGGAATGGATTAATAGTCACTAGAATTATTAAAACAGGGGTGAAATTATGTACAAGGACACTTGGCATAATTGATAACAAAGTATTAAAACCTTGGGTTACACGTAGTCGATAACCTGGTGTAATTATTAAACAAAGTATTAAAATCTTGTTACAGTTTAAGTCCCCAATTAGTTGGAATATTTGACTTCGGGTATAAGAATAATTTGACGAGGATACTCGCACTTTATATTTATGACTGATGGACTGTTATGGACAAAAACCAGACAGACATATTAAATAATCCAGGACAAAGGACAATTAACCCATGGGCATAAAACTAAAATCAACACGTCAAACATCATGATTACGGAAGTTTAAATAAGCATAATTCTTTTATTTCATATTTAATTTCATTTATTTTATATTTAATTGCACTTCTAATTATCGTACTTTTTATTTATTGTTATTGTATTTAATTGCACTTTTAATTATCGTACTTTTTAATTATCGCAATTTTATTTTATCGCACTTTTATTTATCGCAATTTCATTATCGTTATTTACTTTACGCTTTAAATTAAGTCTTTTATTTATTTAATATTTTACATTAGGTTTTAACTGCGACTAAGTTTTAAAATCGACAAACCGGTCATTAAACGGTAAAAACCCTCCTTTATAATAATAATATTACTTATATATATATTTGTATTTTTATAAAATAAAACTAATATAGCGTTAAGCTTTGTTTAAAAGATTCCCTGTGGAACGAACCGGACTTACTAAAAACTACACTACTGTACGATTAGGTACATTGCCTATAAGTGTTGTAGCAAGGTTTAGGTATATCCATTCTATAAATAAAAAAATATCTTGTGTAAAATTGTATCGTATTTAATAGTTTTTTCTAGTAAAATATAAGCTATTTCATATACACCTCGCATAACATCAAGTATTTTTGGCGCCGCTGCCGGGGAACGCCGAAGCGAAACGCCACATAAAAAAAAAAAATTTCTTATTAAGTTTTAATTAGTTTATGTAAAATATATACTTTTTAAATATATAAAAAAATATATATAAAAAATCAAAAACCGAAAAAAAAAATATTTATAAATTTATTTTTAAGATTTTTATTTATAAAATTATAAGTATCTTTATTTTTATTTTAGTTTTTAAAATATAAGTTTTATTAAATTTATATAAATATATTAATTAAATTAAAAACAGAAAAAAATAATAATTACGTTGAACATGTCGAAACTTGACCTGTCTCTTTTGAACCTGCAATCTTCGCAACTTGCGGAGATATTGAACCGAGCCAACCGCGACTCGCGGAGCCGCCCTGGCAGGCCAAACCAGAAACCTAATTTCGCATTTAATACGGAGTAATTAATTATTATTATTATTATTTAAACCCTAATTAGTTTTATTATTATTATAATTTAGTTTAAGTTTTTAATTAATATTAATTAGTTTAAGTTATAATTTTATTAGTATAATTAATTATAATTAGTTTTAATATATATAAAAATTAAGGCTTTTATAAAAAAAAAAATAATATTTTTATAAAAATAAATAATTTTATCAAATTTAAGCTTATTTTTATTTTTGTATCTTTTTATCATTTATTCGTAATATTTATATTTTTCGCTCGTATCTAATTTTAAGTTCTAGTATTTGCCGTAGCTTATTTTTATTTCTAGATTTTTAGGCTTTGCCGTAAAATCCCTTAAGTGTTTTCTCTTTAGACTAAGATCTAGGTGCTTTAGAATTTTGCGACGCCTTTTTAAGTTTTAGTACCTTTTTAAGTTATTGCCATTTGGGATATAGTTTTTCTTTTAAGCTTTAATATTTTTAGACGCAACTTTTAATTTTTTAGTTTTTAGTTCCTTTTTAAGTTTTAACGCGCTACTTTCTTATTTTTATTTTTCGACGCCTTTTACCTATGTATCAATTATCACTCCAATTAGTAATCTCAATTTGCAATTTTAATTTTAAGTTAGTGATAATAATAAGGTTGGGTTAGTCGAGTGTTTTAAAGTTTTATAAGTCATTTTCTTTCTTTCTTATTTCTCCAAATTTAATACCGACGCGCTCTTTTTCTTTCTTATTTCTCGTCATTCTAGTTTTTAGGACATAGAATTTTTTTCTACTTCTTCTCTAAATTTCTTTAAATTACGAAAAATTATTTTAAGTGGTTAAATTGATAGACATCAAAATTTTCTGGTTCGTAGTAATAGTTGGATTTGTACGTGGACCGGGTTATTGGAGCCAAACAGTACTCAATTATATTGAGACCAAACGAATCCTGCCCCTCTGCTGCATCTTTTGGCTATTCGAAACGTGGGCAAAATCAGAAAAGTCTATTAATTGGATAACTTATATAATTTTTCTTCCTTTTTAAAAACTAATAGGATATTCAGTGAATGCACCGAGCAAGACGTTCACCACCTTTTGTACGTTCACCACCGGTAACCAGATCAAGACATCTAGCAAATATTGTGGCTGTTGATTTTTCTTTAGAATCGTCATCCAGTCGACCAAGTACTCCAATTCAAATTTCCGATAATCCATTTTTTGAACCCGACCTCACAATTGAGAATCCGGAGAATATTCAGGGACGATTTCGAGATCCTGAACCATTAATTTTTCCTCCGGAACCACCAATCATTCAAACAGAGATTGTTGAGGAACGAACCATTAAATCAGAATCCTCTAGTGATTCAGATTCAACAAATTCAATCATGGAGAATCTAGAACCTTTAAGTATGGAAGACCGAATGAGAGCTAAACGCACTGGCCAAGGTCACGCAATTACTCATCCAGACATTAATGCGCCAGATTATGAAATCAAAGGATAAATTCTACATTTGGTGACTAATCAATGCCAATTTAGTGGTGCGCCGAAGGACGATCCAAATGAACATCTTCGTACCTTTAATAGGATCTGCACACTATTTAAAATCCAAGAAGTTGAGGATGAACAGATATATCTCATGTTATTTCCTTGGACTTTAAAGGGAGAAGCCAAAGATTGGTTGGAATCGTTACCTGAAGGGGCGATTGATACATGGGACGTTTTAGTTGAAAATTTTCTTAAACAATTCTTTCCGGCATCTAAAGCCGTAAGACTTCAAGGAGAAATTGTTACGTTCACACAGAAACCAAATGAAACTCTATATGAGGCGTGGACAAGATTTGGAAAGTTATTAAGAGGATGTCCGTAACATGGTTTAGACACCTGTCAAATAGTACAAATATTCTACCAAGGATGCGACATCACTACAAGGAAAGACATCAATATAGCAGCTGGTGGTTCTATTATGAAGAAAATCGAAACTGATGCTTACAAAATTATTGATAACACTGCTTCCCACTCACATGAGTGGCACCAAGAAAAAGATATCGTTAGATCATCTAAAGCAGCTAGAGCTGATTCTAGCCATGACTTAGATTCCATTTCAGCAAAGATAGATGCTGTCAAGAGACGAATGGAAAAGATGACTAAAGATATTCACTCAATACGAATTAGTTGTGAGCAGTGTGGAGGACCACATTTGACAAAAGATTGTCTCAGTATTGAACTAACAATGGAACAAAGAGAGAATATTTCATACATAAACCAAAGGCCTGGAAATAATTATCAAAATAATTATCAACCGCCAAGACCAATTTACAATCAAAACCAAAATTATAATCAAAATGTTCCATACAACAACCAACAAGGTCCTAGCAATCAACAAGTATCCAATAATACTTACAATCGGCAAAGACCTAATTTTCAAAACAAACCACAACCCGATGATAAAAAGCCGAATTTAGAAGATATGATGATGAAGCTAGTTGAAACTCAAACGCAGTTTTTCACATCTCAGAAACAAACGAATGAACAAAATGCTCAAGCATTTAGAAATCAACAAGCTTCTATTCAAAATTTGGAACAAGAAGTAAGTAACCTAGCAAGGTTAATAGGAGAAAGAAAACCGGGAAGTCTACCTAGTGATACAAATGCTAACCCCCGGAATGAAACAGCTAAAGCCATTACCACAAGAAGTGGTATTACACTTAAACCACCTGAAATACCTATAATTTCTGATGAAGCTATTCCTAATCCACAAGAACCACAACCTGAACAAGATAATGAAAAAGAACCGGTAGTTGAAAAGGTTAATGAAGATAACACAGTTAAGGCTAAACCTTATGTTAAACCATACCAACCACCACTTCCTTACCCAAGTAAAATGAAAAAAGAGAAACTTGAAACCGAGCAATCCAAATTCTTGGATATGTTTAAACAGATAAATGTAAATCTTCCTTTCATTGATGTAATTTCAGGAATGCCTAGATATGCTAAATTTCTGAAAGATTTAATCACAAATAGAAAGAAAATGGAAGAACTCTCGGCCATTACTATGAATGCTAATTGTTCTGCAGTACTGTTGAATAAGATACCAGAAAAACTATCAGATCCAGGAAGTTTCACAATTCCATGTTTTCTGAGAAGTCTTAGTTCAATAGAAGCATTGGCAGACTTAGGTGCTAGTATAAATTTAATGTCGTATTCACTATACGCTAAACTAGACCTTGAAGAATTGAAACCAACAAGAATAAGCATACAACTAGCCAATCGATCAATAAAATATCCTAGCGGGATAATGGAGAACATGCTAGTTAAAGTTGGTACTTTAGTATTTTCAGTAGATTTTGTTGTTCTGGACATGGAAGAAGATTCTCAAGTTCCTCTAATATTAGGAAGACCATTCTTAAACACGGCTAAAGCAATGATAGACGTGTTCGGAAAGAAACTGACCCTAAGTATAGAGGACGAGAGTGTTACCTTTTCAGTTGATAGAGCTATGCAACAACCGCAATCTGCAAATGATACATGTTATTATATTCAAACTATAGATTCACATGCAGAATTGTTAGAAGAATTTCCAGAATTACAAGGAACAGGAGAATGTTCTTTAGGAGAAGGAACGGAACCAATTGATGAAACTGAAATGTTAGCTACACTAATAGCTAATGGATATGAACCAACAACAGAAGAAATTCAATTGCTAAAAGAAGAAGACAGATATCGATATAAATCATCGATAGAAGAACCACCAACATTAGAGTTAAAGCCACTTCCAAACCATTTGGAATACGCTTATTTACATGGTGAATCTGAATTATCTGTAATAATATCATCTTCTCTTACTGAAAATGAGAAATCACAACTCATTTCTGTGTTAAAAGCTCATAAACCAGCTATTGCATGGAAGATTCATGATATTAAAGGAATAAGTACTTCGTATTGCACACATAAAATCCTTATGGAAGAAGGTCATAAAACGTATGTGCAACGCCAACGAAGACTAAATCCTAATATGCAAGATGTAGTTAAGAAATAAATTATTAAACTGCTTGATGCAGGTTTAATTTATCCAATTTCTGATAGTCCATGGGTAAGCCCAGTTCAATGCGTACCTAAGAAGGGTGGCATGACTGTCATTACAAATGAGAAAAATGAGCTTAATTCTACTAGGACTGTAACAGGATGGCGTGTTTGTATTGATTATAGAAAATTAAATGACGCCACCAGAAAAGATCACTTTCCCTTACATTTCATTGATCAAATGTTAGAAAGATTAGCCAGAAATAGTTACTATTGTTTTCTTGATGATTTTTCCGGATATTTTCAAATTCCAATAGCACCCGAGGACCAAGAGAAAACCACATTCACGTGCCCTTATGGTACTTTTGCTTACAAACGCATGCCATTTGGACTTTGCAACGCCCCTGCAACCTTTCAAAGGTGCATGATGGCAATTTTTCACGACATGATAGAAAAATGCATGGAAGTTTTCATGGATGACTTTTCAGTCTTCGGTGATACTTTTGAAACATGTCTAGCTAATCTTGAACGAATGCTTATTAGATGCGAACAATCAAATCTAGTACTTAATTGGGAGAAATGCCATTTCATGGTTAAAGAATCGTTCTGGGTCATAAAATTTCAAAGGAAGGAATTGAAGTGGATAGAGCTAAAGTAGATGTAATTACTAAACTTCCACATCCCACCAATGTTAGAGGAGTTAGGAGTTTTCTAGGGCATGCCGGTTTTTACCGACGTTTCATTAAAGATTTTTCTAAAATTGCCACTCCTATGAATAAACTCCTAGAAAAGGATGCTCCATTCATCTTTTCAGATGAATGTATCAAATCTTTTAATATTCTTAAAGAGAAACTCACTAATGCGCCGATCATGATAACTCCAAATTGGAATTTACCGTTTGAACTTATGTGCGATGCAAGTGATTTTGCAATGGGAGCCGTTTTAGGACAAAGGATTGAAAAACGATTTCAACCTATATATTATGCTAGTAAGACGTTATAGGGAGCACAAACGAATTACACAACTATTGAAAAAGAACTCCTTGCTATTGTCTTTGCTTTTGACAAATTTCGTTCATATCTCGTTCTAGCTAAAACGGTGGTCTATACCGACCATTCTGCTCTTAGATACCTATTTTCGAAACAAGATGCCAAACCAAGATTAATCCGTTGGATCTTACTCTTACAAGAGTTCGATATTGAAATCCGAGATAAAAGAGGAGCAGAAAATCTCACCGCTGATCATCTTTCTCGTCTTGAAAATCCTGAATTAGAAGTTCTAAATGAATCGGCCATACAAGACAACTTTCCTGATGAATATCTATTGAAGATAGATTATAATGAAATTCCATGGTTTGCAGACTATGCAAACTATTTAGTATGTGGATTCCTTGAAAAAGGATTATCGTACCAAAAACGAAAGAAATTCTTTAGTGATATAAAACACTATTTCTGGGAAGATCCACATTTGTTTAAAAGTTGTCCCGATGGAATAATACGCCGATGTGTATTCGGAGATGAAGCTAGTAAAATCTTAAACCATTGTCACACAGGACCAACAGGAGGGCATTATGGGCCACAACTAACAGAAATAAAAGTTTATGATACTGGATTCTATTGGCCTACAATTTACAAAGATGCGCACCTTCTTTGCAAATCCTGTGATGCTTGTCAAAGGGCCGGAAAAATAAGTCAACGTGATGAAATGCCACAAAATGTCATTCAAGTATGTGAAGTATTTGACATTTGAGGTATTGACTTTATGGGTCCATTTCCAAAATCTCATAATAATCTCTACATTCTCGTTGCCATTGATTATGTATCTAAATGGGCGGAAGCACAAGCTCTCCCAACTAACGATGCACGAGTCGTAGTCAACTTTTTAAAACATCTTTTTGCAAGGTTTGGAACACCGAAAGCTTTAATAAGTGATCGGGGTACTCATTTCTGTAATAATCAACTTGAGAAAGTTCTTAAAAGATATGGAGTAACTCATAAAATCTCCACCGCATATCATCCACAAACAAGTGGACAAGTTGAGAATACCAACCGAGCTTTAAAACGTATTTTAGAGAAAACCGTAGGATCAAATCCGAAGGAATGGTCCATTAAATTGGAGGATGCACTCTGGGCTTTTAGAACAGCCTACAAAACTCCAATTGGAACCACACCTTTTAAACTCATTTACGAAAAAGCATGTCATCTTCCAGTAGAAATTGAACACAAAGCATTTTGGGCTTTGAAGACATGTAATCTTGATTTACATGAAGCTGGATGTCTACGGTTAAGTCAATTAAACGAATTAGAAGAATTAAGACATGAAGCATACGAAAATTCGTTAATCTATAAAGAAAGAACGAAGAAATGGCATGATAAAAGAATCAGAAGTTCAAAAGAATTTAAAGAAGAAGACAGAGTTCTTCTTTTCAATTCACGATTCAAGCTATTTCCTGGAAAATTGAAATCAAGATGGTCTGGACCATTCATAGTCAAAAGAGTTTTCCCATACGGAATAGTAGAATTAATAAATTCAAATGGGATTGAATTTAAAGTTAATGGTCACAGAGTTAAACACTACATAGATAGTCTGATGGAAGTTGACAACGAAGTTAAACACAATTTCGATACCACAGCTAACTAAGTGTGGGGAGAATCAAGTCTTTAAAGGATAATATGTATTTCTGTTAGAGTTAGATTTTCTGTTTTCATGTAGTTCTCGAAAATGGAACCCGAATGGTCTTTTCCTAGCAGACCCTAAAGAACTAGTCTTCTCCCCCCAATTCTGAATTTTTATTTTTTTTTAGGTTTTTACGAAATGAAGACTTCCTGTGAACTGAACCATGGTCTAATGCTACAAGCTTTGATTACTAAACGTAATAATGACACACTTCCGAGTGAACTGGTATTAGTAATCAGAGAAAAATTGGACGGAGTAAGAAAAGAATCCAGATGCGAAGATAATAAGTTACAATTTGGTAAAAGAAAATAAAATCCGCAGCGAAAAGAAGAGCACGGCACCTTGAAAAATGTCACAAATGCGGAAAATGGTCACACGAAGGTAAATGTTCAAATAATCAAACCTATTCAAATACCGAATTTGTTACTTTATGCAGAGACGGACCGTTCATATGTTTAGAAGAAAAAACGTTAAATGCTTGAGGTTACGCCTATGTAGCCATGGAAAACCAATTAGTCCGACTATCTTATGAGTGGGCTAGAGCATATCACTAAGAAATCTATTTCTCACAGGTAAGTCTGTACAGTTTTTATTTTTAATTTTTTTTTTAACCTTTTGATAATAAACGCTAATTTGTTCGCTATAAAGTATTAAATTGATATTCGATAAAATTAGGTCTTGCGACCGAAATTATTGATATCATTCAAAAATTTATTACATCACTGCGAAATTTAACGTTTATTCTTAAGGTATAAATATCTTTAATCAATCAACTCAAAATATTTCAAAAATTCGTCATGAGTTAAATTAGGTTATGGAACCGAAATTACTTTACCGAAAAGAGGGGCGTATATTTTTGATAATATTTGATTGATTAAAGTGGGATAAAAGCCAAAAAGATTTTTAATTTTATTTTTACTTTGTTTTTAAAATTAATATTAAAATAATATTGTAAACTTGTTAAAATTAAATCAATATATTTAAAATTGTAAATACTTGAAAAATTAATATTTTTAATATAAGTTTGTATGTATAAAAACAAAAATATAATTTAAGTTTGGTGTGAATTTTTAATTTTATGCATTTTAAATTTAAGTTTGGTGTGAATTTAAAAACAAAAATTTACTTTATTTCGCTAAGTTAAAAATATGATTTTTAAAATTCGTCGTGAGTTGAAGACTAGGTCTTTGAACCGAAATTGCTTTACCAGAGGGAGGGACGAGAACTTTTATTATCATTATTTTTAATCTTATTGAATTAAAGTATGCCAAAAAAAAAATTAAAAAACCCAAAAATCTTTGCTTTCAAAACCGCGCTTTAAATTGACAAATTTTAAAATTTTGTCGAGGGACGGACTAGGACATTGTTCCGAAACAACCTCATCCTAAATAACAAAGGAAACAAAATTTTAAAATTAATTAATTAATTGTTTTATAAGTTAAGGTTTTTATAAAAAAAAAAAAAAAAAGGACACCGCGACTCGCAGAGTTTGAAGGTGTTATACACCGCGACTCGCGGAGTTTGTAAAATACAGAAAAAAATAAAACGCAAGAACATATCAGTTTACCAACACCCACACCCAAATAACTGCGAAAATACCCGAAAAACACACACAAAAACCTCCCAAATTCGCAATTTTTCACCAAAAATCATAAAATCTTTCACAAAATTATGTTGAGAAGGATGCTATCAAGGAATTACTCAAGGAAAACGGTAATTTCTTCATCAAAACACCCATTTAATCCGAAAATTAGTGTTCTTGAACAAATTTATACCCAATTTGATTTTGATGCTTTTTAGTGTAATTATGCTTAAATTGCTTGTGTATTATGCTTTTATAACCTAGATTGATGCTATTTAACATGATTAGAAGCCTTAAACTTCAAATTTTGAGTAATCTAGGGTTTGTGTTCTTGAGCAATTTGGGGCTTTTTGATATAAACAGGTTATGGCCGATTTTTGTCATGAATTATTGCTAAATTAAGTAGTGTAACATGTTTAGGTAGTTAAATGATCCAAACTTTGAGCCTAAACATGATTTTTGAGAATTAAAGTGGAATTTTTCAAGTCTAAAATTCATGAACTTGATTTTTGAGAGATAATGCCATTCGAAACTTGTTTAATTGCTAATAATGATTATTTTGACATGTTATTTGAGTTGAATGCTTATGAACTTGACGAACATTTTCGTATATGCTTATTTGAAAAAGTGTAGATTTGATAAAAATATGAAAATGAACATAAGTTTGATATAAATTGAACATGTCATTGTAATTATTTTGATTGATGATTTTGCTGACACTAATGCATATTTGGATGCAAAAAAATTGTGTTTGATGTGTTTTGCAGATTGAAAGGGGTGAATCTTCATCCCAAGCTCGCATTGCTCCTCCTGAGAATGCGAAACAACAGGATGTTGATAACTATTACAAACAAGATATACCTCATCCAGTTATGACATTTTCAGATATGCACGTGGAAGATTTGCACCCGAACTTGAGATTAGATAGACGTTGGATAGATTATCTAAAATACCAAAGGAGGTTGCACACTCTTCATTCTAAAGCTGTTGAAGTACCTAGGGTAATAGAATGGGAACCGTTAGAAGCTGTAGGATTGGGCGAACGGATTAGAGAATTACTTACATAGAGGTATGGTAATTCTACTTTTAACGATTGGGTACGATTATTCAACATGCATAGACCTGTATATAAAGTATGGTGTGAAGAATTATTGTGTAGTATAGAAATAAATGATCGGGTAGCTACTTTAACCGATCGAACTTTTATTAGATTTTTGTTAGGAGGTTCGATGCGCCACATGTCTCTACTAGACATGGCTCAGGCCTTACGTATATATACGCCTGAGGAGCTAGCATATGCCAATTGTCAAGGGTTGATATTAAATGGTAAGAAGATTGATGAAAATTTTGATACGCATGGTGTATGGAGTCAAATGACTAGCCATCACCGATTTAAAGGGGAAAATTACTCTTATCTTGATATTGATAGAGCTGAATTAAGAGTAATCCATAGGTTTCTAGCGAACTCAATTACACAGCGAGGTAAAAATAAGGAAAAGGTAAATGAGCAAGATTTATTTTACCACATGTGTATTCGAGACCTACAAAGCGCTGTAAGTATACCTTATTGTGTGGGTTATTATTTATCGGCTATGGTTAGGGGGATGAGATCGCACAGTATAATAGGAGGTGGTATATTTATTACATTAATTGCTGAGTATCTCGATGTGGATATAAGTCGGGGGGGATTATTAATCGAAGAACCAGAACCCCACGATACAATTGGTTTAAATGTATATCATGGTGCTAAGGTTTTGAAGAGGCGAAATAACGCCGCAGTACAATATAATGGAAGACATCCACAAGTTGAAAGAAATCAACAGCCAGGTAATGTGGGAGGGGGAAATGAAATGACAGAAATGCAAAGGTTTATAGCTTCACAAGAGTATGAAAATGCTAGACATCGAGTATTTGAAGATTGGCAAGTTCATCAAAACCACATCATAGGTCATTGCCAACATGTAGGTAGAAACTATATTCCTACTCCAAAGCCCGTATTTCCTCCTTGGACTATAGAGATCCAACCACCGTATCCTACTTATAACCCAGCTGAAGCATTTTATAACACATACGGTTATGCATGGAACCCCTACTGGTATCAGTATCAACCCTAGTTTATTTAGTTTTATTTATTTTATTTTTGTAATGTTACTACATTTAACACTTATGTTGATATTGTAATATTTTTTATAATTTTCTAACTTTTATTATTAGATTTTAATAATTTTTGCATGTGGGGTAATATACCAAACTTCAAAAATATGTATATGTGTTTGCAGTTTATCTCATGTACACAACAAGGTAAAACAACGCATTAAGTTCAGCAAAAGTAACTAATTTTGATGACAAGATGCAAAATATATGTGAAATAACAATAAGACGGAATGAACAAATGATGTGCACCATTTATCATTCAGCAAACAAACGCCAATATGTTTGGAAACTTTGGTAAAATTTAATCATTTTTCTACGCTAATCACCCTCAATAATTTAAATTGTTACTGATTTCTTGCAAATGAGGGCATTGCAAGATCTTAAGTGTGGGAAGGGGTTAAATTCTTTCGGAATTTAAAATTTTTTTTTTAACTTAAAACACTTGATTACCATTAAAAATACTAGTAAAGTAGTAGTTGTATTAGAATCTAGTGCTCTCTGATAATAAAGAACAGCCCTAGTCTTATATACTGACTACCCAATTCTAGTAAAATTTTTTAAAATTTTCAATTAAATGAACTCAAAATCATGTTTATACATATTTATGAACGATAAAACTAGGTGTTAACACCGAAATTATTGTTACCTTGGAAAGGACATAAATTGAGAAACAAACCAAAATGTTAGAATTCATTTAAAATGGAATAGAGGAGAACAAAAAGGAAAAATAAAAGCTAAGTATGGGGAATTCACCAAGTTATCTTAAACATATGTCACATATTTCTGTAACAAATAATTGAAGATACTTTTGTTTTGGACTAATCTAATCAGTTTTACCCGATTTACTGTAATATATTTGAAAGAAAGATAGATCTACACGATGAATCAATTCCATCATTAAAAGGAAGTAAAGTTTTCCGAAAAAGACACGCGCTTCTTGATTTAGGTCAAGAAGTTGTCGTCCAGACCAGCTGTAGGTTGACGAAAAATCTAGAAAAGTCATCACTAAAATCAGCAGGAAATCCACGGACCTCAGCATCAAACAGGGTCGCCAAGTGGTCAGATTTATCCTAACCATGAAAAGGATTTATCTCGTACAATGGGGGGGCAAAGTGATGACCCGGGAATTTCCGACCAAATTTAAACATAATCTTATATGATTCGACTCGATAAGCAAAGTCTATTAAACCGAGTCTCATTATGTTTGAACTATTTCATGATAACATTTGACCTTTAACTATTTTCGACGATTCACGAACCTTTAATTGTAACTAAGAATGTAAATATAAATAATTATATATAAAACTAATTATATTAGTATTAATGAACTATTAAGTAATTTTGTTATTATAAAAGATAACATTTAATAACTAAAGATTTTCATTTTGAATATATATAGTATATTGTATATAAATGATTCAAACATATTTTACCAACGTTATTAAAATATTAAATGTACAATGTTATACTTTGTAGTTAATTGTTTAATATACATAATTAATCATCTACTCAACATTTAAAACATGATTTTATATATATATGGTAGTATACATATATACATAAATATAACTATATATATATGATTTTATACATAATTATTATATTATGTATATGTAGAAATTTATAATATATCTATGATGAAATAATGTACTATTTTAATAAATATATATAATACTTACATATATAAAACATTTATATTTTTCATAATTACATACATAAGTATAATATAATTAGTATGTAAATAAATATTATAATATATTTATATTAAAATGCATAAATATATAATATTC
The DNA here is from genome assembly GCF_046630445.1 of Rutidosis leptorrhynchoides. NCBI lineage: Eukaryota > Viridiplantae > Streptophyta > Magnoliopsida > Asterales > Asteraceae > Rutidosis > Rutidosis leptorrhynchoides. The sequence continues at coordinate 961,816 of NC_092334.1, read as the reverse complement.
AGTATATGTTACAATACATATTACATAATTATTAAATATTACATAATAATAGATGATATTAATAAATTAAATTTAAATACAAATATAGTTGTTGTAGTAATGTTATTTGTATCGTCAAATATCAATATTTGTATTCATAATATCACTTTATATCATATAAAGATGAAATTGGATGTATATATTAGATTATTATTACTAATATTATTATTATCGATAAAATATTAATATTATCATAATTAGTATGGTATTATTATTATTATTATTATTATTATCATTTTTACAATTATTATTATCATTAATATTATATTTATCATTATTATTAATTTTATTAATATTATTAGATATTAATAGTATTATTATTATATATTATTATTATTAATTAAAAAAAAAACAGTAGGGATCTATATTATACGCGTGACCTCTGTATCCTTTATCTCTATTATTATTATTATTATTATTTTTGTTTCTTTCCTGCTCCCAACTCGTGAACCTGTGTTGACATTTTCTCCATTTTTTATCAACCGATCTCTATTATTACAACATGATTATGTATAATTGCAAATCAAATAAAAAGGAAATCCAATGGGATTAAAGAGCACAGCGATATTTTTTTTTTCTTCTTCTCTGCACGCTCCAATTTTTTTTTTCTCTTAATTCAATTTCGAATAAAGTTTCAAAATCTAAAAATGCAGAAAGGTTAGAAATCTTTCTTTGAATCTATCTGCAAAATCTCAACTCTCAAATCTTTATATCGATCTTGAATTTTGAAGTCAAAGTTTAGTTTAAAAAAAGTCAACAATTGTTCTTGAGACAAATTCGCGTTCGTGTATATGTTTCTGATCAAATTGACGATTCCAGTAGTTTTTATACATGTTTAGAAAACTATTTCGTGTTATAAATATTATCTATAATGTTATCTATTACGAAATCAATTTTTTTTTGTTCCAAGAACCGACGCTGCAGTAGGCCTTTAGTATATATTTTTTTTTATTTTAGAACCCAAATTATTTTTTTTTCTGTAATGTTTTGAAGCTTTAAAGGGAACCCCGATTTTGTTTTTTTTTTTTGGTTATTGATGTTTTGTTGAATCCATGAGACTTGTGGAGAAGAAGAGGAATAGAAGAAAAACAGTTTATATATAAAATTTAAGTTCGATATTAGTACAGAGAATCAGAATTGGTGGGATGGTCGAGAGTGTTTGCGTGTGAGCATGTGGTCACGAGATCGAGTCCAGAGGACGGTAGTTTCTTTTTTTTTTTTTTGAAACTCTTTTCATGTGAGGTAGTTTTCTTTTCTAATTTTATTATTGTTATTATATATTAATTATTATTAGTATTATTATTATTATTATTGTGATTGTTTGATTGTTATTGTTATTGTTATTATTAGTATCATACTTGTTATCATATTTGAAAGTATTATAGACATTACTATTATTATTATGATAGGTATTAATAATATTATTATTAGTAATAAACTTATCATTTTAGTATTTTATCATCATTAGGATTATGATTATGATTATGATTATCATTATTATTATTATGAAGGAAATAAAAATATATTATTATCATCAATATTAGAATTTGTACCGGTTTATAAATAATAGTATCATCAGTACATTTACAATTAATAATATCATATTTATCAGTATCATCATTAATATTTACTAGTATTATTATGATTATCATTTATCATTTTATAAATATTAGAACCCTTATTATTAACATAAGTATGGTATTAGTATTAATATTATTTTAGAGTTATTATTATTAGTATCATTAACAGTTATCATTTTCATTTTTTTGCTATTAGTATTATCATTATTAATAAAATTATTATTATTATTAGTAAATCATTATTATCTAAATTATTATTTTAACAAATAAATCTTTTGTACACTATATATATACTTATGGTATATACTAGGATTGTATTAATAATTCACATAACAAACTAATAAAATTTCATAAATACAATACTAACCACAAATATATGTATATAAATATATTAATGTCACTATTTATATAAACGTAAATCATTATAGATATATATACATAAAATCGATATATATATAAAATATAACTTAAAATATAATATAAGTATACGTTTTAAAATAAAGGTTAGAATAAATTCTACAAAACTATAATATATAAATAATACATATTAATAAATGAAATTTTGTAACTTACATTATACGTATTAATATATACACAATTGATATAGGTTCGTGAATCCGAGGCCAACCCTGCATTGTTCAATGACGTCATATGTATTTTTACTACAAAATACAGTATCATGAGTTTCATTTGCCTTTTTACCCTTTATATTTTTGGGCTGAGAATACATGCGCAACTTTTATAACTGTTTTACGAAATTGACACAAGTACGTGAAACTACATTCTATGGTTGGATTATCGAAGTCGAATATGCCCCTTTTTATTAAGTCTGGTAATCTAAGAATTAGGGAACAGACACCCTAATTGACGCGAATCCTAAAGATAGATCTATCGGGCCCAACAAGCCCCATCCAAAGTACCGGATGTTTTAGTACTTCGAAATTTATATCATGTCCAAAGGAGGATCCCGGAATGATGGGGATATTCTTATATATGCATATTGTTAATGTCGGTTACCAGGTGTTCAATCCATATGAATGATATTTTTGTCTCTATGCATGGGACGTATGTTTATGAGAAATGAAAATCTGAAATCTTGTGGTCTATTAAAATGATGGAAACGATTGTTTAAGTTAAACTAATGAACTCACCTACCTTTTGGTTGACACTTTAAAGCATGTTTATTCTCAGGTACGAAAGAAATCTTTCGCTGTGTATTTGCTCATTTTATAGATATTACTTGGAGTCATTCATGGCATATTTCAAAAGACGTTGCATTCGAGTCGTCGAGTTCATCAAGATTATTATCAAGTCAATTATAGTTGGATATATTATGAAATGGTATGCATGCCTGTCAACTTTCGATGTAATGAAAGTTTGTCTTTTCAAAAACGAATGCAATGTTTGTAAAATGTATCATATAGAGGTCAAGTACCTCGCGATGTAATCAACTGTTGTGAATCATTTATAATCGATATGGACTTCGTCCGGATGGATTAGGACGGGTCTTCACAGTTGGTATCAGAACAGTGGTCTTAGCGAACCAGGTCTTGCATTAGTGAGTCTAACTGATAGTCGTTAGAATGCATTAGTGAGTCTGGACTTCGACCGTGTCTGCATGTCAAAAGTTTTGCTTATCATTTTTATCGAAAAACATCTGCTTATCATCCTTAGGAAATTACCTACTCATTATTCTTAGTCTAGACACATTTTACTGCATTGACTGCATGAATAGTGTATAGACAAAATTCATATCTTAGCGTATCTGACAATTCATATCTTAGTGTATCTGTTACTGTAGACCTTGCCTGATATCTCGTAAATTTCTCCTTAATTTAAGGGATCCTAGTACTATATATATCTATGCAAATTATGCATTGAAAATACCATCTAACTATCAATTGATGCCACTAAACTCTTCATACCAAAAATCTTTCCTGAGATCATTTAAGATGGCCTCTACGAATCGACCAAGTTCCTCTGACTCCGAAGACAGCGTGACAGGAGCACACCAACCAATCAACTACCGTGATTACTGGAGAAAATGGGAATGGGTTCGCGACATACTCACCCTATGGAGAAAGGAAGAAGGTACTCCATATCATGAATCAAATCTACCACCTAACCTTGGAGTACTTGACCCGCTCACCGGCGAACCCGTTCGCAATACCGTTTATACCCTATTTGCAAGAATTTTTCGTCTTGAAACTACCATTAATGGAACTAGAGAAGATATCCGACCACTACCTCACATTGATAAACAACTCGGGTTAGTAGAAGAAGTTAGAGAACTCCGAGCTCGAGTATTAACTTTAGAGAGCACGGTATACAATTTGCAATCATCAACAGTATCACCAACACCAGTAACATCACCAGCCTTAGCACTAATGGCACCAGTACCACCAACAACCCAAGTTTCAACAATCCATGCCTCAACATCTCATTCTGTACCTCGAGTATAATTATCGTTTCACAAATCATTCTACATCATTTATATTCGTTCGACATGATGATTATGTAAACTCTAATGTTTTAGAGATTATGTATCATAGTTCTAATCGTAAATCTGATGAGTTTAATATCACATTGACTCATTAAATCCATAAATACATCTGAAGAAAATATATATGTAAATATATTTTCATAAAGATTGTGATTAAAAATTCTTTCGTACAAACTGTTAATGGTAAAAATATTTTAACGGGTAGGTAATACCCGAGAAATATTTAAGATTTCACATTAATAAGTTAAATTGTACAGTCTTCGAATATGATTCAACGGTCGATTACCATCTGAAAGGACCCGTTCATATACATTATAAACGATTCACAATAGTTGATTACATTGCGAGGTATTTGACCTCTATATGATACATTTTACAAACATTGCATTCGTTTTTAAAAGACAATCTTTCTTTACATCGAAAATTGACAGGCATGCATACCATTTCATAATATCCACTATCCAACTATAAATTGATTTAATAATAATCTTTGATGAACTCAATGACTCGAATGCAACGTTCTTCGAAATATGCTATTGAAGACTCCAAGTAATATCTTTAAAATGAGCAAATGCACAGCGGAAGATTTCTTTAACACCTGAGAATAAACATGCTTTAAAGTGTCAACCAAAAGGTTGGTGAGTTCATTAGTTTATCATAATCATTTATTTCCATCATTTTAATAGACCACAAGAATTTCATTTCCAGTTCTCATAAATATACGTCCCATGCATAGAGACAAAAACAATCATTCATATGGTGAACACCTGGTAACCGACATTAACTAGATACATATAAGAATATCCCCTATCATTCTGGGATCCTCCTTCGGACATGATATAAATTTCGAAGTACTAAAGCATCCGGTACTTTGGATGGGGTTTGTTAGGCCCAATAGATCTATCTTTAGGATTCGCGTCAATTAGGGTGTCTGTTCCCTAATTCTTAGATTACCAGACTTTAATAAAAAGGGGCATATTCGATTTCGATAATTCAACCATAGAATGTAGTTTCAATTACTTGTGTCTATTTCGTCAAAACATTTATAAAAGCGCATGTATTCTCAGTCCCAAAAATATAAAGGGTAAAAAGGCAAATGAAACTCACCATACTGTATTTCGTAGTAAAAATACATATAACGTCATTGAACAAGTGCAAGGTTGGCCTCGGATTCACGAACCTAAATTAATTATATATATTTATGTGTTGGTCAATATTTGTCTAACAAATTAGGTCAAGTCATAGTGTACCACAATCCTAATGCTCGAGACTAATATGCAAAAGTCAGCAAAAGTAAATTTGACTCAAAATAATTTCCAAAAATCTATACATGATTAATATATAGTTTAAATATCGTCGTTTTATATTTTTAAATATTTTTAAAAGATTTATTAGAGTAAATAATATAATTAATTTATTAATAAATAAAATTTTATATTATATTTATATAATAAAATATACTTTTATATATATTAAGTAATAAAATTTATAGGGTTCATTTAATATAATAAAGATAATATGATAGGTATTATTAAAGTAAGTTATTACACGTAGTAAAATATGTTTGTATCAAATATTTATTTGATAAAATAATATCTATAATGATAGTAAGTAAAAGTGGTATTATTTTGTAATAATAATTATTATTATAAAAATATCAATATTTATAATTACTAAGATGACATTATGATAAAATGATAATTCTAATTATGATAACTTTAATATTTACGATAATTTTTAATATTATCTTTAAAATAATAATTCTATTTGAAATAATAATAATAATGATATTTTATAGTAACAATGACATTTCTATTAAAATGATAATTTTTGTTAAAATGATAGTTTTAATACTAACGATAATTTTAATAATAATAGTAATGATAAAAATAATAAGAACGATAATTTTATCTAAATCAATATCTTATAATATTTTAATTTCATCATGATACTCTTACCCATTATTTCCTAATCGTTTCGTTTAATTGCTTTTAATCGTCTTTTATATCATGTTCGTAATAATGATAATAATAGTAATCAAAATAATTAGGTGTTACAAATATTTGTTTTAATTACACTAATATTAATAATGATAGTTACTATAACATTATTAACGATAATACTAATAATTATCTTAATGATAATATAGTAATAATAATATTAACAATAACAATAACAATAACCATTTTTAAATAATGATATATATATTAATAATGATAATAATAATAATAATAATAATACCAATAATAATAATAATAATAATAATAATAATAATAATAATAATAATTGGATAATAATAATAATACTAATTATAACTTTAACGATAATAACGATAGTAATAATAAAAAAATAATAATTTTTTTTAATGATAAATCCTTTTATTGATAAAGATAATAATAATAATAATAATAATAATAATAATAATAATAATAATAATAATAATAATAATAATAATAATAATAATAAGATAAAACTGGAACGACGATAATAACGACGATAATAATAATCATTTTTAATAATAATACAAAAATTCGATGGACTATAACTTCAAATCCGTTCATCGAAATCATTCGATATCTAAATGAAAAGTTCTTAATTTTTTGCTAGCTTTCCAACAACATGCATATCTTATACCTTATCTCAGTCGCATATATAACTAATTCAGGATTCAACATAACCTAACTAAAGGCAATATCAAAAGTACAAACATGCATAATCCTATATACTCGAGCACTAGTCAGGGATACACTATTAGTATGTAAAAGTTAAATTATGAGTACTCACGTATCAATATTGAGATTCAATATTGCAGGAAAGGTACGTAGACGCAACGGAGATGATAAATACTATATTGACCTCGCGAGCATACCCATGAACCATACCCAATCACCTCCATAGCTATAACCCATAATTTCCTTAATCCAATCCCACTCGAAAAACAATTTCGAAATCACTCGGACAGTACTCTGACGTAATATTTATGTATACTAATAATATCTTGAAATAATATGGAGTAAATATATATATGTAAATCGATTGAGAGAGTTTAGAGAAAAATATTTTCAAGTTTCTATGAAATAATGAAACCTATTGAATTCTATTTATAATAGATTTTTGAATTATTAAAGTGAATTATTAAAGTATGAATTATTAAAGTGAATTATTAAAGTATGAATTATTAAAGTGAATTATTAAAGTATGAATTATTAAAGTGAATTATTAAAGTATGAATTATTAAAGTATGAATTATTAAAGTGAATTATTAAAGTTAAAGTTAAAGTAAAGTAAAAATAAAGTAAAGGTAAAGTTTAAGTATAGTAAAAGTATAAAACTACATAATACGTATAATACGCGTATAAATATATATAATATTAATTTAAATCATTATATATATTTAATAAAATAAAATATAAATATCGTTATCTTTATCATACTAGTTAAGTAATGAGTTGTCAAAAGTGGTTCTAGATATTTATAAAAGTTATATACGTTTTAATAATAAAGTTCTTTTTAAACTGAAAACGTTTTTGTACGTTTGAAACTAAATAGATCAATCGAGTCTTTATGAGATTCAATCTTCCACTATCCTTTGTCTAGTTCTCAATGATTAACAATTTGTTCTTATTTATAAATCACTTTACCATTTTCTGAATATTGTTAAAATAGAAAGATTTCTCAAATCAACGTGGGCTTTTCAACAGAGACTTGTAATCATAATTGAATATATCTGATAATTCAATCATTTGATCTTATCTTCTAATTCCATTGATAAACATTTTGAAACAGATACAATCATATAAAGTATTTAATCTAATATTTTGTTTACGTTTCAAGTTATAATACATATATAATCATATTCATTTAATGGTTCGTGAATCGTTGGAACTTGGTCGAGGTCGAATGAATGTATGAACATAGTTTAAAATTCTTGAAATTTAACTTAACAAATATTGCTTATCGTGTCGGAAACATATAAAGATTAAAGTTTAAATTTGGTTGGAAATTTCCGGGTTGTCACAGTACCTACCCGTTAAAGAAATTTCGTCCCGAAATTTGAGTGGAAAGCTCGTGAATGATAATAAGTATGTTTTCATGATGCATACGGGCTGAAAATTAGAGTTTTATTATCAGCGAATAATTTAGATAAACAATCCATTTATATGAAGAGTACGAATGAAGCTAACATAGAAGAGTGAAATGAGTAAGTGTAGATTCATCTTATCATTTGACGTAGATATGATTGATTCCCAGATTTCAAGGGATTTGAAGAAAATCTTCTTAATAAGATTTGACTCTCCGGTAATCAAGGGAATTAGGATCCGCTTTAAATGCGATCGTCCATTTTAATTGTTCTGTCGGAGATTTTCTTATAAATTCACCTCCTTCATTTCCTTACAACTCAAACCTTCTGTTGATGCATTTTATGCAAGTCCAGGTACAACAGTTTACAGGCCACCATGATTGTTCGTTATTATACTATCCGTGTTTGTATGTGGTTACAGGAACTACAGGAACGAGATTTGGATGTTTGACTATGTTAGACTTAGTCAGACGTCCGAGTGAAGCCTCACTCGTACGGCTGATAGGCTCATACGCACGGTTGATACTGAGCTAAGTCACAGTTACAACCTAAATGAGAAGACACGAGTGAGTGATCACCCGTACAGCTGATGAAGCCAACTCGTATGTGTGATGGATGAATCGTACGGGTGAGTCAACAGCAGGGGTATATAAAGTCTTATGTTCTTCATTTTAGGTTAAGCCTCTCATTTGTTACACACACTCAGATCTGGTGAGCTCCTCCGATTCTCTCTCAACCCAAATCACCCAGGTGGTGAATAATAGCTCTAGGTGTTGATCTAATCACACTTGATTTAGTTATGGTATGACTAAATTAATCCCAAAACGCTTAACCTACTTACTAGAGGGTTTGATTCACTTATTCCGTCATTGTGTGAGTTAAATCTGTTGATTTCTAAGTTCCTAGTCATGTTTCATCACCTTCTATTCTTTCCCCCTCAACTCATATTTTAAAGTGTTCATCAATATGCTCCATCCAGTTCTGATTCTCGATATACTTATAACTTTCATATCGGTCATTCTTCTTTTTCATCTACCGCCAGAAGAATCTATTTACTTCTACTATACTCTTGGGTTTATAGTGTTTCTAGTTCTCCCGTATCTTTATATTGCTATATGCATCGATATATATGGTTTATAATTTTTGGTTTGTCGTTGGGATTTATATCTTCCCTTATATTTCAAAGTCTCTGTTTCTATTTTCTATAATCATTGTCATCCAAAGTTAATGCTCTCTTTTATTTACTGCAATTTATACCCCAATTTCTATTTCGGAGTTTTGTCCTTTCGTTTCTTCTTCTTGCGATTAAGCACCGCTTGTAATGGTCCAGAATTCACAGATATGAATTTCGGAATGAACATTGTTAATGTTCTAGGAAGGAAATTGTGATGGCACGATCTTGACTTGTCAAATTACTAGAATACCTTGGAAAAGGCCGAATCATCAAGAAATAGGTAAGATAAGAATAGGTAAGAATATAGTACCGAAAAGCAGATTATGCGAAACTATGAAGAAAGCCGTGGATAAATCACAAAGAATAAGTTTGACTTCAAAGAATCCAAATAATTCAATGTCTGCTAAAGTCTATAGTGAATAACTTGCTCCTTACTCTAAACCCTTGCAGACAATAGTTTCTATCATTCTCTGATCTTAGATATTCTGAGATATTATCGTACCTTTCATTATAAATATCCTCCATATTTCTGGAGATATTTTTATAACTATTCTTGTCTGAAATCATTAATCTTTTTGTGCTATCAGTATTACATCATATAGAAACTGTTAGTTTCTATATTCTGTAAATTTTCAAGCTTAAAATATGAATGTTATTGAAGTAATGATGGGAACTGATGCATGAGTTAGTATAATATAATGACCCTTGATCAACGTGATTATATTACAGTAAGTCATGCTGAGTTTCTAAATGAAACGTGATGATTCACAGATCATAACGTCATCATGTGCCATGTTACATAACTCTTTCATCCTACTTAACTCCGTAATAAATCAAGAAAATATATTCTTGATGGTTCTATCTTCCGTGATGTTGATAAATTTGAAAATCAAATCGTGCTATCACGTTCCTTCATGCTTAGAACATTATAATCATTCGAAACTCTATATCTATAAATTCTGGACCATTATTCGCTTGACTTGAAGTCGGGAAGAGAAAACAAAAGCATAGAGCTTTGAAATATAAGGGAGAATATAAAGTCCGATAACAACACATAAATTACAAACCGTGTATATCAATGTTTATCGCAACATAAAGACACGGGAGAATTAAAAACATTATAATCCCGAGGGCGAAGTAGAAGAAAGCAGATTCCTCTGGTGGAAGTTGGAAAAGGAGAATGATTGTTGCGATAGTAAGGATGAGGACAAGGATCAGAACTGGATTAATCATTTTCAGAATCTTTTGGATGTATGAACTAAGAAAGAAAGTATAAGAATGGTGAGAATAATGGAAAGGAAGAGCTTAATTTATACTGGAAATATCAGACGTAGTAATCGGGGCAGATCACCGTATTTAATTAAAGAGATCTTAATTTCCATAAATCCCGAAGAGTAAGATTTTATAGATCTTCAAGATTTTCTTTAAATCCCTTAAATTCCGGAATTCAACCAAGGCAATGTCAAAAGTTAAGACGCGTCTTATTTTCTAAATTCAAACCTGACTACGTCAAAAGTTAAAAACAAATCTTTGTTTCTCATTTCATCCTTTTGTGAATAGCTTCATTCGCACTCTTAGAATAATCGAATTATTTTTATCCATATTACTCAATGATGATAAAACTCAAGTTATCAACTCATATTCGTCAGGAAAACATATTTATTGTTAGCTATGACGACCTCACTCAAATTTCGGGACGAAATTTCTTTAACGGGTAGGTACTGTGATGACCCGGGAATTTCTGACCAAATTTAAACATAATCTTATATGATTCGACTCGATAAGCAAAGTCTATTAAACCGAGTCTCATTATGTTTGAACTATTTCATGATAACATTTGACCTTTAACTATTTCCGACGATTCACGAACCTTTAATTGTAACTAAGAATGTAAATATAAATAATTATATATAAAACTAATTATATTAGTATTAATGAACTATTAAGTAATTTTGTTATTATAAAAGATAACATTTAATAACTAAAGATTTTCATTTTGAATATATATAGTATATTGTATATAAATGATTCAAACATATTTTACCAACGTTATTAAAATATTAAATGTACAATGTTATACTTTGTAGTTAATTGTTTAATATACATAATTAATCATCTACTCAACATTTAAAACATGATTTTATATATATGGTAGTATACATATATACATAAATATAACTATATATATATATATATGATTTTATACATAATTATTATATTATGTATATGTAGAAATTTATAATATATCTATGATGAAATAATGTACTATTTTAATAAATATATATAATACTTACATATATAAAACATTTATATTTTTCATAATTACATACATAAGTATAATATAATTAGTATGTAAATAAATATTATAATATATTTATATTAAAATGCATAAATATATAATATTCAGTATATGTTACAATACATATTACATAATTATTAAATATTACATAATAATAAATGATATTAATAAATTAAATTTAAATACAAATATAGTTGTTGTAGTAATGTTATTTGTATCGTCAAATATCAATATTTGTATTCATAATATCACTTTATATCATATAAAGATGAAATTGGATGTATATATTAGATTATTATTACTAATATTATTATTATCGATAAAATATTAATATTATCATAATTAGTATGGTATTATTATTATTATTATTATTATTATTATTATCATTTTTACAATTATTATTATCATTAATATTATATTTATCATTATTATTAATTTTATTAATATTATTAGATATTAATAGTATTGTTATTATATATTATTATTATTAATTAAAAAAAAACAGTAGGGATCTATATTATACGCGTGACCTCTGTATCCTTTATCTCTATTATTATTATTTTTTTTGTTTCTTTCCTGCTCCCAACTCGTGAACCTGTGTTGACATTTTCTCCATTTTTTATCAACCGATCTCTATTATTACAACATGATTATGTATAATTGCAAATCAAATAAAAAGGAAATCCAATGGGATTAAAGAGCACAGCGATATTTTTTTTTCTTCTTCTCTGCACGCTCCAATTTTTTTTCTTCTCTTAATTCAATTTCGAATAAAGTTTCAAAATCTAAAAATGCAGAAAGGTTAGAAATATTTCTTTGAATCTATCTGCAAAATCTCAACTCTCAAATCTTTATATCGATCTTGAATTTTGAAGTCAAAGTTTAGTTTAAAAAAAGTCAACAATTGTTCTTGAGACAAATTCGCGTTCGTGTATATGTTTCTGATCAAATTGACGATTCCAGTAGTTTTTATACATGTTTAGAAAACTATTTCGTGTTATAAACATTATCTATAATGTTATCTATTACGAAATCAATTTTTTTTTGTTCCAAGAACCGACGCTGCAGTAGGCCTTTAGTATATTTTTTTTATTTTAGAACCCAAATTATTTTTTTTTCTGTAATGTTTTGAAGCTTTAAAGGGAACCCCAATTTTTTTTTTTTTTTGGTTATTGATGTTTTGTTGAATCCATGAGACTTGTGGAGAAGAAGAGGAATAGAAGAAAAATAGTTTATATATAAAATTTAAGTTCGATATTAGTACAGAGAATCAGAATTGGTGGGATGGTCGAGAGTGTTTGCGTGTGAGCATGTGGTCACGAGATCGAGTCCAGAGGACGGTAGTTTCTTTTTTTTTCTTTTTGAAACTCTTTTCATGTGAGGTAGTTTTCTTTTCTAATTTTATTATTGTTATTATATATTAATTATTATTAGTATTATTATTATTATTGTGATTGTTTTGATTGTTATTGTTATTGTTATTATTAGTATCATACTTGTTATCATATTTGAAAGTATTATAGACATTACTATTATTATTATGATAGGTATTAATAATATTATTATTAGTAATAAACTTATCATTTTAGTATTTTATCATCATTAGGATTATGATTATGTTTATGATTATCATTATTATTATTATGAAGGAAATAAAAATATATTATTATCATCAATATTAGAATTTGTACCGGTTTATAAATAATAGTATCATCAGTACATTTACAATTAATAATATCATATTTATCAGTATCATCATTAATATTTACTAGTATTATTATGATTATCATTTATCATTTTATAAATATTAGAACCCTTATTATTAACATAAGTATGGTATTAGTATTAATATTATTTTAGAGTTATTATTATTAGTATCATTAACAGTTATCATTTTCATTTTTTTTGCTATTAGTATTATCATTATTAATAAAATTATTATTATTATTAGTAAATCATTATTATCTAAATTATTATTTTAACAAATAAATCTTTTGTACACTATATATATACTTATGGTATATACTAGGATTGTATTAATAATTCACATAACAAACTAATAAAATTTCATAAATACAATACTAACCACAAATATATGTATATAAATATATTAATGTCACTATTTATATAAACGTAAATCATTATAGATATATATACATAAAATCGATATATATATAAAATATAACTTAAAATATAATATAAGTATACGTTTTAAAATAAAGGTTAGAATAAATTCTACAAAACTATAATATATAAATAATACATATTAATAAATGAAATTTTGTAACTTACATTATACGTATTAATATATACACAATTGATATAGGTTCGTGAATCCGAGGCCAACCCTGCATTGTTCAATGACGTCATATGTATTTTTACTACAAAATACAGTATCGTGAGTTTCATTTGCCTTTTTACCCTTTATATTTTTGGGCTGAGAATACATGCGCAACTTTTATAACTGTTTTACGAAATTGACACAAGTACGTGAAACTACATTCTATGGTTGGATTATCGAAGTCGAATATGCCCCTTTTTATTAAGTCTGGTAATCTAAGAATTAGGGAATAGACACCCTAATTGACGTCAATCCTAAAGATAGATCTATCTGGCCCAACAAGCCCCATCCAAAGTACCGGATGTTTTAGTACTTCGAAATTTATATCATGTCCGAAGGAGGATCCCGGAATGATGGGGATATTCTTATATATGCATATTGTTAATGTCGGTTACCAGGTGTTCAATCCATATGAATGATATTTTTGTCTCTATGCATGGGACGTATGTTTATGAGAAATGAAAATCTGAAATCTTGTGGTCTATTAAAATGATGGAAACGATTGTTTAAGTTAAACTAATGAACTCACCTACCTTTTGGTTGACACTTTAAAGCATGTTTATTCTCAGGTACGAAAGAAATCTTCCGCTGTGTATTTGCTCATTTTATAGATATTACTTGGAGTCATTCATGGCATATTTCAAAATACGTTGCATTCGAGTCGTCGAGTTCATCAAGATTATTATCAAGTCAATTATAGTTGGATATATTATGAAATGGTATGCATGGCTGTCAACTTTCGATGTAATGAAAGTTTGTCTTTTCAAAAACGAATGCAATGTTTGTAAAATGTATCATATAGAGGTCAAGTACCTCGCGATGTAATCAACTGTTGTGAATCGTTTATAATCGATATGGACTTCATCCGGATGGATTAGGACGGGTCTTCACAGGCAACGTGCAAATTAGCTTGATAAGACTAATGAATCAGACCCCCAGAAAGGATAATCTCCTTTAAAGATCAAAAATCAGCTTTTAAGACTGATATTACTCAATCCTTGAGATTGACCTTAAAGATTGAGAATTCAAACTCATGGAATTCAATGATATCTAAACTCGAGCTTGAACGAGAAAATATTTTGATCAAAATTACAAACCGATTTGTGTTCTGAAAACCCATTTTCAATGCGTTCATTACCATTGAACGTAAAATCCTAGGAATTCACCTGGAATTCATTAGGTCACCTGAACCAAATCGGGTGTCAACCGTAAGAACGGTGGTTGCATAGCATGGTCAAAGACAGGACCTTGTGCCAAACTGACAAATTATAAGGGTGAGCTTTACTATTGCTCCTACCAAGGATAGTAATTGCATCCGACACGTTATAGACCATAATTAAAAGCATGTCAGGGGACATTGCCTTAACAGTTGCTTGTTCAACGCTTTCCTTTACAACCGAACGGTAGTTTACCGAAATGTAATATACGGAACAAGTAAACTGGATGTGTGCTTTCCGATACAGGGATAGCAGTGGATTACACGAGCCTAAAAGTTTTAGCCAAAATATTGATCCACAAATATATTTTGCAACACCGATGGTGGATCAAATCAGAAAACTTGTCTAGGGTAAAATCTAGCATGAATTTTCAGAAGATCAAATGTTTTCATAAAGATCCAATTTCCTAAAGGATCTAAATTTTTATAGTCATGTGAGACTGTAAACCACATCGTTACTATCATTGTTCATACCGCCGTATTGAAATCACTGATGTACAAAGTGTGAAGAATAAAGAAGTGATTCAAGTATTTTTATTTCAAGACTATATTGCTTGAGGACAAGCAACGCTTAAGTGTGGGAATATTGATAATGCTAAAAATGAACACATATTTCATAGCAATATTTCTCAAGAAAGACAAGATTTTAGTTGAAAATTGTTCTATTTACAAGTGATATTCGTTTAAATATTAAAAGGTGAAGACAAAAGACAGATTTGACGAATTGAAGATGCAAACGACCAAAAAGCTCAAAAGTATAAAATACAATCAAAGAGGTTCCAATTATTGATAAGAAACGTCTCAGAATTACAAGAGTACAAGATTCAAAACGTAAAGTACAAGATATTAAATTGTACGCAAGGACGTTCAAAAATCCGGAACCGGGACCAGAGTCAACTCTCAACGCTCGACGCAACGGACTAAAAATTACAAGTTAACTATGTATATAAATATAATATAATATATAATTAATTATATAAATTATATATATATTATATTTATATATTAAAACCGTCGGCAGACTAGGATCCAAACTTGTGTGAGGTGGATTTACGAACTCCGCGACTCGCGGAGTTTGTAGTGCAAAAATGCCGCAACTCGCGGAGCTGTCCTGGACAAAAATGCCTATAAAAGCTCGCGCATTCTGAACGTTTTATATATCAAAAATCCATCAATCTCTCTATCTATATGTAAACGTATATATATAATTTATATTTTAATTTTAATTTTAATTAATAATAATAAGGGTATGTTAGCGAATGTTGTAAGGGTGTAAGTCGAAATTCTGTCCGTGTAACGCTACGCTATTTTTAATCATTGTAAGTTATGTTAAACCTTTTTAATTTAATGTCTCGTAGCTAAGTTATTATTATGCTTATTTAATACCAAAGTAATCATGATGTTGGTCTAAAAATACTAAAATTGGGTAATTGGGCTTTGTACCATAATTGGAGTTTGGACAAAAGAACGACACTTGTGAAAATTAGACTATGGGCTATTAATGAGCTTTATATTTGTTTAACTAAATGATAGTTTGTTAATTTTAATATAAAGATTTACAATTAGATGTACCTATAAATAACCATATACACTCGATCGGACACGATGTGCAGGGTATTTATATGTACGAATAATCGTTCATTTTACCGGACACGGGAATGGATTAATAGTCACTAGAATTATTAAAACAGGGGTGAAATTATGTACAAGGACACTTGGCATAATTGATAACAAAGTATTAAAACCTTGGGTTACACGTAGTCGATAACCTGGTGTAATTATTAAACAAAGTATTAAAATCTTGTTACAGTTTAAGTCCCTAATTAGTTGGAATATTTGACTTCGGGTATAAGGATAATTTGACGAGGATACTCGCACTTTATATTTATGACTGATGGACTGTTATGGACAAAAACCAGACGGACATATTAAATAATCCAGGATAAAGGACAATTAACCCATGGGCATAAAACTAAAATCAACACGTCAAACATCATGATTACGGAAGTTTAAATAAGCATAATTCTTTTATTTCATATTTAATTTCCTTTATTTTATATTTAATTGCACTTCTAATTATTGTACTTTTTATTTATTGTTATTGTATTTAATTGCACTTTTAATTATCGTACTTTTTAATTATCGCAATTTTATTTTATCGCACTTTTATTTATTGCAATTTCATTATCGTTATTTACTTTACGCTTTAAATTAAGTCTTTTATTTATTTAATATTTTACATTAGGTTTTAACTGCGACTAAGTTTTAAAATCGACAAACCGGTCATTAAACGGTAAAAACCCCCCCTTTATAATAATAATATTACTTATATATATATATTTGTATTTTTATAAAATAAAACTAATATAGCGTTAAGCTTTGTTTAAAAGATTCCCTGTGGAACGAACCGGACTTACTAAAAACTACACTACTGTACGATTAGGTACACTGCCTATAAGTGTTGTAGCAAGGTTTAGGTATATCCATTCTATAAATAAATAAATATCTTGTGTAAAATTGTATCGTATTTAATAGTTTTTCCTAGTAAAATATAAGCTATTTCATATACACCTCGCATAACATCAAAAACCCTCACCAGTTTCCGATTGTCCCTGTCTAGTAGCACTCATCAAATAACCCTCAAACCAAGTCTCATCAACACGCTCCCCACAGATACCCAAAGCTCGAGCAATACCAACCATGCTCATGGACTGCTCACGTCCACCCAAACGAAATCTAAAGAACGAGGAATCCGTAGCTCTCTGAATGTGACGGGAAAAAACAACAGAAGCAAGCAGCTCATAAACTAAGCTAGGGTAAATGGTCTCCTGACTGATAAAAAAGTTGAACCAATCTTCAAACACTACACTCATCCCTCCCCCTTTAGCTAGGGGTACCAAATAATTAGTCTGAAGCATCTCCCTATAAGTATTAAACAAACCATCCGAATGGAGCACAGACCAATCAATCGTATAAGGAGCCAACATCTCCTGACGCAGCATTCTTTTGAGCCTGTGTGCCATAGTGTCAAACCTGTCATCATCTCGAGGAAACCTCAACCACTCATGTAAAGCTGCCAGTTAATAAAAATTTCAGTCTCCTCACGCTCCTCCCTGTTCTTAACTCTCTGTTTTATCACAATCCAGATAAACATTAGAAAAATAAAACAACAGCCAAACGAAGCTGGCGAGTTCATTATGCCAGGCCGGCGGCTTCATAACCTGCATAAACACTTTTCACAAAATTTTCCAGAAACCTGTTTAATCAGCATAATTTTCAAATTGAATAATTTTATGATGATGTTGGCGGTCTCACTATCAAGCCGGCGGCTTTATACTAGTTTCCAAATTTTAGGGTTTTTCAACATTCATTAACATCAATCAAACAGATCCAACATATATAAACATACATGCTATATAAATTCATAACTTAGCGATTAACTAATCATTAAAAATTCATCAAAGAATCAGGAGGATGAGGCCGGCGGCTTCATCTTGTTGCCGACGGCTTCATGATTTTCATAGCAGTCATGGCAAGGTTTGCAGAAATTAAAAGGAAAATAATGTAAAGTTTTAAAAATCGAAACTTACCCTATCAGCCATGAGCAATTACAAGTTGGATTAAGCAAATAGCAAATTTTCTTCTTGAGAGCGTTTTTGAATAGTTGTGAGTGTAAAACTGAAGAAATGGGGCGGTTTAGGGTTAAAAACTGTCTGGAATGCAAAGCCGGCGGCTTCAAAGTCAAGCCGGCGGATTCGTTGATCAAAAAGCCTTAAATGAATGACAGCGTGCAGCTTTTTCTGATTTTACCAGGCCGGCGGCTTCAGTAGCACAAGCCGACGACTTTATTTAAAATTTTCAATTTTTAAAATAAAAAAATAAATTACAAGTATTCTACAAAACTCTACAGTATTTAAAGTCATAAAGTTTAAGTTTTAATTGGGCTAAGGGAAATTACTTCCTCTCCAAGTAATGCATCTTTTTCAAAGTAGATTTTCAATCTATGACCATTTACTTTAAACGTTTCACCCCTTTTATTATATAATTCAACATATCAAGTGGAGAAAGATTGCTTAACTATGAAAGGACCTATCCACCTAGACTTTAACTTTTCAGGAGAAAATTTATATTTTGATTGGAAAATTAAGACTTTATCCCCTAGTTGAAATACTTTAAGATTTTTAATTCGTGCATCGTGCAATTTTTTTCGTTTTCTCTTTATAAGTTATTGAGTTTTCATAAGCCGAAAGTCTAAGTTCATCAAGTTGGTTTAGTTGAATTAATCTATGTTTTTTTTGTCTCTTTAGGATCTAAGTTAGGTTGTTTTAAAGCCCAATACGCGCGATGTTCAATTTCAACGGGTAGATGACAAGCTTTTCCATAAACCAACTTAAAAGGAGTAGTTCCTATAGGAGTTTTGTAAGCAGTTTGGAAAGCCCATAATGCATTATCTAATTTTCGAGACCAAAGTTTTGGGTTATTTTCAACTGTTCGTTCGAGTATTTTTTTCAATCATCGATTAGTATTTTTAACCTGACCACTCGTTTGAGGGTTATAAGCTGTAGAAAAATGATTGTTAACACCATATCTTTTAAGAACTCTTTCAAGTAGTTGATTAGTGAAATGGGTTCCACGGTCACTAATTAAAGCTTTAGAAAAACCAAATCGACAAAATAATTTTTTAAGAAAGTCAACTACTACTCGCGAGCCATTAGTGGGAAGAGCTTTTGCTTCAGCCCATTTAGAAACGTAATCAACTGCTACAAGGATGTATTGGTTTCTTTCGGAAGAAGGAAATGGTCCCATAAAATCAATACCCCACACATCAAATATTTCACATACTTGAATATTTTGACGGGGCATCTCATCACGTTTTGAGAGATTTCCTCCTCGTTGGCATGCATCACATGATCGAAGTAATTTATGTGCATCTTGAAATATGGTAGGCCAATAAAATCCAGAATCTGATACTTTGCGAACCGTGTAATTTGGACCAAAATGTCCTCCTGGTGCACTACTATGGCATTGTATTAGGATTTCATTTGCTTCTTTACCATATACGCAACGTCGAATGATTTGGTCGGGTCCTTCTTTAAATAAGTAAGGACTTTCCCAAAAATAATGTTTTAAGTCAGCGAAGAATTTTTTTCTTTGTTGATACGTAAAATCTTTCCTTAATTCTTTTGCGGCTAAATAGTTTGCAAAGTCAGTAAACCATGGGAATGACTCATTAGAGATCATCATGAGACATTCATCAGGGAATGTGTCTCTAATTTCGATGGAATCTCTAGGTCAGAATTCTCTAAAAGTGAAAGATGATCTGTTGCTAGATTTTTAGCTCCTTTTTTTTTTATCAATAACTTGCATATCAAATTCTTGGAGGAGTAAAACCCATCGTAAGAGTCGAGCTTTAGCATCAGGTTTAGTGAGTATATATTTAAGTGTCGAATGATCGATGTAAACTGTTACTTTATTCATTATTAAATATGAACGAAATTTATCTAGTGCGAAGACTATAGCTAATAATTCTTTTTCAGTGGTTGTATAATTTAACTGAGCTCCTGCTAATGTTTTACTAGCATAATAAATTGGGTGAAAGTGTTTTTGTTTTCGTTGTCCTAAAACAGCTCCTATAGCGTAATCGCTAGCATCACACATAAGTTCGAAAGGTTTCGACCAGTCAGGTGATACTATAATAGGTGTGTTGGTAAGTTTTTCTTTTAAAATAGAGAACGCTTTCTTACAGTCTTCGTTAAATTCAAAAGGTGCATCCTTCTCTAGGAGTTTTATTAATGGACGAGCAATTTTTGAGAAATGTTGAATAAAACGTCTATAAAATCAAACATGTCCTAGAAAACTTCTAATTGCTTTAACATTAGTGGGTTCAGGAAGATTGGAAATAATATTGATTTTTGCTTTATCAACTTCAATTCCTTTATTAGAAATTTTATGGCCAAGGACAATGCCTTCTTTTACAATAAAATGGCATTTTTCCCAATTAAGAACAAGGTTTGTTTTTTCACAACGAGCAAGCATTTTATCAAGATTAGATAGACAAGAATCGAAGGATGTTCCAAAGACGGAGAAATCATCCATATAGACTTTCATGAAATCTTCCACCATGTCGTGAAAGATCGCTGTCATACATCTTTGAAAGGTGCCATGGGCATTACATAACCCAAAAGGCATTCTTCGATAGGCGAAAGTACCGAAAGGGCAAGTGAAAGTGGTTTTCTCTTGATCCTTAGGATCTATTGGGATTTGAAAGTATCCAGAGAAACCATCTAAGAAACAACAGTATTCCTTTCAAGCTAATCGTTCAATCATTTGATCGATAAACGGAAGCGGAAAATGGTCTTTTCGAGTGGCTTAGTTTAATTTACGGTAATCTATACAAACTCGCCAACCGGTAACGGTTTGAGTGGGAATTAATTCATTATTTTCATTTTGGACAACAGTAGTTCCTCCCTTTTTAGGGACACACTGTACTGGACTAACCCACTGGCTATCGGATATAGGATAAATCATTCATGCGTCTAATAATTTTAAAACTTCCTTTTTTACTACTTCAGCCATATTAGGATTTAAACATCTTTGTCTTTGAATTACAGGTTCTGCATTTTCTTCTAATAAAATTTTATGAGTACAGAAGGTGGGGTCAATTCCCGGAATAACGGAGGTTTTCCAAGCAAAGGCCCTCTTATGTTTCTTTAAAACTTCCAAGAGTTGCTCTTTCTGATTTGCAGATAATTCAGAAGATATAATAACAGGAAGTTCAAAATTATCTTTTAGGAAAACATATTCTAAGTGAGAAGGCAATTCTTTAAGTTCTAATTTTGGTGGTACTTCAAGTGAATATTTTATTCTTAGTTCATCAGTTATAGGTTCATGTTCTTCTTATTTTACAAACTCATCTTTCATTAATTCTTCAAATTCATCATCAAGATTTTCCTCTTTTATTTCACACACAAATTCATCTATATTAGTTGATAGAAATTCATTGACTTCTTCTTCAATACAAGAGAGATCTAATTCAAGATAATTATTCAAAGTAATTCTGTCATCTCCTATCCCTAGACTATATGTCTTAGTCTGCATTTGAAATTCGAAAGCAGCAGTTCTTAAAAATGGTCTTCCTAATATTATCAGGATTTTATCATTTTCTTTTATTTCTACGACAACAAAGTCAGCGGGAAAAGTAAATTTATTAATTTTCACCGGTATATTTTTGGCTATCCCCATTGGGTAATTAAAAGAACTATCGGCCAAGCAAAGAGACATTCTAGTGGGAGTTAATTCTCCCAGACCTAGTCTTTTATATAATGAATAGGGCATTAAATTTATACTAGCGCCAGTACCTGCTAATGCCTGATATACTCTAGAATCATTAAATGAGCACGGGACAATAATACTTCCTGCATCGCCTAGTTTTTCAGGTACATCAAACTTTTGAAAAATGGCTTTAAATTCTTTGATAATAAACCTAGAATAATTTTCGGCATCTTTTCCTTTGTTAGACAACGGGGTTTTCAAATATTTTCCATAATGTGGATTTTCTCTCAATAAGTCTATTAAAGGAATGTTAACATTTATGTTATTAAACATATTAGCAAAATTCTCTATACGTTTCTGTTGTTTGGCTTTCCTTAGTTGTTGAGGGTATGGAACGGGTTCCAAAGGTTTGTCAATCTTACAAGGTACATCGGTCTTCAAGGGCTTTTCATCATTACTTTTTGTAGTACTAGCTTCATTAAGTGGTTCTTGTTTTTCCTCTTGACTAGGTGTGACAGGGTCTTGTGTTGTTTTACCACTCCTAGTAGTTATAGCTTGTACTTCTAAATTTTCTCTTGGATTTTCTAAGGTGTTCGATGGTAGTGTTCCAGTTTCCCTAACAACCAATTGCTTAGACAAGGTTCCTAGATCATTTTTTAAATTTAATATCAAACTTTGATGATTATGATATAACTCAGAGATCTTATATAAAATAACATTATTTAGTTTAGTTTGGTTATAAATATATCCTCTCATTATATCTGCTAATCCTCTACTTATAGTTTCCTCTTGTGATAACTGGCATACATTTTCTATCATAAGTCTTTCCTTCAATTCCTTTAATTCTTTTAATTCTTTTTCCAGAACCTCTATCTTTTCCTGTAAGGAGATTATCTCGTTTCTAGCTTCAATTTTAAGTTCTTGTTGATTTTTATTCAACTGATACCAGTCATATGTTTGAACGGCTAGATCGGAAATTAATTGTTGTAAGTCCTCGGGAGTTTTAGAAAGGGATGCACCTCCCGCGGCGGTGTCTATTTCTTTTCTAGTGGCTATAGTAATGTTCTTGTAGAATTGCATTAATCGTTTAACATCATTTAATCCATGTTGAGGGCATGACTTTATTAATTTTTCATATCTATTCCAAACATCATATAAAGTTTCTTGAGGTTCTTGTTTAAGTTAATTTATTTCATTTTGTAGTCTTATCATTTTAGAAGGTGGGAAGAATCTTTTTAAAAAATTTTCAACCATTTGATCCCATGTCGCAATTTTTCTTTCAGCAAGTTGATTAAACCAATCTTTAGCTTCTCCCTTGAGTGTCCAGGGAAAAAAGATAAGATAAATGTGTTCATCCTCTATTTGATTATATTTAAAAAGCGTACACATACTAGCAAAGTTACGGAGATGTTGATAAGCATCTTCTTCAATAGTTCCATTAAAATGACATTCTTCTTTAATTAGATCTAATATATGTTTTTCAATAGTGAAACTAGTTTTAATAGTTGGTGGAATTATAGCAGTTCCATGAATTTGTCTTGAAGCTCTTAAGTGATCTTCCATAGAGAGTTTTAAATCATTCATTGTGTATTCTAGGTGTTTTAAGTGCTTTAAGTATTTTATGTTATTCACTAACAAATGGCCGTCAGTGTCTAGGTTCCGGCAGAGCCCTTTAAATCGGAAGCCCAGCAACCTTTCCTTAAAGGAAGACAATCACCACTTGTATATAGGTGTTTAAATTTGTATATTCTTTTGATTCCACTGCGATCCCCGGCAGCGGCGCCAAAAAGTTGATGTGTCAAAAGTGTGTGCAATAATGCGTGCCTTTTTAACCTACTTTTATATTTATAATGTCTTAATTTACGATTTACTTTTAACACCCTAACGAGCAACAAAACCCGATCAGATGTAGTTTAGTATTTTGTAAGTTAAGGTTCGTCCCAAGAGAACGAGTGAATTTAAGAATATAGATTTTGGTTTTTAAAACTTTAAATGACAATAAACAAATAAATTGCGAATAAATAACTTAAAACAAATAAACAATGATAAATAAAACACATGCTTGAATCTTTCACACCTTGTTCACAATTGCCTTTTTTAATTAAGATCGAACTCAGATTGATAATTGACCTAAGAATATATACTTCAAGATTAATTGATCAAGTTAACCCTAAAATAGATGGCTAGACTTCCTGCTTGCATTAAGACCTAATAGTAGATTTAGTGTGATTAACCAAACCCTAATTATAGTTACTAGCTATAATCCTCACAACTAAATTAATCCAATTATATTTGAGTTTATCAAGTTTTAGACATAGTGATGTTCTAGTTAAAACCTAATGATAATTGATTTGAGTAAACCAGATTAATTTAACGGTGGTATTTTAATCAGACATAAAACATAACAGGAATTCTAGAGATTCTGTCAAAACATAAAATCAGTTTACATCACATAAAGCCAGCGGTTTTGTCAACGAAGCCGGCGGCTTCGTTGAGGCTTCTGAATAATTGCACATAATACTTTTTAATCTGATCTGAGTATAAACAACATACGAATTTTAAATAACCCAGATGAAGCCGGTGGCTTTGGTCCATGAAGCCGGCGGCTTCATGTCCCACATTCGGATTTCTGTTTTCTTTCATACAGTTTAACAGTTCAGGCAATTGATCACTAGATGTTTCATGATTCAAGCATATGTAAGGCTATTAGCCCATAACTAAAGTAAAAACAAATAAAAGATAAGAAATAAGGTAAAGAATCATACCGACATAGAAGAAATTGAAAACCAAAAGATTGATTAATGAGCTTGAATGTTGAAAAGAAATAAAGACCCAACTAATCCGTACTTGAATTCTGAAGAATATAGAAAACTGAATTGGATATTAAAAACTCTGACCTAAGGCCTTTATTTATTATATTTTAGGACGGCTACCCAAGCCGACGGCTTCAGGGTGAAGCCGGCGGCTTCCCTGAGTCGGTAACTTTCTTTCTAAGCAAACCGTGATCTTTAAGCCAAAAACGCGTAATCGCCTTCCTTAAGCCGGCGGCTTGTTGCCAAGCCGGCTGCTTTATTTATCCGGCAAATCTTTTTGATTTGGTTTCCTTATTTACTTGAACTTGATCAGCAAGTCGAGAAACCGTGTTTTTAATGCCGACGACTTCAGTGTGAAGCCGGCGGCTTTACTTCATTTTTTTTCTTTGGCTCCAAGTTTAGCATATTTTACGAACGAAACTGGAACATTCTAGAATCCATGGGGAAGCCGGCGGCTTTGTAGCCCTTAGGCCGGCGGCTTCATCTCACATTTCTTTATTTTTCACTGTTTTGTACATTACTTAAACAAAATATCAGAATTACCTATTTCCCATTTTTACCCATTTTAGCGTGTTTTGGTATTAAAATGACTCTAAAATATCAAGATAACTCCTCAAAATGTTATTAAAATACTGTCTAATTACCTATAGCAGTGCTTCAACAGCACCCGTCCCTTTGAAGCTGGGGCCCCATATTTGGAAGCTTTACACAAATGGGCGCAGGTTCGAGTCCCGGGGGGAGCAATTCCCTCGGAGTATGCCTTCGGGTTAGGCTCGTGCTTGCCACTCATGGGGTATTCGGTGGAGGTGATTTACAGTCATCCGGCTATTACGGGGTTGGCTTGGTGGGTTGCCAAAGGCAACACAGGGTTAAGGTGTCCCTGCCAATCTACACTTTTTACACAACATGTGATAGATATTATAAAATTTTGTAACAATGTGTATGTTTATGTGTATATCTATATGTAGTTGTTTAAATTTAAGTATTTTGTACTCCCTCCGTCCCATCTTAAGTGTCCACATTTTCATTTTGGGATGTCCCATATCAAGTGTCCATTTGGAATTTCAACCAATCAAAATGAGTTATTCTGGAGAGAGAAGATTTCTTATTGGTGGAGAATGGAGTTAGTGGGATTTTCTACACTTATGGTGGGACGGCACTTATGGTGGGACGGAGGGAGTATTTGAAAATCAAGTAAGGTAAGGGTTTGTATATAGTAAAAGGAACATGAACGATTATAAAAAGATTTTATCTGGGACCATGTGCTAAGTTTTTATCATTTGCATGCAATTCCCCGCAACTACCAAAAATAAAGTATTTCTTAAATTATTAAGAATAGTCTTAAAGGCTAATAAAGGAAATTTATATTCCAAATAATAATAATAATAATAATAATAATAATAATGATAATAATAATAATAATATCGTTAAAATTATTGTTATTAACTAATATGTCATTATTCTGACATATTAAAACAATTTAAACAAAAAAATTGCAAAAAGATGTACGCAATTTTCAGGGATCAACTTGTGATTTGCAAATATGGTCGGTAATTTCATTGGAGTTCAAGAGCAAGTACAATGAATAAAATAATTAAGGAAAAACATGTGATTTGCTAATGCACCAACAACTTAAATGTGAACACAAATTTGATCAATAAAAAAGTCAATGAACGTGAATTGAATCCTGGTCCATGCAGTTTCTTATAAATACCGGCCAAACCTTGAACCTCCATCTTCAAATGCACGTACCATCCCATCGATTATATATATATACTAGCTCTGATCAGTCAACATAAATCGAGCGTACTAATTAACGTACGTAGCATCTTACTTTAGTTATCTTAATTATTATTATTATCTAATAGTAATATAATGGCCATGATTATTTCCAAGATAGGCATTATCGGAGGCGGCATAAGTGGTTTAGCTGCGGCCAAACAGCTGTCAGAATACACGCCAGTGGTGTTAGAAGCAACTGAATCAATTGGGGGTGTTTGGAAGCACTGCTCCTTTAGGACCACAAAGCTTCAAACGCCTCGTTGCGATTATGAATTCTCTGACTACCCTTGGCCACTGAGGGATAACTCCAGTTTCCCATCATATGCTGAGATACTCGATTATCTTAACTCGTATGCTAACCATTTTGACTTGTTCAAATTCATCAAGTTCAACTCAAAGGTGATTGAAATTCGGTTAGCCAGTGAACAGCCCCCAGCTACAGGTGCAACCGGCAAAGGTAATATTTATAATTTCCCCTCTGGGAAACCCGTTTGGGAGGTTGCTGTCCAGACGACAACAGATGGATCCAGTACTAGTACTGCTAATATTCAGGTTAAAATTAAATTCTTCATCATCATCATCATCAATAATTATTTTGGGGGGAAGCGGGGGAAGCAATTTTTTTTTTCGTTTTTTTTTTTGATTTTTTTTTTCAGGCATCAAGATTACACGAAAATATTAACATTTAAAAAAGACACTTCGTGATGAATGTTATTATTTAGGTAGGAAAACGATCGACAAAAATAACATTCAAGATAATATTGATCGTGAAGAATGTTAATTTTCGAACGTTTTTTTTCTTCATGTTTTGTGAAGTACTTTTTGTCAAAATTTAGCCCGATTTAGAGTTTAGGGTTTAGTGTTTTGGGTTTAGTCCCTAAACCCTAAACTCTAAACCGTTCGTGCTAAAAACTCAATCTAAATCCTAAATCTAAACCCTAAACCCCAAATTTCTAAACCCTAATATCTAAACCCTCAAAATACACTTGAAAACACGATAACTGTTATATATTATTTCTTCGAGCGTTTTTCCGCCAAAATAAAAACATTATGACAAAGTGTCTTTTTTAAATGTTCATATTTTCATCCAATCTATAATGTTCGTGAATAAATTTTTTTCAAAAAACGAAAAAAAATAATTTGTTTCCCCCCTGCTTCCCCTAATTGGTTACTTCTCCATTTATCATACCAATATATATATATATATATATATATATATATATATATATATATATATATATATATATATATATATATATATATATATATATATATATATATATATATATATATATATATAGTGGTAGGATCAAGAGGGAAGTAACCAATCGGGGGAAAGCGGGGGGAAGCAAAAACTTTTTTTTTTCTTTTTTGAAAAAACTTTGTTCACGAACATTATAGATGAGATGAAAATATGAACATTTAGTAGAGACACTTTGTGATAAATGTTTTTATTTTGGCGGAAAAACGCTCGAAGAAGTAATGTGTAACAATTATCGTATTTTTCGAGCGTATGTTGAGGTTTTAACTATTGGGGTTTAGATATTAGGGCTTAGATATTAGGGTTTATAAGGTTTAGATATTAGGGTTTAGAAATTAAGGGTTTAGGGTTTAGATTTAGGGTTTAGATTGAATTTTTAACATGAACGGTTTAGAGTTTAGGGTTTAGGGTTTGATGTTTTGAGTTTATGGAATAAACCCAAAACACCAAACCCTAAACCCTAAACCCTAAACCCTAAACTCTAAATCGGGCTAAATTTTACTTCACAAAACATGAAAAAAAAACGTTCATATTCTTCACGAACAATATTATCTTGAATATTATTTTTGTCGATCGTTTTTCCGCCTAAATAATAACATTCATCACGAAGTGTCTCTTCTAAATGTTCATATCTTCGTGTGATCTTGATGCCGGGAAAAAAAATTCCCAAAAAAACGATTTTTTTTTTTTGCTTCCTCCCGCTTCCCCCGATTGGTTACTTCCCCATTGATCCTGCCCCTATATATATATATATATATATATATATATATATATATATATATATATATATATATATATATATATATATATATATATATATATATATATATATATATATATATATATATATATACTGTAGACTGTAGTGATCGAAATTAATTATTAAATTTGTATTTATATATATGCTGATGCTGATCTCGTGCATGTATAATTTATTTTAGTTATTTATATATATGTTTTTTGTATATATGCTGATGCTGATCTCGTGCATGCATATATGCAGTGGTATGGTTTTGAATTTATAGTGGTATGCATGGGGAAATATGGAGACGTACCCATAATACCAAAGTATAGGATGAACAAAGGCCCGGAGGTGTTCAAAGGAAAGGTAATGCATTCTCAAGAATACAGCAACCTCAATGTGGAAGACTCTTGCCGGCTTCTTAAAGGAAAAAAGGTAGTGGTTGTTGGTTACAAAAAATCAGCTATTGATCTTGCAATTGAATGTGCCCAAGCCAACCAAGGTATTATTAATTAATAGTCTTATGCATGCATGCATGCTGATTTAATTAATTAAGCCATTTGACATTGATTATTACACTAGCTCAGATCAACTGTAATTAGTTAATTTTTCAATAATCTATATATTTTTTAATTTTAATTTTATATATAAATAAAATAAATTAATTATGGATCAGGTGAAGAAGGGAAAACGTGCACCATGGTTGTTAGGACTTGTCATTGGACAGTTCCACACTACTCGATATGGGGGTTACCCTTTTACTTGTTCTATTCAACCCGGTTTTCTCAGTTCTTCCATCAGAGACCAAATCAAGGCGCTCTCAGGACGCTTCTTTGTCACCTTTTATCACCTGTGGTAGGTAATTCTATTCTATATATATTAGCTTCTATATTATTCATTAATTAATCATATATATTCAAAATACGTACGTACTCAAGTAATTAATAGTAATAAGCTAAATCGGGTAAACTTAACAATATATCATCTGAAACTCGATCAGCTCGTTTTGTACTTTTTCTTTGCTTAATTACAGTATATATTTCCACTTATATTATGCTAATTAGTGGAGTAATAGTAATTCAATGCATCCATATATGATCATATCTTTATTATGCTTAATTAATTGTTGTTTCGATCGAGGCTATGTATCTTGATCGAGCATGTTGGTACTCATAATATATATATATATATATATATATATATATATATATATATATATATATATATATATATATATATATATATATATATATATATATATATATATATATTGGCAGGATCAATGGGGAAGTAACCAATCGGGGGGAAACAAATTTTTTTTTCTTCGTTTTTTTTGAATTTTTTTTTCCGGCATCAAGATCACACGAAAATATGAACATTTAGAAGAGACACTTCGTGATGAATGTTATTATTTAGGCGGGAAAACGATCGACAAAAATAACATTCAAGATAATATTGTTCGTGAAGAATATGAACGATTTTTTTCATGTTTTGTGAAGTAAAATTTAGCCCGATTTAGAGTTTAGGGTTTAGGGTTTAGCGTTTGGTGTTTTGGGTTTATTCCATAAACCTAAAACACCAAACCCTAAACCCTAAACCCTAAACTCTAAACCTTTCGCATTAAAAACTCAATCCAAATCCTAAATCTAAACCCTAAATCTAAACCCTAAACCCTAAACCCTAAATTTCTAAACCCTAATATCTAAACCCTATAAACCCTAATATCTAAACCCTAATATCTAAACCCCAATAGCTAAAACCTCAAAATACGCTCGAAAAATACGATAATTGTTATATATTAATTCTTCGATAATTGTATCTACTAAATATTCATATTTTCATCTCATCTATAATGTTCGTGAACAAAGTTTTTTCAAAAAATGAAAAAAAAAAGTTTTTGCTTCCCCCCGAATGGTTACTTCCCTCTTGATCTTACCACTATATATATATATATATATATATATATATATATATATATATATATATATATATATATATATATAATTAATTAGTTAACCATGAGGGTGGTGGTGACATGGTAAGACTCTGACCTTCCAATATGGAGGTCAAGGGTTCGATTCCTGCCATTTACAAAGTTATTCTCCCTCATGGCCACGGAGGTTCGCCTGCAATGACTCCGGGCTGCTCGCAAAGTGGGTAGTCGCCCTGGAATTAGTCAGTTAAAAAAATGGTTGGATACCCAGGTAAAAAAAATAAAGAAATAAATATACGTAGTATTTGGTATTGAAATATATATATTGATATGAGTACGTACGTACGTGTAGAGAAAAGCAGCGTCCAATATGATAGAGTCTTATCTGCTATGGAAACTTCCCCTTGTGAAATATGGATTAAAACCCGATCACCCGTTTGAGGAAGACTATGCATCATGTCAGATGGCCATCTTGCCGGAAAGCTTCTTCCAGGAGGCCGATAAGGGGAGTATCAATTTCAAAAGAACATCAGACGAGTGGTGGTTTTGGGAAGGTGGTGTTGAGTTTGAAGATAATGCCAAGATAGAGGCTGATGTTGTGCTTCTTGCCACTGGTTATGACGGCAAAAAGAAGCTTACAGATGTACTTCCTCAACCATTTACAAGTTTCTTGGAATTTCCTACTGGCATAATGCCGTTATATAGGCAAGCACGCACGTATATATATAGTACCAGTTAATTAATTATTTGATTAATCATCATATCTTATATATATAGTAGTACACTAATTAATAATTATGACCCTTAATGCATGCATGCAGAGGTACGATTAATCCATTCATTCCAAACATGGCGTTCATCGGTTACGTGGAAAGTGTTTCAAATCTGCAGACTTCAGAAATACGTTGCAAATGGTTAGCTCTGCTGATAAGTGGTAAGTTTAAGCTACCTAGCATGGAGAAAATGTTGGAGCAGATAACTACAGAAATGGAAATAATGAAGAAGACAACAAGGTTTTACAAGAGGACTTGCATTTCTACTTTTAGCATTAACCATAATGATGAAATATGTCAAGAGATGGGATGGAATTCTTGGAGGAAGAACAACTGGTTGGCTGAAGCATTCTCTCCTTACAACAGTCAAGACTATCAACACGATCATCGCAAATTAATAACTAGTTCGAAGAATTTAAGGACCTAAAACGGGATCGAAAAAGGCCCTTAGACCATATTAACAATATAAACTATTTAAAAAAGGCCCTTAGACTTTAACGAATTATATAAGCTATCTAAAAAAGGCTCTTACCATAATGAATGATATAAACTATTTAAAAAAGGCTCAAAGGAATGCTATTGTACTTTAAATTTCTCTTATTTTTTGGGACTTTGCCTATTGTGTTTCGTCTTCGCTATTTCATTTATGTTTTCCTAGTGAAAACAAACCTCAAAATTACTGTATTATAACAGATCAAAGAAACAACAAAATTCAGATCCAACAAACTTACACCAGATTCAATCTAAACTTATTACAAAAGAACAAAATCTCTCACACTAACACTAACACCTTCTTCTATAAACAATATGTTTATGAAGACTCACAAAGAACTCACAGAATCAATCTCACAGTTGAATCAAGGTGATTAACATGTAAGAGAACAGAAACCCTAATTGATCGAAGAGAGAGATATTTTTCTGGTGAAAAAGAAAATAAGACTTTAATGAATAAATTAATGAGGGAATCTGCCTTTTATATTTTCTGGTGAGAAATATTAACCATCTAGCCCCTTGTGACAACCTGGAAATTTCCGACCAAATTTAAACTTAATCTTTATATAATTCTGAATTGATAAGCAATGAATTTTAATAAATCTTGAGCCTCCGAAAAGAGTTTTACACAAGCTTTTGGTCACCCTTTTATTCCGATGATTTACGAACGTCATAACTTGATTTAATTGTTTAATTGTTTAATTATTGTGTATATATATGGATTTATATATATTTAACTTGAAAATATGATAATTAAATATCTCATTAAGTATATTAACAAAGTATTATATATATATTTTCATACTACTAATTTAAAGAGTTTTCAAACAATATATATATTATTATTTAAACGACGTAATTAACTTATGTTAAAATGTATTTACATATAATGTATTACGAGTGTAAATACATCCTTACAAGTATTGAATACACTTCATAATATACCAATACATATAAAGGATAGCTATACTCGTATTTTCGTTCAATTTCCTCAAAGAATTCTACTCGCATTCATACGGTATTTTTACCCGTATTATACACAGCTTCTAGAAGTATTTACTATTGGTATATACCAATAGAAATCTGCAATTATTTGTATAATATGTCATCCATGACCTAATAAATTTAATATGTCATGCATGACTTAATACAATTTAACTTATCTTAGATATTTTCACTAAAAGCTAAAATTATAAGCTTATAAATAAGGACCATTTTAACTCATTTTTACTCCACATTTTCTTAAACTAAAAACACACACTTGAATGCTCTCATATCATACTTTAATCTCAGAAACTTTCCTCTTCATAATCAAGGTAAAATACTTCTCAAAATCCTTGTTCAATTCCTTGTATAGTTGCTATCTTATTATACAAAACTTGTAAAAACTAGAACTTGTTTTGGTGAACACCAAGCTTGTTTGAAAAACTAATCTAATCTTTCTAACTTAACTCTAATAACACTTATTTATATGTATTATGATATTACATTAAGTTAATATAAGAACTTATAACTTGTACATATGAAGAACACCTTGAAACTTAACATATATCCTTTAATCTCCATTCGGTAAAAAGCGGACTGTTTTGGGTTGGGAATTAAAAACCTATCTTAGACTTTGAGTTCGAGGCTAAGACTTTGGAAATATGTTAATATATGTAAATAAGACTTCCAGTATTTTTTTCATGATTTTAGACAAAGTGGAAGTATTTTATCAAAAATCATATATTGGGTGGATGCCGGGATTTTTCCAAATCTGTCCACCGACACAAAAAGAGGGTAAAGCTCTAAAAATTACTACTTGGGATGAAATTTTCGAATTGGTTTTGTAAAATTTACTTCTTAATGAATCCATAGCAATTTGATTCACTTTAAACGGATGTAATGAATATTTGGCGAGCAAAACAAAATCTGCTAAAATTAACGTTGTATGGACGAAATTTATATTATAAAAACTATATTAACCATATCCTTGTTAACTTTTCCTATATCCTATATATATATTTGGACATATTATTAGTAGTATAAAAAAATATTATAATCTTGGTTAATTCTGTGATTGTATATATGTATAATAATATTCTTGATACGTCCTAACACAATAAGTATACAATACGTTTTGATAAATCCTAAGACAGTACGTACACAATACGTCTTAGTTAATTCTAAGACAATACGTATACAATACGTCTCTGGGTTGATGCAAAGACAATACGTATACAATACGTCGTGGGGTAATTCTAAGATTATATATATATATATATATATATATATATATATATATATATATATATATATATATATATATATATATATATATATATATATATATATACACACACCGATTATTGGAGTGTTGGACTTTTCGGACTACTAACAAAGGATTACTAACAATGGACTACTAACATAAAATGTTAAAAATTATTATATAAGTATTCTATGAACTTGCTTTATTTTATTCATATGTCGTATTATTATCTGAATTGTTATTATTGTTATAGGTTCGTGAATCCAAGGACGACGGTCATATTTTTAATAAGTTGAAAACTTATTATTAATATACTTTTACTACTGTGAGTATATAGTCCCATTTTTAAACTCTAAAAATATTTTGGGATGAGAATACATGCATTTTATGTTTTACGCCATGGACACAAGTACTTGAAATATATTCTACGTTGAGTTGTACCACATTGCATATCTTCCCTAATAGCTTGGTAACTAATATTTACATGTTGTAAGAACATGTAAGCGCGAATCCTATTGATAGATCTATCGGGTTTGACAACCCCAACCGGGCTAGTCGCTCTAGTATCGTAAACGGTTGCATAGTACTTTATTTTTACTACACTTGGTACAGTGTAGGGAGATTTCATAATAAAGGGAATATGCCACATTAATGGTTAAGTATGGTTACCGAAGTGCTCAACAACTTATAGAATACTTTTATACACTTGCGAGTGTACATATATTTATAACTATGAAATCTTGTGGTCTATATTTATATCGATGATAAACCTATATATCTCACCAACCTTTATGTTGACTGTTTACGCATGTTTATTCTCAGGTCCTTAAGAAAGTCTTCTGCTGTTGCATTATCTGAGCAAGCTGTGCATGGAGTCTCATACTTTTATTTAAATAAAGTGTTGCATTCAATAAAACCTTTGTCATGTATTATATTCGACTGTTACGTCACGTGTGTAGTATTTGGAAATCAATGTATTTTGGGGATTATTTCTTAAATAATCGCCCACTTGTTTAAAACATGCATTATGTATAATAATGATGTGCTTTTTATGAAACGAATGCAATATTTTCTAAAATGTATCATATAGAGGTTAAATACCTCGCTATGGGACCAATGAGAACGTACTGCGTTTATAGTAATATGGACGGGTCATTTCAGTTGGTATCAGAGCTGGTTTAAGCTGTCTCGTCGGCTTAATCGTAGAGGGGGTTCTCATAGTGTTACCTGTGATGAAGCATTGGCTCTTACTCCTCGCGGTCCGAATATGGTTGGCTTTGCCGAGAGGCAGGGCTGTAAAATCAGTGTCTGAGGTACGCTCAGTGGTCACTAGGCGGTTAGCTGGGAAGGCACTGGGTGGGACATGGTGTCCCCAACTGAGTTTCAGTTGGCATCAGAGCGGTGGTCTTAGTGAATCAGGTCTTGCATTAGTGTGTCTAACTGATAATTGTTAGGATGCATTAGCGGGTCTGGACTTCGACCTTAGTTGTATGTCAAAAGTTTTGCTTATCAATTTTTGTCAGAAATTACCTGCTTATCATCTTAAGTCTAGACGCGTCTTACTGCATTAATTGCATAGATAGTGTATCATATCTTTGCATATCTATTACTAGTAAACTTTGTCTGACATCTTTCGAAAAATCCTCCGTAACTTATGGGATTCTGGTATTATAAATACATATGTAAATTATGTATTGAGGAATACCAAACTAGTCCTATAATTTATTTCATTTCAAAAAATCTTTTCCCTACTCTGTACGAGATGGATCCTTCAACTGGTTCAAGTTCATCGGATTCCAACAGCTATTCCGATATGGATACTCACTTGAGCTCCGAAAGCAGTGTAACCGGAATGGATCAACCGATTAGCCATCATCTATTATGGATGGATTGGGGATGGGTTCGTAGCCGACTCAGTCAATGGAGATGAGAAGAATGCGATCCTTTCCACCCACCAAATTTCCCTCTCGGCGAAGAACCAGAAGCACTTACCGGCGAAGCAGTCCGAAACACCATTTTCACCCTCATTTCCAGAGTATCTCACCACGATTATATATTATCTAAACTTCTAGATCTTATTCATCCTCTCGTTTCAACCGCCAATCATCCCGGTGTACTAAAAGAAGTCAACGAGCTTCGCGCTAGAGTGGTGGCTTTAGAGAATATGATGCAGAACTTACAAGCATCACAAGCCCCACAAGCACCAACTGCACCACCTGTGTAGTGACCCGAACTTTTCCATGTTTATATATATTAATTGAGATTGATGTTTACATGATTAAATGTTTCCAACATGTTAAGCAATCAAACTTGTTAAGACTTGATTAATTGAAATATGTTTCATATAGACAATTGACCACCCAAGTTGATCGGTGATTCACGAACGTTAAAACTTGTAAAAACTATATGATGACATATATATGGATATATATATATATATAGTTAACATGATACTATGATAAGAAAACATATCATAAAGTATATTAACAATGAACTACATATGTAAAAACAAGACTACTAACTTAATGATTTTTAAACGAGACATATATGTAACGATTATCGTTGTAAAGACATTTAATGTATATATATCATATTAAGAGATATTCATACATGATAATATCATGATAATATAATAATTTAAAATCTCATTTGATATTATAAACATTGAGTTAACAACATTTAACAAGATCGTTAACCTAAAGGTTTCAAAACAACACTTACATGTAACGACTAACGATGACTTAACGACTCAGTTAAAATGTATATACATGTAGTGTTTTAATATGTATTTATACACTTTTGAAAGACTTTAATACACTTATCAAAATACTTCTACTTAACAAAAATGCTTACAATTACATCCTCGTTCAGTTTCATCAACAATTCTACTCGTATGCACCCGTATTCGTACTCGTACAATACACAGCTTTTAGATGTATGTACTATTGGTATATACACTCCAATGATCAGCTCTTAGCAGCCCATGTGAGTCACCTAACACATGTGGGAACCATCATTTGGCAACTAGCATGAAATATCTCATAAAATTACAAAAATATGAGTAATCATTCATGACTTATTTACATGAAAACAAAATTACATATCCTTTATATCTAATCCATACACCAACGACCAAAAACACCTACAAACACTTTCATTCTTCAATTTTCTTCATCTAATTGATCTCTCTCAAGTTCTATCTTCAAGTTCTAAGTGTTCTTCATAAATTCCAAAAGTTCTAGTTTCATAAAATCAAGAATACTTTCAAGTTTGCTAGCTCACTTCCAATCTTGTAAGGTGATCATCCAACCTCAAGAAATCTTTGTTTCTTACAGTAGGTTATCATTCTAATACAAGGTAATAATCATATTCAAACTTTGGTTCAATTTCTATAACTATAACAATCTTATTTCAAGTGATGATCTTACTTGAACTTGTTTTCGTGTCATGATTCTGCTTCAAGAACTTCGAGCCATCCAAGGATCCATT
Organism: Rutidosis leptorrhynchoides; assembly: GCF_046630445.1. Lineage (NCBI taxonomy): Eukaryota > Viridiplantae > Streptophyta > Magnoliopsida > Asterales > Asteraceae > Rutidosis > Rutidosis leptorrhynchoides. The sequence continues at coordinate 923,778 of NC_092334.1, read as the reverse complement.
GAAGCTAGATCCATTTTTCTCTTTTCCAGTAGGCTTATCCAAGGAAATTAAGGTAGTAATGATGTTCATAACATCATTCGATTCATACATATAAAGCTATCTTATTCGAAGGTTTAAACTTGTAATCACTATAACATAGTTTAGTTAATTCTAAACTTGTTCGCAAACAAAAGTTAATCCTTCTAACTTGACTTTTAAAATCAACTAAACACATGTTCTATATCTATATGATATGCTAACTTAATGATTTAAAACCTGGAAACACGAAAAACACCGTAAAACCGGATTTACGCCGTCGTAGTAACACCGCGGGCTGTTTTGGGTTAGTTAATTAAAAACTATGATAAACTTTGATTTAAAAGTTGTTATTCTGAGAAAATGATTTTTATTATGAACATGAAACTATATCCAAAAATTATGGTTAAACTCAAAGTGGAAGTATGTTTTCTAAAATGGTCATCTAGACGTCGTTCTTTCGACTGAAATGACTACCTTTACAAAAACGACTTGTAACTTATTTTTCCGACTATAAACCTATACTTTTCTGTTTAGATTCATAAAATAGAGTTCAATATGAAACCATAGCAATTTGATTCACTCAAAACGGATTTAAAATGAAGAAGTTATGGGTAAAACAAGATTGGATAATTTTTCTCATTTTAGCTACGTGAAAATTGGTAACAAATCTATTCCAACCATAACTTAATCAACTTGTATTGTATATTATGTAATCTTGAGATACCATAGACACGTATACAATGTTTCGACCTATCATGTCGACACATCTATATATATTTCGGAACAACCATAGACACTCTATATGTGAATGTTGGAGTTAGCTATACAAGGTTGAGGTTCATTCCAAAATATATATAGTTTGAGTTGTGATCAATACTGAGATACGTATACACTGGGTCGTGGATTGATTCAAGATAATATTTATCGATTTATTTCTGTACATCTAACTGTGGACAACTAGTTGTAGGTTACTAACGAGGACAGCTGACTTAATAAACTTAAAACATCAAAATATATTAAAAGTGTTGTAAATATATTTTTGAACATACTTTGATATATATGTATATATTTTTATAGGTTCGTGAATCAACCAGTGGCCAAGTCTTACTTCCCGACGAAGTAAAAATCTGTGAAAGTGAGTTATAGTCCCACTTTTAAAATCTAATATTTTTGGGATGAGAATACATGCAAGTTTTATAAATGATTTACAAAATAGACACAAGTACGTGAAATTACATTCTATGGTTGAATTATCAAAATCGAATATGCCCCTTTTTATTAAGTCTGGTAATCTAAGAATTAGGGAACAGACACCCTAATTGACGCGAATCCTAAAGATAGATCTATTGGGCCTAACAAACCCCATCCAAAGTACCGGATGCTTTAGTACTTCGAAATTTATATCATATCCGAAGGGTGTCCCGGAATGATGGGGATATTCTTATATATGCATCTTGTTATTGTCGGTTACCAGGTGTTCACCATATGAATGATTTTTATCTCTATGTATGGGATGTGTATTGAAATATGAAATCTTGTGGTCTATTGTTACGATTTGATATATATAGGTTAAACCTATAACTCACCAACATTTTTGTTGACGTTTAAAGCATGTTTATTCTCAGGTGAATATTAAGAGCTTCCGCTGTTGCATACTAAAATAAGAACAATATTTGGAGTCCATGTTTGTATGATATTGTGTAAAAATTGCATTCAAGAAACTGATTTCGATGTAACATATTTGTATTGTAAACCATTATGTAATGGTCGTGTGTAAACAGGATATTTTAGATTATCATTATTTGATAATCTACGTAAAGCTTTTTAAACCTTTATTTATGAAATAAAGGTTATGGTTTGTTTTAAAAATGAATGCAGTCTTTGAAAAACGTCTCATATAGAGGTCAAAACCTCGCAACGAAATCAATTAATATGGAATGTTTTTAATCAATAAGAACGGGACATTTCAGTTGGTATCCGAGCGTTGGTCTTAGAGAACCAGAAAATTTGCATTAGTGTGTCTTATCGAGTTTGTTAGGATGCATTAGTGAGTCTGGACTTCGACCGTGTTTTCTTTAAAAATGATTGCTTAACATTTTTGTTGGAAACTATATATTTTTAACATATGAATATTATGTGATATATTAATCTCTTAACGTGTTTGATATTATGTGATAGATGTCTACCTCTAGAACAAGTCCCATTGACTCACCTAATAATAATGAAGAGTCAAATGTAAATTGGAATGATTTGTGGACTGATTCACAAGTTCCCGAAGAGGAACCGGAAGAAGAGTCGGAACCGGAAGAAGAATCGGAACCGGAAGAAGAATCGGAACCGGATGAAGAAATAGAACCGGTGGGGGAAATAATAAAACGGTTAAGTAAAAGAAAATCCTCAACCAACCGACCAAAGTTAATTATGGTCAATGGTGTTTCCGCCAAGGAAGCAAAATATTGGGAGGATTACCAATTCTCCGATGAATCGGATTCCGACGAGAATTCCGATGATGTTATAGAAATTACCCCAACTGAATTTAAAAAGGCAAAAGAAAATAATAAGGGAAAGGGCATAAAAATAGAGAAATCTAATTCCAACCCCGATGAACTTTATATGTATCGTCAACCCCCGAAGTCCTTAAGTTGTAACAATGACCCGGGAACCTCTAAACCACCAGGTTTTTCTAAACCAATGTGGACAACGACGGCTCGTATTAGGGGAACATCATATATCCCTAGAAACTTGGCAAAACGAACCAAAACCGAAGAAGAAGAAACGAGCGAGTCGGAATAAGATAGTTGTATTCGTGTGGTGTAATATATGTAATATAGTGTTCTTATGCTTTATGATATATGTAAAAATTGCTTGTATTAATAAGTATTTTTTTATGAAACTAACTCTTGTCTATTTTACAGTTTAAAAACACAAAATGGATAGACAACCCAATATTTTAAGAGACCTACCCGGAGACATGATTGATGAAATCTTGTCTAGAGTCGGCCAGAATTCTTCGGCACAACTATTTAAGGCGAGATCAGTTTGTAAGACATTCGAAGAACGTTCCAAGAATGTCTTGGTTTATAAGAGACTTTCGTTTGAAAGATGGGGGATATCACATTGGGAAACCCATAAGTTACGATGTGTTTACTTTGACGCATATATTGCGGGGAACCCAAATGCTATTTTACGCAACGGGTTAAGAAATTATTTTGACTCAATATATCCGAATATTGGACTTCGTGATTTAGAAAAAGCGGCTAACATGCAACATAAAGAAGCATGTTATGCTTACGGATTAGTAATGTTCGCTTCTCACCAAAGTGAGAACAAGAACATCGGGCTACAACTATTAAACAAAACGTTTCCACAAGTGACGGAGTCGGTAATTGGGGTAAGAAATGAGGTTTTTAGATTATTACGGGACTGTTGGACATTACGTAACCATCGTCCCTTTGATGACGTTACAACACGCTGTCTTATCAACGGCCATAACGGTTATGTTGCACAAGACCAAGGATGGGAAGTAGTCCTAGTAAAACCAGAATGCATGACTTGTTTCTGGACGTATGAATTACGTGTCTTTATTGCCTTTGCCGAACGACTTGTGTACTAGCTAGAATTGTCTTCACAACTATCTTGTATCAAAGTTATTGTGTGCTATATTTCATGCTTTATGTAAAATAAGCGGTATTGTAAGTTTGTAAAATATTGTATAAAAGTTTGAACGCGAAATATTATTACAATCAGTTTTTCATATAGAATTATAGTAGTTGAATTGTATATTAGCTACTAAGTATGAACTTAACGGGTAGGTACTACCCGAATTTAAACTTATAAAACGCTAATATGAAGAAAAAGCTTTTATAAATGAGTTCATATTATGCTACGAAATACTATTAACTACTCTTAATATTCTGTATGATTAACTTGTTCCATTTAACTATTTTGAAGGAAATGGCACCGACTACTCGACACACCGTGAATATGAATGAAGAGGAATTCCGTACTTTTCTAGCTTCAAACATAGCTGCAGTACAGGCTGCGCTACATACCAACAATAACCTTGGATCTAGCAGTACAGGAAATCGTGTAGGATGCACCTACAAAGAATTCACTGCCTGCAAACCTTTGGAATTTGATGGAACCGAAGGACCGATCGGATTGAAACGGTGGACCGAGAAGGTTGAATCGGTGTTTGCCATAAGTAAGTGTACTGAAGAGGACAAAGTGAAGTACGCTACGCATACCTTCACAGGTTCTGCGTTAACATGGTGGAATACCTATCTAGAGCAAGTGGGACAAGATGATGCGTACGTACTACCGTGGTCAGCATTCAAGCACTTGATGAACGAGAAGTACCGTCCCAGAACCGAGGTCAATAAGCTCAAGACAGAACTTAGAGGGTTACGAACCCAAGGATTTGATATTACCACGTACGAAAGACGATTCACAGAATTGTGCCTATTGTGTCCGGGAGCATTCGAAGATGAGGAAGAGAAGATCGACGCATTTGTGAAAGGATTACCGGAAAGAATCCAAGAAGATATAAGTTCACACGAGCCCGCCTCCATACAACAGGCATGTAGAATGGCTCACAAACTAGTGAACCAGATTGAAGAAAGAATTAAAGAACAGACTGCTGAAGAGGCCAATGTGAAGCAAGTCAAAAGAAAGTGGGAGGAAAACGGTGATAAGAATCACCAATACAACAACAACAGTAATTACAACAATAATCGCAACAATTATCCCAACAATCGCAACATCAATCGCAACTACAACAAACGGCCCAACAACAACAACAACAACAACAACAACAGCAACTACAACAATCATCCCAACAACAATAATAACCGCAACAACAACAACAATCAGAAGCAGCTATGCCAAAGGTGTGAAAAGAATCACTCGGGGTTCTGCACCAAATTTTGCAACAAGTGTAAAAGAAATGGTCATAGCGCGGCGAAGTGTGAGGTCTACGGACCAGGGGTTAATAGAACGAAAGGAACAAATGGTGTCGGAACGAGTAATGGCGGAGCAAGTAGTGTCGGAGCAAGTTATGCCAATGTAGTTTGTTATAAATGTGGAAAACCAGGCCACATTATTAGAAATTGCCCGAACCAGGAGAACACGAATGGACAAGGCCGTGGAAGAGTTTTCAATATTAATGCGATAGAGGCACAGGAAGACCCGGAGCTTATTACGGGTACGTTTCTTATTGACAATAAATCTGCTTACGTTTTATTTGATTCGGGTGCGGATAGAAGCTATATGAGTAGAGATTTTTGTGCTAAATTAAGTTGTCCATTGACGCCTTTGGATAGTAAATTTTTACTCGAATTAGCAAATGGTAAATTAATTTCAGCAGATAATATATGTCGGAATCGAGAAATTAAACTGGTTAGCGAAACATTTAAGATTGATTTGATACCAGTAGAGTTAGGGAGTTTTGATGTGATAATCGGTATGGACTGGTTGAAAGAAGTGAAAGCGGAGATCGTTTGTTACAAAAATGCAATTCGCATTATACGAGAAAAAGGAAAACCCTTAATGGTGTACGGAGAAAAGGGCAACACGAAGCTACATCTTATTAGTAATTTGAAGGCACAAAAACTAATAAGAAAAGGTTGCTATGCTGTTCTAGCACACGTCGAGAAAGTACAAACTGAAGAAAAGAGCATCAATGATGTTCCCATTGCAAAAGAATTTCCCGATGTATTTTCGAAAGAATTACCGGGATTACCCCCACATCGATCCGTTGAATTTCAAATAGATCTTGTACCAGGAGCTGCACCAATAGCTCGTGCTCCTTACAGACTCGCACCCAGCGAGATGAAAGAACTGCAAAGCCAATTACAAGAACTTTTAGAGCGTGGTTTCATTCGACCAAGCACATCACCGTGGGGAGCTCCTGTTTTGTTTGTCAAGAAGAAAGATGGTACATTCAGGTTGTGTATCGACTACCGAGAGTTGAACAAACTTACCATCAAGAACCGCTACCCACTACCGAGAATCGACGACTTATTTGATCAACTACAAGGCTCGTCTGTTTATTCAAAGATTGACTTACGTTCCGGGTATCATCAAATGCGGGTGAAAGAAGATGATATTCCAAAGACTGCTTTCAGAACACGTTACGGTCATTACGAGTTTATGGTCATGCCGTTTGGTTTAACTAATGCACCAGCTGTGTTCATGGACCTTATGAACCGAGTGTGTGGACCATACCTTGACAAGTTTGTCATTGTTTTCATTGATGACATACTTATTTACTCAAAGAATGACCAAGAACATGGTGAACATTTGAGAAAAGTGTTAGAAGTATTGAGGAAGGAAGAATTGTACGCTAAGTTTTCAAAGTGTGCATTTTGGTTGGAAGAAGTTCAATTCCTCGGTCACATAGTGAACAAAGAAGGTATTAAGGTGGATCCGGCAAAGATAGAAACTGTTGAAAAGTGGGAAACCCCGAAAACTCCAAAACACATACGCCAGTTTTTAGGACTAGCTGGTTACTACAGAAGGTTCATCCAAGACTTTTCCAGAATAGCAAAACCCTTGACTGCATTAACGCATAAAGGGAAGAAATTTGAATGGAATGATGAACAAGAGAAAGCGTTTCAGTTATTGAAGAAAAAGCTAACTACGGCACCTATATTGTCATTGCCTGAAGGGAATGCTGATTTTGTGATTTATTGTGATGCATCAAAGCAAGGTCTCGGTTGTGTATTAATGCAACGAACGAAGGTGATTGCTTATGCGTCTAGACAATTGAAGATTCACGAACAAAATTATACGACGCATGATTTGGAATTAGGCGCGGTTGTTTTTGCATTAAAGACTTGGAGGCACTACTTATATGGGGTCAAAAGTATTATATATACCGACCACAAAAGTCTTCAACACATATTTAATCAGAAACAACTGAATATGAGGCAGCGTAGGTGGATTGAATTATTGAATGATTACGACTTTGAGATTCGTTACCACCCGGGGAAGGCAAATGTGGTAGCCGATGCCTTGAGCAGGAAGGACAGAGAACCCATTCGAGTAAAATCTATGAATATAATGATTCATAATAACATTACTACTCAAATAAAGGAGGCGCAACAAGGAGTTTTAAAAGAGGGAAATTTAAAGGATGAAATACCCAAAGGATCGGAGAAGCATCTTAATATTCGGGAAGACGGAACCCGGTATAGGGCTGAAAGGATTTGGGTACCAAAATTTGGAGATATGAGAGAAATGGTACTTAGAGAAGCTCATAAAACCAGATACTCAATACATCCTGGAACGGGGAAGATGTACAAGGATCTCAAGAAACATTTTTGGTGGCCGGGTATGAAAGCCGATGTTGCTAAATACGTAGGAGAATGTTTGACGTGTTCTAAGGTCAAAGCTGAGCATCAGAAACCATCAGGTCTACTTCAATAACCCGAAATCCCGGAATGGAAATGGGAAAACATTACCATGGATTTCATCACTAAATTGCCAAGGACTGCAAGTGGTTTTGATACTATTTGGGTAATAGTTGATCGTCTCACCAAATCAGCACACTTCCTACCAATAAGAGAAGATGACAAGATGGAGAAGTTAGCACGACTGTATTTGAAGGAAGTCGTCTCCAGACATGGAATACCAATCTCTATTATCTCTGATAGGGATGGCAGATTTATTTCAAGATTCTGGCAGACATTACAGCAAGCATTAGGAACTCGTCTAGACATGAGTACTGCCTCTCATCCACAAACTGATGGGCAGAGCGAAAGGACGATACAAACGCTTGAAGACATGCTACGAGCATGTGTTATTGATTTCGGAAACAGTTGGGATCGACATCTACCGTTAGCAGAATTTTCCTACAACAACAGCTACCATTCAAGCATTGAGATGGCGCCGTTTGAAGCACTTTATGGTAGAAAGTGCAGGTCTCCGATTTGTTGGAGTGAAGTGGGGGATAGACAGATTACGGGTCCGGAGATTATACAAGAAACTACCGAGAAGATCATCCAAATTCAACAACGGTTGAAAACCGCCCAAAGTCGACAAAAGAGCTACGCTGACATTAAAAGAAAAGATATAGAATTTGAAATTAGAGAGATGGTCATGCTTAAAGTTGCACCTTGGAAAGGCGTTGTTCGATTTGGTAAACGAGGGAAATTAAATCCAAGGTATATTGGACCATTCAAGATTATTGATCGTGTCGGACCAGTAGCTTACCGACTTGAGTTACCTCAACAACTCGCGGCTGTACATAACACTTTCCACGTCTCGAATTTGAAGAAATTTTTTGCTAAAGAAGATCTCACTATTCCGTTAGATGAAATCCAAATCAACGAAAAACTCCAATTCATCGAAGAACCCGTCGAAATAATGGATCGTGAGGTTAAAAGACTTAAGCAAAACAAGATACCAATTGTTAAGGTTCGATGGAATGCTCGTAGAGGACCCGAGTTCACCTGGGAGCGTGAAGATCAGATGAAGAAGAAATACCCGCATCTATTTCCAGAAGATTCGTCAACACCTTCAACAGCTTAAAATTTCGGGACGAAATTTATTTAACGGGTAGGTACTGTAGTGACCCGAACTTTTCCATGTTTATATATATTAATTGAGATTGATGTTTACATGATTAAATGTTTCCAACATGTTAAGCAATCAAACTTGTTAAGACTTGATTAATTGAAATATGTTTCATATAGACAATTGACCACCCAAGTTGATCGGTGATTCACGAACGTTAAAACTTGTAAAAACTATATGATGACATATATATGGATATATATATATATATATATAGTTAACATGATACTATGATAAGAAAACATATCATAAAGTATATTAACAATGAACTACATATGTAAAAACAAGACTACTAACTTAATGATTTTTAAACGAGACATATATGTAACGATTATCGTTGTAAAGACATTTAATGTATATATATCATATTAAGAGATATTCATACATGATAATATCATGATAATATAATAATTTAAAATCTCATTTGATATTATAAACATTGAGTTAACAACATTTAACAAGATCGTTAACCTAAAGGTTTCAAAACAACACTTACATGTAACGACTAACGATGACTTAACGACTCAGTTAAAATGTATATACATGTAGTGTTTTAATATGTATTTATACACTTTTGAAAGACTTTAATACACTTATCAAAATACTTCTACTTAACAAAAATGCTTACAATTACATCCTCGTTCAGTTTCATCAACAATTCTACTCGTATGCACCCGTATTCGTACTCGTACAATACACAGCTTTTAGATGTATGTACTATTGGTATATACACTCCAATGATCAGCTCTTAGCAGCCCATGTGAGTCACCTAACACATGTGGGAACCATCATTTGGCAACTAGCATGAAATATCTCATAAAATTACAAAAATATGAGTAATCATTCATGACTTATTTACATGAAAACAAAATTACATATCCTTTATATCTAATCCATACACCAACGACCAAAAACACCTACAAACACTTTCATTCTTCAATTTTCTTCATCTAATTGATCTCTCTCAAGTTCTATCTTCAAGTTCTAAGTGTTCTTCATAAATTCCAAAAGTTCTAGTTTCATAAAATCAAGAATACTTTCAAGTTTGCTAGCTCACTTCCAATCTTGTAAGGTGATCATCCAACCTCAAGAAATCTTTGTTTCTTACAGTAGGTTATCATTCTAATATAAGGTAATAATCATATTCAAACTTTGGTTCAATTTCTATAACTATAACAATCTTATTTCAAGTGATGATCTTACTTGAACTTGTTTTCGTGTCATGATTCTGCTTCAAGAACTTCGAGCCATCCAAGGATCCATTGAAGCTAGATCCATTTTTCTCTTTTCCAGTAGGCTTATCCAAGGAAATTAAGGTAGTAATGATGTTCATAACATCATTCGATTCATACATATAAAGCTATCTTATTCGAAGGTTTAAACTTGTAATCACTATAACATAGTTTAGTTAATTCTAAACTTGTTCGCAAACAAAAGTTAATCCTTCTAACTTGACTTTTAAAATCAACTAAACACATGTTCTATATCTATATGATATGCTAACTTAATGATTTAAAACCTGGAAACACGAAAAACACCGTAAAACCGGATTTACGCCGTCGTAGTAACACCGCGGGCTGTTTTGGGTTAGTTAATTAAAAACTATGATAAACTTTGATTTAAAAGTTGTTATTCTGAGAAAATGATTTTTATTATGAACATGAAACTATATCCAAAAATTATGGTTAAACTCAAAGTGGAAGTATGTTTTCTAAAATGGTCATCTAGACGTCGTTCTTTCGACTGAAATGACTACCTTTACAAAAACGACTTGTAACTTATTTTTCCGACTATAAACCTATACTTTTCTGTTTAGATTCATAAAATAGAGTTCAATATGAAACCATAGCAATTTGATTCACTCAAAACGGATTTAAAATGAAGAAGTTATGGGTAAAACAAGATTGGATAATTTTTCTCATTTTAGCTACGTGAAAATTGGTAACAAATCTATTCCAACCATAACTTAATCAACTTGTATTGTATATTATGTAATCTTGAGATACCATAGACACGTATACAATGTTTCGACCTATCATGTCTGATGGATTTCAATACATAAACAAAGTCACAAACCCATTTTGTTACATATAAATTCGTGTGTATATGTATATATAAAGCGGAAGCAATTTCAAGTTTATGCATGTAAAGTTTAACCCTTTAAATTTGAAATCCATTAAAGATCTAGTCTTGAAAATACACTTAAATGTAAATAGAGCTAGTTAGATGTTTATACCTACTCCAAAATGGAGGTGAAGAACTAGGATGAAGAAGATGATGTAGATGAAGAAAACTTCTAACTTGAAGCCTCAAATCTTTGATACCCACAAGCAATAATCAACACCCAAGACTTGGTTAGGATTTTAGACACTTAATTACTTGCAAAAATCAACCAAGAATCCCTTGAAGAAAGGAGAGGAAATTGCAAGTATTATTTTCAAAATGCTAGAGTCAAAGAGTGTGTTAAAGTTGCACCAATGCATGTGTATTAGTCATAATTATATGGAGTAATCAAGGAAGGGTGGTTGGCACCTAGGAGCCTTCAAAAAAATGGCCCCCCACCCCTTCCATTTATTTTATATTTTATTACATATTTATAAAACATACATGCATTTAGTTGTAAGTATTTTATTTTATAAGCCTTTTATAAAATAAAATGCAACACACATATGTTACATACACTTTATATTATTTATAACCTATATAAATAATATACAACATGTAGTAACTTATAATTATCCAAATAATTATATCTAGCATTTATTTTAGAAAACCAATTTCTAAAATTCAAGTGTCGTGTATTTGCTTTAATGATCCGATTGTCAAAACAAATACATAAAGTGTTGATAGCTTGTTATTGGGTATGACCCGACTTGGATCACAACATGTAAGCCACATTAATTTATTATGTCTCTCGGGCACAAGAAAATCCTTCAATCTCCCACTTGCACGAGAAACATAAGGAATTAATGCAAGTGACAGATACCACCTAACGACCGTCCATCACCCCCAACATGTTATGACTTAGTGCCATTCAATAACATCATCCCTTTCGAGTTTCCATTTCGAATATGATTTAGGTGAATCTTTCAATATATCCTTTTGCCCTAGATGTCATGTTAAATCCAAGAGACATAGAATGATCACTCTCTTATAGATTTAACTTTGTCAGGCCTTAGACATCTGACTCTCAACGAATAAGAGGGACAAATTCCATCTTGACTACATACGTCCTAGACATTACACTTCGTACCATACCTGAAACCTCCCTTATGTACTACCATGTTTCAGAATAGCGAAGGAAAGAATCAAGGCACAATATTCGGTGAATATCTGAACCCAATATGTGTCTCAGGTCAGAGGATATAATGATATTCTCCTTTACTCAAGATTACATGTGATCAACCACAAAGGTTCCATATAGTAATCTTGAGAGCGGGTCTTCCAATATTTGTGTCCCACAAATATCTATGAACCTTGGTTGCAACCTTGCCCTACATTCACCATTTGAATGTTAACCAATCCAAGTTCATAATAGTCTAGACCTCACACTTGTTCCCACAAATGTGATCAACTACGGAATTTAGAATAATAATTTATTCATGGATAAAATATGCTAAATTGGAACATGACTCATAATTTAAATTAATACCATAATTATATTAATGAGTTTGAACTAATTCGTTCCGTTACAATACATAAAGTAGATCAATTCCAATCACTAGAATGTCGAAGCCCTAATGCACAAACATGTCCCTCATGTTTTGGCCCATGTAAAAGCTTCGTGAGTGGATCCGCAACATTTTGATCTGTGTGAACTTTGTGAATACATATCTTTCCCTTTTCAACCTCATCCCTAATGTAGTTGAATCTCCGCTCAATGTGACGAGTCTTTTGATGAGCACGAGGTTCCTTGATTTGAGCAATCGCACCCTCGTTGTCACAAAAGATCTCAAGAGGGTCCTGAATGGAAGGGACCACTCCTAAGTCGTCGATGAATTTCTTCATCCATGCAGCTTCCTGAGCTGCCAATGAGGCGGCAATGTACTCCGACTCTGTAGTGGATAACGCAACAACTTCCTGTTTCGCACTCTTCCAAGAGACCGCACCACCATTTAACATGAATACATAACCGGATTGTGACCGAGAGTCATCTCGATCAGTTTGGAAACTCGCGTCCACGTAACCTTTTACAACGAGTTCCTCCTCACCAGACCCATATATTAGAAACATATCCTTAGTCCTTCTAAGGTATTTCAATATACATTTAACCGCAGTCCAATGACTATTTCCTGGGTTATTCTGGTATCTACTTGTCAAGCTTAGAGCGCATGACACATCCGGTCTAGTACATATCATTGCATACATGATAGACCCAATAGCAGATGCGTATGGGACTTTCTTCATTCTCTCTTGTTCATCTTTCGTGGTAGGACACTGAGATGAACTGAGAACGGTTCCTCTTTGAATAGGTACCAAACCTTTCTTAGAGTTTTCCATCTTGAACCTTTTCAAGACCTTATCAATGTATGTACTTTGACTTAAGCCTATCAATCTCTTGGATCTATTCCTATAGATTCCAATCCCCAATATATATTGTGCTTCTCCAAGATCCTTAATGGAGAAGCAACTTTTTAACCAAGTTTTGACCTCTTGCATTGTGGTTATATCATTCCCAAATAATAATACGTCATCCACATATAGCACAAGGAACATTATGGAGCTCCCACTAGCCTTCTTGTATACACAAGCTTCATCACCATTTTTAATAAAGCCAAATTTCTTTGCCTCTTCATTAAAACGATGATTCCACATTCTCGATGCTTGTTTCAACCCATAGATTGATTTCTTTAACTTGCATACTTTTTTAGGATTTTTCGGATCGACAAAACCTTCGGGCTGTGCCATATAGACATCTTCCTCAAGATATCCATTTAGGAAAGCGGTTTTGACATCCATTTGCCAAATTTCGTAATCATAATGAGCAGCGATGGCAAATAATATCCTAATAGACTTTAGCATTGCCACAGGCGAGAAGGTCTCATCATAGTCAACCCCTTGAGTTTGAGTGAAACCCTTTGCTACAAGTCTAGCTTTGTATGTATCCAAGTTTCCATGTATGTCGGTTTTCATCTTGAAAATCCACTTGCAATCAACTAGCTTAGAGCTAGGAGGTTGCTCAACAAGTTCCCAAACTTGGTTTTCATACATGGATTGCATCTCGGCGTTCATGGCTTCCTGCCATTTATCTTTATCTATCCTTGATAAAGCATCTTTGTAGTTTGTCGGTTCATCCAAATCAACCGTATAGCAACCATCCACGAGAAACCCATATCTCTCGGGAGGATTACTAATCCTACTAGATCTTCGAACGTCTTGTGTACCTTGATCATCCACTTGATCATTTTCAGCATCCTCATGTTGAGTGCTAGTGTCAACCAATTGTGTATCATCGGCTTGATCTTGTACCTCTACAAGATCTATTTTTCTTTCACCATCACCTTCCATAAGGAACTTGGTTTCAAGGAATTCCGCTTTCCGAGCTACAAATACCGTTTGCTCGGATGGATCATAGAAGTAATATCCCATGTCATCTTTGGGATATCCTATGAAGATACACTTTGTGGATCGAGCATGTAGCTTATTTGCTACATAACGCTTAGGATAAGCTTCACATCCCCATACTTTCAAGTATGAAAGAGAAGGAGGTTTTCCAAACCACATCTCATGAGGAGTTCGTTCCACTTTCTTGGTTGGGGCCATATTTAAAATACGAGCCGCGGAGCTTAGACAATAACCCCAAAATGATAGAGGTAACGAGCTTCTAGCCATCATAGATCGAACCATATCCATTAGGGTTCGGTTCCTCCTTTCGGATACTCCATTAAGTTGGGGTGTTCCGGGTGGAGTAAGTTGTGAGATGATCCCACAACTCCTAAGATGATCTTGGAAGGCATCGCTTAGGTATTCACCTCCTCTATCGGTACGAAGTACCTTGATTGTCCTATTGAGTTGATTTTGTACTTCGTTTTGATATTCTTTGAATGCTTTAAACGTTTCGTCCTTGTGTCTTAGTAAATAGACATATCCGAAACGACTAAAGTCATCAATGAAAGTAACAAAGTATCTTTCACCATTCCTAGTTATGGGTTTAAAGGGTCCACATACATCCGAATGTATTAAACCCAATAAATCTTTAGCCCTTTCATGAGTGCCTTTGAAAGGTGCTTTAGTCATCTTGCCTTGTAAACAAGATTCACATACATCAAACGAATCCATTTCATTTGATTTCAAAAGTCCATTCCTTTGAAGTGTATGCATTCGGTTCTTGTTTATATGTCCAAGGCGACAATGCCATAAATAGGAATCACTCAAATCCCTTTTGAGTTTCTTGGTGCTAGTATGGTATATTGAGCTATTAGATGATGCATCATCATGAACCAATTCATAAATTCCATTTGAAGGCGTAGCCTTGAAATAGAATATATCATCTTTAGAAAAATGGATATCATTATCAATAAAATTAACATTGAAACCACATTGTCTTAAGCGAGAAATAGAAATAATGTTTCGACATAAATCCGGTGCATACAAAACATTTTCTAAAATAAGCTCCAATCCACTTGGAAGCTTCAAAACAAATTCTCCTTGAGCTTTAACATGCACCTTTGCACCATTGCCCATATAGAGACTTGATGTTCCCGCTTTATGATCACTTCTTTTGAACCCCTGCAAAGAATTGCAAATATGAGTTCCACATCCCGTGTCTAATACCCATGTATTAGAAGAAGTAATACTAAGCTCTATATATACCATATATATATTACCTGAGGTTTGCCCTGCATCCCTCTTGTCCTTCAACTCTTTAAGATAGACCGGACAGTTTCGTTTCCAATGACCCATCTCACCGCAACCGAAACATGGGTCTTCCTTGGGGTTTGCCTTCTCGGCTACCTTTTGCTTCTTGGCCTTGTTGATGGTTGGGGTAACCATCTTCCCCTTCCCTTTGCCTTGATGGACGGGTCCTTTTCTCTTAGCCACCTTTGGCTTAGAGGTGTTACCTTTAGACCCACCTTGATCAATTGCTAACACGGGTAAAGCTCTTTTACCCATGCTTGTTTCCGCCGTCCTAAGCATACCATGAAGCTCACCTATGCTCTTATCCATCCCATTCATGTTGTAATTAATTACAAATTGATCAAACCTCTTTGATAGGGAGTTAAGGATAAGATCGGTGGCTAACTCATTAGATATGTTAAGGTTGAGACGGTTAGCACGATCGATAAGGCTTTTCATCTTAAGTACATAAGATGAAACCGATTGGGATTCGTCCATACGACAAGCATGAAGCGCCCGAACCGTTTCGAAACGCTCAACACGTGCTTGTTGGAGAAACATCTCCTTCAATTGTGTTATCATGTCGTAAGCGCTATGATGCTCGAAATCCTTTTGGAGTTCGGGTATCATAGTCCCAAGCATTAAGCATGAGACTTGAAGGGAGTCGTGGCAATACTTATCGTAAGAGGCCATTGCCTCCACATCACTCTCATCCGGTTGGTCGGGAATGGGGTCCTCAATCACATACATTTTATCCTCTTGTTTGAGGACAATCCGAAGATTGCGGAACCAATCCATAAAATTTGTATGGTTGAGTTTGTCTTTCTCGAGGAGAGACCGTAACGATAGGTTGTTAAAGTTAAGTGGTGCGTTGTTCATGTTGTTGTTGTTATTAGCGGCCATCTACAAAATTCAACAAAGTTCTTTTAAGTATCGATTTGGATTTAATAAACAATACCCTTTTAATTTGTTTTATTAAATATTAGAATCCAACGGTAAATCAAATTTCGGTTAGGTGACCTTTATCCCGTCATTTGATTTAGCTAGGTAGTCATAATGACAATTGCAATCCTTTTGCAACTTCTAAGTTATGGGATCATGCAATCCTTTTGCATGGCATATTAATCCCATCAACGCCTATTTGTTCCTCATGCTTCGGTGACCCTAAGTTCATGATTCCCAAATCAAGTCGTCCTACTTGTGTAGACATGTAGACTTAACATACAAGTGGTTAGGTGACCTTTATCCCACAAGCATGCAAAGTGTACTTTATTCATATTAGTTCACTCATGACGGTTAGGTGACCTTTATCCCATCATGAGATTCCTAATATGTCTAAGTGTTTCCACAAAAGGATGGCGTTTAACTTGTTTATCTTGTATTAGTAAAGGGATTTTAGGTTTTCTACATTCTAGTTTAGAAAACAAAGTGCTATACACCAACATGCATTTGGTGTGTAGTATGTTTATGAAAAACCCATTTTCATGTGCCTTTTAGTAACCAATTACTAGTTTTAATCATTTCATTACCTTTTTAAATAAACCATTTTATTCAAGTCTAATAACCAATTATTAGTGTCATTTTGTTATGTTTTATTATAACCATTTTATAATGTATTATGCAAGTGTAATCATGTGATGATCTTGTAGCAACCAAACATACAAACATACACAAACATGCATAGCAAAGTGTTCACAATCAAGAGCCATTTTGGTAGACATTTGTTTAGCCAATAAACAAATGTCACCTAAGGGGTTAAACCAAAGTAAGAGATTTTACCAAAATCTCCCACTTAATCTTGTAATCTTCAAAACTTCATCTTGTAATCTTCTTCATGAATCTTCACTTTCATTTTACAAAATCATATCCTAATACAATTTTTCTAGAAAATGAAATAACAACCTATTCTATTTTACAAACCAAAATAGAACAAATTACATACAAAATACAAGATTAATTACAACTTTTACAAACCAAAATTACAAAATAATTACAAGCCATATGAATGAATATTACACCCATGAATAATCACCAAATCAATCAACCAAACAAACACATGGCCTAGGCTCGATTGTGAACAACAACATAACATCAAACATGGCCAAAACTTGAAATCCCAAACCCATTTTTGGGACCAAATATTTTGGCCATCACCATACACCCACCAAAACTCAATATTTTTACATTCTACTTTCATGCATGTTGGTAGATTGTAAAGAAAGTGAGTTTACTAGCCAAAAACAAGAAGCATATTAACAAGACTTTGGCTCTAGATACCATTGATGGATTTCAATACATAAACAAAGTCACAAACCCATTTTGTTACATATAAATTCGTGTGTATATGTATATATAAAGCGGAAGCAATTTCAAGTTTATGCATGTAAAGTTTAACCCTTTAAATTTGAAATCCATTAAAGATCTAGTCTTGAAAATACACTTAAATGTAAATAGAGCTAGTTAGATGTTTATACCTACTCCAAAATGGAGGTGAAGAACTAGGATGAAGAAGATGATGTAGATGAAGAAAACTTCTAACTTGAAGCCTCAAATCTTTGATACCCACAAGCAATAATCAACACCCAAGACTTGGTTAGGATTTTAGACACTTAATTACTTGCAAAAATCAACCAAGAATCCCTTGAAGAAAGGAGAGGAAATTGCAAGTATTATTTTCAAAATGCTAGAGTCAAAGAGTGTGTTAAAGTTGCACCAATGCATGTGTATTAGTCATAATTATATGGAGTAATCAAGGAAGGGTGGTTGGCACCTAGGAGCCTTCAAAAAAATGGCCCCCCCACCCCTTCCATTTATTTTATATTTTATTACATATTTATAAAACATACATGCATTTAGTTGTAAGTATTTTATTTTATAAGCCTTTTATAAAATAAAATGCAACACACATATGTTACATACACTTTATATTATTTATAACCTATATAAATAATATACAACATGTAGTAACTTATAATTATCCAAATAATTATATCTAGCATTTATTTTAGAAAACCAATTTCTAAAATTCAAGTGTCGTGTATTTGCTTTAATGATCCGATTGTCAAAACAAATACATAAAGTGTTGATAGCTTGTTATTGGGTATGACCCGACTTGGATCACAACATGTAAGCCACATTAATTTATTATGTCTCTCGGGCACAAGAAAATCCTTCAATCTCCCACTTGCACGAGAAACATAAGGAATTAATGCAAGTGACAGATACCACCTAACGACCGTCCATCACCCCCAACATGTTATGACTTAGTGCCATTCAATAACATCATCCCTTTCGAGTTTCCATTTCGAATATGATTTAGGTGAATCTTTCAATATATCCTTTTGCCCTAGATGTCATGTTAAATCCAAGAGACATAGAATGATCACTCTCTTATAGATTTAACTTTGTCAGGCCTTAGACATCTGACTCTCAACGAATAAGAGGGACAAATTCCATCTTGACTACATACGTCCTAGACATTACACTTCGTACCATACCTGAAACCTCCCTTATGTACTACCATGTTTCAGAATAGCGAAGGAAAGAATCAAGGCACAATATTCGGTGAATATCTGAACCCAATATGTGTCTCAGGTCAGAGGATATAATGATATTCTCCTTTACTCAAGATTACATGTGATCAACCACAAAGGTTCCATATAGTAATCTTGAGAGCGGGTCTTCCAATATTTGTGTCCCACAAATATCTATGAACCTTGGTTGCAACCTTGCCCTACATTCACCATTTGAATGTTAACCAATCCAAGTTCATAATAGTCTAGACCTCACACTTGTTCCCACAAATGTGATCAACTACGGAATTTAGAATAATAATTTATTCATGGATAAAATATGCTAAATTGGAACATGACTCATAATTTAAATTAATACCATAATTATATTAATGAGTTTGAACTAATTCGTTCCGTTACAATACATAAAGTAGATCAATTCCAATCACTAGAATGTCGAAGCCCTAATGCACAAACATGTCCCTCATGTTTTGGCCCATGTAAAAGCTTCGTGAGTGGATCCGCAACATTTTGATCTGTGTGAACTTTGTGAATACATATCTTTCCCTTTTCAACCTCATCCCTAATGTAGTTGAATCTCCGCTCAATGTGACGAGTCTTTTGATGAGCACGAGGTTCCTTGATTTGAGCAATCGCACCCTCGTTGTCACAAAAGATCTCAAGAGGGTCCTGAATGGAAGGGACCACTCCTAAGTCGTCGATGAATTTCTTCATCCATGCAGCTTCCTGAGCTGCCAATGAGGCGGCAATGTACTCCGACTCTGTAGTGGATAACGCAACAACTTCCTGTTTCGCACTCTTCCAAGAGACCGCACCACCATTTAACATGAATACATAACCGGATTGTGACCGAGAGTCATCTCGATCAGTTTGGAAACTCGCGTCCACGTAACCTTTTACAACGAGTTCCTCCTCACCAGACCCATATATTAGAAACATATCCTTAGTCCTTCTAAGGTATTTCAATATACATTTAACCGCAGTCCAATGACTATTTCCTGGGTTATTCTGGTATCTACTTGTCAAGCTTAGAGCGCATGACACATCCGGTCTAGTACATATCATTGCATACATGATAGACCCAATAGCAGATGCGTATGGGACTTTCTTCATTCTCTCTTGTTCATCTTTCGTGGTAGGACACTGAGATGAACTGAGAACGGTTCCTCTTTGAATAGGTACCAAACCTTTCTTAGAGTTTTCCATCTTGAACCTTTTCAAGACCTTATCAATGTATGTACTTTGACTTAAGCCTATCAATCTCTTGGATCTATTCCTATAGATTCCAATCCCCAATATATATTGTGCTTCTCCAAGATCCTTAATGGAGAAGCAACTTTTTAACCAAGTTTTGACCTCTTGCATTGTGGTTATATCATTCCCAAATAATAATACGTCATCCACATATAGCACAAGGAACATTATGGAGCTCCCACTAGCCTTCTTGTATACACAAGCTTCATCACCATTTTTAATAAAGCCAAACTTAATCAACGTGAAAATTGGTAACAAATCTATTCCATCACCATTTTAGCTACGTGAAAATTGGTAACAAATCTATTCCAACCATAACTTAATCAACTTGTATTGTACATCTAACTGTGGAAATTGGTAACAAATCTATTCCAACCATAACTTAATCAACTTGTATTGTATATTATGTAATCTTGAGATACCATAGACACGTATACAATGTTTCGACCTATCATGTCGACACATCTATATATATTTCGGAACAACCATAGACACTCTATATGTGAATGTTGGAGTTAGCTATACAAGGTTGAGGTTGATTCCAAAATATATATAGTTTGAGTTGTGATCAATACTGAGATACGTATACACTGGGTCGTGGATTGATTCAAGATAATATTTATCGATTTATTTCTGTACATCTAACTGTGGACAACTAGTTGTAGGTTACTAACGAGGACAGCTGACTTAATAAACTTAAAACATCAAAATATATTAAAAGTGTTGTAAATATATTTTTGAACATACTTTGATATATATGTATATATTGTTATAGGTTCGTGAATCAACCAGTGGCCAAGTCTTACTTCCCGACGAAGTAAAAATCTGTGAAAGTGAGTTATAGTCCCACTTTTAAAATCTAATATTTTTGGGATGAGAATACATGCAAGTTTTATAAATGATTTACAAAATAGACACAAGTACGTGAAATTACATTCTATGGTTGAATTATCAAAATCGAATATGCCCCTTTTTATTAAGTCTGGTAATCTAAGAATTAGGGAACAGACACCCTAATTGACGCGAATCCTAAAGATAGATCTATTGGGCCTAACAAACCCCATCCAAAGTACCGGATGCTTTAGTACTTCGAAATTTATATCATATCCGAAGGGTGTCCCGGAATGATGGGGATATTCTTATATATGCATCTTGTTATTGTCGGTTACCAGGTGTTCACCATATGAATGATTTTTATCTCTATGTATGGGATGTGTATTGAAATATGAAATCTTGTGGTCTATTGTTACGATTTGATATATATAGGTTAAACCTATAACTCACCAACATTTTTGTTGACGTTTAAAGCATGTTTATTCTCAGGTGAATATTAAGAGCTTCCGCTGTTGCATACTAAAATAAGGACAATATTTGGAGTCCATGTTTGTATGATATTGTGTAAAAATTGCATTCAAGAAACTGATTTCGATGTAACATATTTGTATTGTAAACCATTATGTAATGGTCGTGTGTAAACAGGATATTTTAGATTATCATTATTTGATAATCTACGTAAAGCTTTTTAAACCTTTATTTATGAAATAAAGGTTATGGTTTGTTTTAAAAATGAATGCAGTCTTTGAAAAACGTCTCATATAGAGGTCAAAACCTCGCAACGAAATCAATTAATATGGAATGTTTTTAATCAATAAGAACGGGACATTTCAACCTGCATCCACACCAATGGTACCATTACCACCACCAACAACATCCGCATAGCAAGACCCAACATCACAATCTGTCCCACGAGCATCAACGTCATACGCCCTGTAGATATCAAGGAATACCAACAACATCAAACGATGAAGTATTGATTCATAACTTCATTGGAGAAATATTCTACGGTGATTATGTAATCTCTAAAGTTTTAGAGATTATTTATTCTAATCATAACCGTAAATCAAGATAAGTGGATGGATAGAGATGATAGAGGAGAGAATAGAAACCCTGACAGGAATGGTACGTGCGTTACAAAATAGACTTGTTATACAAGCAGCACCAGCAGTACCGACAGCATCACCAGTACCAGCAGCACCTACAACATCACAAGCTCCGCCAGTTCCATAATCACCGACATCATCACAAATCAAGAACGAGCATATTGTATCAACGAGTTATGAAGTATTAACTCATTCCCTCTGAAAAAAATTTATATGTATATTATATATATATATATATATGTGTGTGTGTATATATATATATATATATATATATATATATATATATATATATATATATGAGTTTTTAAACCACAATATATCTTTTCGTACTAAGCTATTAGGTGTGAATGTTAAAGGGTAGATACTACTCGGTTAATTTATATTACTAATATGCTATGATGTACATCCTTCGTTAATGACTTAACAATCATTAATTATAATCTCTGCTTCAACTCAATAGATTCCATTTCATAATAAACCAAGTGTATTGTTCGAGTACGTGTTAGATTTCACACTTTCATTTTTGATGTACTCGAAACTTTCTAGAAAACGTCATTCGTGTCTTGCGAAGTTCACAAGAATTCTACGAACACCAACATAAATCACCGAGGAAATATCAATAAAAATGAATAATGAAGTATTGATTCATAATTTCATTCACGTTGAAGAAATACTCCGCAAAAATTATGTAATCTCTAAAGTTTTAAGGGTTATTCATTCTAGCTCTTGCAAAAATCAAATGAGTTTAATAGTATATTAACTCATTAAATCTATATTACATCTGCAGAAAATATAAAAACATATATTTTCATAAAGACTGTAATAAAAATTCTCTTGTACAAAATATTACTTGTGAAACTTTAACGGGTAGGTAATACCCGAGAATTATACAAATTCACAAATAATATGTTATACTGTACATTCTTCAATTCTGATTCAATAATCATTAACCATATTCACTACTTTCACAACAATATACATTCTTTCATAGAAACCAGAACAACCATTCTCATTCAAATTCAATTACATATTCTGGTTTTGACAGATCAGAATCCAAGTCAAGATTAAACAGATAACATTACTCTTAGATTCCTACAATCTTCAAAATCATACTTTAAATTCAAACTATACTAGAACATCACTTTCATTCACAAAACTCATAAAGATATTCGTATCATTCAAGAGTCACGATGAATTCATTATACGGATATTGACGATGAAAACCTGCGTCTAAACCCTTCAAAATTCTTGAAAACACCTCAACTAAGGAACAATCGAGAGAATGAACCAATCACACGATACATACGAAGAATATATGCATATAGATATGCATCCGGAGGACACTTGAACCTAAGCAAAGGTTCAACACGTATCCGTGTCAGATCCTTTAGGATTATTATTACCCAAAATAACTTTACAATCCCTTTTCAAAATAGCAAATTTTTTTCACAGCTCCAAAAAGACAACTTCGACTTTTCATCCGGAGTAGCCTTATTATAACCTTGATATATACGTTGTGTTTTCGCC
Organism: Rutidosis leptorrhynchoides; assembly: GCF_046630445.1. Taxonomy (NCBI): domain Eukaryota; kingdom Viridiplantae; phylum Streptophyta; class Magnoliopsida; order Asterales; family Asteraceae; genus Rutidosis; species Rutidosis leptorrhynchoides. The sequence continues at coordinate 900,092 of NC_092334.1, read as the reverse complement.
ATCGTTACCGGGGAACCTTTTATATTCCACCACATTAGTAGTAAGCTTACCAGCAACTTTATTGCTCTTTGACTTAAATCTCTCTGAAAGATCACTATAACACCTTTTCATGTACCCATCTACATCTTGTAACAATAATTGCCATACCAAACCCCAGGAAGCATCAATAATTATTCTTGAATCTCACATCATTTCTGCATATACATATAACGTTATCTCCTGGAATTATAATTCTGAAATCCGGAATAGCACTTTAGCCTACGAATCAGTACTATGAAGTTTTGAAAAGCTGAAAGAAGCAGCAGAAACTGTAGACAACCGTAACAGTCAAAAGTTGATGATAAAGAATATTGTGTTAGCAAAGCACAGAAAAAGAGAAAGTTTGGAACTGAAAAACGGATTGAGCAAACCCTGAAGGAGGCTGTGGACAAATCACAAGGACTAAATCTGCCTTTAAAGAATCTAAATGATTCAGTGTCTGCTGAAGTCTTTAGCGAATACCTTGCTCCTTACTCTAAACCCTTGTGGACAATATTCTTCCCCATCCTCTGATCTTAGATATTCTAAGATATCATCGTATCTTTCATTATAAATATCCTCCATTTTTCTGAAGATATTTTCATAACTATTCTTATCTGAAATCTTTTATCTCTTCGCGCTATCAGTGTTACGTCATAAAGGAAACTGTTTTAGTTTCTAAATCTTGGAAAAATTCAAAATTTAAAATATGAATGTTGTTGAAGTAGTGTTGGGAACTGAAACATGAGTTAGTATAATATAATGATGCCTGATCAACGTGATTATATTACAGTAAGTCATGTTGAGTTTCTAATAAAACATGATGATTCACAGACCATAACGTCATCATGTGCCATATTACACGACTCTTACATTCAATCTAATCTTTAAACATATCAAGAACATATTCTCTTGATTGTTCTATCTTTTCCTTTGGATTCTGGTAATTTCACAAGTCAAATTGTGCTATTACAATTTCTCTCTTAGAGCATTAGCTATGTTCATTTCGAATTTCATATCTATGAATTCTTGACCATTATTCGCTTGACTTGAAGTCCGGAAAAAAAGATGAAAGCATGAAACTCCAAAATATAAGGAAAAATATAAGCACGACGACAACGCAGAAATTACAAACAGTGTATATCGATGCGTATAGCAATATAAAGACACGGGAAAACTAAGAACACTATAAACCTAAGAGCATAGTAGAAATTAATGGATTCCTTCGGTGGAAGATGAAAAAGAAGAATGACAGATGTGACAGTCAAGAATATATCAAGAATTAAAACTGGATGAAGCATATTGACGAATGTTTTGGAATAATGAAGAAAAGAAGAAAGTATAAAAGATGGGAGATGTGGAAATAAGAAAACGTAGGAGGTTGATTTATAGTAAAATATCCGACAGAGAAATCGAGACATATTATTGCATTAAATCGAAGAGGATCATAATGTGACAACCCGAAAATTTTCGATCAAATTTAAACTTAATCTTTATATAATTCTGACATGATAAGCAAAGTCTATAATGTTAAGTCTCGAAAATTTTGGAAAACTATGTTCATATATTCAAATTACCCTTTGACCAATTCCAACGATTCACGAACAATTGTTGTAATATATATATATATATATATATATATATATATATATATATATATATATACATATATATATGATGAATTAAGAATATAAAAATATAAATTAAACATTTAAAATTAAAGATGCAAAATAAAATCAATAAGTTGTATTTAAAATGAATTATTAATATGTATATTGTAAATATATATATATATAAGAATTTAATACTCAATATAAATTACTATATATATATATGTGTGTGTGTATATATATATATATATATATATATATATATATATATTAAATATTACATAATTAATAATTTGAATATATTATATGTAAATACAATTTAAGAATATAGCCGTCATAATAATCTTATTATTACTTTCCTTATTAAAACTAATATCAATATCAATATTAGTTTTATTGCATATATTACAATTGTAATTTAAATATTATCAGATATCATTGTTAATAAGTATTAGTATTATAAATATTATTAGTATAATTGTTATTAAGAATTATGAACAATATAGTTATTATTATTGTTATCATTATTTATACCACTACTATATTGAGTAGAAAAATTATAAATTTAGTACTATGATTAATATTAGTACTCTTATTAGATATTAACATTATCATAATAGTTTATCAATATTATTATTTTTATAAAAATAATATAATTTATAAACAATATCATTGATAACATAATTATTAACATTATTATTAACAAATATTGATATCATTATTAAGAATAATATTATTATTAGTATGATAATTATTATTAAAGTTAACAGTATTATTATTTATTAATTTTTTTATAATATCAGTATTATTTATTATTATTATTTATACTATTATTATTATTAGTAATTTGATTAGTAATAATATATATTTATAATTATAAAAGAAAACAGAATGAACCCAGCCACCTTGTTGAAATCAAACGTACGTAATTCGGTTTCTGTTTTTAGATTATGATAGGATCGATATCAACTTGCCTATACACAACAAATTCAGTTAGATGTCAAACTCCCTTTTTATTTTTTTTTATTTTTTTTCACCTACTGATTTGAATTATTTAGTACTAATTGTCGAGACCTTATTATCTGTCAATCTTAATTGTCAAATTTCATATAACCTATGATTAATTATTAACCTACTCTAATCACACTACATAACGTACCTCCTCAATTACAGATTTAAAAAGGAAAACACTGAAACACGCTTGAAACCCCTGTTCTTCACTTTTTTCACCATAAATCGATTTCAAATGAATTTTTTAAATGTAATAATGCAAAACTGTTAGTAATCTTACAAGTAAACTTCCTGTAAAGTTTCAAATTCTAATTCTTCAAAACAAGAACGAATTCCTGAGTCAAAGTTTGAGTTTTTGAAAGTCAACTGATGTTCATCCATCAAATTCGACTTTTCTAAGATGATTTGAGTTAAATTAACGATTCTAACAGTTTCTAAAATTGATTTGAAATGTATTTTGTATAGAAATTTTTGTCTAAAACGTTATTAAACCCGAAATCAATATTTTTTTTCTTTACACGACATAGTAGGTACCTGTTTTTTTTTTTTTTTTTCGTTTTCAATTAACTTCAATCACTTCAATTAAATCGTTTCTGTTGTAAGTATGAATTCCAAGCTCCATTAATTATCCTGTTACTATATTGGTGGATGATCCTGGTCGACTAAATGGTGAAGAAGAAGTAGATATAGTGAACAGGAGTAATGGGTTATTAATATTAAGATACGGTTTAAATCCTGAAAACAAAATTGGTCGAGTGGTTAATGGTGGTGAGGGACTAACAGCAGGTCGCAGGATCAAGCCCTAGCTGTGACATTTTTTTTTTTTGAAAGCTGAATTCCTTAAGGTAGTTTATTTATTTATTTATATATCATTATTATTATTATTACTTGTATTACTATTATTATTATTGTTATTATCATTATTTTTATTGCTATTATTATTACTATTAGTGTTAAAAAAATTATTAATATTATTATCATATGTAAAAGTGTTATAATCATTATCATTATTATTATTATTATAAGTATTAGTAATATTGTTATTAGTAGTAAACTTATCATTTATGTATTATTATTATGATTATGATTATGATTATTATTATTATTATTATTATTATTATTATTATTGTGAAGGTAATAAAAATATATTATTATTATCATTAATATTAGGATTGTTATCATTGTATAAATATTAGTTTTATCAATATACTTATAATTATTAATATCATAATTATCATTATTATTGTTATACTTATCATCATAAATATTTATTAATATTATTATGATTATCATTATCCGTACTATTATTATTAAAATTCACTATCATTACTATCAATTTTACTAAAGCTATCAATAAAACTATCAGTATTATCATTATAATTATTATCAATAATATCATTATTATTATTAGTATTATTGTTATTAGTATTATCATTAAATTAACAAACAAAAGATACTTATAAAATAAATATAGATATACAAATATATATATATATATATATATATATATATATATATATATATATATATATATATATATACAAAACCTAACTATATAAATATGGTTATTTACTTAATATATATATATATATATATATATATATATATATATATATATATATATATATATATATATATATATATATATATATATATATATATATATATATATATATATATATATATATATATATATATATATATATATATATATATATATATGACATATATAGATTATTAACATAAAAATTATATCACTAATAATAAATATATATATATATTTGTTCGATTACAATTAAGTATATTAATAAATATACAAATGATATAGGTTCGTGAATCTGAGGACAACCCTACATCTGTTCAATGTCGTCATATGTATTTTTACTACAAAATACAGTATGGTGAGTTTCATTTGCCTTTTTACCCTTTATATTTTTGGGCTGAGAATACATGCGCAATTTTTATAAATGTTTTACGAAATAGACACAAGTAATTGAAACTACATTATATGGGTGAATGATCGAAGCCGAATATGCCCTTTTTGCTTGGTAACCTAAGAATTAGGGAACATCACTAATTTTGAGAATTAGTGCACGCCTAATTGACGTGAATCCTAAAGATAGATCTATGGGCCCGACGAACCCCATCCAAAGTACTGGATGCTTTAGTACTTCGATGTTGTTTTATCATGTCCAAAGGATTTCCCGAAATGATAGGGGATATTCTTATATGCATCTTGTTAATGTCGGTTACCAGGTGTTCAATCCATATGAATGATATTTTGTCTCTATGCATGGGACGTATTTTTATGAGAACTGAAAATGAAAATCTTGTGGTCTATTAAAATGATGGAAATGATTATTTATGTTAAACTAATGAACTCACCAACCTTTTGGTTGACACTTTAAAGCATGTTTATTCTCAGGTATGAAAGAAATCTTCCGCTGTGCATTTGCTCATTTTAGAGATATTACTTGGAGTCATTCATGACATATTTCAAAAGACGTTGTATTCGAGTCGTTGAGTTCATCGAGATTATTATTTAGTCAATTATAGTTGGATATATTATGAAATGGTATGCATGCCGTCAACTTTTGATGTAATGAAAGTTTGTCTTTTAAAAACGAATGCAATGTTTGTAAAATGTATCATATAGAGGTCAAGTACCTCGCGATGTAATCAACTGTTGTGATTCATTTGTAATCGATATGGACTTCGTCCGGATGGATTAGGACGGGTTATGAAAGTTGGTATCAGAGTGGTGGTCTTAGCGAACCAGGTCTGCATTAGTGTGTCTAACTAATAAGTCATTAGGATGCATTAGTGAGTCTGGACTTCGACCGTGTCTGCATGTCAAAAGTTTTGCTTATCATTTCGTGTCGAAAATCATTTGCTTATCATCCTTAAAGTCTAAGACACGTCTTACTGCCTCTATTGCATAGACATTGTATAGATAAATTCATATCTTAGCGTATCTGTTATTGTTACCTTTGCCTGACAGCTTCCGTAGATTCCTCCGTAGCTTATGGGATTTTAGTATTATATATGCATATGTAAATTATGTATTGCAGGGTACTAATCTACATCCTATAATCTAATTCGTATCGAAAATACTTCATTTAATCGTGCGAGATGAATCCCTCAACCAGTTCGAATTCCTCGGATTCCGACAGCTATTCCGATATGGAGTTTCACCTAAGCTCCGAAAGCAGTGTCACCAGAATAAATCAACCAATCATCCATCCCCAATTCATCTGATGGGTTCGTAGTCAACTTAATCAATGGAGACGAGAGAAAGGCGATCCTTTCCACTCACCAACCTGCACTCTTGGCGAAGAACCTGAAGCAATTATCGACGAACCTATCCGAAACACTATTTTCAGCCTCATTTTCAGAGTAGCTCGAAACGATTATATTCTATGCACAATTCTAAACCTTATTCATTCGCTCGTTCCGACCGACAATCATCCTGGAGTAATGGAAGAAGTCAATGAGATTCGCGCTCGAGTAATAAATTTGGAGAATATGGTGCAAATCTTACCAGCTTCAACAACACCACCGGCACCAACAGTACCACCAACATTGAAATGTCCCGTTCTTATTGATTAAAAACGTTCCATATTAATTGATTTCGTTGCGAGGTTTTGACCTCTATATGAGACGTTTTTCAAAGACTGCATTCATTTTTAAAACAAACCATAACCTTTATTTCATAAATAAAGGTTTAAAAAGCTTTACGTAGATTATCAAATAATGATAATCTAAAATATCCTGTTTACACACGACCATTACATAATGGTTTACAATACAAATATGTTACATCGAAATCAGTTTCTTGAATGCAGTTTTTACACAATATGATACAAACATGGACTCCAAATCTTGTCCTTATTTTAGTATGCAACAGCGGAAGCTCTTAATATTCACCTGAGAATAAACATGCTTTAAACGTCAACAAAAATGTTGGTGAGTTATAGGTTTAACCTATATATATATATCAAATCGTACCAATAGACCACAAGATTTCATATTTCAATACACATCCCATACATAGAGATAAAAATCATTCATATGGTGAACACCTGGTAACCGACATTAACAAGATGCATATATAAGAATATCCCCATCATTCCGGGACACCCTTCGGATATGATATAAATTTCGAAGTACTAAAGCATCCGGTACTTTGGATGGGGTTTGTTAGGCCCAATAGATCTATCTTTAGGATTCGCGTCAATTAGGGTGTCTGTTCCCTAATTCTTAGATTACCAGACTTAATAAAAAGGGGCATATTCGATTTTGATAATTCAACCATAGAATGTAGTTTCACGTACTTGTGTCTATTTTGTAAATCATTTATAAAACCTGCATGTATTCTCATCCCAAAAATATTAGATTTTAAAAGTGGGACTATAACTCACTTTCACAGATTTTTACTTCGTCGGGAAGTAAGACTTGGCCACTGGTTGATTCATGAACCTATAACAATATATACATATATATCAAAGTATGTTCAAAATACATTTATAACACTTTTAATATATTTTGATGTTTTAAGTTTATTAAGTCAGCTGTCCTCGTTAGTAACCTACAACTAGTTGTCCACAGTTAGATGTACAAAAATAAATCGATAAATATTATCTTGAATCAATCTACGACCCAGTGTATACGTATCTCAGTATTGATCACAACTCAAACTATATATATTTTTGAATCAACCTCAACCCTGTATAGCTAACTCCAACATTCACATATAGAGTGTCTATGGTTGTTCCGAAATATATATAGATGTGTCGACATGATAGGTCGAAACATCGTATACGTGTCTATGGTATCTCAAGATTACATAATATACAATACAAGTTGATTAAGTTATGGTTGGAATAGATTTGTTACCAATTTTCACGTAGCTAAAATGAGAAAAATTATCCAATCTTGTTTTACCCATAACTTCTTCATTTTAAATCCGTTTTGAGTGAATCAAATTGCTATGGTTTCATATTGAACTCTATTTTATGAATCTAAACAGAAAAAGTATAGGTTTATAGTCGGAAAAATAAGTTACAAGTCGTTTTTGTAAAGGTAGTCATTTCAGTCGAAAGAACGACGTCTAGATGACCATTTTAGAAAACATACTTCCACTTTGAGTTTAACCATAATTTTTGGATATAGTTTCATGTTCATAATAAAAATCATTTTCTCAGAATAACAACTTTTAAATCAAAGTTTATCATAGTTTTTAATTAACTAACCCAAAACAGCCCGCGGTGTTGCTACGACGGCGTAAATCCGGTTTTACGGTGTTTTTCGTGTTTCCAGGTTTTAAATCATTAAGTTAGCATATCATATAGATATAGAACATGTGTTTAGTTAATTTTAAAAGTCAAGTTAGAAGGATTAACTTTTGTTTGCGAACAAGTTTAGAATTAACTAAACTATGTTCTAGTGATTACGAGTTTAAACCTTCGAATAAGATAGTTTTATATATATGAATCAAATGATGTTATGAACATCATTACTACCTCAAGTTTAGTAGGTAAACCTACTGGAAGTGATAAGAAATGATCTAGCTTCAAAGGATCTTGGATGGCTTGAAAGTTCTTGAAGTAGGATCATGACACAAAAACAAGTTCAAGTAAGATTTTTACTCGAATTAAGATAGTTTATAGTTATAGAAATTGAATCAAAGTTTGAATATGAATATTACCTTGAATAAGAAAGATAACCTACTGTATATAACAAAGGTTTCTTGATCTTAGATGATTACTTGGAATGGATTAGAAAGCTTGGAAGTAAATTAGTAAACTTGAAGGGATTTTTGAAGTGTTCTTGAAGTGTTCTTCCTATGATGATTATAGCTTGATTTTTGAAGTGATTTTTGATGAAGATGATGATTAACTACTGGAAAAATACGTTCATAATAGTGTGGGTGTGTTGAGAGAGAATTAGAAAGAGAATTGGAAGTGAAATGGAGTGAATGATGAGTGGTAATTGGTGAGTGGTGAGTGGGGTTAAAAGGAGTTCTAGTTAGTTGACTAGCTCATGGTAGAAGTTAAAATTGATTAGTAATACATGACATAATCAAGAGTGGAATCCCATGCTAGTTCCTATTGGTATATACCCATAGTAAGTACGTTTTGAAGCTGTGTATAATACGGGTAAAAATACGACTAGAATTCTTGATGAAAGAAAAGAATGGGAAAGTAACTGTAACCATTTTTGTTAAGTATGAGTGTTTTGATATATGTCTTGAAGTCTTCCAAAAGTATTTTAATACATCTAAATACACTACATGTATATACATTTTAACTGAGTCGTTAAGTCATCGTTAGTCGTTACATGTAAGTGTTGTTTTGAAACCTTTAAGTTAACGATCTCAATTAATGTTGTTAACCCATTGTTTATTATATCTAATGAGATGTTAAATTATTATATTATCATGATATTATGATATATTAATATATCTTAATATGATATATATACATTTAAATGTCGTTACAACGATAATCGTTACATATATGTCTCGTTTCGAAATCCTTAAGTTAGTAGTCTTGTTTATATGTATATAACTCATTGTTAATATACTTATGGAGATACTTACTTATCATAATCTAATGTTAACCATATGTATATCCATATATATATCGTCATGTCATTTTTACAAGTTTTAACGTTCGTGAATCGCCGGTCAACTTGGGTGGTCAATTGTCTATATGAAACATATTTCAATTAATCAAGTATTAACAAGTTTGATTGCTTAACATGTTGGAAACATTTAATCATGTAAATATCAATCTCAATTAATATATATAAACATGGAAAAGTTCGGGTCACTACAAACATCTACACCAGTACCATCAACAATCCATGCCTCAACATCTCATTCTGTACCTCGAGTATACTCATCGTTCTACGTATCGTTCTACATCAATTATCTTCGTTCTTCATGGCGATTATGTAATCTCTAATGTTTTACAGATTATGTATTCTAGCTCAAACCGAAAAGTAAATGAGATTAATATCATATTAACTCATTAAATCCATGACTACGTCTGAAGAAAATATATATGTATATATATTTTCATAAAGATTGTAATTAAAAATTCTTTCGTACAAACTGTTAATGGTGAAAATATTTTAACAGATAGGTAATACCCGAGGAATATTTAGATTTCACATTAATAAGTTACACTGTACATTCTTCGAATCTGATTCAACAGCCATTTACTATCCTACTTATATCCACAGATATATGTATCCGTTTACCGCAGAATAACCATATTCATTCAATTTCATATTTGAATTTTGACCTATCAGAATCCAACAAGTAGCATAATGAAGAAAACATTGGACAAAATAAAATTTGTTAGAAACAAACAAATTAACTATGAGAAATTTTGTTAAGAATCCATGCTAACCATTCCTAGCTAACTGTTCCTAGATAACTGATTACATTTTTATTTATCGTAATTTATTTATCGTATTTTATTTATCGCAATTTTAAATTCTAGCAATTTTATTTATCATCATTTAATTTCTGTTATTTATTTTACGCACTTTAAATATCAGGGCACGTATACAAGGTTTTGACATATCATATCGACACATCTATATATATTATTTGGAATCACCATAGACACTCTATATACAGTAATGATCGAGTTCTCTATACAGGGTTGAGGTTGATTCTATAATAATATATATAGTTTGAGTTGTGATCGAGTCTGAGACGTACACGGGTCGCGACACGTATTAATTAATTCAAATATAATATATTAAACTATATATGAATTACTGGACTGTTAACTTTGGACTATCGACTGTGGACTAATAACATTGGACAATTAAAAAGAATTAAAATATTGATTATAACATATGAAACTAAACAATTCTTCAAGTTTGCCACTTGATTTCATCTTAACCTCATTTGTATCTTGACGATTCCAGTATGCGTTCAAACATTTCATGATTCTTGAAAACACCTCAATCGAGAGGATGAACCAACCGCACTTCAGCTACAGAAGAAAAGATTGATGCATATAGTTATGCACCTGAAAACACTCGGAACCTGAGTGAACGTTTAAAACGTATTTGTGCTAGCTTCTTTGGCGTTGTTATTTCCGAAAATCACTTTACAATACCTTTCCAAAATAGTCAATTTTGTCACAGCTTCAGCAAATCAAATTCGACTTTTCATTCGAATAAACTCTATTATAACCTTGTTATATAAGTTCGCCTTTTGTCGTCATTACCGGGGAACCGTTTATATCCCACCACATTAGCAGTAAACTTGCCAGCAACTTCATTACTCATTAGCTTAAGTCTCTCCGAAGAACCATTACATCTGTATATTAAAACCCTATCATGTACTCATCAGTATATGTGACGGTGATTGCCCTATCAAATACCGGGAAGCATCAATCAGCATCTTTAATCTCGCAGCGTTTCTACATCAACAGTTAAATGTATACATATAACATTTATCTTTTAGAATCATGATGTTCCATTCTAAAATTCTGAAAAGCACCCTGTCTGCGAATTAATACTCTGAATTTTGAATAGTTGAATGAAGCAACAAAAACTGTAATCGACCTCAACAGCCAACAGTTGATGATAAAGAATTGTATGTTGGCAAAGCTCAGAAAAAGTTTGAAACTGAAAAACTGACTGAGCAAACTACGAATGAGTCTCTGAACAAATCACAAGAACTAAACTTGTACATTAAGAATCCTGATGATTCTATTTCTGATGAAATCTTTAGCAAATACCTTGCTTCTGACTCCAAACTCTTGCGGACAAATTTTCTTCACCATCATTCGATATTAGAAATTCCAAGATATCATCGTATTTTTCATTATAAATATCCTCTATATTTCTGAAGATATTTTCATAACTATTCTTATCTGAAATCATTAATCTCTTAGTGCTATCAGTGTTACATCATATAGAAACTGTTAGTTTCTCTATTCTGTAAACTTTCGAGCTTAAAATATGAATGTTATTGAAGTAATGTTGGGAACTGATGCATGAGTTAGTATAATATAATGACACTTGATCAACGTGATTATATTACAGTAAGTCATGCTAAATTTCTAATGGAACGTGATGATTCATAGATCATAACGTCATCATGTGCCATGTTACATAACTCTTTCATTCTACTTAACTCCTAAACAAATCAAGAAAATGTATTCTTGATGGTTCTATCTTCTATGATATTGATAAATTTGAAAATTAAATCGTGCTATCACGTTCCTTCCTGCTTAGAACATTATAATCATTCGAAACTCTATATCTACAAATTCTGGACCATTATTTGCTTGACTTGAAGTCAGGAAGAGAAAACAAAAGCATAGAGCTTTGAAATATAAGGGAGAATATAAAGCCCGATAACAACACATAAATTACAAACCGTATATATCAATGTTTATCGCAACATAAAGGAGAATTAAAAACATTATAATCCCAAGGACGAAGTAGAAGAAAGCAGATTCCTCTGGTGGAAGTTGGAAAAGGAGAATGATTGTTGCGATAGTAAGGATGAGGACATGGATCAGAACTGGATTAAACATTTTCAGAATCTTTTGGATGTATGAAACAAGAAGGAAAGTATAGGAATGGTGAGAATAATGGAACAGAAGAGTTTAATTTATAATGGAAATATCAGATAGAGTAATCGAGGCAGATCATCGTATTTAATTATAGAGATCTAAATTTCCTTATTCGTTGAAGAATCAAATCTTTTAGATTTCGAAGATTTTCTTTATATCCCTTGAATTCCGGAATTCAACCAAGACAACGTCCAAAATTAAGACGCACCTTATTTTCTAAATTCCACCGTGACTACGTCAAAAGTTAAATATCTATCTCAATCTGTTGTGTCAGCTTCATTCGTACGCTTTACCTAATCGAATCATTTTATCTATATTAGTCAATAATGATAAAACTCCATTTATCAACTCATATTTGTCATGAAAACATTTTTATTGTTAGCCATTATCACCTCACTCAAATTTCGGGACGAAATTTCTTTAACGGGTAGTTACTGTGACAACCCGGAAATTTCCGATCAAATTTAAACTTAATCTTTATATAATTCTGACACGATAAGCAAAGTCTGTAATGTTAAGTCTCGAAAATTTTGGAAAACTATGTTCATATATTCAAATTACCCTTTGACCAATTCCAACGATTCACGAACAATTGTTGAAAATAATTATATGTATATATATATATATATATATATATATATATATATATATATATATATATATATATATATATATATATATATATATATATATATATATATGATGAATTAAGAATATAAAAATATAAATTAAACATTTAAAATTAAAGATGCAAAATAAAATCAATAAGTTGTATTTAAAATGAATTATTAATATGTATATTGTATATATATATATATATATATATATATAAGAATTTAATACTCAATATAAATTACTATATATATATATATATTAAATATTACATAATAAATAATTTGAATATATTATATGTAAATACAATTTAAGAATATAGTCGTCATAATAATCTTATTATTACTTTCCTTATTAAAACTAATATCAATATCAATATTAGTTTTGTTGCAAATATTACAATTATAATTTAAATATTATCAGATATCATTGTTAATAAGTATTAGTATTATAAATATTGTTAGTATAATTGTTATTAAGAATTATGAACAATATAGTTATTATTATTGTTATCATTATTTATACCACTACTATATTGAGTAGAAAAATTATAAATTAGTACTATGATTAATATTAGTACTCTTATTAGATATTAACATTATCATTATAGTTTATCAATATTATTATTATTATAAAAATAATATAATTTATAAACAATATCATTGATAACATAATTGTTAACATTATTATTAACAAATATTGATATCATTATTAAGAATAATATTATTATTAGTATGATAATTATTATTAAAGTTAACAGTATTATTATTTATTAATTTTTTTTATAATATCAGTATTATTTATTATTATTATTTATACTATTATTATTATTAGTAATTTGATTAGTAATAATATATATTTATAATTATAAAAGAAAACAGAATGAACCCAGCCTCCTTGTTGAAATCAAACGTACGTAATTCGGTTTCTGTTTTTAGATTATGATAGGATCGATATCAACTTGCCTATACACAACAAATTCAGTTAGATGTCAAACTCCATTTTTATTTTTTTATTTTTTTCACCTACTGATTTGATTTATTTGGTACTAATTGTCGAGACCTTATTATCTGTCAATCTCAATTGTCAAATTTCATATAACCTATGATTAATTATTAACCTACTCTAATCACACTACATAACGTACCTCCTTAATTACAGATTTAAAAAGGAAAACGCTGAAACAAGCTTGAAACCCCTGTTCTGCACTTTTTTCACCACAAATCGATTTCAAATGAATTTTTTAAATGTAATAATGCAAAACTGTTAGTAATCTTACAAGTAAATTTCCTGTAAAGTTTCAAATTCCAATTCTTTAAAACAAGAACGAATTCTTGAGTCAAAGTTTGAGTTTTTGAAAGTCAACTGATGTTCATCCATCAAATTCGACTTTTCTAAGATGATTTGAGTTAAATTAACGATTCTAACAGTTTCTAAAATTGATTTGAAATGTATTTTGTATAGAAATTTTTGTCTAAAACGTTATTAAACTCGAAATCAATATTTTTTTTCTTTACACGACATAGTAGGTACCTGTTTTTTTTTTCGTTTTCAATTAACTTCAATCACTTCAATTAAATCATTTCAGTTGTAAGTATGAATTCTAAACTCCATTAATTATCCTGTTACTATATTGGTGGATGATCCTGGTCGACTAAATGGTGAAGAAGAAGTAGATATAGAGAACAGGAGTAATGGGTTATTAATATTAAGATACGGTTTAAATCCTGAAAACAAAATTGGTCGAGTGGTTAATGGTGGTGAGGGACTAACAGCAGGTTACAGGATCAAGCCCTAGCTGTGACATTTTTTTTTTTTTTTTGAAAGCTGAATTCCTTAAGGTAGTTTATTTATTTATTTATATATTATTATTATTATTATTATTATTACTTGTATTACTATTATTATTATTATTATTATTATCAGTATTGTTATTGCTATTATTATTACTATTAGTGTTAAAAAAAATTATTAATATTATTATCATATGTAAAAGTGTTATAATCATTATCATTATTATTATTATAAGTATTAGTAATACTGTTATTAGTAGTAAACTTATCATTTATGTATTATTATTATGATTATGATTATCATTATCATTATTATTATTATTATTATTGTGAAGGTAATAAAAATATATTATTATTATCA
The DNA here is from genome assembly GCF_046630445.1 of Rutidosis leptorrhynchoides. Taxonomy (NCBI): domain Eukaryota; kingdom Viridiplantae; phylum Streptophyta; class Magnoliopsida; order Asterales; family Asteraceae; genus Rutidosis; species Rutidosis leptorrhynchoides. Next base: position 885,076 of record NC_092334.1, on the reverse strand, counting down.
TTAATATTAGGATTGTTATCATTGTATAAATATTAGTTTTATCAATATACTTATAATTATTAATATCATATTTATCATTATTATTGTTATACTTATCATCATAAATATTTATTAATATTATTATGATTATCATTATCCGTACTATTATTATTAAAATTCACTATCATTACTATCAATTTTACTAAAGCTATCAATAAAACTATCAGTATTATCATTATATTTATTATCAATAATATCATTATTATTATTAGTATTATTGTTATTAGTATTATCATTAAATTAACAAACAAAAGATACTTATAAAATAAATATAGATATACAAATATATATACAAATATATATATATATATATATATATATATATATATATATATATATATATATATATATATATATATATATATATACATACATATACAAAACTTAACTATATAAATATGGTTATTTACTTAATATATATATATATATATATATATATATATATATATATATATATATATATATATATATATATATATATATATATATATATATATATATATATATATAAAATGACATATATAGATTATTAACATAAAAATTATATCACTAATAATAAATATATATATATTTGTTCGATTACAATTAAGTATATTAATAAATATACAAATGATATAGGTTCGTGAATCTGAGGACAACCCTACTTCTGTTCAATGTCGTCATATGTATTTTTACTACAAAATACAGTATGGTGAATTTCATTTGCCTTTTTACCCTTTATATTTTTGGGCTGAGAATACATGCGCAATTTTTATAAATGTTTTACGAGATAGACACAAGTAATTGGAACTACATTATATGGGTGAATGATCGAAGCCGAATATGCCCCTTTTTGCTTGGTAACCTAAGAATTAGGGAACATCACTAATTTTGAGAATTAGTGCACGCCTAATTGACGTGAATCCTAAAGATAGATCTATGGGCCCGACGAACCCCATCCAAAGTACCGGATGCTTTAGTACTTCGATGTTGTTTTATCATGTCCGAAGGATTTCCCGGAATGATATGGGATATTCTTATATGCATCTTGTTAATGTCGGTTACCAGGTGTTCAATCCATATGAATGATATTTTGTCTCTATGCATGGGACGTATTTTTATGAGAACTGAAAATGAAAATCTTGTGGTCTATTAAAATAATGGAAATAATTATTTATGTTAAACTAATGAACGCACCAACCTTTTGGTTGACACTTTAAAGCATGTTTATTCTCAGGTATGAAAGAAATCTTTCGCTGTGCATTTGCTCATTTTAGAGATATTACTTGGAGTCATTCATGACATATTTCAAAAAAAGTTGCATTCGAGTCGTTGAGTTCATCGAGATTATTATTAAGTCAATTATAGTTGGATATATTATGAAATGGTATGCATGCCATCAACTTTTGATGTAATAAAAGTTTGTCTTTTAAAAACGAATGCAATGTTTGTAAAATGTATCATATAGAGGTCAAGTACCTCGCGATGTAATCAACTATTGTGATTCGTTTGTAATCGATATGGACTTCGTCCGGATGGATTAGGACGGGTCATGAAACATACTTTTCTTAATCGCCGAAGAATCAAATCTTATATAGATTACAAAGATTTTCTTTAATCCGGAGATCAACCATGATGACGTCAAAAGATAAGACGAATCCCTATTTTCTCATTTCACTCTTTTACGATAGCTTCACTTATACGTTTCGAGTAATCGAATTATTTTATCCATATTTCTCAATCATGATAAACCCTATGAATCAACTTATATTCATCATAATAACATTCTTATTGTTAGCCATGAAAACCTCGATTAAATTTCGGGACAAAATTTCTTTAACGGGTAGGTACTGTGACGACCCGGAAATTTCCGACCAAATTTAAACTTAATCTTTATATAATTTTGAATTGATAAGCAATGAATTTTAATAAATCTTGAACCTCCGAAAAGAGTTTTACACAAGCTTTTGGTCACCCTTTTATTCCGACAATTCACGAACGTCATAACTTGATTTAATTGTTTAATTGTTTAATTATTGTGTATATATATGGATTTATATATATTTAACTTGAAAATATGATAATTAAATATCTCATTAAGTATATTAACAAAGTATTATATATATATATATATATTTTCATACTACTAATTTAAAGAGTTTTCAAACAATATATATATTACTATTTAAACGACGTAATTAACTTATGTTAAAATGTTTTTACATATAATGTATTACGAGTGTAAATACATCCTTACAAGTATTGAATACACTTTATAATATACCAATACATATAAAGGATAACTATACTCGTATTTTTGTTCAATTTCCTCAAAGAATTCTACTCGCATTCATACGGTATTTTTACCCGTACTATACACAGCTTCTAGAAGTATTTACTATTGGTATATACCAATAGAAATCTGCAATTATTTGTGTAATATGTCATCCATGACCTAATCAATTTAATATGTCATGCATGACTTAATACAATTTAACTTATCTTAGATATTTTCACTAAAAGCCAAAATTATAAGCTTATAAATGAAATGTCCCGTTCTTATTGATTAAAAACGTTCAATATTAATTAATTTCGTTGCAAGGTTTTGACCTCTATATGAGACGTTTTTCAAAGACTGCATTCATTTTAAAGCAAACCATAACCTTTATTTCATAAATAAAGGTTTAAAAAGCTTTACGTAGATTATCAAATAATGATAATCTAAAATATCCTGTTTACACACGACCATTACATAATGGTTTACAATACAAATATGTTACATCGAAATCAGTTTCTTGAATGCAGTTTTTACACAATATCATACAAACATGGACTCCAAATCTTGTCCTTATTTTAGTATGCAACAGCGGAAGCTCTTAGTATTCACCTGAGAATAAACATGCTTTAAACGTCAACAAAAATGTTGGTGAGTTATAGGTTTAACCTATATATATCAAATCGTAACAATAGACCACAAGATTTCATATTTCAATACACATCCCATACATAGAGATAAAAATCATTCATATGGTGAACACCTGGTAACCAACATTAACAAGATGCACATATAAGAATATCCCCATCATTCCGGGACACCCTTCGGATATGATATAAATTTCGAAGTACTAAAGCATCCGGTACTTTGGATGGGGTTTGTTAGGCCCAATAGATCTATCTTTAGGATTCGCGTCAATTAGGGTGTCTGTTCCCTAATTCTTAGATTACCAGACTTAATAAAAAGGGGCATATTCGATTTCGATAATTCAACCATAGAATGTAGTTTCACGTACTTGTGTCTATTTTGTAAATCATTTATAAAACCTGCATGTATTCTCATCCCAAAAATATTAGATTTTAAAAGTGGGACTATAACTCACTTTCACAGATTTTTACTTCGTCGGGAAGTAAGACTTGGCCACTGGTTGATTCACGAACTTATAACAATATATACATATATATCAAAGTATATTCAAAATATATTTACAACACTTTTAATATATTTTGATGTTTTAAGTTTATTAAGTCAGCTGTCCTCGTTAGTAACCTACAACTAGTTGTCCACAGTTAGATGTACAGAAATAAATCGATAAATATTATCTTGAATCAATCCACGACCCAGTGTATACGTATTTCAGTATTGATCACAACTCAAACTATATATATTTTGGAATCAACCTCAACCCTGTATAGCTAACTCCAACATTTACATATAGAGTGTCTATGGTTGTTCCGAAATATATATAGATGTGTCGACATGATAGGTCGAAACATTGTATACGTGTCTATGGTATCTCAAGATTACATAATATACAATACAAGTTGATTAAGTTATAGTTGGAATAGATTTGTTACCAATTTTCACGTAGCTAAAATGAGAAAAATTATCCAATCTTGTTTTACCCATAACTTCTTCATTTTAAATCCGTTTTGAGTGAATCAAATTGCTATGGTTTCATATTGAACTCTATTTTATGAATCTAAACAGAAAAAGTATAGGTTTATAGTCGGAAAAATAAGTTACAAGTCGTTTTTGTAAAGGTAGTCATTTCAGTCGAATGAACGACGTCTAGATGACCATTTGAGAAAACATACTTTCACTTTGAGTTTAACCATGATTTTTGGATATAGTTTCATGTTCATAATAAAAAACATTTTCCCAGAATAACAACTTTTGAATCAAAGTTTATCATAGTTTTTAATTAACTAACCCAAAACAGCCCGCGGTGTTACTACGACGGCGTAAATTCGATTTTACGGTATTTTTCGTGTTTCCAGGTTTTAAATCATTAAGTTAGCATATCATATAGATATAGAACATGTGTTTAGTTGATTTTAAAAGTCAAGTTAGAAGGATTAACTTTTATTTGCGAACAAGTTTAGAATTAACTAAACTATGTTCTAGTAATTACAAGTTTAAACCTTCGAATAAGATAGCTTTATATGTATGAATCGAATGATGTTATGAACATCATTACTACCTCAAGTTCCTTGGATAAACCTACTGGAAATGAGAAAAATAGATCTAGCTTCAAAGGATCCTTGGATGGCTTGAAAGTTCTTGAAGCAGAATCATGACACGAAAACAATTTCAAGTAAGATTTCCACTCGAAATAAGATTGTTATAGTTATAGAAATTGAATTAAAGTTTGAATATGATTATTACCTTGTATTAGAAAGATAAGCTACTGTAAGTAACAAAGGTTTCTTGATCTTGGATGATTACTTGGAATGGATTTAGAAAACTTGGAAGTAAACTTGCAATCTTGGAAGTATTCTTGATTTTATGAAACTAGAACTTTTGGAATTTATGAAGAACACTTAGAACTTGAAGATAGAACTTGAGAGAGATCAATTAGATGAAGAAAATTGAAGAATGAAAGTGTTTGTAGATGTTTTTGGTCGTTGGTGTATGGATTAGATATAAAGGATATGTAATTTTGTTTTCATGTAAATAAGTCATGAATGATTACTCATATTTTTGTAATTTTATGAGATATTTCATGCTAGTTGCCAAATGATGGTTCTCACATGTGTTAGGTGACTCACATGGGCTGCTAAGAGCTGATCATTGGAGTGTATACACCAATAGTACATACATCTAAAAGCTGTGTATTGTACGAGTACGAATACGGGTGCATACGAGTAGAATTGTTGATGAAACTGAACGAGGATGTAATTGTAAGCATTTTTGTTAAGTAGAAGTATTTTGATAAGTGTCTTGAAGTCTTTCAAAAGTGTATGAATACATATTAAAACACTACATGTATATACATTTTAACTGAGTCGTTAAGTCATCGTTAGTCGTTACATGTAAATGTTGTTTTGAAACCTTTAGGTTAACGATCTTGTTGAATGTTGTTAACCCATTGTTTATTATAACAAATGAGATGTTAAATTGTTATATTATCATGATATTATGATATATAATATATCTTAGTATGATATATATACAGTTAAATGTCGTTACAACGATAATCGTTACATATATGTCTCGTTTCGAAATCATTAAGTTAGTAGTCTTATTTTTACATATGTATTTCATTGTTAATACACTTAATAATATATTTACTTATAATTTAACATAATTAACCAAGTGTATCAATATCTTAATATGATTCATATGTACCTAGTAAGACGTTGTTATAACGATAATCGTTATATATATCGTTTTCGAGTTTCTTAAATTAATAGTCTTATTTTTATGTATATAACTCATTGTTAAAATACCTAATGAGATACATACTTATAATAAAATCATTTTAACTATATATATAACCATATATATGTCATCGTATAGTTTTTACAAGTTTTAACTTTCGTGAATCACCGGTCAACTTGGGTGGTCAATTGTCTATAAGAAACCTATTTCAATTAATCAAGTCTTAACAAGTTTGATTGCTTAACATGTTGGAAACACTTAATCATGTAAATAACAATTTCATTAATATATATATAAACATGGAAAATTTCGGGTCACTACAGTACCTACCCGTTAAATAAATTTCGTCCCGAAATTTTAAGCAGTTGGAGGTGTTGACGTATCTCCTGGAAATAAATGTGGGTATTTCTTCTTCATCTGATCTTCACACTCCCAGGTGAACTCGGGTCCTCTATGAGCATTCCATCGAACCTTAACAATCGGTATCTTGTTTTGTTTAAGTCTCTTAACCTCACGATCCATTATTTCGACGGGTTCTTCAATGAATTGAAGTTTTTCATTAATTTGGATTTCGTCCAACGGAATAGTGAGATCTTCTTTAGCAAAACATTTCTTCAAATTTGAGACGTGGAAAGTGTTATGTACAGCCACGAGTTGTTGAGGTAGCTCCAGTTGGTAAGCTACTGGTCCGACACGATCTATAATCTTGAATGGTCACATTTACCTTGGATTTAGTTTCCCCCGTTTACCAAATCGAACAACGCCTTTCCAAGGTGAAACCTTAAGCACGACCATTTCTCCAATTTCAAACTCTATATCTTTTCTTTTACTGTCCGCGTAGCTCTTTTGTCGACTCTGGGCGGTTTTCAATCTTTGTTGAATTTGGATGATTTTCTCGGTAGTTTCTTGTATTATCTCCGGACCCGTAATCTGTCTATCCCCCACTTCACTCCAACAAATCGGAGACCTACACTTTCTATCTTAAAGTGCTTCAAACGGCGCCATCTCAATGCTTGAATGGTAGCTGTTGTTGTAGGAAAATTCTGCTAACGGTAGATGTCGATCCCAACTGTTTCCGAAATCAATAACACAAGCTCGTAGCATGTCTTCAAGCATTTGTATCGTCCTTTCGCTCTGCCCATCAGTTTGTGGATGATAGGCAGTACTCATGTCTAGACGAGTCCCCAATGCTTGCTGTAATGTCTGCCAGAATCTTGAAATAAATCTGCCATCCCTATCAGAGATAATAGAGATTGGTATTCCATGTCTGGAGACGCCTTCCTTCAAATACAGTCGTGCTAACTTCTCCATCTTGTCATCTTCTCTTATTGACAGGAAGTGTGCTGACTTGGTGAGACGATCAACTATTACCCAAATAGTATCATAACCACTTGCAGTCCTTGGCAATTTAGTGATGAAATCCATGGTAATGTTTTCCCATTTCCATTTCGGGATTTCGGGTTGTTGAAGTAGATCTGATGGTTTCTGATGCTCAGCTTTGACCTTAGAACACGTCAAACATTCTCCTACGTATTTAGCAATATCGGCTTTCATACCTGGCTGCCAAAAATGTTTCTTAAGATCCTTGTATATCTTTCCCATTCCAGGATGTATTGAGTATCTGGTTTTATGAGCTTCTCTAAGTACCATTTCTCTCATATCTCCAAATTTTGGTACCCAAATTCTTTCAGCCCTATACCGGGTTCTGTCTTCCCGAATATTAAGATGCTTCTCCGATCCTTTGGGTATTTCATCCTTTAAATTTCCCTCTTTTAAAACTCCTTGTTGCGCCTCCTTTATTTGAGTAGTAAGGTTAGTGTGAATCATTATATTCATAGATTTTACTCGAATGGGTTCTCTGTCCTTTCTGCTCAAGGCGTCGGCTACCACATTTGCCTTCCCCGGGTGGTAACGAATCTCAAAGTCGTAATCATTCAACAATTCAATCCACCTACGCTGCCTCATATTCAGTTGTTTCTGATTAAATATGTGTTGAACACTTTTGTGGTCGGTATATATAATACTTTTGACCCCATATAAGTAGTGCCTCCAAGTCTTTAATGCAAAAACAACCGCGCCTAATTCCAAATCATGCGTCTAGACGCATAAGCAATCACCTTCGTTCGTTGCATTAATACACAACCGAGACCTTGCTTTGATGCGTCACAATAAATCACAAAATCATCATTCCCTTCAGGCAATGACAATATAGGTGCCGTAGTTAGCTTTTTCTTCAATAATTGAAACGCCTTCTCTTGTTCATCCTTCCATTCAAATTTCTTCCCTTTATGCGTTAATGCAGTCAAGGGTTTTGCTATTTTGGAGAAATCTTGGATGATTCTTCTGTAGTAACCAGCCAATCCTAAAAATTGACGTATATGCTTCGAAGTTTTTGGGGTTTCCCACTTTTCAACGGTTTCGATCTTTGCCGGGTCCACCTGGATACCTTCTTTGTTCACTATGTGACCGAGGAATTGAACTTCTTCCAACCAAAATGCACACTTTGAAAACTTAGCGTCCAGTTTTTCTTTCCTCAATACTTCTAACACTTTTCTCAAATGTTCTTCGTGCTCTTGATCATTCTTTGAGTAAATAAGTATGTCATCGATGAAAACAATGACAAACTTGTCAAGATATGGCCCACACACTCGGTTCATAAGGTCCATGAACACAGCTGGTGCGTTAGTCAATCCAAACGGCATAACCATAAACTCGTAATGACCATAACGCGTCCTAAAAGCAGTTTTTGGAATATCATCCTCCTTTACTCGCATTTGATGATATCCAGAACGTAAATCGATCTTCGAATAAACCGACGAGCCTTGTAGTTGATCAAATAAGTCGTCAATTCTCGGCAGTGGATAACGGTTTTTGATGGTAAGTTTGTTCAACTCTCAGTAGTCAATACACAACCTAAATGTACCATCCTTCTTCTTGACAAACAAAACAGGAGCTCCCCATGGTGATGTGCTTGGTCGAATGAAACCACGTTCTAATAGTTCTTGCAGTTGGCTTTGCAGTTCTTTCATCTCGCTGGGTGCGAGTCTATAAGGAGCACGAGCTATTGGTGCAGCTACTGGTACAAGATCTATTTGAAATTCAACAGATCGATGTGGAGGTAGTCCCGGTAATTCTTTCGAAAATACATCGGGAAATTCTTTTGCGACTGGAACATCATTGATGCTCTTTTCTTCAGTTTGTACTTTCTCGACGTGTGCTAGAACAGCATAGAAACCTTTTCTTATTAGTTTTTGTGACTTCAAATTACTAATAAGATGTAGCTTCATGTTGCCCTTTTCTCCGTACACCATTAAGGGTTCTCCTTCTTCTCGTACAATGCAAATTGCATTTTTATAACATACGATCTCTGCTTTCACCTTCTTCAGCCAGTCCATGCCAACTATTACATCAAAACTCCCTAACTCTACTGGTATCAAATCAATCTTAAATATTTCGCTACCCAGTTTAATTTCTCGATTCCGGCATATATTATCTGCTGAAATTAATTTACCGTTTGCTAATTCGAGTAAAAATTTACTATCCAACGGCGTCAATGGACAACTTAATTTAGCACCAAAATCTCTACTCATATAGCTTCTATCCGCACCCGAATCAAATAAAACGTAAGCAGATTTATTGTCAATAAGAAACGTACCCGTAACAAGCTCCGGGTCTTCCTGTGCCTCTACCGCATTAATATTGAAAACTCTTCCGCGGCCTTGTCCATTCGTGTTCTCCTGTTCAGGCAATTTCTAATAATGTGGCCCGATTTTCCACATTTATAACAAACTACATTGGCATAACTTGCTCCAACACTACTTGCTCCGCCATTACTCTTTCCGACACCATTTGGTCCTTTCGTTCTGTTAACCCCTGGTCCGTAGACGTCACACTTCGCCGCGCTATGACCATTTCTTTTACACTTGTTGCAAAATTTGGTACATAACCTCAAGTGATGCTTTTCACACCTTTGGCATAGTTGCTTCTGATTGTTGTTGTTGTTGCGGTTATTATTGTTGTTGGGATGATTGTTGTAGTTGCTGTTGTTGTTGTTGTTGTTGTTGTTGTTGTTGTTGGGCCGTTTGTTGTAGTTGCGATTGATGTTGCGATTATTGGGATAGTTGTTGCGATTATTGTTGTAATTGCTGTTGTTGTTGTATTGGTGATTCTTATCACCGTTTTCCTCCCACTTTCTTTTGACTTGCTTCACATTGGCCTCTTCAGCAGTCTGTTCTTTAATTCTTTCTTCAATCTGGTTCACTAGTTTGTGAGCCATTCTACATGCCTGTTGTATGGAGGCGGGCTCGTGTGAACTTATATCTTCTTGGATTCTTTCCGGTAATCCTTTCACAAATGCGTCGATCTTCTCTTCCTCATCTTCGAACGCTCCCGGACACAATAGGCACAATTCTGTGAATCGTCTTTCGTACGTGGTAATATCAAATCCTTGGGTTCGTAACCCTCTAAGTTCTATCTTGAGCTTATTGACCTCGGTTCTGGGACGGTACTTCTCGTTCATCAAGTGCTTGAATGCTGACCACGGTAGTGCGTACGCATCATCTTGTCCCACTTGCTCTAGATAGGTATTCTACCATGTTAACGCAGAACCTGTGAAGGTATGCATAGCGTACTTCACTTTATCCTCTTCAGTACACTTACTTATGGCAAACACCGATTCGACCTTCTCGGTCCACCGTTTCAATCCGATCGGTCCTTCGGTTCCATCAAATTCCAAAGGTTTGCAGGCAGTGAATTCTTTGTAGGTGCATCCTACACGATTTCCTGTACTGCTAGATCCAAGTTTATTGTTGGTATGTAGCGCAGCCTGTACTGCAGCTATGTTTGAAGCTAGAAAAGTACGGAATTCCTCTTCATTCATATTCACGGTGTGTCGAGTAGTCGGTGCCATTTCCTTCAAAATAGTCAAATGGAACAAGTTAATCATACAGAATATTAAGAGTAGTTAATAGTATTTCGTAGCATAATATGAACTCATTTATAAAAGCTTTTTCTTCATATTAGCGTTTTATAAGTTTAAATTCGGGTAGTACCTACCCGTTAAGTTCTTACTTAGTAGCTAATATACAATTCAACTACTACAATTCTATATGAAAAACTGATTATAATAATATTTCGCGTTCAAACTTTTATACAATATTTTACAAACTTACAATACCGCTTATTTTACATAAAGCATGAAATATAGCACACAATAACTTTGATACAAGATAGTTGTGAAGATAATTCTAGCTAGTACACAAGTCGTTCAGCAAAGGCAATAAAGACACGTAATTCATACGTCCAGAAACAAGTCATGCATTCTGGTTTTACTAGGACTACTTCCCATCCTTGGTCTTGTGGAACATAACCGTTATGGCCGTTGATAAGACAGCGTGTTGTAACGTTGTCAAAGGGACGAGGGTTACGTAATGACCAACAGTCTCGTAATAACCTAAAAACCTCATTTCTTACCCCAATTACGACTCCGTCACTTGTGGGAACGTTTTGTTTAATAGTTGTAGCCCGATGTTCTTTTTCTTACTTTGGTGAGAAGCGAACATTACTAACCCGTAAGCATAGCATGCTTCTTTATGTTGCATGTTAGCCGCTTTTTCTAAATCATGAAGTCCTATATTCGGATACATTGAGTCAAAATAATTTCTTAACCCATTGTGTAAAATAGCATTTGGGTTCCCCGCAATATATGCGTCAAAGTAAACACATCGTAACTTATGGGTTTCCCAATGTGATATCCCCCATCTTTCAAACGAAAGTCTCTTATAAACCAAGACATTCTTGGAACGTTCTTCGAATGTCTTACAAACTGATTTCGCCGTAAATAGTTGTGCCGAAGAATTCTGACCGACTCTAGACAAGATTTCATCAATCATGTCTCCGGGTAGGTCTCTTAAAATATTGGGTTGTCTATCCATTTTGTGTTTTTATACTGTAAAATAGACAAGAGTTAGATTCATAAAAAAAATACTTATTAATGCAAGCAATTTTTACATATATCATAAAGCATAAGCACACTATATTACATATATTACACCACACGAATACAACTATCTTATTCTGACTCGCTCGTTTCTTCTTCTTCGGTTTTTGTTCGTTTTGCCAAGTTTCTAGGGATATATGATGTTCCCCTAATACGAGCTGTCGTTTTCCACAACGGTTTAGAAAAACCTGGTGGTTTAGAGGTTCCCGGGTCATTGTTACAACTTAAGGGCTTCGGGGGTTGACGATACATATAAAGTTCATCGGGGTTGGAATTAGATTTCTCTATTTTTATGCCCTTTCCCTTATTATTTTCTTTTGCCTTTTTAAATTCAGTTGGGGTAATTTCTATAACATCATCGGAATTCTCGTCGGAATCCGATTCATCGGAGAATTGGTAATCCTCCCAATATTTTGCTTCCTTGGTGGAAACACCATTGACCATAATTAACCTTGGTCGGTTGGTTGAGGATTTTCTTTTACTTAACCGTTTTATTATTTCCCCCACCGGTTCTATTTCCTCCTCCGGTTCCTCCTCTTCCGGTTCTGATTCTTCTTCCGGTTCTGATTCTTCTTCCGGTTCTTCTTCGAGAACTTGTGAATCAGTCCAATATATATTCGACTCTTCGTTATTATTAGGTGAGTCAATGGGATTTGTGCTAGAGGTAGACATCTATCACACAATATCAAACATGTTAAGAGATTAATATATCACATAATATATACATGTTAATAATATATAGTTTCCAATAAAAATGTTAAGCAATCATTTTTAAAGAAAACACGGTCGAAGTCCAGACTCACTAATGCATCCTAACAAACTCGATAAGACACACTAATGCACATTTTCTGGTTCTCTAAGACCAACGCTCGGATACCAACTGAAATGTCCCGTTCTTATTGATTAAAAACGTTCCATATTAATTGATTTCGTTGCGAGGTTTTGACCTCTATATGAGACGTTTTTCAAAGACTGCATTCATTTTAAAACAAACCATAACCTTTATTTCATAAATAAAGGTTTAAAAAGCTTTACGTAGATTATCAAATAATGATAATCTAAAATATCCTGTTTACACACGACCATTACATAATGGTTTACAATACAAATATGTTACATCGAAATCAGTTTCTTGAATGCAGTTTTTACACAATATCATACAAACATGGACTCCAAATCTTGTCCTTATTTTAGTATGCAACAGCGGAAGCTCTTAGTATTCACCTGAGAATAAACATGCTTTAAACGTCAACAAAAATGTTGGTGAGTTATAGGTTTAACCTATATATATCAAATCGTAACAATAGACCACAAGATTTCATATTTCAATACACATCCCATACATAGAGATAAAAATCATTCATATGGTGAACACCTGGTAACCGACATTAACAAGATGCATATATAAGAATATCCCCATCATTCCGGGACACCCTTCGGATATGACATAAATTTCGAAGTACTAAAGCATCCGGTACTTCGGATGGGGTTTGTTAGGCCCAATAGATCTATCTTTAGGATTCACGTCAATTAGGGTGTCTATTCCCTAATTCTTAGATTACCAGACTTAATAAAAAGGGGCATATTCGATTTTGATAATTCAACCATAGAATGTAGTTTCACGTACTTGTGTCTATTTTGTAAATCATTTATAAAACCTGCATGTATTCTCATCCCAAAAATATTAGATTTTAAAAGTGGAACTATAACTCACTTTCACAGATTTTTACTTCGTCGGGAAGTAAGACTTGGCTACTGGTTGATTCACGAACCTATAACAATATATACATATATATCAAAGTATGTTCAAAATATATTTACAACACTTTTAATATATTTTGATGTTTTAAGTTTATTAAGTCAGCTGTCCTCGTTAGTAACCTACAACTAGTTGTCCACAGTTAGATGTACAGAAATAAATCGATAAATATTATCTTGAATAAATCCACGACCCAGTGTATACGTATCTCAGTATTGATCACAACTCAAACTATATATATTTTGGAATCAACCTCAACCCTGTATAGCTAACTCCAACATTTACATATAGAGTGTCTATGGTTGTTCCGAAATATATATAGATGTGTCGACATGATAGGTTGAAACTATATATATTATGTCACGTGTATAGTATTTGGAAACCGACGTATTTTGGGGATTATTTCTTAAATAATCGCCCACTTGTTTAAAACATGCATTATGTATAATAATGATGTGCTTTTTATGAAACGAATGCAATATTTTCTAAAACATATCATATAGAGGTCAAATACCTCGGTATGGGACCAATGAGAACGTACTGCGTTTATAGTAATATGGACGGGTCGTTTCATCCCTGAACTTCTCCATTGTGAACTTTTGCCCAGAAAGTGTTGATGTAATAAACATAAGTTGTGTTTTTCTCATATTGGCCACATAAATTAAAGAATTAGCATCATCACTGTGACAACCCAGAAATTTCTGACCAAATTTAAACTTAATCTTTATATGTTTCCGACACGATAAGCAAAGTCCGTAAAGTTGAAATCTCAAAAATTTTGAACTGTGTTCATGTAATCAATTACCCTTTGACTGTGCTTGACGATTTACTAACATTTATGTGTATAGATATGTATACATATAAGATATAGTTATATTAATTGAAAACGTTAACAAAGTATTAGATGTATAATACTTTGCATTAACGTATTTGTTTCAATATATATTAATATATTTATCGACGAAATTAAAAGATAATATCAAATGATTGAATTATCAGATACATTGTGATATGATTACGGGTCTCTGTTATGAGGTCCACTATGGTTTAAGAAATCTATTCTTTCTAACGGTATTCGGAATAAATGATAAAGTGATTTACAAGTAAGAACAAATGTGTCAATTAAAGAAGGTTAGACAAAAGTTAGTGGAGAATTGGATTTCATAATATTCAATTGATTTAGTTTTTAAACGTGCGGAAACGTTTTTCGATTCAATAGATTTTGATTATTAAAATGGTTGTTTAAATAACATAATTTGAATATATACAATAGGTTGGAATGTTGGTTATTAAAGATGTAAATAACTAGCAACATGTATTTAAAACAGGTTTATGAATATTGAATATATATACATATATGATTTCTTTAGATAAATAATATTATATGTATATTATAATATATATTAAAAATTTAGTACTAAATATAAGTTATTATATAATATAGAATATATGAGCATTAAATATTACATAAATAATAATATATAATATTAATATATTAAATGTAATTACAAGTTAAAATATAGTTGTTATAGTAATATTATTGTTACTAATAATATTAATATAAATGTTAGTATTATTATTATATTTGTAGTTATTAATTATTAATATGAAATAAATATAAATTATAAATTGAATGAATCCAAATTCAATTTAACATCTATGTTCGCTTTTGATTATTTTCTTCTGATTGAAATTTTTGACAATCATTGGTATAGTAGAAACCAAAATCAGTTACAGATCAACATCACTTTGTATTTTCTTTATTCTTATTTTTGTCTACCATTCTATTTGCTCGTGATTTTTGGTCGACACATATACAACTATCTATATCATATAATTAAGCATATAGACAAGGTAACACTATCATCATCAAATTATTACTACTACTTTTCCTGTTTCCATTACTTAAAAACTATCACTCTTGAACAACCTCATCCGGATAGCTGCCTTCTTTTACACACAAGGAATTGGAATTTTTAATATTTCAATCCTTTTCTTTGCCAGCTCACTACATATGCATGTCGATAGATATTTTCCTTTACTCAAAAACAAAACACCTTTAGTAATTTTTCTGCTATTCGATATATCTATCCAACCAATACTATTCTATTTTTCCATCATGTTTTCTACTGCTACTATGCCTTGTACAAATCAAAACAAGCAGCTGCACACCTACCATCTTTATCTAACCATCACTACCTTCAACCCTCACTCTATACTATAATTGTTGGTGCCATCGATCCCTTGCTCACTACTACTACTTTTATTGTGACGACCGGGAGATTTCCGACCAAATTTAAACTTAATCTTTATATTATTCCGACACGATAGGCAAAATCTGTAATGTTGAGTCTTGAAAATTTTGAAACTATATTCATATATGCAATTACCCCTCGACTGTTCTCGACGATTCACGAACAACTAATTGTAAATAGATACATGTATATTTAAATATATATATATATATATATATATATATATATATATATATATATATATATATAAATATGTATATAAATACTACTTGTAAATATATAAAATAATATTAAATCTATTTGTTTAAAAATATATAATATATATTTATGTGATAAAACTTGTTATTTAAAACTAATTATATTTAGAGAGAGAGTAAATGGAAAATGAATGATTTCGAGCTTAATTAGTAAACGTCTGTAACTCTCGGTTGATGTTTTGTTAGTTTTGATATAGATATTGTACATGTTCATGAAGGATTGAAATAAAAGTTGGACTGTAAATTGATTACGAAGATTTTAGATTTGTCAAAAATATTTTTACCTTTTTAAGATTAAATAATAGCACTCCGTACATATAAATTGGAACAAAAAATAAATAATTATTAAACCTTTTTGATCAGGTTTCAAACAGTTAATGAGTGAAATAATTAAATATATTTAATCTAAAAGTTTGGAATTTTTAGGAATACTTTTATACGCTAACAGTTTAGCAATGTACACGATATAGCGATCTAGGATAAACTGTTGGTAGGAAGAAACAAATATTACGACTGCTTTGCTGTATCATTTCTGTCCCTGATTCCTTTTCATTCATATATGAAATTAGTATTATTAAATTATTATTATTTTATGTAATTTACTTTATAATTCTATATATATATATATATTCTATGTAATCTATATCTCTATCTATCTAATATACATTATGCATATAGAACTCGATCAACCTTCACAAATCATTACCACCGACACCCATCATAGCCGTCATCATCACCGGAAACCACCAAGAACCACCACCATCTTCTTTATCTCTCTTTATCCATCTCTCTATATCCCTTCCGCGTTATTAGAAAAACCATAGTCACCATAACACTACTATTGTTTTATGTTTTGAAACATCACCATTTCCGGCCACCCTAACTGTAGTTACCACCACTCCACCGATCAACACAACCAAAACCCACTCAGAAAATTTGCTAAAACTTGCTGCTACTTCTTCGGTTTGAGGTTACAGCTGTGCTTATTACTTTCTATTTAATTTTTCTATTGAAAAACCCAAAGACAAAAAAACCCATTTAAGAAGATGATGAATAGTAGCGGAGAAAGTGATTAACGATATCGATGATATTAGATGATCAAGTGATAGCAACAAATGATGATGATAATTAACGATGCTGTGCAGCAGCTGTTTCTGTTTCTCCATCGTAAACCAAACACCCCATTTCTTTTTCCGGCTACAACTTTTCTATTTTAAATTTAGACCAAACCCATTACTATTACGAATTTTACAACCATCTGTTCACGTAATTATATTGATACAGGCTGCTGTCCGGTTTTGTTTGTAATCGAAAACCAATCGAGTCACCACCCCAAACACATCTTCATTAACACCCACTTGATATTACGATTTATGTATGTATTTTTTTATCCGAAAGCCAAGAACCAACCAACCACAACTGCAGTTGCCTTATTCCTGTTACGATCAGCTACTGTTGGCCGTGCTCACGGTTCCACTGCTGCTACACGTCTGTTAATTTTTACTGTTACTGCACGATCGTTTTTTTATTTTGATGATGTAATAATGATGATGATGGGAGAAAATGAGAATGATGAAGGATGATAATGATGCTTTTGATGATTAAGAAATGATGAAGATGATGGTTAAGAAATTTCGATGATGATGTTGTGGTGGGAGAAAGATGATACGGGTTTTACTAAATTGGAGAAGAGAATAAAGGAAACAGGAACACGGGTTATATATTTTAGATTATAAGTTATGTCAGAAAAGTAAGCACCAGCACAATGGTTAAGGAATGGTTTGGTTAGCGGAAGGTCGCGGGTTCAAGCCCCGGCATGGGCAATTATTGTTTTGGAGCTATTTTTGTGAGGTAGTATATATATTATTACTCCTATTATATTACAATCATCATTATTATCACTATTATTATTATCATTATTATTACAAATAAATAATATTAGTTTGTACATTACAAATATATTAATATTACATACTACTAAATTTTTATTGTTAAAAAGATATTAAGTAAAATATATATAAACTATATTAATAATGTAAATATATATATTCTTATCATATCTAAAGCTTGAAGTGAAATTCTATTATGATAAAATGATAAATGATAAAATTATGTAATTAAATTACTTTAATAAGTATTTAGTATATTAATATTAATAAGTATTATAGATATAAATATATACCACTTAAGGTACAAAGAATAAATATAACTTATTTAGTAGTATGATATGTAAATTTTTAATAAACTTGTTAGTTGTTATTATGTGTTAATATACATAATTGATATAGGTTCGTGAATCCGAGGACAACCATGCATTGTTCAATATCGTCGTATAAATATTTTTACTACAAAATATCGAATGGTGAGTTTCATTTGCCCTTTTTACTCTTTACATTTTTGGGCTGAGAATACATGCAAATGCTATATTAACTGTTTTACAATATTTATATGCGTGAGTTTCATTACTCCCTTTTTAAATGCTTTTGCAATATATATTTTTGGGACTGAGAATACATGCGCTATTTTTATAACTGTTTTACGAAATGGACACAAGTAATTGAAACTACATTATATGGTTGAATTATTAAATCGAATATGCCCCTTTTTATTAAGTCTGGTAATCTAAGAATTAGGGAACATACACCCTAATTGACGCGAACTCTAAAGATAGATCTATCAGGCCCAACAAGCCCCATCCAAAGTACCGGATGCTTTAGTACTTCAAAATTTATATCATGTCTGAAGGAGGATCCCGGAATGATGGGGATATTCTTATATGTATATTGTGAATGTCGGTTACCAGGTGTTCAATCCATATGAATGATTTTTGTCTCTATGCATGGGACGTAAATTTATGAGAAATGAAAATCTTGTGGTCTATTATAATGATGGAAATGATTAGTTATGTTAAACTAATGAACTCACCAACCTTTTGGTTGACACTTTAAAGCATGTTTATTCTCAGGTATGAAAGAAGTCTTCCGCTATGCAAATTGCTCATTTTAAAGATATTACTTGGAGTCATTCATGACATATTTTAAAAGATGTTGCATTCGAGTCGTTGAGTTCATCAAGATTATTATTAAGTCAATTATAGTTAGATATATTATAAAATGGTATGCATGCCGTCAACTTTCTATGTAATGAAAGATTGCCTTTTCAAAAATGAACGCAATGTTTATAAAATGTATCATATAGAGGTCAAGTACCTCGCGATGTAATCAACTGTTGTGAATCGTTTATAATCGATATGGACTTTGTTGGGATGGATTAGGACGGGTCATTAGAGTTGGTATCAGAGCGGTGGTCTTAGCGAACCAGGTCTGCGTTAGTGTGTCTAACTGATAAGTCGTTAGGATGCATTAGTGAGTCTGGACTTCGACCGTGTCTGCATGTCAAAAGTTTTGCTCATCATTTCTAGTCGGAAATCATCTGCTTATCATCCTTAAGAAATTACCTGCTTATCATTCTTTGTCTAGACAGATCTTACTGCAATGATTGCATGAATAGTGTATAGACAAAATTCATATCTTAGCGTATCTGCTAATTCATATCTTAGCATATCTGTTACTATAGACTTTGCCTGACAGCTTCCGTAGATTCCTCCGTAACTTATGGGATTTTAGTATTATATATGCATATGTAAATTATGTATTGCAGGGTACTAATCTACATCCTATAATCTATTTATTATCGAAAATCCTTCATCTGATTGTACGAGATGAATCCCTTAACCAGTTCGAGTCCCTCAGATTCCGATAGCTATTCCGATAGTTATTCCGATAGTTATTCCGACAGCTATTCGGACATGGATATTGACCTAAGCTTCGAAAGCAGCGTTACCAGAATGAATCAACTAATCATCCATCCCCAATTCATCTGATGGGTTCGTAGTTGACTTAATCAATGGAGACGTGAAGAAGGCGATCCCTTCCACCAACTGAATTCATCTCTTGGCGAAGAAACTGAAGCATTTACCGGAGAACCTATCCGAAACACCATTTTCACCCTCATTTCCAGAGTAGCTTGACACGAATATATTCTATCTAAAATTCTAAACCTTATTCATTCGCTCGTTCTGACCGACAATCATTCTGGAATAATGGAAGAAGTCTATATGCTTTGCGCTCGAGTAATCAATTTAGAGAATATGGTGCAAAATTTACCAGCTTCATCAACATCACCAGCACCAACATCAATACCCGTACCACCAACAACACAAGTTCAACATCACACACACCTCAACATCTCATTATGTACCTCGAGTACAATCATCAATCTGCGAATCGTTCTACATCATTTATCTTCGTTCGACATGGAAATTATGTAATCTCTACTGTTTTAGAGATTATGTATTCTAGTTTTGACGGTAAATCAAATGAGATTAATATCATATTAACTCATTAAATCCATGATTACATCTGAAGAAAATATATATGTATATATATTTTCACAAAGATTGTAATTGAAAATTCTTTTGTACAAACTGTTAATAATGAAAATATTTTAACGGGTAGGTAATACCCGAGAAATATTTAGATTTCACATTAATAAATACACTGTACATTCTTCGAATCTGATTCAACAGTCAGTTACTATCCTACTTACACCCACAGATATACGTATTTGTTCACCACAGAATAACCATTTTCATTCAATTTCATATTTAGATTTTAATTTATCAGAATTCAACAAGTGGCATAATGAAGAAATAATGGACACAATAAAAATTGATTAGAAACAGACTAATTAAGAATATGAAATTTTGTTAAGAAACCACGCTAACAAGATCCTAGATAACTGTTCCTAGCTAACTGATTACATTTTTTTTATCGCAGTTTATTTATCGCAATTTAATTATCGCAATTTTATTCATCGTCATTTAATTTCCGTTATTTACTTTACGCATTTTATTTATCGTCATTTAATTGCTGTATTTATTTTACGCACTTTAAATATCAGGACACGTATACAAGGTTTTGACATATCATATCGACGCATATATATATATATATATATATATATATATATATATATATATATATATATATATATATATATATATATATATATATATATATATATATATATATATGTATGTATATTATTTGGAATAACCATAGACACTTTATATGCAGTAATGATCGAGTTCTCTATACAGTGTTGAGGTTGATTCTACAATAATATATATACTTTGAGTTGTGATCGAGTCTGAGACATGTACACGGGTCACGATACGTATTAATTAATTCGAATATTATATATTAAACTATATATGAATTATTGGACTGTAAACTGTGGACTATCAACTGTGGACTGCCGACATTGGACAATTAAAATGAATTAAAATATTGATTATAACATATGAAACTAAACAATTCTTCAAGTTTGCCACTTGATTTCATCTTAAACCTCATTTGTATCTTGACAATACCATTCTGCGTTTAAACCTTTCATGATTCTTGAAAACACCTCAATCGAGAGGATGAACCAACCGAACTTCATCTATGGAAGAAAAAATTTATGCATTTAGTTATGCATCTGAAAAACTCTCGGAAACTGAGTAAACATTTAACACGTAGTTGTGCTAATTCCTTTAGTGTTATTATTACCCAAAATAACTTGGTAATTCCTTTCAAAGTAGCAAATTTTGTCACAGCTCCAGCAAATCAACTTCAACTTTTCGCTCGAAACAACCTTATTATCACCTTGATTTATATGTATGCTCTTTTATTGTTACCGGGAAACCTTTTATATTCCACCATATACAGTCAACGTTTAATCATCTAAAAACACAATTCTCTTGAAATTACCTCGGATCGATAATCAATGATTCAGATATGGTAACAGTAAATGTAGAGGAATCGGCAATCTGTACTTTGAAAACTAACAGCATATCTACATCAATAGTTATATGTATACATATAACATTTATCTCTTAGAATTATGATCTTCAATTATGAAATTCTGAAAAACACCCCAATCTACGATTTAGCTCTCCAAATTTTTGGAAAAGCTGAACGAAGCAGCAGAAAATGTAGACAACCATAAACAACCTTAATCATCAGAAGTTTAATGATAAAGAATAGTATGTTGGAAAAGCTCAGAAAAGTTGGAACTGAAAAACGGATTGAGCTAACCATGAAGAAGACCAAGGTCAAATACAAGGACCAAACCCTATATTCAAAGCATCTGGGTAATTCTAGATCCAATAAAATCTTTAGAGAATATTTTGCTTCGTACTCATGTCAAAATCTTGCGAAAAAAAAAATTTTCTTCCTCAATCTTTGAACTTAGAAATTCCAAAATATCATCATAAATATCTTCGATATTTCTGAGAATATTTTCATAAATATTCTCGTCTAAAATTATATACCTCTTCGTGCTATCTGTATTCCATTATATTGGAACTACTGTAAAATCTAAGTATAAATTATGAATGAATTACGGAGAAGTGTTGGAAATTGAAGCATGGGTTAGAATAATATAATGACGCCCGGCCAACGTGATTATATTACAGTAAATCATGCTGAGTTTCTATTGGAACATGATGATTCACAGATCATAACGTCTTCATGTGTCATGTTACATAACTCTTTCATTCTACATAACCTCCGAACATATCAAGAAGAATATATTCTTGATTGTTCTATCTTCTGTAATTTTGATAAATTTGAAAATCAAATCGTGCTATCACGTTCCTTCCTGCTTAGAACATTATAATCATTTGAAACTCTATATCTACGAATTTTGGACCATTATTCGCTTGACTTGAAGTCGGGAAGAGAAAACGAGAGCATGGGGCTCCGAAATATAAGGGAAAATATAAAGCCCAACGACAACACCGAAATTAAAAACCGTGTATATCAATACGTATTGTAACGTAAAGACACGGGAGAATTAAAAACATTATAACCCCAAGGTAAACATAGAAGTAAACAGATTCCCCTGGTGATAAATGAAAGAGAAGAATGACAGAAGCGATAGTCAAGAAAATACAAAGTATTAGAACTGGATTAAGCATTTTCAGAATCTTTTGGAAGTAGGAATAGAGGAAGAAGGTATAGGAATGGTGAAAATAATGGAACGGAAGAGTTTAATTTATAATAGAAATATCAGACATAGCAATCGAGGCAGATCATCACATTTAATTGAAGCGATCTTAATTTCCTTATTCGTCGAAGAATCAAATATTTTAGATTTTGAAGATTTTCTTTAAATCCCTTGAATTCCGGAATTCAATCGTGACTACGTCACCGGTTAAGTCGAATCTTCATTTACTCATTTCACTCTTTTGTGATAGCTTCATTCGTACTCTTCGAATAATCAAATTGTTTTATCCATATTACTCAATGATGATAAAACTCTATTTATCAACTCATATTCGTCATGAAAACATTTTTATTGTTAGCCATAACCACCTCACTCAAATTTCGGGACAAAATTTCTTTAACGGGTAGGTAATGTGACGACCCGGAGATTTCCGACCAAATTTAAACTTAATCTTTATATTATTCCGACACGATAGGCAAAATCTGTAATGTTGTGTGAAGACCCGTCCTAATCCATCCGGACGAAGTCCATATCGATTACAAACGATTCACAACAGTTGATTACATCGCGAGGTAATTGACCTCTATATGATAAATTTTACAAACATTGCATTCGTTTTTAAAAGACAAACTTTCGTTACATCGACAGTTGACAGGCATGTAAAGCATTTCATAATATATCCAAATATAATTGACTTAATAATAATCTTGATGAACTCAACGACTCGAATGCAACATCTTTTGAAATATGTCATGAATGACTCCAAGTAATATCTCTAATATGAGCAAATGCACAGCGGAAGATTTCTTTCATACCTGAGAATAAACATGCTTTAAAGTGTCAACCAAAAGGTTGGTGAGTTCATTAGTTTAACATAAACAATCATTTCATAATTTTAATAGACCACAAGATTTCATATTTCCATTTCTCATAAACATACGTCCCCTGCATAGAGACAAAAATATCATTCATATGGATTGAACACCTGGTAACCGACATTCACAATATACATATAAGAATATCCCCATCATTCCGGGATCCTCCTTCGGACATGATATAAATTTCGAAGTACTAAAGCATCCGGTACTTTGGATGGGGCTTGTTGGGCCCGATAGATCTATCTTTAGAGTTCGCGTCAATTAGGGTGTCTGTTCCCTAATTCTTAGATTACCAGACTTAATAAAAAGGGCATATTCGATTAGATAATCCAACCATAGAATGTAGTTTCGATTTCTTGTGTCTATTTCGTAAAGCATTTATAAAAGCAGTGCATGTATTCTCAGTCCCAAAAATATATATATAAAAAGGGAGTAATGAAAACTCACCTAATGTATTTTGTAGTAAAAATACATTTGATTATATTGAACAGTGCAGGGTTGGCCTCGGATTCACGAACCTATATCATTTGTAATATACATTAATACATATACTCATAATCGAATAATTTTATATGTTATTATTAATGATGTATTTGTTATTTTTTATAATTTAAGAATTTCTTTATTTAATTATTTTGGATATAGAAATATTATTATAGTTAAGTTTGGTAATTTAATATATATATATATATATATATATATATATATATATATATATATATATATATATATATATATATATATATATATATATATATATATATATATATATATATATATATATATAATCTTTATTTATACACTTATAATCTTAACAACTTTAATAAAACTTTTGTTTTCGTCGTGAATATTAGTTTATAATAATGATATAGATAATACTTGTTAATAATAATAATGTTAGTTTTTAATTATAAAGGTAGTCTTGTTATAATATGAAATGTCGGTACAACGCTAAACTTAACACTAATAATAGTAAGAATGATACTAATAATAAAAATGATAATAATGATAATAATATCATTGTAATAATAATGATACTGGTAATAATAATAATAATAATAATGATAATAATAGTATTAATAGTAATGCTAATAATATAATCATATTGAGAATAATGATTTTTCATTTTAAGTCATCATTTAAATTATAATTTTAAATTATCTTGGGAACTATATTTGTTTTTATAATTTATATGTATATATATATTCATAACATTAACTATTAATTATTTTCACTTAGTCATAATGATAACAATAACAATAATATTAGTAATGATAATATTAATAAGTTTTATTTGATATTATATATAATAATAATAACATTCACAGTATTAATATTAATGATAACAAAATTAACTTAATAATAATAACATTATAATGACAATAACAATAATAATCATAATAGTAACAATATAAATAATAATAGTAATAATAATAATAATATTAATAAAAATGAAAATTTGAAAGTTGGAAACTACCTCAAAAGAATTCGGTTTTTAAAAAGAAATGGCACCAGTAGGGCTCGAACCCGTGACCTCAAGTTTACCCCTAAACACTCTTGATCACTCCTCCAGTTTCTGTTTTCTAAATTAAAACCCAATGAAAAACTATTTAACTCAAGAAACAGTTTTCTCTTCTTCTTCTTCTTCCTAAATCCAATCGACATAGATGATTCCAAATACAATAACGAATTTTTTTTTGTATTCCTTTACAAAGTGTAAATATTCGTAATTATTATTTAAACTTAATAACACTTGAAAACTGAATAAAAAAAAATTAGTTACAAACCCAATTACAGCGTCGCTGTTATTTTAAAAAAAAAATTTATAAACTTCGATTTAAAGAAAGAATTTGGCCAAACTTATAACATAAAACGAGTTCATAATCATAAATAGAAACTTTCTGGATAATTAATTTAATTCAAAACATCAAAACTTTTACGAATTTCATGATGAACACAATATTTGACTTTTTAACTTTCGAACTTTGACTCTCAAATTCGACCTTGATATTAAGAATTGAAACCTGAGATTTTGGATAAAGATTTACGACTTGAATTAGAAACCTTCTGCATCTATGAATTTTAAAATCTAATGCGAAATCGAGCTGTTGATAATATGAAATAGAAACAGAACAGAACCTGAGTTCTTTTCTTTTTTTTTTATTATTGACAATTGGAACTTTTTACTAATTGATAATGATGCTGGATAGACTGAATGAATTAATCAATATTACAGAACGATTTAACTGATGTACAGCTCATTTAGTCGACCAAAAGAATCAGGTTAAGAGGAATAATACAAAAAAAATAAAAGGAGAAATGACCCTTAACAAGATTTTGGATTTAACTGTGATCTTTGATTCTTATTTTGTACAAACTAGATATAAAAAGGACAATCAACACAGGAAATTGGTACAGAGTGGATAATGAAAGGAAACGGGTTTTGTTCATATCTGTTTTCCTTTTATATAATAAATAAACATTAATAATTTATGGATACATTAATAATAATAATACTAATACAACATGAACATATCAAATGTTATATACAAATATTTTAGTTTAGAAGTTATAATATTACAAATATGAATATTAATATTAACAACAATACTAAAGAAAGTAGTCATAATAATATTACTATGACAATTATGTTTTAATGTTTATTATTTATTATAATTTATGTAATATATACATATCCTTTATTGAATGTTTAATATTTATATTTATTACACACACATATATATATATATATATATATATATATATATATATATATATATATATATATATATATATATATATATATATATATATATATATATATATATGATCATCAATTATTCATAAAAATCATATTTACACATCATATATATATATTCATTTTAATAGCAGTTTAATTATTCTATATATTACTTTTTCATTTTAGGTTCAATTAATTATATTGTATTTTGTTATTTCTAATTATTAGTTAAGCTTTATATTTAATTTTACACAATATATATATATATATATATATACAAACGATGGTTCGTGAATCGTCGGGAATAGTCAATGGTTTACATGAATGTATGACAACATTTCAAAATTTTTTTGAGACTCAACATAACAGTCTTTGCTTATCGTGTCGATTTCAAATTAAGATTAAATTTAAATTTGGTCGGAAATTCCCGGGTCATCACAGTACCTACCCGTTAAAGAAATTTCGTCCCGAAATTTGAGTGAGGTGGTCATGGCTAACAATAAAAATGTTTTCATGACGAAAATGAGTTGATAAATAGAGTTTTATCAATATTGAATAATACAGATAAAATAATTCGATTATTCGAAGAGCACGAATGAAACTATCATGAGGGAGGTCCCAACGGTCATCGTCCACCTTCGCCCGAAAACTTGCCCAAATTTTTAGCCGTTAGTAAAATAAAAAAAATTTCAACGGCTATCACAACGGTCACTTTTACACTATAAAAACACCAACCATATACTTCATTTTATACACTCAAACATATATTTCTTTTATATTTCCACTTTTCTCAAAAATCAAAATCAAACACTCCCAAACTGCAAAATGTTAACACTTCCCTCAATGATTGTTTCATTCGATGTTCATTACGGAGGTGATTTCCGTAATCAAATGAAGGAATATAAGTGGGGCGACAGTATTTCGTTTGAAGATATCGACATTCGTGATGTTGATTTACAAGACTTGCTATCCTTTCTGAAGGAAAAAGTTCCGTGTGAATTCACGTCTGTGTTCTTTTATAAAGACGATTATGATGCGGATTGTAGGGCAAGTTTTCTGTGTACCGATGATTAATGGTACTTTATAAAAGATACCATTGAAGATCGCGG
Source organism: Rutidosis leptorrhynchoides (assembly GCF_046630445.1). NCBI lineage: Eukaryota > Viridiplantae > Streptophyta > Magnoliopsida > Asterales > Asteraceae > Rutidosis > Rutidosis leptorrhynchoides. Next base: position 857,350 of record NC_092334.1, on the reverse strand, counting down.
TAAACGCATTTCTTTGTATGCTGTTCTTGAAGATGAAGAGACGTTGGGTTATCGTTACCTCGATGAATCAGCTGAAGCAGCAGTTGAGGCATCAAGAGAAATACCGATGTCTCCAGAGTACCTTACGGATGGTGAAATGACTGGTGAACGCTACTTTGTAGATGACAATTGATGACGACGAGTAGTTTGATTATAATCTTTTAATTTTTAATTGTCGTGATGTTTTAATTTTTAATTATTGTAATTTCAGTGTTGTTGTCGAGTTTTATATCTTCCTTTATGTTTCGGAGCTCTTCGTCTTTTTAATCTCCTCTCGATCTCTAGTAAAACGAGTAATGGTCTAGAATTTGTAAGTACGGAGTTTGAATGAATTTAATGTTATAATCAAGAAAGAACGTAATAGCACGATTTGATTCGTCAAATTACCAGAATCATTGAGAATAGAGCTATCAAGAATATACTTTCTTGATATGTTCAGAAGTTAATTAGAATGAAAGAGGTATGTAACATGACACATGATGGTGGTATGATCTACTGTGAACCATCATGTCCCATTAGAACTCAGCATGACTTACTGTAATATAATCACGTTGATCAAGTGTCATTATATTATACTAACTCATGCATCAGTTCCCAACATTACTTCAATAACATTCATATTTTTTAAGCTTGAAAGTTTACAGAATATAGAAACTAACAGTTTCTATATGATGTAACACTGATATCAGGAAAAGATTAATAATTTCAGATAAGAATAGTTATGAAAATATCTTCAGAAATATGGAGGATATTTATAATGAAAGCTACGATGATATCTTGGAATTTATAATATCAATGGATGATGAAGAAGATTTATCCGTAAGGGTTTAGATTTAGAAGCAAAATATTCGCTAAAGACTTCAGCAGGCATTGAATCTTTTGGATTCTTTGAAGTCAAACTTATTCTTTGTGATTTGTCCACGGCTTCCTTCATAGTTTCGCATAATCCGCTTTTCGGTACTAAATTTTCTATTGAATGTTTCCAATATAATGATACACAGGAAGCACGAAGAGGTATATAATTTTGGATGAGAATATTTATGAAATTATCCTCAGAAATATCGAAGATATTGATGATGATATTTTGAAATTTCTAAGTTCGATGGTTGATGGAGAAAGATTTTCCGCAAGATTTTTGACATGACATCGGAGCAAGATATTCTTTGAAGGTTTCATCGGATCCAGAATTACCTGGATTCTTTGAATATATGGTATGGTTCTTGTATTTATCCTCGGTCTCCTTCGTGGTTAGCTCAATCCATTTTTCAGTTCCAATTTTTCTGGGCTTTTCCAACATACTATTCTTTATCATTAAACTTCTGATGATTAAGGTCGTTTACGGTTGTCTACAGTTTCTGCTGCTTCATTCAGCTTTTTCAACATTCAGAATATTGATTTGTAGACTGAGTGCTGTTCAGAATTTCAGGATGAAAGACTATAATTCTAAAAGATAAACGTTATACATATAACTGTTGATGTAGATATGCTGTGAGTTTTCAAAGTACTGATTGCTTATTCCTAGTAATTGTTATGGCAGTTCTCGTTATAAAATGCGGATAAGTACATGACGAGACTTCAATAGATAAATATAGTGATTTGTCGAAGGGATTTAAACTAAGGAGCGACTGAAATGTCCCGTTCTTATTGATTAAAAACGTTCCATATTAATTGATTTCGTTGCGAGGTTTTGACCTCTATATGAGACGTTTTTCAAAGACTGCATTCATTTTAAAACAAACCATAACCTTTATTTCATCAATAAAGGTTTAAAAAGCTTTACGTAGATTATCAAATAATGATAATCTAAAATATCCTGTTTACACACGACCATTACATAATGGTTTACAATACAAATATGTTACAACAAAATAAGTTTCTTGAATGCAGTTTTTACACAATATCATACAAGCATGGACTCCAAATCTCATCCTTATTTAAGTATGCGACAGCGGAAGCTCTTAATAATCACCTGAGAATAAACATGCTTAAAACGTCAACAAAAATGTTGGTGAGTTATAGGTTTAACCTATATATATCAAATCATAATAATAGACCACAAGATTTCATATTTCAATACACATCTCATACATAGAGATAAAAATCATTCATATGGTGAACACCTGGTAACCGACATTAACAAGATGCATATATAAGAATATCCCCATCATTCCGGGACACCCTTCGGATATGATATAAATTTCGAAGTACTAAAGCATCCGGTACTTTGGATGGGGTTTGTTAAGCCCAATAGATCTATCTTTAGGATTCGCGTCAATTAGGGTGTCTGTTCCCTAATTCTTAGATTACCAGACTTAATAACAAGGGGCATATTCGATTTCGATAATTCAACCATAGAATGTAGTTTCACGTACTTGTGTCTATTTTGTAAATCATTTATAAAACCTGCATGTATTCTCATCCCAAAAATATTAGATTTTAAAAGTGGGACTATAACTCACTTTCACAGATTTTTACTTCGTCGGGAAGTAAGACTTGGCCACTGGTTGATTCACGAACCTATAACAATATATACATATATATCAAAGTATGTTCAAAATATATTTACAACACTTTTAATATATTTTGATGTTTTAAGTTTATTAAGTCAGCTGTCCTCGTTAGTAACCTACAACTAGTTGTCCACAGTTAGATGTACAGAAATAAATCGATAAATATTATCTTGAATCAATCCACGACCCAGTGTATACGTATCTCAGTATTGATCACAACTCAAACTAAATATATTTTGGAATCAACCTCAACCCTGTATAGCTAACTCCAACATTCACATATAGAGTGTCTATGGTTGTTCCGAAATATATATAGATGTGTCGACATGATAGGTCGAAACATTGTATACGTGTCTATGGTATCTCAAGATTACATAATATACAATACAAGTTGATTAAGTTATGGTTGGAATAGATTTGTTACCAATTTTCACGTAGCTAAAATGAGAAAAATTATCCAATCTTGTTTTACCCATAACTTCTTCATTTTAAATCCGTTTTGAGTGAATAAAATTGCTATGGTTTCATATTGAACTCTATTTTATGAATCTAAACAGAAAAAGTATAGGTTTATAGTCAGAAAAATAAGTTACAAGTCGTTTTTGTAAAGGTAGTCATTTCAGTCGAAAGAACGACGTCTAGATGACCATTTTAGAAAACATACTTCCACTTTGAGTTTAACCATAATTTTTGGATATAGTTTCATGTTCATAATAAAAATAATTTTCTCAGAATAACAACTTTTAAATCAAAGTTTATCATAGTTTTTAATTAACTAATCCAAAACAGCCCGCGGTGTTACTACGACGGCGTAAATCTGGTTTTACGGTGTTTTTCATGTTTCCAGGTTTTAAATCATTAAGTTAGCATATCATATAGATATAGAACATGTGTTTAGTTGATTTTAAAAGTCAAGTTAGAAGGATTAATTTTTGTTTGCGAACAAGTTTAGAATTAACTAAACTATGTTCTAGTGATTACAAGTTTAAACCTTCGAATAAGATAGCTTTATATGTATGAATTGAATGATGTTATGAACCTCATTACTACCTTAAGTTCCTTGGATAAACTTACTGGAAAAGAGAAAAATGGATCTAGCTTCAATGGATCCTTGGATGGCTCGAAGTTCTTGAAGCAGAATCATGACACGAAAACAAGTTCAAGTAAGATCATCACTTGAAATAAGATTGTTATAGTTATAGAAATTGAACCAAAGTTTGAATATGATTATTACCTTGTATTAGAATGATAACCTACTTTAAGAAACAAAGATTTCTTGAGGTTGGATGATCACCTTACAAGATTGGAAGTGAGCTAGTAAACTTGAAAGTATTCTTGATTTTATGAAACTAGAACTTTTGGAATTTATGAAGAACACTTAGAACTTGAAGATAGAACTTGAGAGAGATCAATTAGATGAAGAAAATTGAAGAATGAAAGTGTTTGTAGGTGTTTTTGGTCGTTGGTGTATGGATTAGATATAAAGGATATGTAATTTTGTTTTCATGTAAATAAGTCATGAATGATTACTCATATTTTTGTAATTTTATGAGATATTTCATGCTAGTTGCCAAATTATGGTTCCCACATGTGTTAGGTGACTCACATGGGCTGCTAAGAGCTGATCATTGGAGTGTATATACCAATAGTACATACATCTAAAAGCTGTGTATTGTACGAGTACGAATACGGGTGCATACGAGTAGAATTGTTGATGAAACTGAACGAGGATGTAATTGTAAGCATTTTTGTTAAGTAGAAGTATTTTGATAAGTGTCTTGAAGTCTTTCAAAATTGTATGAATACATATTAAAACACTACATGTATATACATTTTAACTGAGTCGTTAAGTCATCGTTAGTCGTTACATGTAAATGTTGTTTTGAAACCTTTAGGTTAACGATCTTGTTAAATGTTGTTAACCCAATGTTTATAATATCAAAAGAGATTTTAAATTATTATATTATCATGATATTATGATGTACGAATATCTCTTAATATGATATATATATATACATTAAATGTCGTTACAACGATAATCGTTACATATATGTCTCGTTTCAAAATCATTAAGTTAGTAGTCTTGTTTTTACATATGTAGTTCATTGTTAATATAATTAATGATATGTTTACTTATCATAATATCATGTTAACTATATATATAACCATATATATGTCATCATATAGTTTTTACAAGTTTTAACGTTCGTGAATCACCGGTCAACTTGGGTGGTCAATTGTCTATATGAAACCTATTTCAATTAATCAAGTCTTAACAAGTTTGATTGCTTAACATGTTGGAAACATTTAATCATGTAAATATCAATCTCAGTTAATATATATAATCATGGTAAAGTTCGGGTCACTACAGTACCTACCCGTTAAATAAATTTCGTCCCGAAATTTTAAGCTGTTGAAGGTGTTGACGAATCTTCTGGAAATAGATGCGGGTATTTCTTCTTCATCTGATCTTCACGCTCCCAGGTGAACTCGGGTCCTCTACGAGCATTCCATCGAACCTTAACAATTGGTATCTTGTTTTGCTTAAGTCTTTTAACCTCACGATCCATTATTTCGACGGGTTCTTCGATGAATTGAAGTTTTTCGTTGATTTGGATTTCATCTAACGGAATAGTGAGATCTTCTTTAGCAAAACATTTCTTCAAATTCGAGACGTGGAAAGTGTTATGTACAGCCGCGAGTTGTTGAGGTAACTCTAGTCGGTAAGCTACTGTTCCGACACGATCAATAATCTTGAATGGTCCAATATACCTTGGATTTAATTTCCCTCGTTTACCAAATCGAACAACGCCTTTCCAAGGTGAAACTTTAAGCATGACCATCTCTCCAATTTCAAATTCTATATCTTTTCTTTTAATGTCAGCGTAGCTCTTTTGTCGACTTTGGGCGGTTTTCAACCGTTGTTGAATTTGGATGATCTTCTCGGTAGTTTCTTGTATAATCTCCGGACCCGTAATCTGTCTATCCCCCACTTCACTCCAACAAATCGGAGACCTGTACTTTCTACCATAAAGTGCTTCAAACGGCGCCATCTCAATGCTTGAATGGTAGCTGTTGTTGTAGGAAAATTCTGCTAACGGTAGATGTCGATCCCAACTGTTTCCGAAATCAATAACACATGCTCGTAGCATGTCTTCAAGCGTTTGTTTCGTCCTTTCGCTCTGCCCATCAGTTTGTGGATGATAGGCAGTACTCATGTCTAGACGAGTTCCTAATGCTTGCTGTAATGTCTGCCAGAATCTTGAAATAAATCTGCCATCCCTATCAGAGATAATAGAGATTGGTATTCCATGTCTGGAGACGACTTCCTTCAAATACAGTCGTGCTAACTTCTCTATCTTGTCATCTTCTCTTATTGGTAGGAAGTGTGCTGATTTGGTGAGACGATCAACTATTACCCAAATAGTATCAAAACCACTTGCAGTCCTTGGCAATTTAGTGATGAAATCCATGGTAATGTTTTCCCATTTCCATTCCGGGATTTCGGGTTGTTGAAGTAGACCTGATGGTTTCTGATGCTCAGCTTTGACCTTAGAACACGTCAAACATTCTCCAACGTATTTAGCAACATCGGCTTTCATACCCGGCCACCAAAAATGTTTCTTGAGATCCTTGTACATCTTCCCCGTTCCAGGATGTATTGAGTATCTGGTTTTATGAGCTTCTCTAAGTACCATTTCTCTCATATCTCCAAATTTTGGTACCCAAATCCTTTCAGCCGTATACCGGGTTCCGTCTTCCCGAATATTAAGATGCTTCTCCGATCCTTTGGGTATTTCATCCTTTAAATTTCCCTCTTTTAAAACTCCTTGTTGCGCCTCCTTTATTTGAGTAGTAATGTTATTATGAATCATTATATTCATAGATTTTACTCGAATGGGTTCTCTGTCCTTCCTGCTCAAGGCATCGGCTACCACATTTGCCTTCCCCGGGTGGTAACGAATCTCAAAGTCGTAATCATTCAACAATTCAATCCACCTACGCTGCCTCATATTCAGTTGTTTCTGATTAAATATGTGTTGAAGACTTTTGTGGTCGGTATATATAATACTTTTGACCCCATATAAGTAGTGCCTCCAAGTCTTTAATGCAAAAACAACCGCACCTAATTCCAAATCATGCGTTGTATAATTTTGTTCGTGAATCTTCAATTGTCTAGATGCATAAGCAATCACCTTCATTCGTTGCATTAATACACAACCGAGACCTTGCTTTGATGCATCACAATAAATCACAAAATCATCATTCCCTTCAGGCAATGACAATATAGGTGCCGTAGTTAGCTTTTTCTTCAATAACTGAAACGCTTTCTCTTGTTCATCATTCCATTCAAATTTCTTCCCTTTATGCGTTAATGTAGTCAAGGGTTTTGCTATTCTGGAAAAGTCTTGGATGAACCTTCTGTAGTAACCAGCTAGTCCTAAAAACTGGCGTATGTGTTTCGGAGTTTTCGGGGTTTCCCACTTTTCAACAGTTTCTATCTTTGCCGGATCCACCTTAATACCTTCTTTGTTCACTATGTGACCGAGGAATTGAACTTCTTCCAACCAAAATGCACACTTTGAAAACTTAGCGTACAATTCTTCCTTCCTCAATACTTCTAACACCTTTCTCAAATGTTCACCGTGTTCTTGGTCATTCTTTGAGTAAATAAGTATGTCATCAATGAAAACAATGACAAACTTGTCAAGGTATGGTCCACACACTCGGTTCATAAGGTCCATGAACACAGCTGGTGCATTAGTTAAACCAAACAGCATGACCATAAACTCGTAATGACCGTAACGTGTTCTGAAAGCAGTCTTTGGAATATCATCTTCTTTCACCCGCATTTGATGATACCCGGAACGTAAGTCAATCTTTGAATAAACAGACGAGCCTTGTAGTTGATCAAATAAGTCGTCGATTCTCGGTAGTGGGTAGCGATTCTTGATGGTAAGTTTGTTCAACTCTCGGTAGTCGATACACAACCTGAATGCACCATCTTTCTTCTTGACAAACAAAACAGGAGCTCCCCAAGGTGATGTGCTTGGTCGAATGAAACCACGCTCTAAAAGTTCTTGTAATTGGCTTTGCAGTTCTTTCATCTCGCTGGGTGCGAGTCTGTAAGGAGCACGAGCTATTGGTGCAGCTCCTGGTACAAGATCTATTTGAAATTCAACAGATCGATGTGGGGGTAATCCCGGTAATTCTTTCGGAAATACATCGGGAAATTCTTTTGCGACGGGAACATCATTGATGCTCTTTTCTTCAGTTTGTACTTTCTCGACGTGTGCTAGAACAGCATAGCAACCTTTTCTTATTAGTTTTTGTGCCTTCAAATTACTAATAAGATGTAGCTTCGTGTTGCCCTTTTCTCCGTACACCATTAAGGGTTTTCCTTTTTCTCGTATAATGCGAATTGCATTTTTGTAACAAACGATCTCTGCTTTCACTTCTTTCAACCAGTCCATACCGATTATCACATCAAAACTCCCTAACTCTACTGGTATCAAATCAATCTTAAATGTTTCGCTAACCAGTTTAATTTCTCGATTCCGACATATATTATCTGCTGAAATTAATTTACCATTTGCTAATTCGAGTAAAAATTTACTATCCAAAGGCGTCAATGGACAACTTAATTTAGCACAAAAATCTCTACTCATATAGCTTCTATCCGCACCCGAATCAAATAAAACGTAAGCAGATTTATTGTCAATAAGAAACGTACCCGTAACAAGCTCCGGGTCTTCCTGTGCCTCTGCCGCATTAATAGTGAAAACTCTTCCGCGGCCTTGTCCATTCGTGTTCTCCTGGTTCGGGCAATTTCTAATAATGTGGCCCGGTTTTCCACATTTATAACAAACTACATTGGCATAGCTTGCTCCGACACTACTTGCTCCGCCATTACTCGTTCCGACACCATTTGTTCCTTTTGTTCTATTAACCCCTGGTCCGTAGACCTCACACTTCGCCGCGCTATGACCATTTCTTTTACACTTGTTGCAAAATTTGGTGCAGAACCCCGAGTGATACTTTTCACACCTTTGGCATAGCTGTTTCTGATTGTTGTTGTTGTTGCAGTTATTATTGTTGTTGGGATGATTGTTGTAGTTGCTGTAGTTGCTGTTGTTGTTGTTGTTGTTGTTGTTGTTGTTGAGCCGTTTGTTGTAGTTGCGATTGATGTTGCGATTGTTGTTGTTGTTGTATTGGTGATTCTTATCACCATTTTCCTCCCACTTTCTTTTGACTTGCTTCACATTGGCCTCTTCAGCAGTCTGTTCTTTAATTCTTTCTTCAATCTGGTTCACTAGTTTGTGAGCCATTCTACATGCCTGTTGTATGGAGGCGGGCTCGTGTGAACTTATATCTTCTTGGATTCTTTCCGGTAATCCTTTCACAAACGCGTCGATCTTCTCTTCCTCATCTTCGAATGCTCCCGGACACAATAGGCACAATTCTGTGAATCGTCTTTCGTACGTGGTAATATCAAATCCTTGGGTTCGTAACCCTCTAAGTTCTGTCTTGAGCTTATTGACCTCGGTTCTGGGACGGTACTTCTCGTTCATCAAGTGCTTGAATGCTAACCACGGTAGTGCGTACGCATCGTCTTGTCCCACTTGCTCTAGATAGGTATTCCACCATGTTAACGCAGAACATGTGAAGGTATGCGTAGCGTACTTCACTTTGTCCTCTTCAGTACACTTACTTATGGCAAACACCGATTCGACCTTCTCGGTCCACCGTTTCAATCCGATCGGTCCTTCGGTTCCATCAAATTCCAAAGGTTTGCAGGCAGTGAATTCTTTGTAGGTGCATCCTACACGATTTCCTGTACTGCTAGATCCAAGGTTATTGTTGGTATGTAGCGCATCCTGTACTGCAGCTATGTTTGAAGCTAGAAAAGTACGGAATTCCTCTTCATTCATATTCACGGTGTGTCGAGTAGTCGGTGCCATTTCCTTCAAAATAGTTAAATGGAACAAGTTAATCATACAGAATATTAAGAGTAGTTAATAGTATTTCGTAGCATAATATGAACTCATTTATAAAAGCTTTTTCTTCATATTAGCGTTTTATAAGTTTAAATTCGGGTAGTACCTACCCGTTAAGTTCATACTTAGTAGCTAATATACAATTCAACTACTATAATTCTATATGAAAAACTGATTATAATAATATTTCGTGTTCAAACTTTTACACAATATTTTACAAACTTACAATACCGCTTATTTTACATATAGCATGAAATATAGCACACAATAAATTTGATACAAGATGGTTGTGAAGATAATTCTAGCTAGTACACAAGTCATTCAGCAAAGGCAATAAAGACACGTAATTCATACGTCCAGAAACAAGTCATGCATTCTGGTTTTACTAGGATTACTTCCCATCCTTGGTCTTGTGGAACATAACCGTTATGGCCGTTGATAAGACAGCGTGTTGTAACGTCGTCAAAGGGACGAGGGTTACGTAATGTCCAACAGTCCCGTAATAATCTAAAAACCTCATTTCTTACCCCAATTACCGACTCCGTCACTTGTGGAAATGTTTTGTTTAATAGTTGTAGCCCGATGTTCTTGTTCTCACTTTGGTGAGAAGCGAACATTACTAATCCGTAAGCATAACATGCTTCTTTATGTTGTATGTTAGCCGCTTTTTCTAAATCACGAAGTCCAATATTCGGATATATTGAGTCAAAATAATTTCTTAACCCGTTGCGTAAAATAGCATTTGGGTTCCCCGCAATATATGCGTCAAAGTAAACACATCGTAACTTATGGGTTTCCCAATGTGATATCCCCCATCTTTCAAACGAAAGTCTCTTATAAACCAAGACATTCTTGGAACGTTCTTCAAATGTCTTACAAACTGATCTCGCCTTAAATAGCTGTGCCGAGGAATTCTGGCCGACTCTAGACAAGATTTCATCAATCATGTCTCCGGGTAGGTCTCTTAAAATATTGGGTTGTCTATCCATTTTGTGTTTTTAAACTGTAAAATAGACAAGAGTTAGATTCATAAAAAAAATACTTGTTAATACAAGCAATTTTTACATATATCATAAAGCATAAGAACACTATATTACATATATTACACCACACGAATACAACTATCTTATTCCGACTCGTTCGTTTCTTCTTCTTCGATTTTGGTTCGTTTTGCCAAGTTTCTAGGGATATATGATATTCCCCTAATACGAGCCGTCGTTATCCACATTGGTTTAGAAAAACCTGGTGGTTTAGAGGTTCCCGGGTCATTGTTACAACTTAAGGACTTCGGGGGTTGACGATACATATACAGTTCATCGGGGTTGGAATTAGATTTCTCTATTTTTATGCCCTTTCCCTTATTATTTTCTTTTGCCTTTTTAAATTCAGTTGGGGTAATTTCTATAACATCATCGGAATTCTCGTCGGAATCTGATTCATCGGAGAATTGGTAATCCTCCCAATATTTTGCTTCCTTGGCGGAAACACCATTGACCATAATTAACCTTGGTCGGTTGGTTGAGTATTTTCTTCTACTTAACCGTTTTATTATTTCCCCCACCGGTTCTATTTCTTCATCCGGTTCCGATTCTTCTTCCGGTTCCGATTCTTCTTCCGGTTCCGACTCTTCTTCCGGTTCCTCTTCGGGAACTTGTGAATCAGTCCATGAATCATTCCAATTTACATTTGACTCTTCATTATTATTAGGTGAGTCAATGGGGCTTGTTCTAGAGGTAGACATCTATCACATAATATCAAACGCGTTAAGAGATTAATATATCACATAATATTCACATGTTAAAAATATATAGTTTCCAACAAAATTTGTTAAGCAATCATTTTTCAAGTAAACACGGTTGAAGTCCAGACTCACTAATGCATCCTAACAAACTAGATAAGACACACTAATGCAAAATTCTGGTTCTCTAAGACCATCGCTCGGATACCAACTGAAATGTCCCGTTCTTATTGATTAAAAACGTTCCATATTAATTGATTTCGTTGCGAGGTTTTGACCTCTATATGAGACGTTTTTCAAAGACTGCATTCATTTTAAAACAAACCATAACCTTTATTTCATCAATAAAGGTTTAAAAAGCTTTACGTAGATTATCAAATAATGATAATCTAAAATATCCTGTTTACACACGACCATTACATAATGGTTTACAATACAAATATGTTACAACAAAATAAGTTTCTTGAATGCAGTTTTTACACAATATCATACAAGCATGGACTCCAAATCTCGTCCTTATTTAAGTATGCGACAGCGGAAGCTCTTAATAATCACCTGAGAATAAACATGCTTAAAATGTCAACAAAAATGTTGGTGAGTTATAGGTTTAACCTATATATATCAAATCATAATAATAGACCACAATATTTCATATTTCAATACACATCTCATACATAGAGATAAAAATCATTCATATGGTGAACACCTGGTAACCGACATTAACAAGATGCATATATAAGAATATCCCCATCATTCCGGGACACCCTTCGGATATGATATAAATTTTGAAGTACTAAAGCATCCGGTACTTTGGATGGGGTTTGTTAAGCCCAATAGATCTATCTTTAGGATTCGCGTCAATTAGGGTGTCTGTTCCCTAATTCTTAGATTACCAGACTTAATAACAAGGGGCATATTCGATTTCGATAATTCAACCATAGAATGTAGTTTCACGTACTTGTGTCTATTTTGTAAATCATTTATAAAACCTGCATGTATTCTCATCCCAAAAATATTAGATTTTAAAAGTGGGACTATAACTCACTTTCACAGATTTTTACTTCGTCAGGAAGTAAGACTTGGCCACTGGTTGATTCACGAACCTATAACAATATATACATATATATCAAAGTATGTTCAAAATATATTTACAACACTCTTAATATATTTTGATGTTTTAAGTTTATTAAGTCAGCTGTCCTCGTTAGTAACCTACAACTAGTTGTCCACAGTTAGATGTACAGAAATAAATCGATAAATATTATCTTGAATCAATCCACGACCCAGTGTATACGTATCTCAGTATTGATCACAACTCAAACTAAATATATTTTGGAATCAACCTCAACCCTGTATAGCTAACTCCAACAATCACATATAGAGTGTCTATGGTTGTTCCGAAATATATATAGATGTGTCGACATGATAGGTTGAAACATTGTATACGTGTCTATGGTATCTCAAGATTACATAATATACAATACAAGTTGATTAAGTTATGGTTGGAATAGATTTGTTACCAATTTTCACGTAGCTAAAATGAGAAAAATTATCCAATCTTGTTTTACCCATAACTTCTTCATTTTAAATCCGTTTTGAGTGAATCAAATTGCTATGGTTTCATATTGAACTCTATTTTATGAATCTAAACAGAAAAAGTATAGGTTTATAGTCAGAAAAATAAGTTACAAGTCGTTTTTGTAAAGGTAGTCATTTCAGTCGAAAGAACGACGTCTAGATGACCATTTTAGAAAACATACTTCCACTTTGAGTTTAACCATAATTTTTGGATATAGTTTCATGTTCATAATAAAAATAATTTTCTCAGAATAACAACTTTTAAATCAAAGTTTATCATAGTTTTTAATTAACTAACCCAAAACAGCCCGCGGTGTTACTACGACGGCGTAAATCTGGTTTTACGGTGTTTTTCGTGTTTCCAGGTTTTAAATCATTAAGTTAGCATATCATATAGATATAGAACATGTGTTTAGTTGATTTTAAAAGTCAAGTTAAAAGGATTAATTTTTGTTTGCGAACAAGTTAAAATTAACTAAACTATGTTCTAGTGATTACAAGTTTAAACCTTCGAATAAGATAGCTTTATATGTATGAATTGAATGATGTTATGAACCTCATTACTACCTTAAGTTCCTTGGATAAACCTACTGGAAAAGAGAAAAATGAATCTAGCTTCAATGGATCCTTGGATGGCTCGAAGTTCTTGAAGCAGAATCATGACACGAAAACAAGTTCAAGTAAGATCATCACTTGAAATAAGATTGTTATAGTTATAGAAATTGAACCAAAGTTTGAATATGATTATTACCTTGTATTAGAATGATAACCTACTTTAAGAAACAAAGATTTCTTGAGGTTGGATGATCACCTTACAAGATTGGAAGTGAGCTAGTAAACTTGAAAGTATTCTTGATTTTATGAAACTAGAACTTTTGGAATTTATGAAGAACACTTAGAACTTGAAGATAGAACTTGAGAGAGATCAATTAGATGAAGAAAATTGAAGAATGAAAGTGTTTGTAGGTGTTTTTGGTCGTTGGTGTATGGATTAGATATAAAGGATATGTAATTTTGTTTTCATGTAAATAAGTCATGAATGATTACTCATATTTTTGTAATTTTATGAGATATTTCATGCTAGTTGCCAAATGATGGTTCCCACATGTGTTAGGTGACTCACATGGGCTGCTAAGAGCTGATCATTGGAGTGTATATACCAATAGTACATACATCTAAAAGCTGTGTATTGTACGAGTACGAATACGGGTGCATACGAGTAGAATTGTTGATGAAACTGAACGAGGATGTAATTGTAAGCAGTTTTGTTAAGTAGAAGTATTTTGATAAGTGTCTTGAAGTCTTTCAAAATTGTATGAATACATATTAAAACACTACATGTATATACATTTTAACTGAGTCGTTAAGTCATCGTTAGTCGTTACATGTAAATGTTGTTTTGAAACCTTTAGGTTAACGATCTTGTTAAATGTTGTTAACCCAATGTTTATAATATCAAAAGAGATTTTAAATTATTATATTATCATGATATTATGATGTACGAATATCTCTTAATATGATATATATATACATTAAATGTCGTTACAACGATAATCGTTACATATATGTCTCGTTTCAAAATCATTAAGTTAGTAGTCTTGTTTTTACATATGTAGTTCATTGTTAATATAATTAATGATATGTTTACTTATCATAATATCATGTTAACTATATATATAACCATATATATGTCATCATATAGTTTTTACAAGTTTTAACGTTCGTGAATCACCGGTCAACTTGGGTGGTCAATTGTCTATATGAAACCTATTTCAATTAATCAAGTCTTAACAAGTTTGATTGCTTAACATGTTGGAAACATTTAATCATGTAAATATCAATCTCAGTTAATATATATAAACATGGAAAAGTTCGGGTCACTACAGTACCTACCCGTTAAATAAATTTCGTCCCGAAATTTTAAGCTGTTGAAGGTGTTGACGAATCTTCTGGAAATAGATGCGGGTATTTCTTCTTCATCTGATCTTCACGCTCCCAGGTGAACTCGGGTCCTCTACGAGCATTCCATCGAACCTTAACAATTGGTATCTTGTTTTGCTTAAGTCTTTTAACCTCACGATCCATTATTTCGACGGGTTCTTCGATGAATTGAATTTTTTCGTTGATTTGGATTTCATCTAACGGAATAGTGAGATCTTCTTTAGCAAAACATTTCTTCAAATTCGAGACGTGGAAAGTGTTATGTACAGCCGCGAGTTGTTGAGGTAACTCTAGTCGGTAAGCTACTGTTCCGACACGATCAATAATCTTGAATGGTCCAATATACCTTGGATTTAATTTCCCTCGTTTACCAAATCGAACAACGCCTTTCCAAGGTGAAACTTTAAGCATGACCATCTCTCCAATTTCAAATTCTATATCTTTTCTTTTAATGTCAGCGTAGCTCTTTTGTCGACTTTGGGCGGTTTTCAACCGTTGTTGAATTTGGATGATCTTCTCGGTAGTTTCTTGTATAATCTCCAGACCCGTAATCTGTCTATCCCCCACTTCACTCCAACAAATCGGAGACCTGTACTTTCTACCATAAAGTGCTTCAAACGGCGCCATCTCAATGCTTGAATGGCAGCTGTTGTTGTAGGTAAATTCTGCTAACGGTAGATGTCGATCCCAACTGTTTCCGAAATCAATAAAACATGCTCGTAGCATGTCTTCAAGCGTTTGTATCGTCCTTTCGCTCTGCCCATCAGTTTGTGGATGATAGGCAGTACTCATGTCTAGACGAGTTCCTAATGCTTGCTGTAATGTCTGCCAGAATCTTGAAATAAATCTGCCATCCCTATCAGAGATAATAGAGATTGGTATTCCATTTCTGGAGACGACTTCCTTCAAATACAGTCGTGCTAACTTCTCCATCTTGTCATCTTCTCTTATTGGTAGGAAGTGTGCTGATTTGGTGAGACGATCAACTATTACCCAAATAGTATCAAAACCACTTGCAGTCCTTGGCAATTTAGTGATGAAATCCATGGTAATGTTTTCCCATTTCCATTCCGGGATTTCGGGTTGTTGAAGTAGACCTGATGGTTTCTGATGCTCAGCTTTGACCTTAGAACACGTCAAACATTCTCCAACGTATTTAGCAACATCGGCTTTCATACCCGGCCACCAAAAATGTTTCTTGAGATCCTTGTACATCTTCCCCGTTCCAGGATGTATTGAGTATCTGGTTTTATGAGCTTCTCTAAGTACCATTTCTCTCATATCTCTAAATTTTGGTACCCAAATCCTTTCAGCCGTATACCGGGTTCCGTCTTCCCGAATATTAAGATGCTTCTCCGATCCTTTGGGTATTTCATCCTTTAAATTTCCCTCTTTTAAAACTCCTTGTTGCGCCTCCTTTATTTGAGTAGTAATGTTATTATGAATCATTATATTCATAGATTTTACTCGAATGGGTTCTCTGTCCTTCCTGCTCAAGGCATCGGCTACCACATTTGCCTTCCCCGGGTGGTAACAAATCTCAAAGTCGTAATCATTCAACAATTCAATCCACCTACGCTGCCTCATATTCAGTTGTTTCTGATTAAATATGTGTTGAAGACTTTTGTGGTCGGTATATATAATACTTTTGACCCCATATAAGTAGTGCCTCCAAGTCTTTAATGCAAAAACAACCGCGCCTAATTCCAAATCATGCGTTGTATAATTTTGTTCGTGAATCTTCAATTGTCTAGATGCATAAGCAATCACCTTCGTTCGTTGCATTAATACACAACCGAGACCTTGCTTTGATGCATCACAATAAATCACAAAATCATCATTCCCTTCAGGCAATGACAATATAGGTGCCATAGTTAGCTTTTTTTTCAATAACTGAAACGCTTTCTCTTGTTCATCATTCCATTCAAATTTCTTCCCTTTATGCGTTAATGCAGTCAAGGGTTTTGCTATTCTGGAAAAGTCTTGGATGAACCTTCTGTAGTAACCAGCTAGTCCTAAAAACTGGCGTATGTGTTTCGGAGTTTTCGGGGTTTCCCACTTTTCAACAGTTTCTATCTTTGCCGGATCCACCTTAATACCTTCTTTGTTCACTATGTGACCGAGGAATTGAACTTCTTCTAACCAAAATGCACACTTTGAAAACTTAGCGTACAATTCTTCCTTCCTCAATACTTCTAACACCTTTCTCAAATGTTCACCGTGTTCTTGGTCATTCTTTGAGTAAATAAGTATGTCATCAATGAAAACAATGACAAACTTGTCAAGGTATGGTCCACACACTCGGTTCATAAGGTCCATGAACACAGCTGGTGCATTAGTTAAACCAAACGGCATGACCATAAACTCGTAATGACCGTAACGTGTTCTGAAAGCAGTCTTTGGAATATCATCTTCTTTCACCCGCATTTGATGATACCCGGAACGTAAGTCAATCTTTGAATAAACAGACGAGCCTTGTAGTTGATCAAATAAGTCGTCGATTCTCGGTAGTGGGTAGCGATTCTTGATGGTAAGTTTGTTCAACTCTCGGTAGTCGATACACAACCTGAATGTACCATCTTTCTTCTTGACAAACAAAACAGGAGCTCCCCAAGGTGATGTGCTTGGTCGAATGAAACCACGCTCTAAAAGTTCTTGTAATTGGCTTTGCAGTTCTTTCATCTCGCTGGGTGCGAGTCTGTAAGGAGCACGAGCTATTGGTGCAGCTCCTGGTACAAGATCTATTTGAAATTCAACAGATCGATGTGGGGGTAATCCCGGTAATTCTTTCGGAAATACATCGGGAAATTCTTTTGCGACGGGAACATCATTGATGCTCTTTTCTTCAGTTTGTACTTTCTCGACGTGTGCTAGAACAGCATAGCAACCTTTTCTTATTAGTTTTTGTGCCTTCAAATTACTAATAAGATGTAGCTTCGTGTTGCCCTTTTCTCCGTACACCATTAAGGGTTTTCCTTTTTCTCGTATAATGCGAATTGCATTTTTGTAACAAACGATCTCTGCTTTCACTTCTTTCAACCAGTCCATACCGATTATCACATCAAAACTCCCTAACTCTACTGGTATCAAATCAATCTTAAATGTTTCGCTAACCAGTTTAATTTCTCGATTCCGACATATATTATCTGCTGAAATTAATTTACCATTTGCTAATTCGAGTAAAAATTTACTATCCAAAGGCGTCAATGGACAACTTAATTTAGCACAAAAATCTCTACTCATATAGCTTCTATCCGCACCCGAATCAAATAAAACGTAAGCAGATTTATTGTCAATAAGAAACGTACCCGTAACAAGCTCCGGGTCTTCCTGTGCCTCTGCCGCATTAATATTGAAAACTCTTCCGCGGCCTTGTCCATTCGTGTTCTCCTGGTTCGGGAAATTTCTAATAATGTGGCCCAGTTTTCCACATTTATAACAAACTACATTGGCATAGCTTGCTCCGACACTACTTGCTCCGCCATTACTCGTTCCGACACCATTTGTTCCTTTTGTTCTATTAACCCCTGGTCCGTAGACCTCACACTTCGCCGCGCTATGACCATTTCTTTTACACTTGTTGCAAAATTTGGTGCAGAACCCCGAGTGATACTTTTCACACCTTTGGCATAGCTGTTTCTGATTGTTGTTGTTGTTGCAGTTATTATTGTTGTTGGGATGATTGTTGTAGTTGCTGTAGTTGCTGTTGTTGTTGTTGTTGTTGTTGTTGAGCCGTTTGTTGTAGTTGCGATTGATGTTGCGATTGTTGTTGTTGTTGTATTGGTGATTCTTATCACCATTTTCCTCCCACTTTCTTTTGACTTGCTTCACATTGGCCTCTTCAGCAGTCTGTTCTTTAATTCTTTCTTCAATCTGGTTCACTAGTTTGTGAGCCATTCTACATGCCTGTTGTATGGAGGCGGGCTCGTGTGAACTTATATCTTCTTGGATTCTTTCCGGTAATCCTTTCACAAACGCGTCGATCTTCTCTTCCTCATCTTCGAATGCTCCCGGACACAATAGGCACAATTCTGTGAATCGTCTTTCGTACGTGGTAATATCAAATCCTTGGGTTCATAACCCTCTAAGTTCTGTCTTGAGCTTATTGACCTCGGTTCTGGGACGGTACTTCTCGTTCATCAAGTGCTTGAATGCTAACCACGGTAGTGCGTACGCATCGTCTTGTCCCACTTGCTCTAGATAGGTATTCCACCATGTTAACGCAGAACATGTGAAGGTATGCGTAGCGTACTTCACTTTGTCCTCTTCAGTACACTTACTTATGGCAAACACCAATTCGACCTTCTCGGTCCACCGTTTCAATCCGATCGGTCCTTCGGTTCCATCAAATTCCAAAGGTTTGCAGGCAGTGAATTCTTTGTAGGTGCATCCTACACGATTTCCTGTACTGCTAGATCCAAGGTTATTGTTGGTATGTAGCGCAGCCTGTACTGCGGCTATGTTTGAAGCTAGAAAAGTACGGAATTCCTCTTCATTCATATTCACGGTGTGTCGAGTAGTCGGTGCCATTTCCTTCAAAATAGTTAAATGGAACAAGTTAATCATACAGAATATTAAGAGTAGTTAATAGTATTTCGTAGCATAATATGAACTCATTTATAAAAGCTTTTTCTTCATATTAGCGTTTTATAAGTTTAAATTCGGGTAGTACCTACCCGTTAAGTTCATACTTAGTAGCTAATATACAATTCAACTACTATAATTCTATATGAAAAACTGATTATAATAATATTTCGCGTTCAAACTTTTACACAATATTTTACAAACTTACAATACCGCTTATTTTACATATAGCATGAAATATAGCACACAATAAATTTGATACAAGATGGTTGTGAAGATAATTCTAGCTAGTACACAAGTCGTTCAGCAAAGGCAATAAAGACACGTAATTCATACGTCCAGAAACAAGTCATGCATTCTGGTTTTACTAGGATTACTTCCCATCCTTGGTCTTGTGGAACATAACCGTTATGGCCGTTGATAAGACAGCGTGTTGTAACGTCGTCAAAGGGACGAGGGTTACGTAATGTCCAACAGTCCCGTAATAATCTAAAAACCTCATTTCTTACCCCAATTACCGACTCCGTCACTTGTGGAAATGTTTTGTTTAATAGTTGTAGCCCGATGTTCTTGTTCTCACTTTGGTGAGAAGCGAACATTACTAATCCGTAAGCATAACATGCTTCTTTATGTTGTATGTTAGCCGCTTTTTCTAAATCACGAAGTCCAATATTCGGATATATTGAGTCAAAATAATTTCTTAACCCGTTGCGTAAAATAGCATTTTGGTTCCCCGCAATATATGCGTCAAAGTAAACACATCGTAACTTATGGGTTTCCCAATGTGATATCCCCCATCTTTCAAACGAAAGTCTCTTATAAACCAAGACATTCTTGGAACGTTCTTCGAATGTCTTACAAACTGATCTCGCCTTAAATAGCTGTGCCGAGGAATTCTGGCCGACTCTAGACAAGATTTCATCAATCATGTCTCCGGGTAGGTCTCTTAAAATATTGGGTTGTCTATCCATTTTGTGTTTTTAAACTGTAAAATAGACAAGAGTTAGATTCATAAAAAAAATACTTGTTAATACAAGCAATTTTTACATATATCATAAAGTATAAGAACACTATATTACATATATTACACCACACGAATACAACTATCTTATTCTGACTCGTTCGTTTCTTTTTCTTCGATTTTGGTTCGTTTTGCCAAGTTTCTAGGGATATATGATGTTCCCCTAATACGAGCCGTCGTTATCCACATTGGTTTAGAAAAACCTGGTGGTTTAGAGGTTCCCGGGTCATTGTTACAACTTAAGGACTTCGGGGGTTGACGATACATATACAGTTCATCGGGGTTGGAATTAGATTTCTCTATTTTTATGCCCTTTCCCTTATTATTTTCTTTTGCCTTTTTAAATTCAGTTGGGGTAATTTCTATAACATCATCGGAATTCTCGTCGGAATCTGATTCATCGGAGAATTGGTAATCCTCCCAATATTTTGCTTCCTTGGCGGAAACACCATTGACCATAATTAACCTTGGTCGGTTGGTTGAGTATTTTCTTTTACTTAACCGTTTTATTATTTCCCCCACCGGTTCTATTTCTTCATCCGGTTCCGATTCTTCTTCCGGTTCCGATTCTTCTTCCGGTTCCGACTCTTCTTCCGGTTCCTCTTCGGGAACTTGTGAATCAGTCCACGAATCATTCCAATTTACATTTGACTCTTCATTATTATTAGGTGAGTCAATGGGACTTGTTCTAGAGGTAGACATCTATCACATAATATCAAACGCGTTAAGAGATTAATATATCACATAATATTCACATGTTAAAAATATATAGTTTCCAACAAAATTTGTTAAGCAATCATTTTTCAAGTAAACACGGTTGAAGTCCAGACTCACTAATGCATCCTAAAAAACTAGATAAGACACACTAATGCAAAATTCTGGTTCTCTAAGACCATCGCTCGGATACCAACTGAAATGTCCCGTTCTTATTGATTAAAAACGTTCCATATTAATTGATTTCGTTGCGAGGTTTTGACCTCTATATGAGACGTTTTTCAAAGACTGCATTCATTTTAAAACAAACCATAACCTTTATTTCATCAATAAAGGTTTAAAAAGCTTTACGTAGATTATCAAATAATGATAATCTAAAATATCCTGTTTACACACGACCATTACATAATGGTTTACAATACAAATATGTTACAACAAAATAAGTTTCTTGAATGCAGTTTTTACACAATATCATACAAGCATGGACTCCAAAGCTCGTCCTTATTTAAGTATGCGACAGCGGAAGCTCTTAATAATCACCTGAGAATAAACATGCTTAAAACGTCAACAAAAATGTTGGTGAGTTATAGGTTTAACCTATATATATCAAATCATAATAATAGACCACAAGATTTCATATTTCAATACACATCTCATACATAGAGATAAAAATCATTCATATGGTGAACACCTGGTAACCGACATT
The DNA here is from genome assembly GCF_046630445.1 of Rutidosis leptorrhynchoides. Taxonomy (NCBI): domain Eukaryota; kingdom Viridiplantae; phylum Streptophyta; class Magnoliopsida; order Asterales; family Asteraceae; genus Rutidosis; species Rutidosis leptorrhynchoides. Next base: position 835,521 of record NC_092334.1, on the reverse strand, counting down.
AACAAGATGCATATATAAGAATATCCCCATCATTCCGGGACACCCTTCGGATATGATATAAATTTCGAAGTACTAAAGCATCCGGTACTTTGGATGGGGTTTGTTAAGCCCAATAGATCTATCTTTAGGATTCGCGTCAATTAGGGTGTCTGTTCCCTAATTCTTAGATTACCAGACTTAATAACAAGGGGCATATTCGATTTCGATAATTCAACCATAGAATGTAGTTTCACGTACTTGTGTCTATTTTGTAAATCATTTATAAAACCTGCATGTATTCTCATCCCAAAAATATTAGATTTTAAAAGTGGGACTATAACTCACTTTCACAGATTTTTACTTCGTCGGGAAGTAAGACTTGGCCACTGGTTGATTCACGAACCTATAACAATATATACATATATATCAAAGTATGTTCAAAATATATTTACAACACTTTTAATATATTTTGATGTTTTAAGTTTATTAAGTCAGCTGTCCTCGTTAGTAACCTACAACTAGTTGTCCACAGTTAGATGTACAGAAATAAATCGATAAATATTATCTTGAATCAATCCACGACCCAGTGTATACGTATCTCAGTATTGATCACAACTCAAACTAAATATATTTTGGAATCAACCTCAACCCTGTATAGCTAACTCCAACATTCACATATAGAGTGTCTATGGTTATTCCGAAATATATATAGATGTGTCGACATGATAGGTCGAAACATTGTATACGTGTCTATGGTATCTCAAGATTACATAATATACAATACAAGTTGATTAAGTTATGGTTGGAATAGATTTGTTACCAATTTTCACGTAGCTAAAATGAGAAAAATTATCCAATCTTGTTTTACCCATAACTTCTTCATTTTAAATCCGTTTTGAGTGAATCAAATTGCTATGGTTTCATATTGAACTATATTTTATGAATCTAAACAGAAAAAGTATAGGTTTATAGTCATAAAAATAAGTTACAAGTCGTTTTTGTAAAGGTAGTCATTTCAGTCGAAAGAACGACGTCTAGATGACCATTTTAGAAAACATACTTCCACTTTGAGTTTAACCATAATTTTTGGATATAGTTTCATGTTCATAATAAAAATAATTTTCTCAGAATAACAACTTTTAAATCAAAGTTTATCATAGTTTTTAATTAACTAACCCAAAACAGCCCGCGGTGTTACTACGACGGCGTAAATCTGGTTTTACGGTGTTTTTCTTGTTTCCAGGTTTTAAATCATTAAGTTAGCATATCATATAGATATAGAACATTTGTTTAGTTGATTTTAAAAGTCAAGTTAAAAGGATTAATTTTTATTTGCGAACAAGTTTAGAATTAACTAAACTATGTTCTAGTGATTACAAGTTTAAACCTTCGAATAAGATAGCTTTATATGTATGAATTGAATGATGTTATGAACCTCATTACTACCTTAAGTTCCTTGGATAAACCTACTGGAAAAGAGAAAAATGGATCTAGCTTCAATGGATCCTTGGATGGCTCGAAGTTCTTGAAGCAGAATCATGACACGAAAACAAGTTCAAGTAAGATCATCACTTGAAATAAGATTGTTATAGTTATAGAAATTGAACCAAAGTTTGAATATGATTATTACCTTGTATTAGAATGATAACCTACTTTAAGAAACAAAGATTTCTTGAGGTTGGATGATCACCTTACAAGATTGGAAGTGAGCTAGTAAACTTGAAAGTATTCTTGATTTTATGAAACTAGAACTTTTGGAATTTATGAAGAATACTTAGAACTTGAAGATAGAACTTAAGAGAGATCAATTAGATGAAGAAAATTGAAGAATGAAAGTGTTTGTAGGTGTTTTTGGTCGTTGGTGTATGGATTAGATATAAAGGATATGTAATTTTGTTTTCATGTAAATAAGTCATGAATGATTACTCATATTTTTGTAATTTTATGAGATATTTCATGCTAGTTGCCAAATGATGGTTCCCACATGTGTTAGGTGACTCACATGGGCTGCTAAGAGCTGATCATTGGAGTGTATATACCAATAGTACATACATCTAAAAGCTGTGTATTGTACGAGTACGAATACGGGTGCATACGAGTAGAATTGTTGATGAAACTGAACGAGGATGTAATTGTAAGCATTTTTGTTAAGTAGAAGTATTTTGATAAGTGTCTTGAAGTCTTTCAAAATTGTATGAATACATATTAAAACACTACATGTATATACATTTTAACTGAGTCGTTAAGTCATCGTTAGTCGTTACATGTAAATGTTGTTTTGAAACCTTTAGGTTAACGATCTTGTTAAATGTTGTTAACCCAATGTTTATAATATCAAAAGAGATTTTAAATTATTATATTATCATGATATTATGATGTACGAATATCTCTTAATATGATATATATATACATTAAATGTCGTTACAATGATAATCGTTACATATATGTCTCGTTTCAAAATCATTAAGTTAGTAGTCTTGTTTTTACATATGTAGTTCATTGTTAATATAATTAATGATATGTTTACTTATCATAATATCATGTTAACTATATATATAACCATATATATGTCATCATATAGTTTTTACAAGTTTTAACGTTCGTGAATCACCGGTCAACTTGGGTGGTCAATTGTCTATATGAAACCTATTTCAATTAATCAAGTCTTAACAAGTTTGATTGCTTAACATGTTGGAAACATTTAATCATGTAAATATCAATCTCAGTTAATATATATAAACATGGAAAAGTTCGGGTCACTACAGCGACAAGGTTGCTGGTACATTTGCTGGTAATATGGTGGAATATAAATGAATTCTCCGGTATCAAAAGGGTAATCGTATATATCAGGATTATAGTAAGGCTACTTTGAATGAAAAGTCGAAGTTGACTTGTTGGAGCTGTGACAAAATTGGCTACTTTGAAAAGGAATCGCAAAGTTATTTTTGCTAATAAATGCCAAATGATCTGACGCGGCTACGTGTTAAACTTTTACTCAGTTGCTGAGAGTTTCTCAGGTGCATAACTATATACACCAATCTTTTCTTCTGTAGATGAAGTGCGGTTGGTTCATCCTCTCGGTTGAGGTATTTTCAAGAATTATGAAAGGTTTGAATCGCAGTTTATAATTATCAATATACGAATGAAGTTTAAGATGAAATCAAGTGGCAAACTTGAAGAATTGTTTAGTTTCATATATTATAATCAATATTTTAATTCATTTTAATTGTTCAATATTATTAGTTGTCAGTCGATAGTCCACAGTTGACAGTCCAATAATTCATTTATAGTTTAATATATAATATTCGAATTAATTAATACGTATCGTGACCTGTATACGTCTCAGACTCGATCACAACTCAAAGTATATATATTATTATAGAATCAACCTCAACCCTGTATAGAGAACTCGATCATTACTGCATATAGAGTGTCTATGGTGATTCCAAATAATATATATAGATGCGTCGATATGATATGTCAAAACCTTGTATACATGTCCCGATATTTAAAGTGCGTAAAATAAATAACAGAAATTAAATAACGATGAATAAAGTGCGGAAAGTAAATAACAGAAATTAAATGACGATAAATAAAATTGCGAGAATGTAAATTGCGATAAATAAATTGCGATAAATAAACTGCTATAAATAAAAAAATCAGTTAGCTAGGAACAGTTAGCTAGGATCTTGTTAGCGTATTTTCTTAACAAAATTTCATATTGTTAATTAGTCTGTTTCTAATCAATTTTTATTGTGTTCATTATTTCTTCATTATGCCACTTGTTGGATTCTGATAGGTCAAAATCCAAATATGTAATTGGATGAATATGGTTATTCTGTGGTGAACGAATTTGTATATTGGTGGATGTAAGTAGGATAGTAAATGACTGTTGAAACAGATTCGAAGAACGTACAATGTAACTTATTAATGTGAAATTTAAATAGTCCTCGGGTATTACCTACCCGTTAAAATATTTTCACCATTAACAGTTTGTACAAGAGGATTTTTAATTACAATCTTTATGAAAACATATGTACATATATATTTTCTTCAGATGTATTCATGGATCTAATAAGTTAATATGATATTAAACTCATTTGCTTTTCGGTTGGAACTAGAATAAATAATCTCTAAAACTTTAGAGATTACATATTCGCCATGTTGAACGAAGATAAATGAGGTAGAACGAAGATCATACTCAAAGTACATATGATGATATTGAAGCATGGATTGTTGATGGTACTGGTGCTGTTATTGATTGTACTGTTGGTGCTGGTGATGTTGCTGAAGCTGGTACATTTTGCACCATATTCTCAAAATTGATTATTCGAGCACAAAGTTCGTTGACTTATTACTCCAGGATGATTGTCGGTCAGAACGAGCGGATGAATAAGGTTCAGAATTGTGGATAGAATATAATCTTGTCGAGTTACCCCGGAAATGAGACTGAAAATGATGTCTCGAACAGGTTCGCCGGTAAACGCTTCAGGTTCATTGTCAAGAGGTGAATTCGGTTGGTGGAAGGGATTGCCTTCTGCGCGTTTCCATTAATTAAGTCGACTACGAATGAATCAGATGAATTGGGGATGGCTGATTGATTGATTCATTCTGGTGACATTGCTTCCGGAGCTTAGGTGAATATCCATGTCGGAATAGCTGTCGGAATAACTATCGGAATAGTTATCGAAATCTGAGGGATTCGAACTGGTTGCAGGATTCATCTCGTACGATCAGATGAAGGATTTTCGATAAAATAGATTATAGGATGTAGATTAGTACCCTGCAATACATAATTTACATATGCATATATAATACTAAAATCCCATAAGTTACGGAGAAATCTACGGAAGTTGTCAGGCAAAGTTACAGTAACAGATACGCTAAGATATGAAGTAGCAGATACGCTAAGATATGAATTTTATCTATATACTATTCATGCAGTCAATGCAGTAAAATGTGTCTAGACTAAGAATGATAAGCAAGTGATTCTCTAAGAATGATAAGCAGGTAATTTTTGACACAAAATGATAAGCAAAACTTTTGACATGCAGACACGGTCGAAGTCCAGACTCACTAATGCATCCTAACGACTTATCAGTTAGACACACTAATGCAGGTATGGTTCGCTAAGACCACCGCTCTGATACCAACTGTGAAGACCCGTCCTAATCCATCCGGACGAAGTCCATATCGATTACAAACGATTCACAACAGTTGATTACATCGCGAGGTAATTGACCTCTATATGATAAATTTTACAAACATTGAATTCGTTTTTAAAAGACAAACTTTCGTTACATCGACAGTTGACAGGCATGTAAAGCATATCATAATATATCCAAATATAATTGACTTAATAATAATCTTGATGAACTCAACGACTCGAATGCAACATCTTTTGAAATATGTCATGAATGACTCCAAGTAATATCTCTAATATGAGCAAATGCACAGCGGAAGATTTCTTTCATACCTGAGAATAAACATGCTTTAAAGTGTCAACCAAAAGGTTGGTGAGTTCATTAGTTTAACATAAACAATCATTTCATAATTTTAATAGACCACAAGATTTCATATTTCCATTTCTCATAAACATACGTTCCCTGCATAGAGACAAAAATATCATTCATATGGATTGAACACCTGGTAACCGACATTCACAATATACATATAAGAATATCCCCATCATTCCGGGATCCTCCTCCGGACATGATATAAATTTCGAAGTACTAAAGCATCCGGTACTTTGGATGGGGCTTGTTGGGCCCGATAGATCTATCTTTAGAGTTCGCGTCAATTAGGGTGTCTGTTCCCTAATTCTTAGATTACCAGACTTAATAAAAAGGGCATATTCGATTAGATAATCCAACCATAGAATGTAGTTTTGATTTCTTGTGTCTATTTCGTAAAGCATTTATAAAAGCAGTGCATGTATTCTCAGTCCCAAAAATATATATATAAAAAGGGAGTAATGAAAACTCACCTAATGTATTTTGTAGTAAAAATACATTTGATTATATTGAACAATGCAGGGTTGGCCTCGGATTCACGAACCTATATCATTTGTAATATACATTAATACATATACTCATAATCGAATAATTTTATATGTTATTATTAATGATGTATTTGTTATTTTTTATAATTTAAGAATTTCTTTATTTAATTATTTTGGATATAGAAATATTATTATAGTTAAGTTTGGTAATTTAAATATATATATATATATATATATATATATATATATATATATATATATATATATATATATATATATATATATATATATATATATATATATATATATATATATATATATAAAATCTTTATTTATACACTTATAATCTTAACAACTTTAATAAAACTTTTGTTTTCGTCATGAATATTAGTTTATAATAATGATATAGATAATACTTGTTAATAATAATAATGTTAGTTTTTAATTATAAAGGTAGTCTTGTTATAATATGAAATGTCGGTACAACGCTAATCTTAACACTAATAATAGTAAGAATGATACTAATAATAAAAATGATAATAATGATAATAATATCATTGTAATAATAATGATAATGGTAATAATAATAATAATAATAATGATAATAATAGTATTAATAGTAATGCTAATAATATAATGATATTGAGAATAATGATTTTTCATTTTAAGTCATCATTTAAATTATAATTTTAAATTATCTTGGGAACTATATTTGTTTTTATAATTTATATGTATATATATATATATATATATATATATATATATATATATATATATATATATATATATATATATATATATATATATATTCATAACATTAACTATTAATTATTTTCACTTAGTCATAATGATAACAATAACAATAATATTAGTAATGATAATATTAATAAGTTTTATTTGATATTATATATAATAATAATAACATTCACAGTATTAATATTAATGATAACAAAATTAACTTAATAATAATAACATTATAATGACAATAACAATAATAATCGTAATAGTAACAATATAAATAATAATAGTAATAATAATAATATTAATAAAAATGAAAATTTGAAAGTTGGAAACTACCTCAAAAGAATTCGGTTTTTAAAAAGAAATGGCACCAGTAGGGCTCGAACCCGTGACCTCAAGTTTACCCCTAAACACTCTTGACCACTCCTCCAGTTTCTGTTTTCTAAATTAAAACCCAATGAAAAACTATTTAACTCAAGTAACAGTTTTCTCCTCTTCTTCTTCTTCCTAAATCCAATCGACATAGATGATTCCAAATACAATAACGAATTTGTTTTTGTATTCCTTTACAAAGTGTAAATATTCGTAATTATTATTTAAACTTAATAACACTTGAAAACTGAATAAAAAAAAAAATTAGTTACAAACCCAATTACAACGTCGCTGTTATTTTAAAAAAAAATTATAAACTTCGATTTAAAGAAAGAATTTGGCCAAACTTATAACATAAAAAGAGTTCATAATCATCAATAGAAACTTTCTGGATAATTAATTTAATTCAAAACATCAAAACTTTTACGAATTTCATGATGAGCACAATATTTGACTTTTTAACTTTCGAACTTTGACTCTCAAATTCGACCTTGATATTGAGAATTGAAACCTGAGATTTTGGAGAAAGATTTACGACTTGAATTAGAAACCTTCTGCATCTATGAATTTTAAAATCTAATGCGAAATCGAGCTGTTGATAATATGAAATAGAAACAGAACAGAACCTGAGTTCTTTTTTTTTTTTTTTTTTTTATTGACAATTGGAACTTTTTACTAATTGATAATGATGCTGGATAGACTGAATGAATTAATCAATATTACAGAATGATTTAACTGATGTACAGCTCATTTAGTCGACCAAAAGAATCAGGTTAAGAGGAATAATACAAAAAAAATAAAAGGAGAAATGACCCTTAACAAGATTTTGGATTTAACTGTGATCTTTGATTCTTATTTTGTACAAACTAGATATAAAAAGGACAATCAACACAGGAAATTGGTACAGAGTGGATAATGAAAGGAAACGGGTTTTGTTCATATCTGTTTTCCTTTTATATAATAAATAAACATTAATAATTTATGGATACATTAATAATAATAATACTAATACAACATGAACATATCAAATGTTATATACAAATATTTTAGTTTAGAAGTTATAATATTACAAATATGAATATTAATATTAACAACAATACTAAAGAAAGTAGTCATAATAATATTACTATGACAATTATGTTTTAATGTTTATTATTTATTATAATTTATGTAATATATATATCCTTTATTGAATGTTTAATATTTATATATATATATATATATATATATATATATATATATATATATATATATATATATATATATATATATATATATATATATATATATATATATATATATATGATCATCAATTATTCATAAAAATCATATTTACACATCATATATATATATATATATTCATTTTAATAGCAGTTTAATTATTCTATATATTACTTTTTCATTTTAGGTTCAATTAATTATATTGTATTTTGTTATTTCTAATTATTAGTTAAGCTTTATATTTAATTTTACACAATATATATATATATACAAACGATGGTTCGTGAATCGTCGGGAATAGTCAATGGTTTACATGAATGTATGACAACATTTCAAAATTTTTTTGAGACTCAACATAACAGTCTTTGCTTATCGTGTCGATTTCAAATTAAGATTAAATTTAAATTTGGTCGGAAATTCCCGGGTCATCACATGTTGAGTCTTGAAAATTTTGAAACTATATTCATATACGCAATTACCCCTCGACTGTTCTCGACGATTCACGAACAACTAATTGTAAATAGATACATGTATATATATATATATATATATATATATATATATATATATATATGTATGTATGTATATAAATATGTATATAAATACTACTTGTAAATATACAAAATAATATTAAATCTATTTGTTTAAAAATATATAATATATATTTATGTGATAAAACTAGTTATTTAAAACTAATTATATTTAGAGAGAGAGTAAATGGAAAATGAATGATTTCGAGCTTAATTAGTAAACGTCTGTAACTCTCGGTTGATGTTTTGTTAGTTTTGATATAGATATTGTACATGTTCATGAAGGATTGAAATAAAAGTTGGACTGTAAATAGATTACGAAGATTTTAGATTTGTCAAAAATATTTTTACCTTTTTAAGATTAAATAATAGCACTCCGTACATATAAATTGGAACAGAAAATAAATAATTATTAAACCTTTTTGATCAGGTTTCAAACAGTTAATGAGTGAAATAATTAAATATATTTAATCTAAAAGTTTGGAATTTTTAGGAATACTTTTATACGCTAACTGTTTAGCAATGTACACGATATATCCATCTAGGATAAACTGTCGGTAGGAAGAAACAAATATTACGACTGCTTTGCTGTATCATTTCTGTCCCTGATTCCTTTTCATTCATATATGAAATTAGTATTTTTAAATTATTATTATTTTATGTAATTTACTTTATAATTATATATATATATATTCTATGTAATCTATATCTCTATCTATCTAATATACATTATGCATATAGAACTCGATCAACCTTCACAAATCATTACCACCGACACCTATCATAGCCGCCATCATCACCGGAAACCACCAAGAACCACCACCATCTTCTTTATCTCTCTTTATCCATCTCTCTATATCCCTTCCGTGTTATTAGAAAAACCATCGTCACCGTAACACTACTATTGTTTTGTGTTTTGAAACCTCACCATTTCCGGCCACCCTAACCGTAGTTACCACCACTCCACCGATCAACACAACCAAAACCCACTCAGAAAATTTGCTAAAACTTGCTGCTACTTCTTCGGTTTGAGGTTACAGCTGTGCTTATTCCTTTCTGTTTCGTTTTTCTATTGAAAAACCTAAAGACAACAAAACCCATTTAAGAAGATGATGAATAGTAGCGGAGAAAGTGATTAGCGATATCGATGATATTAGATGATCAAGTGATAACAACAAATGATGATGATAATTAACGATGCTATGCAGCAGCAATTTCTGTTTCTCCATCGTAAACCAAACACCCCATTTCTTTTTCCGGCTACAGCTTTTCTGTTTTAAATTTAGACCAAACCCATTACTATTACGAATTTTACAACCATCTGTTCACGTAATTATATTGATACAGGCTGCTGTCCAGTTTTGTTTGTAATCGAAAACCAATCGAGTCACCACCCCAAACACATCTTCATTAACACCTACTTGATATTACGATTTATGTATGTATTTTTTTTTATCCGAAAGCCAAGAACCAACCAACCACAACTGCAGTTGCCTTATTCCTGTTACGATCAGCTACTGTTGGCCGTGCTCATGGTTCCACTGCTGCTACACGTCTATTAATTTTTACTGTTACTGCACGATCGTTTTTTATTTTGATGATGTAATAATGATGATGATGGGAGAAAATGAGAACGATGAAGGATGATAATGATGCTTTAATGATGATGTTGTTATGATTATGAGATGTATGATGATTAAGAAATGATGAAGACGATGGTTAAGAAATTTCGATGATGATGTTGTGGTGGGAGAAAGATGATACGGGTTTTACTAAATTGGAGAAGAGAATAAAGGAAACAGGAACACGGGTTATATATTTTAGATTATAAGTTATGTCAGAAAAGTAAGCACCAGCACAATGATTAAGGAATGGTTTGGTTAGCGGAAGGTCGCGGGTTCAAGCCCCGGCATGGGCAGTTATTGTTTTGGAGCTATTTTTGTGAGGTAGTATATATATTATTACTCCTATTATTATTACTATCATCATTATTATCACTATTATTATTATCATTATTATTACAAATAAATAATATTAGTTTGTACATTATAAATATATTAATATTACATACTACTAAATTTTTATTGTTAAAAAGATATTAAGTAAACTATATATAAACTATATTAATAATGTAAATATATATATATTCTTATCATATCTAAAGCTTGAAGTGAAATTCTATTATGATAATGAAGGTATTTCGTATGCCCGAGAGACATATTAAATTAATGTGGCTAATGTGTTATGATCCAAGTCGGGTCATACCCAACAACAAGCTTACCGACACCTTATATGTATTTAATTTTAACGATTGGATCATTGATTAAATACGCGACACTTGAACATTAAGAAAAATGGTTTTCTGGAATACTACTTGATGTATACATATATATATAAATTATGGAATAATTTATATAATATGGATTTAATTATTTATAAGTTAAATAATTAATAATGTTAAATGTTACATTTCTTTATAATTGATTTTATATAAAATGTACATAATTAATATGCAAGTTTATAAAATGTGCATTATAATTTATATGGAAGTTTTATATATAATAGTTTTATAAAAGTTTAACTTATATAAAACTATTTTATTTAAACTAATATGGGAGTGGCCTTGGAGTTGTAAGAAGGCATGCTAATGATTCCCTACACCTTGCCATACTTTCTCACTTCCATATACATGCACATTTGACTCTTTGTGGAGAGAGATACTTGCAAAATACATCAAAAAAAACTGCATAAACCCCTACATTCTGCTGCAGAAAGCCGTGGGCTTTGAGGGAGAAGAAAAGGTTCTCATTTTAGTTTTTGCAAGCTCATTCAAGTGTTAAACAAAATCCTAACTAAAAGCAAGGGTGTTGGTATAAAGTTTGGGGTATTACTTGCTTGAGGCTTCAAGTTAGAAGCTCTATAGTTCATCATCTTCATCATCATCTTCATCATCTCCTTCTCCAAGAATCACTACCCTCAATTTACTTGAGGAGGTATATTTCTATGTCTCCTCTTTTACTAGTAAACATATGTTTCAAAACTTAATATTAACATGGAATTTAACATAAATGGTTAAAACATATAACATGAACTTTTGCATGCTTCCGCTTACTTTTATCTTCATAAAATGGGTTTTATGAACTTGTTAATATGTAGAACATGTTGTTTAAAAGATTGTTAAATTCTATCAATGGTATCTAGAGCCAAGGTCTTTGAAATATGCTTCTTGTATTTGACTTTAAAACCCACTATATTTACATTCTAGTAACATGCATGAAAGTAGAGTGTAAAAATTTGTTCGGGTTTGGGTGGTTCTTGGTTTGGCTGAATTTAAGAGGGTTCCAAAAAGGGTTTGGAACTTGAAATTTGGTCAAATTTTGTTGTATGATGTTGTTCACAATCAAGCCTAGACCTTGTGTTTGTATGGTTGTATGATTTGGTTGATTTATTCATTCTTATGGTTTGTAATATTAATTCATTCATTTGGTTTGTAATAGTTTGTAATATTTATTCATTTGTAATTTATTTTATATTTGGTATGTAAAATAGATTAGGTTGTAATTTTATTTTCTAGAAAAATGTATTAGGATATATTTTGTAAAGAGAATGAAGATACAAGATGATGAAGGAAGAACACAAGTTGGTGCATTTGGATGCAAGATTAAGTGGGAGATTTAAAATCTCCTATTTTGTCATAACCCCTTAGAAGGTGACATTTGTTTTGGCTAAACAAATGTCTACCACATTGGCTTGATTGTGAACTTATTTGTTTTGCATGTATGGTTGTTTATTGTGTTTGTATGTTTTGGTTACTACAAGTATATCCACATGTTAACAACTTGCAAAACTACAATTTAATTGGTTAAATTAAAAGTGACATAAGGACCTTAATAATTGGTTATTAAGAACAATAAAAGGATAACATATAAAGTGGTTTATACAAGTTTATTGGCTTTAAAACTTGACATGAAAAATGGATTTCAAATGGACCACACACTAAATGCATGTTAGTGTATGGTAATTTTGTTTTCTTAAACTAGTATTTATGAAAACTTAAAAATCCCTATAAAACTAAAACAAGGTAAACAAGTTTAACGCCATCCTTTTGTGGGACACTTAAACATAGTAGGGAACTCATAATGGGATAAAGGTCACCTAACCGTTATGAGCCAACTAATATGGTTAAGGTAAAATTCGCATGCTTGTGGGATAAAGGTCACCTAACCACTTGTATGTTAATTTTACATGTTTACACAAGTAGGACGACTTGATTTGGGAATCATGAACTTAGGGTCACCGAAGCATGAGGAACAAATAGGCGTTGATGGGATAAATATGCCATGCAAAAGGATTGCATGATCCCATAATTTAGAAGTTGCAAAAGGATTGCAATTGTCATATAAATGACTACCTAGCTAAATCAAATAACGGGATAAAGGTCACCTAACCGAAATTTGATTTACCGTTGAATTCTAATATTTAATAAGTCAATTAAAATTTAAAAGGGTATTGTTTATTAAATTTAAAATCGATACTTAAATGAACTTTGTTAAATTTTGTAGATGGCCGCCAATAACAACAACATGCAAAACGCACCTATTAACTTGAACAACCTATCGTTAAGGTCTCTCCTCGAGAAAGACAAACTCAACCATACGAACTTTATGGATTGGTTCCGCAATCTTAGGATTGTCCTCAAACTTGAGGATAAGGCGTATGTGTTGGAAGACCCTATTCCCGATCAACCCGACGAGGATGATACGGAAGGCATGGCTTATTGGGATAAGTATTGCGCCGATTCGGTGCAAGTCGCTTGCCTAATGCTTGGGACTATGATACCCAAACTCCAAAAGGATTTCGAGCATCATACTGCATACGACATGATCACACAATTGAAGGAGATGTTCCTTCAACAAGCACGTGTCGAACGCTTCGAGACCGTTCGAGCGCTTCATGCATGTCGTATGGACGACTCCCAATCCGTTTCATCTTATGTCCTTAAGATGAAAAGCCTCATTGATTGTGCAAACCGTCTTAATCTCAACATATCTAATGAGCTAGCCACGGATCTTATCCTAAACTCCTTGTCAAAGAGGTTTAACCAATTTGTAATTAATTACAATATGAATGGGATGGATAAGACCATTGGCGAACTTCATGGCATGCTTAGGATGGTAGAAACTAGCATGGGTAAGAGGGCTTCGCCCGTGCTAATGATCAATGATGGTGGGTCCAAAGGGAACAACACCTCTAAGCGAAAGGCGGGTAAGAGGAAAGGACCCGCCCATCAAGGCAAGGGAAAGGGTAGGATGGTTACCCCAACCAAAAACAAGAACAAGAAGCAAAAGGTTGCCGGACAAGCAAACCCCAAGGAAGACCCGTGCTTTGGTTGCGGTGAAATGGGTCACTGGAAACGCAACTGCCCGGTCTACCTTAAGGAGTTGAAGGAAAAGAGGGATGCGGGGCAAACCTCAGGTAATATATATATGGTATATATAGAGCTTAGTATTACTTCTTCTAATACATGGGTATTAGACACTGGATGTGGAACTCACATTTGCAATTCTTCGCAGGGGTTCAAAAGAAATAGCAAGCAAACGGGAACATCAAGTCTCTTTATGGGTAATGGAGCCAAAGTGCAAGTGAAGGCTCAAGGAGACTTTGTATTAAAGCTTCTAAGTGGTTTAGAATTTATTTTGAACAATGTTTTGTATGCACCGGATTTATGTCGAAACATTATTTCAGTTTCCCGTTTAAAACAATGTGGTTTTTTTCTTAATTTTGTTAATGATGATATCCACATTTATTTAGATAATGTATTCTATTTTAAGGCTTCGCCTTCAAATGGAATTTATGAATTAGTTCATGATGACACATCATCTAGTAGCTCAATATACCATACTAGCACCAAGAAACTCAAAAGGGATTTGAGTGATCCCTACTTATGGCATTGTCGCCTTGGTCACATAAACAAGAACCGAATGCGTACACTTCAAAAGAATGGACTCTTGAAATCAAATGAGATGGACTCGTTTGATGTATGTGAATCTTGTTCACAAGGCAAAATGACTAAAGCACCTTTCAAAGGGACCTATGAAAGGGCTAAAGATTTATTGGGATTAATACATTCGGATGTATGTGGACCCTTTAAGCCCATAACTCGGAATGGTGAAAGATACTTCGTTACTTTCATTGATGACTTCAGTCGTTTCGGATATGTCTACTTGTTAAGACATAAGGACGAAACTTTTGAAGCATTCAAAGAGTATCAAAATGAAGTACAAAATCAACTCAATAAGACAATCAAGGTACTTCGTACCGATAGTAGAGGTGAATACCTAAGCGATGCTTTCCAAGATCATCTTAGGAGTTGTGGGATTATCTCACAACTTACTCCACCAGGAACACCCCAACTTAATGGAGTTTCCGAAAGGAAGAACCGAACCCTAATGGATATGGTTCGATCTATGATGGCTAGAAGCTCATTACCTCTATCATTTTGGGGTTATTATCTATGCTCCGCTGATTGTATTTTAAATATGGCCCCAACCAAGAAAGTGGAACGAACTACTCATGAGATGTGGTTTGGAAAACCTCCATCTCTATCATACATAAAGGTATGGGGATGTGAAGCTTATCCTAAGCGTTACGTCCCTAATAAGTTGAATGCTCGATCCACGAAGTGTATCTTCATAGGATATCCCAAGGATGATATGGGATATTATTTCTATGATCCATCCGAGCAAAATGTATTTGTTGCTCGAAAGGCTGAATTCCTTGAAACTAAGTTCCTATTAGAAGGAAATAGTGAAAGGAAGATAGATCTTGAAGAGGTTCAAGATCAAGTAGATGATACACAATTGGTCAACACTAGCACTCAACATGAAAATGTTGAGAATGATCAAATGGATGATCAAAGTATACAAGACGTTCGCAGATCTGGTAGGATTAGTAATCCTCCTGAGAGATATGGGTTTCTCATGGATGATTGCTATGTGGTTGATTTGGATGAACCAACAAACTACCAAGATGCTTTATCAAGGATTGATAAAGATAAATGGCAGGAAGCCATGAACGCTGAGATGCAATCCATGTATGATAACCAAGTTTGGGAACTAGTTGTACAACCTACTAGCTCTAAGTTAGTTGATTGTAAATGGATTTTCAAGATGAAAACCGACATGCATGGAAACTTAAATACATATAAAGCTAGACTTGTAGCAAAAGGTTTCACTCAAACTCAAGGGATTGACTATGATGAAACCTTTTCGCCTGTGGCAATGCTAAAGTCTATTAGGATATTATTTGCCATTGCTGCTCATTATGATTATGAAATATGGCAAATGGATGTCAAGATCGCTTTCCTAAATGGATATCTTGAGGAAGATGTCTATATGGTTCAACCTGAAGGTTTTGTCGATCCAAAACATCCTAACAAAGTATGTAAGTTAAAGAAGTCAATCTACGGATTGAAACAAGCATCTAGAATGTGGAATCATCGTTTTAATGAGGAAGCCAAGAAATTTGGCTTCATTAAAAATGGTGATGAAGCTTGTGTATACAAGAAAGCTAGTGGGAGCACTATCATGTTCCTTGTATTATATGTGGATGATATATTATTATTTGGGAATGATATCCCGACAATGCAAGGAGTTAAAACTTGGCTAAAAGGCTGCTTCTCCATTAAGGATCTTGAAGAAGCACAATACATTTTGGGGATTAGGATCTACAGGGATAGATCCAAGAAATTGATAGATTTGAATCAAAGTGCATACATTGAAAAGATCTTGAAAAGGTTCAAGATGGAGAACTCTAAGAAAGGTTTGGTACCTATTCAAAAGGGAACACTTCTCAGTTCATCTCAGTGTCCCACCACGAAAGATGAACAGGAGAGAATGAAGAAAGTCCCATATGCATCTGCTATTGGGTCAATCATGTATGCAATGATATGCACTAGACCGGATGTGTCATGCGCTCTTAGCCTGACAAGTAGATACCAGAATAACCTAGGAAACAGTCATTGGATTGCTGTTAAAAGTATATTGAAATACCTTAGGAGGACTAAGGATATGTTTCTTATATACGGGTCTGGTAAGGAGGAACTCGCTGTAAAAGGTTACGTGGACGCAAGTTTCCAAACTGATCGTGATGATTCTCGTTCACAATCCGGTTATGTCTTCACATTAAATGGAGGTGCGGTCTCTTGGAAGAGTTCAAAACAGGACGTTGTTGCATTATCCACTACAGAGTCAGAGTACATTGCCGCCTCATTGGCAGCTCAGGAAGCTGCATGGATGAAGAAATTCATCGACGACTTAGGAGAAGTCCCTTCCATTCAGGACCCTCTTGAGATCTTTTGTGACAACAAGGGTGCGATTGCTCAAATCAAGGAACCTCGTACTCACCAAAAGACCCGTCACATTGAGCGGAGATTCAACTACATAAGGGATGAAGTTGAAAAAGGAAAGATATGTATTCGCAAAGTTTACACAGATCTTAATATAGCGGATCCACTCAAGAAACTCTTACATGGTGCAAAACATCAAGGGCATGTTAGTGCATTAGGGCTTCGATATTCTAGTGATTGGTCATGATCTGTTTTATGTATTGTAATGGAACGAAGTAGTTCAAACTCATTAATACAATTATGGCATTAATTTATCTTGAGTTATGTTCCTATTTTGCATATTTTATCCATGAATAAGTTATTATTCTAAATTCCATAGTCGATCACATTCGTGGGAACAAGTGTGAGGTTTAGACTATTATGAACTTGAATTGGTATACATTCACGGGATGAATGTGGGGCAAGGTTGCAACCAAGGTTCATAGATATTTGTGGGATACAAATATTGGAAGACCCGCCCTCAAGATTTACAAAATGGAGCCTTTGTGGTTGATCACACATAATCTTGAGTAAAGGTGAATATCATTGTATCCTCTGACCTGAGATACAAATTGGGTTCGGATATCTACCGAGTATCATACCTTGATTCTTTCCTTCGCTATTCTGAAATATAGTAGTTCACAAGGAAGAGCTCAGGTATAATGCAAGGTACATATTTAGGACGTATGTAGTCAAGATGGAATTTGTCCCTCTTATTCGTTGAGAGTCAGATGTCTAAGGCCTGATAAAGTTAAATCTAAAAGAGAGTGATCACTCTGTATCTCTTGGATTTAACATGACATCTAGGACGAAAGGATATAATGAAAGATTCACCTATTCATATTCGAGGTGGAAACTCGAAAGGGATGATGTTATTGAATGGCACAAAAGCATAGCATATTGGGGGTGATGGACGGTCGTTAGGTGGTATCCATCACTTGCATTAATTTCTTATGTTTCTCGTGCAAGTGGGAGATTGAAGGTATTTCGTATGCTCGAGAGACATATTAAATTAATGTGGCTAATGTGTTATGATCCAAGTCGGGTCATACCCAACAACAAGCTTACCGACACCTTATATGTATTTAATTTTAACGATTGGAACATTGATTAAATACGCGACACTTGAACATTAAGAAAAATGGTTTTCTGAAATACTACTTGATGTATACAAATATATATAAATTATGGAATAATTTATATAATACGGATTTAATTATTTATAGGTTAAATAATTAATAATGTTATGTTACATTTCTTTATAATTGATTTTATATAAAATGTACATAATTAATATGCAAGTTTATAAAATGTGCATTATAATTTATATGGAAGTTTTATATATAATAGTTTTATAAAAGTTTAACTTATATAAAACTATTTTATTTAAACTAATATGGGAGTGGCCTTGGAGTTGTAAGAAGGCATGCTAATGATTCCCTACACCTTGCCATACTTTTCCACTTCCATATACATGCACATTTGACTCTTTGTGGAGAGAGATACTTGCAAAATTCATCAAAAAAAACTGCATAAACCCCTACATTCTGCTGCAGAAAGCCGTGGGATTTGAGGGAGAAGAAAGGGTTCTCATTTTAGTTTTTGCAAGCTCATTCAAGTGTTAAACAAAATCCTAACTAAAAGCAAGGGTGTTGGTATAAAGTTTGGGGTATTACTTGCTTGAGGCTTCAAGTTAGAAGCTCTATAGTTCATCATCTTCATCATCATCTTCATCATCTCCTTCTTCAAGAATCACTACCCTCAATTTACTTGCGGAGGTATATTTCTATGTCTCCTCTTTTACTAGTAAGCATATGTTTCAAAACTTAATATTAACATGGAATTTAACATAAATGGTTAAAACATATAACATGAACTTTTGCATGCTTCCGCTTACTTTTATCTTCATAAAATGGGTTTTATGAACTTGTTAATATGTAGAACATGTTGTTTAAAAGATTGTTAAATTCCATCAGATAAAATGATAAATGAAAAAAATTATGTAATTAAATTACTTTAATAAGTATTTAGTATATTAATATTAATAAGTATTATAGATATAAATATATACCACTTAAGGTACAAAGAATAAATATAACTTATTTAGTAGTATGATATGTAAATTTTTAATAAACTTGTTAGTTGTTATTATGTGTTAATGTACATAATTGATATAGGTTCGTGAATCCGAGGCCAACCATGCATTGTTCAATATCGTCGTATAAATATTTTTACTATAAAATATCGAATGGTGAGTTTCATTTGCCCTGTTTACTCTTTAGATTTTTGGGCTGAGAATACATGCAAATGCTTTATTAACTGTTTTACAATATTTATATGCGTGAGTTTCATTACTCCCTTTTTATATGCTTTTGCAATATATATTTTTGGGACTGAGAATACATGCGCTATTTTTATAACTGTTTTACGAAATGGACACAAGTAATTGAAACTACATTATATGGTTGAATTATTAAATCGAATATGCCCCTTTTTATTAAGTCTGGTAATCTAAGAATTAGGGAACAGACACCCTAATTGACGCGAACTCTAAAGATAGATCTATCGGGCCCAACAAGCCCCATCCAAAGTACCGGTTGCTTTAGTACTTCGAAATTTATATCATGTCCGAAGGAGGATCCCGGAATAATGGGGATATTCTTATATGTATATTGTGAATGTCGGTTACCAGGTGTTCAATCCATATGAATGATTTTTGTCTCTATGCATGGGACGTAAATTTATGAGAAATGAAAATCTTGTGGTCTATTATAATGATGGAAATGATTATTTATGTTAAACTAATGAACTCACCAACCTTTTGGTTGACACTTTAAATCATGTTTATTCTCAGGTATGAAAGAAGTCTTCCGCTGTGCAAATTGCTCATTTTAAAGATATTACTTGGAGTCATTCATGACATATTTTAAAAGATGTTGCATTCTAGTCGTTGAGTTCATCAAGATTATTATTAAGTCAATTATAGTTAGATATATTATAAAATGGTATGCATGCCGTCAACTTTCTATGTAATGAAAGATTGCCTTTTCAAAAATGAATGCAATGTTTGTAAAATGTATCATATAGAGGTCAAGTACCTCGCGATGTAATCAACTGTTGTGAATTGTTTATAATCGATATGGACTTTGTCCGGATGGATTAGGACGGGTCATTAGATTTATTGCTCATCATCGACAACAATCCCTTTGTACTTGTGCTTGCTTTTTGTTTCTTTTCTTGACCGATCCCAAGCCAAAAGCATCTTTTGATATTGTTACAAATTACTATCATTTCTTGTTTGGTTTCAAACCCACGTTCACCATGAACCGCCACTCCAACCCCATCTTTAAAACCATTAAGAACCATCACCATTTCTTTTGAGGCCACTACTGTATAACCGTATAACCATCACCCTGTTCGACGATAACCACTTCAAACACCCTAATCATCTTGTAACCGAAGAACCCTTTTAATCACCACCAAAACATCATCACGTAGCTGTACAGGGTTGCTGTTTAATTCACTAATGTTCTCACCAACGAGCCTGCACAAAGAGTTGAGTTTCATGGTTGAATCTATGAATATAAATAGTTAGTGTGGTCTAAGTCATGAGATTTACATAATTGGAATCTTCCATCGAAAACCACAAAAACCATAATTTGTTTGTTGCACAGTAAACAACTGCTACACTATTGATTATCATAGGAAGACGTCACTAATCGGATTCTATCACCATTGCAGCTGGTTTCTGTTTCAAACCACCACGACAAACCACAGCCAACCGCCACCAATTCAAACCCCAAACACCCATCATTGCTATGATTGATCCTGTTCCTGCTACTCACTTTACTGTTTCTGTTTCAGCCTATAAACCACCATCACCACCACCTTGAACCACCGATGAAACACATAGCACCCGACTGTTACTGTTTGTTTTGTCGAACCACCACACCCATCGTTACTCCTACAGCTGCTATACGCTTCCTGCTTTCTTCTTAACGATGTTACATGTTACATTTATATTTATGTTTCAAAAATGATGATATCGATGGTGATATATGTGAGGATGATGATTAGGTTGTTTGATCAATGATGAGAGTATAAAAAGAAGGTGGAGGGGTCAAGATGGAGATGTAACTTTGGATTCTAAAATCCACTGACACCAGGTTCCTTAATTCAATTTAAGCAATGCAAATTTGGATCGGGCTTTCTTTTTTTTCCTTGGCCCACGTTATGTTTTTAGTTGGACTGAGAACCCAACCTATTTTGGGCCATGTTTCCGGTGGCTTTAATGGGCCGAGACCCAGTTCTATAGATAATAAATATAATTATGATGCAGTCGTGATTCGTGATGCATGTTCGATGACGAAGTAATAATAGTAATGATGATATCGTGAAGATGATAAATGTTATGATATTGATGTTCGATCATGATAATGACGATGATGATAAGTGTTATATTGTCATGGTTTAGATGATGATTAAGATAAGCTATGGTGATAATGGTATGAGATGATACATGATATATGAATATTATGATTATGATCAGGTTATGATTATGTTATGATTGTGATTATAAATAAATTGATGATGATGGATATAAAGTTAAGATGATAATGGTACGATATTGACGATATTGATAATGGTTGTTATGATGATGATTTGGTTATGATTAAGTTAATGATGATGAGGATGTTAGTGATTGGCATGAGATCGATGATGTTGTTATGTGGAACTCAATGACGATGATAGGGATTTCTGTTAATCGATATTCATGGAATACGAGAATGTTATATTTCTTACTAACATTATTATTATTATTACAATAAAAATTAGTTATATAAAATATATTTAACAAAAACTATATTAATATTTTTATAATAAATATTAGTTAGTTAGTTAAAAGTATATATAAAATAAATATATTAATTAAGTTATTAACAACACATAAAATTTAATAAGATAATATTTATATCACTGATAATATATAAATTAGTTCGATTATAATTATATGTGTTAATATATATATAAATGATATAGGTTCGTGAATCCGAGGCCAACTTGCATTGTTCAGTTCCGTCGTATGCATATTTTTACTACAAAATATCGTATTGTGAGTTTTATTACTCCCTTTTTAAATGCTTTTGCAATATATATTTTTGAGACTGAGAATACATGCGCTACTTTTATAAATGTTTTACAAAATAGACACAAGTATTCGAAACTACATTTTATGGTTGAATGATCGAAGCCGAATATGCCCCTTTTTGTTTGGTAGACTAAGAATTAGTAAACCGATCTACTAATTGACGCGAATCCTAAAGATAGATCTATTGGGCCTAACAAACCCCATCCAAAGTACCGGATGCTTTAGTACTTCGAGTTTTTATAACATGTCCGAAGGATGTACCGGAATGATGGGGATATTCTTATATGCATCTTGTTAATGTCGGTTACCAGGTGTTCAATCCATATGAATGATTTTTGTCTCTATGCATGGGACGTATATTTATGAGAAATGGAAATGAAAATCTTGTGGTCTATTAAAATGATGATAATGATAAACTAATGAACTCACCAACCTTTTGGTTGACACTTTAAAGTATGTTTATTCTCAGGATTGAAAGAAATCTTCCACTGTGCATTTGCTCATTTTAAAGATATTACTTGGAATCATTCATGGCATATTTCAAAAGATGTTGCATTCAAGTCGTTGAGTTCAGTAAAGATTATGATTAAGTAAATGACAGATTAGATCATTTATAGATGGATATTATGAAATGGTATGCATGCCTGTCAACTTTTGATATATTGAAAGTTTGTCTTTTAAAACGAATGCAATGTTTGTAAAATGTATCATATAGAGGTCAAATACCTCGCGATGTAATCATATGTTATTGTATTCGTTCTTATGGATTATGACGGGTCTTTACAATCACTGCATCTTGATCAACATTACTGCATGATCTTTATCTCTACTCTTTTCTGTAACTATCAACACCAAAGAACTGCATCATTAACAGCAAATCACTTGCTATCTACTTACATGCACAATCTCATCATAGAGATTAAGTAGATATAATAATTAAAGAAATTAGATTGAGACTAAAAATATATATTTTAACATCCCCCTCTCAATCTAATTTCTGGAATAGGTCTATCAATTTTAACTCATCACATATAAACTTGTGTGAATTAACACCAAGACCTTTGGTAAAAATGTCTGCTAGCTGACTAGCAGACTCAACATTAACAATTCAAATTGCTCCTGTTGAACATTTTTCTCTAAGAAAATGCAAATCAATTTCAAATTGTTTAGTTATCTCATAGAACACAAGGTTAGCTGCAATTTGAATAGCAGACCTATTATCACAATGTAGATTAACAGGCAACAAATCATTAACTTTTAAATAAGATAAAATGTTAATTATCCATAAAATTTCAGCAGTTGTAGCAGCCATAGCTCTGTATCCAGACTCTGTGGAAGATCAGGATACAGTAGCTTGTTGCTTACTTTTCCAAGAAACTAATGAACCACAAAAGAAAACACAAAAACCAGTAATGGACTTTCTAGACCATTAAACCAAGACGTCACTAAACGTGTAAGGATTTGTGGCTAGTAGTGATATATTAACCCCAAAAATATTCACAATGTACCTAAATAAAGTGTTACATAAAAAATAAGTATAAAAATGGTATTTAAATATGCATAAGAGTTCAAACCCAATGGTAATAATTGCCGTAATTTCTAAAAGTTCAATATTAACCTTTAGAAATTGCAAAACTACTTTTTCAGCGTCAAAAGTATTTCGAATGAAAGCAAGCCTTCAGGAAGTCTTGATCATAGTGTCGTTATCTATTCATCGTGCAAAAGTGGGTCCAATTTCAACCGAAGTTTTTTTAGCACGCTGGCCACATAATTCGGCCCAATTATGTGGCCAAGGTAATGTGCTAAAAAATGTGTTTTGTGGCCATGAATTATTAATGAAACAAAACTATAGTCAAATATATTTGCATTCAATATGAAATTTTAAAATAGAAACAATTATAGGGTTATGAAATGAGAGATATCAAAAAGTGTCACAAAATAATCGAACCATTAAACCAAGATGTCTCTAAACGTGTAAGAATTTGTGGCTAGTGCGGATATATTAACCCCAAAAATATTCACAATGTACCTATATAAAGTGTTACATAAAAAATAAGTATCAAAATGGTATTTAAATATGCATAAGAGTTCAAATCCAAAGGTAATAATTATCGTAATTTCTAAAAGTTCAATATTCAGCTTTATAAATTGCAAAACTACTTTTTCGGCATCAAAACTATTTCGAATGAAAGCAAGCCTTCGGGAAGTCTTGATCATAGCGTTGTTATCTATTCATCGTGCGAAAGTGGGTCCAATTTTCAATCAAAGTTTTTTTAGCACGCTGGCCACATAATTCGGCCCAGTTATGTGGCCAACGTAATGAGTTCAAAAATGTGTTTTGCGGCCATGAATTATTAATGAAACGAAACTATATTCAAATATATTTTCATTTAATATGAAATTTTAAAAGAGAAACAATTATAGAGTTATGAATTGAGAGATATTAAAAAGTGTCACAAAATAATCGAACCATTAAACGAAGATGTCACTAAACGTGTAAGGATTTCTGGCTAGTGGGGATATATTAACCTTATAAATATTCACAATGTACCTAAATAAAGTGTTACATAAAAAAAAAATATCAAAATGGTATTTAAATATGCATAAGAGTTCAAATCTAAAGGTAATAATTATCGTAATTTCTATAAGTTCAATATTCATCTTTAGAAATTGCAAAACTACTTTTTCGGCGTCAAAAATATTTCAAATCAAAGAAAGCCTTCAGGAAGTCTTGATCATAGCGTCGTTATCTATTCATCGTGCGAAAGTGGGTCCAATTGTCAACCGAAGTTTTTTTAGCACGCTGGCCACATAATTCGGCCCAATTATGTGGCCAACGTAATGTGCTCAAAAATGTGTTTTGAGACCATGAATTATTAACGAAACATTCAATATGAAATTTTAAAATAGAAACAATTGTGGAGTTATGAATTGAGAGATATTAAAAAGTGTCATAAAATAATCGAACCATTAAACCAAGATGTCACTAAATGTGTAAGGATTTGTGGCTAGAGGAGATATATTAACCCCAAAAATATTTACAATACACCTAAATAAAGTGTTATATAAAAAATAAGTATCAAATTGGTATTTAAATATGCATAAGAATTCAAATTCAAAGGTAATAATTATCGTAATTTCTAAAAGTTCAATATTCACCTTTAGAAATTGCAAAACTACTTTTTCAGCGTCAAAACTATTTCGAATGAAAGCTAGCCTTTAGGAAGTCTTGATCATAACATCGTTATATATTTATCGTACGAAAGTGGGTCCCATTTTCAACCGAAGTTATTTTAGCACACTGGCCACATAATTCGGCCCAACTATGTGGCCAACGTAATGTGCTCAAAAATGTGTTTTGCGGTCATGAATTATTAACGAAATGAAACTATAGTGAAATTTATTTGCATTCCCTGTGAAATTTTAAAATAGAAACAATTACAGAGTTATGAATTGAGAGATATTAAAAAGTGTAACAAAATAATCGAACTATTAAACTAAGATGTCACTAAACGTGTAAGGATTTGTGGCTAGTGGGGATATATTAACCCTAAAAATATTCACAATGTTCCTAAATAAAGTGTTAAATAAAAAATAATTATCAAAATAGTATTTAAATATGCATAAGAGTTCAAATCCATAGATAATAATTATCGTAATTTCTAAAACTTCAATATTCACCTTTAGAGATTGAAAAACTACTTTTTCGGCATCAAAACTATTTCCAATGGAAGCAAGCCTTCAGGAAGTCTTGATCATAGTGTCGTTATCTATTCATCGTGTGAAAGTGGGTCCAATTTTCAACTGAAGTTTTTTAGCACGCTTGCCACATTCAGCCCAATTATGTGGTCAACATAATGTGCTGAAAAATGTGTTTTACGGCCATAAGGTAACGAAATTATAGTCAAATATATCTGCATTCAATATAAAATTTTAAAATAGAAACAATTATAGAGTTATGAATTGAGATAAATTAAAAAGTGTCACAAAATAATTGAACCATTAAACCAAAATGTCACTAAACGTGTAAGGATTTGTGGCTAGTGGGGATATATTAACACCAAAAATATTCACAATTTACCTAAATTAAGTGTTACATAAAAAATAACTATCAAAATGGTATTTAAATATCTATAAGAGTTCAAATCCAAAGATAACAATTATCGTAATTTCTAAAAGTTCAATATTCACTTTTCGAAATTGCAAACCTATTTTTTCGACGTCAAAACTATTTCGAATGGAAGCAAGCGTTCATGTGACGATCGCTCCAAATCTATATGGACAAACACATCATTCATCGATTTCATTGCGAGGTATTTAACCTCTATATGATACGTTTTGTAAACATTGCATTCTTTTGAAAAGGCACACCATAAATGAATATTTAAATCAAAGGTTTTCGACATCTGATGATTTCTACATATAGACAATCACCGTAAATAATAGTTTACAATATTACTTCCGTTGACAATGCAGTCAAAATAAGATACATGGTGATGATTTGGTGAATGCAACGTTTCCTTGAAAAATATGCCATGTACGACTCCATGCACATAGCTTGTCTAACATATAAGCAAACAGCGGAAGACTTCTAGGAAACCTGAGAATAAATATGCTAACAAGTGTCAACACAAAGGTTGGTGAGTTCATAGTTTTAGTGTTTCGCATAATCTGTATATAAAAGTGGATCAAAAGATTTCAGTTGTTTCATCCAGAAATGTTTATCAAAAGTTTGTCAATAGATTCTACATAACAGAGCACCCAGGTTACTAAGCTTTAACGTTATAATGATAAATACCCCATTCGTTTTAATATACGCAAACCAACGTGTCCTAAACTCAAATAACACACGTCCATTAAAAGGCTAGCGCTCTAGCTCGGACGGGGATGTCAAGCCCTATGGATCCATATACTATTATTCGCGCCCACCAGTCTATATCCTATGTACTGACAGCTACTAGTTACCAAAGCTAAGGGATTTTTGGTTCAAACTCAGTGTAGAATTAAGTATGTACTTGTATCCATTGCGTTTAAAATAAATGGCATGTATTCTCAGCCCAAAAATATATATTGCAAAAGCAATTAAAAAGGGAGCAATGAAACTCACCTTAGCAGCATATAAAGTTGTTCACCAAAATGTGATCGAAACTCGGATTACCAATTAATCATAGATCTCAACCTAGAGAACATATGTTGGTCAATAAATGTCTATCAAGCTAGGTCAAGTCATAGTGTATCACAATCCTAATGCTCGAGATCAACATATAATAGTTATCCAAAGTCGTTTCAAAAAGTCAATTTTGACAATAGTTCAACAAAACGAGACGTGCCTTTTATAAGGATTCATTTACTCGGTTGGTAATATTTAAAAGTTCACTTTATCAATCTCGTAAACAAGTTATTTAAATCTTAATTACAGATTTAAAAGCAATTTCAATTAACGTCAATCATAATTCAGTTGATCATATCTTTTAATCAGTTCATCGAAAGTATTCGATATCTAAATGAGAAGTTATTGATTTTTCGCCAGCTTTCCAAAAACATGTATATCATATACCTTTTACCAGTAATATATGTATTTAATTAGTGATTCATTATAAACTGTTTAACGACAAAATTTAGCATACAAGCATATATAAATATATATACTCGAGCACTAGATGTAGTGACCCGAACTTTTCCATGTTTATATATATATTAAATGAAATTGTTATTTACATGATTAAGTGTTTCCAACATGTTAAGCAATCAAACTTGTTAAGACTAGATTAATTGAAATAGGTTTCATATAGACAATTGACCACCTAAGTTGACCGGTGATTCACGAACGTTAAAACTTGTAAAAACTATACGATGACATATATATGGTTATATATATAGTTAACATGATTTTATTATAAGTATGTATCTCATTAGGTATTTTAACAATGAGTTATATACATAAAAATGAGACTATTAATTTAAGAAACTCGAAAACGATATATATAACGATTATCGTTATAACAACGTCTTACTAGGTACATATGAATCATATTAAGATATTGATACACTTGGTTAATTATGTTAAATGATAAGTAAATATATTATTAAGTGTATTAACAATGAAATACATATGTAAAAATAAGACTACTAACTTAATGATTTCGAAACGAGACATATATGTAACGATTATCGTTGTAACGATTATCGTTGTAACGACATTTAACTGTATATACATCATACTAAGATATATTATATATCATAATATCATGATAATATAACAATTTAACATCTCATTTGTTATAATAAATAATGGGTTAACAACATTCAACAAGATCGTTAACCTAAAGGTTTCAAAACAACATTTACATGTAACGACTAACGATGACTTAACGACTCAGTTAAAATGTATATACATGTAGTGTTTTAATATGTATTCATACACTTTTGAAAGACTTCAAGACACTTATCAAAATACTTCTACTTAACAAAAATGCTTACAATTACATCCTCGTTCAGTTTCATCAACAATTCTACTCGTATGCACCCGTATTCGTACTCGTACAATACACAGCTTTTAGATGTATGTACTATTAGTATATACACTCCAATGATCAGCTCTTAGCAGCCCATGTGAGTCACCTAACACGTGTGGGAACCGTCATTTGGTAACTAGCATGAAATATCTCATAAAATTACAAAAATATGAGTAATCATTCATGACTTATTTACATGAAAACAAAATTACATATCCTTTATATCTAATCCATACACCAACGACCAAAAACACCTACAAACACTTTCATTCTTCAATTTTCTTCATCTAATTGATCTCTCTCAAGTTCTATCTTCAAGTTCGAAGTGTTCTTCATAAATTCCAAAAGTTCTAGTTTCATAAAATCAAGAATACTTCCAAGATTGCAAGTTTACTTCCAAGTTTTCTAAATCCATTCCAAGTAATCATCCAAGATCAAGAAACCTTTGTTACTTACAGTAGGTTATATTTCTAATACAAGGTAATAATCATATTCAAACTTTAATTCAATTTCTATAACTATAACAATCTTATTTCGAGTGGAAATCTTACTTGAAATTGTTTTCATGTCATGATTCTGCTTCAAGAACTTTCAAGCCATCCAAGGATCCTTTAAAGCTAGATCTATTTTTCTCATTTCCAGTAGGTTTATCCAAGGAACTTTAGGTAGTAATGATGTTCATAACATCATTCGATTCATACATATAAAGCTATCTTATTCGAAGGTTTAAACTTGTAATCACTAGAACATAGTTTAGTTAATTCTAAACTTGTTCGCAAATAAAAGTTAATCCTTCTAACTTGACTTTTAAAATCAAATAAACAAATGTTCTATATCTATATGATATGCTAACTTAATGATTTAAAACCTGGAAACACGAAAAACACCGTAAAATCGGATTTACGCCGTCGTAGTAACACCGCGGGCTGTTTTGGGTTAGTTAATTAAAAACTATGATAAACTTTGATTTAAAAGTTGTTATTTTGAGAAAATGATTTTTATTATGAACATGAAACTATATCCAAAAATTATGGTTAAACTCAAAGTGGAAGTATGTTTTCTAAAATGGCCATCTAGACGTCGTTCTTTCGACTGAAATGACTACCTTTACAAAAATGACTTGTAACTTATTTTTCCGACTATAAACCTATACTTTTTCTGTTTAGATTCATAAAATAGAGTTCAATATGAAACCATAGCAATTTGATTCACTCAAAACGGATTTAAAATGAAGAAGTTATGGGTAAAACAAGATTGGATAATTTTTCTCATTTTAGCTACGTGAAAATTGGTAACAAATCTATTCCAACCATAACTTAATCAACTTGTATTGTATATTATGTAATCTTGAGATACCATAGACACGTATACAATGTTTCGACCTATCATGTCGACACATCTATATATATTTCGGAACAACCATAGACACTCTATATGTGAATGTTGGAGTTAGCTATACAGGGTTGAGGTTGATTCCAAAATATATATAGTTTGAGTTGTGATTAATACTGAGATACGTATACACTGGGTTATGGATTGATTCAAGATAATATTTATCGATTTATTTCTGTACATCTAACTGTGGACAACTAGTTGTAGGTTACTAACGAGGACAGCTGACTTAATAAACTTAAAACATCAAAATATATTAAAAGTGTTGTAAATATATTTTGAACATACTTTGATATATATGTATATATTGTTATAGGTTCGTGAATCAACCAGTGGCCAAGTCTTACTTCCCGACGAAGTAAAAATCTGTGAAAGTGAGTTATAGTCCCACTTTTAAAATCTAATATTTTTGGGATGAGAATACATGCAGGTTTTATAAATGATTTACAAAATAGACACAAGTACGTGAAACTACATTCTATGGTTGAATTATCGAAATCGAATATGCCCCTTTTTATTAAGTCTGGTAATCTAAGAATTAGGGAACAGACACGCTAATTGACGCGAATCCTAAAGATAGATCTATTGGGCCTAACAAACCCCATCCAAAGTACCGGATGCTTTAGTACTTCGAAATTTATATCATATCCGAAGGGTGTCCCGGAATGATGGGGATATTCTTATATATATGCATCTTGTTAATGTCGATTACCAGGTGTTCACCATATGAATAATTTTTATCTCTATGTATGGGATGTGTATTGAAATATGAAATCTTGTGGTCTATTGTTACGATTTGATATATATAGGTTAAACCTATAACTCACCAACATTTTTGTTGACGTTTAAAGCATGTTTAATCTCAGGTGAATACTAAGAGCTTCCGCTGTTGCATACTAAAATAAGGATAAGATTTGGAGTCCATGTTTGTATGATATTGTGTAAAAACTGCATTCAAGAAACTGATTTCAATGTAACATATTTGTATTGTAAACCATTATGTAATGGTCGTGTGTAAACAGGATATTTTAGATTATCATTATTTGATAATCTACGTAAAGCTTTTTAAACCTTTATTTATGAAATAAAGGTTATGGTTTGTTTTAAAAATGAATGCAGTCTTTGAAAAACGTCTCATATAGAGGTCAAAACCTCGCAACGAAATCAATTAATATGGAACGTTTTTAATCAATAAGAACGGGACATTTCACTAGACATGGATACATAATTAATATATAAAAGATAAGATATGAGTGCTTACGTATCAGTATTGAGATTCAATATTGTAGGAAAGTGCGTAGACGTAACGGAGATGATAAACACTAGGTTTGATTCACAAATATACCCCCGAACATTACCCATAACCTCCTTAACAATAACCCATAATTTTCTTAGCTCTATCCCACTTGAAAACCATTTTAAAAATAACCCACTCATGACCTCGTCGTAGTATTTTATGTATAATACATAATTAATAATACTAATAATAATAAGATTAATAATAATATTAATCTTAATAATATAAATAATAATAATAATAATAATAATAATAATAATAATAATAATAATAATAATAATAATAATAAAATAAATTAAATAAATATTACGGAGTAATAATGCTAGAGAAAGAGAGATAGATTCAGCTGAGCCACAAATCGCGCAATTTATAGAACCTTTTCTGAAAAAGTACCCTATGCGATCGCATGGGATTTGTGCTTCAAGGCCATGCGATCGCATGGCCCTCTGATCCAGCTCACAAACTTTTAACTTTTTGTTTGTCGACATAATTTTATATAATATATATAATATATTTAATTTATATAATTAATTATATATTATATTAAATTCACATGTATAGTTGATTTGTAATTTTTGTTCCGATAAGTCGTACGTCATCACTCGACTTATGTCCCGGTTTCGGTTTTTCAAATGTCCTTTCGTACGCTGAGAAAACTTGTATTTTACATTTCGTGTCACGTACCTTTGTCAAAATATATCCTTAAATTATCCCTAAACTATACCACTCAAAGTATATCTTAAACTTTCGAGTATTTTGATCATTTACTTCTATAAATTATCGTCTCGCTATTTGTTAATATATATATAATAACAATTCGTTTTTATGACCAAGTTAATATTATATTTTATCGTATTGTTAAATATATATTTTCAATATTAATAAACACATTTTAAAATACATATCGCAAGTTATTCATATATCTAATTCCAACAGTTGATATTCCTTATTATTGTATGTGTCCAAATTACGTTATTTAAACAAACACTTTACCATTTATTCCGAATACCGTTAAGAATGAATGATTTCCCAAATCAACGTGGACCTTACAACAGAGACCCGTAATAATATCATAATCCTTAAGGGACTCAATAATTATCTTTTAATCAATCGTTTGGCATAATCTTTTAACTCTGTATCTAAATATATCAATCAGATAATCAAACCAATAAGTTTAATGCACAGTATCATATACTCAACACTTTGTTACGTTTTCAAGTTATGGTATATATATGTATCTATTTACATATAATTGTTCACGAATCGTTGAGAACAATCGAAAGGTAATTGAATAGTTCAAAAATTTTGAGATTCAACTTTACAGACTTTGCTTATCGTGTCAAAAACGTTAAAGATTAAGTTTAAATTTGGTCAGAAATTTTCGGGTCATCACAGTACCTCCCCGTTAAAGAAATTTCGTCCCGAAATTTGAGTGAGGTCATTATGGCTAAGAATAAAAATGTTTTCATGACGAATATGAGTTGATAAATAGAATTTTTATTACCGTTGAATAATATGGATAAAACAATCCAATTACTCGAAGCATTTGAGAGAAGTTATAGTAAAATAGTGAATTGAAGGAATAGAGATTCGCCTTAACTGTTGACGTAGTAACGATTGATTTCCGGAATTTAAGGAATAGAAAATCTTCATTATCTAAATAAGATTTGATTCTTCAGAATTTTTGGAAATTAGGATTTTCTTTGATTAAATGCGTAATCTGCTTCGATTGCTATGTCTGATATTTTATTATAAATTAAACACTTCCGTTTCATTATTTTCACCACTCCTATATCTTCTTCTTCATTTCATACTTCCAAAATATTGTGAAATGCTTCATCCAGTTCTGATTCTTGATATACTCCTAACTTTCATATCTGTCATTCTTCTTTTCCATCTGCCGCCAGAAGAATCTATTCACTTCTACTATACTCTTGGTTTTATAGTGTTTTTAGTCCTCCATTGTCTTTATATTGCTATATTCATCGATATATACGGTTTATAATCTCTGGGTGGTTATTGGGTTTTATATCTTTCCCTATATTTCGATGTCTCTGCTTCTGTCTTTCCATAATCATTGACATCCATAGTTAATACTCTCTCCAATTTACTGTGATTTATACTTCCATTAATATTTTGAAGCTTCATGCTTTTGTTTTCTCTTCCCGACTTTAAGTCAAGCGGATAATAGTCCAGAATTCGTAGATATGAATTTCGGAATGAAGATAATTAATGTTCTAAGAAGGAAATTGTGATGACACGATCTTGATTTGTCAAATTACCAGAATATCTGGAAAAATAGAACTATCAAGAAGATATGTTCTTAATATGTTTGGAGATGAGGTAGAATGTAAGATTCGTGTAACATGGCACATGATGACAATATGGTCTGTGAACCATCACGTTCCATTTAGAAACTCAGCATGACTTACTGTAATATAATCACGTTGATCAAATGTCATTATATTATACTAACTCATGCTTCAATTCCCAACATTACTTCAAAACATCCATTTTTTTCGAATTTTTCGGATTTTAGAAACTAAAATAGTTTCTTTTATGATGTAACACAGATATTGCAAGGAGAAAATTAATTTTCGATAAGAATGATTATGGAATTATCTCTAGAAATATGGAGGATATTTATAATGAAAGATACGATGATATCTTAGAATTTCTAATATCAGAGGATGATGAAGAATATTGTTCGCAAGGGTTTAGATTCGGAAGCAAGGTATTCACTAAGGATTTCAGCAGACACTGAATCATTTGGATTCTTTGAAGGCAGGTTCAGTCTTTGTGATTTATCCACAGCCTCCTTCATACTTTGCTCAATCCTTTTTCCAGTTCCAAACCTTCTATTTTTCTCAGCTTTACCACCCTACTATTCTTTATCATCAAACTTTTGACTGTTAAGGTCGTTTACAGATTTTGCTGCTTCATCAACATTTTTTTCCAAATTTCGGAGAAATAGTTTCGTAGTTTGGGGTGTTTTTCAGAAACTTCACATTCGAAGTATGTAAGTCCAGGAGGTAGACGTTATATGTACACATATAACTGTTGGCGTAGACGTGCTGCAAGATTTCAAAATACTGATTTCTGATTCCCGATAATTCGTATGGCAATTCTCGTTACACGATGCAAATGAGTAAATGATAGGGTTTTAATGAGTATTAGGATTTTTTGAAAGATCAAAGATCAATGAAGTTGTTGGTAAATTTACTGCTAATGTGGTGGGACATAAAAGGTTCCCCAGTAACAAAACGTATATATCAAGGTTACACTAAGGCTTAATCTGAAAAGTTGAAGTTGACTGGTTGGAAGTGTGATAAAACTGGATACTTTGAAATGGGATTGCAAGGTTATTTTCGGTAAAAATAACGCTAAAGGATCTTTCACAGTTTTGAAGTCAAAGTATAGCTTTGAAAGATGTAGAGATCTAAGAATGATGTTACCGTTTCAGAGTTATGACTTGGATTCTGATCCGTCAATATCAGAATATGTAATTGAATTTTTATGAAAATGATTGTATATCGTTGTGAGTATTGTTAATAATTTTTGAATCAAAGTTGAAGAATGTACAGTGTAACATATTAATTGCAAACTTAAATATTTCCCGGGTATTACCTACCCGTTAAAAAAATTTTCACAATTAATACTTTGTACAAAGAATTTTCATTACAGTCTTTATGAAAATATCTGTATGTATATTTTCTTCAGATGTAATACAGATTTAATGAGTTAATATCATATTAAGCTCATTTGATTTTCGGCTTGACTTAGAAATGATTAATCTCTAAAACATTAAAGATTACATAATCTTTGCGGAGTTTTTCACTAATGAAATCAATACTTCATTATTTATTCTTATTGATATTCTTCGGTGAAGGATGTTGGTGTTTGTGGAATTTTTGTGAACCTTACAAGGCACAGATGATGTTTTCTAGAAAGTTTCGAATACATCAAAAATGAAAATGTAAAATCAATTATGTAATTGAATAATACTCCTGGTTTATTATGAAATGAAATTCATTAAGTTGAAACAGAGATTGTAGTTAACGATGGTTAAGTCGTTAACGAAGGATGTACATCATAGCATATTAGTAATATGAATTAACCGAGTAGTACCTACCAGTTAAGATTCACACGTAATAGCTTAGTACGAAAAGATTTATTTTGATTTCAAAATTCATATATATTAAATATACATAAAATTCTTCAGGGGAAATGAGTTAATACTTCATCGGTTATTGTTGCTGGTATTTCTTGGTAACTACGGTGCTTATGACGTTGATGCTCGTGGAACAGATTGTGAAGTTGTGGTTTGCGATGCGGATGTTGTTGGTGGTGGTAATGGTACTGTTGGTGTTGTTGTCGGTGGTACTGTTGATGCCGGTGATGCTGCTGGTGCTTGTAACCTTTGCACCATATTCTCCAAAGCCACTACCCGAGCGCGAAGCTCGTTGACTTCTTCTACTACACCGGGATGATTGGCGGTTCGGACGAGCGGATGAATAAGATCCAAAATTTGAGATAGTATATGGTCATGACGAGATACTCTGGAAATGAGAGAGAAAATGGTGTCTCAAACAGGTTCGCCGGTAAGTGCTTCAGGTTCTTCGCCAATAGGGCAATGTGGTGGATGGAAGGGATGGCCTTCTTCTTGTCTCCAATAATTAAGTAAGCTACGAACCCATCCCCAATTCATCCAGAATAGATGATGGCTAATTGGTTGATCCATTCCAGTTACACTGTCTTCGGAATTCAGGTGAATATCCATATCGGAATAGCTGTCAGAGTTTAAGGAATTTGAACTAGATACGGGATCCATCTTGTATAATTAGGGAGATGAGTTTTGATATGAATTAGATTATAGAATTTAGTTTGGTATTCTTCAATACATAATTTACATATGCATATATAATACCAAATTCCATAAATCACGGAGAAATTTTCGGAAGATGTCAGGAAAAGTTTACAGTAACAGATACGCTAAGATATGAATTTTGTCTATACACTATTCATGCAATCAATGCAGTAAAACATGTTTAGACTATGAATGATAAGCAGGTAATTTTCGACAAGAAATGATAAGCAAAACTTTTAACATGCAGACACGGTCGAAGTCCAGACTTACTAATGTGAAAGGACCCGTTCATATACATTATAAACGATTCACAATAGTTGATTACATCGCGAGGTATTTGACCTCTATATGATACGTTTTACAAACATTGCATTTGTTTTTAAAAGACAAACTTTCTTTACATCAAAAATTGACGGCATGCATACCATTTCATATTACATCCAACTATAATTGACTTAATATTAATCTTGATGAACTCAACGACTCGAATGCAACGTCTTTCAAAGTATGTCATGAATGACTCCAGGTAATATCCTTAAAATGAGCTAATGCACAGCGGAAGATTTCTTTAATACCTGAGAATAAACATGCTTTAAAGTGTCAACCAAAAGGTTGGTGAGTTCATTAGTTTATCATAATCCATCATTTCCGTAATAGTAATAGACCACAAGATTTCAGTTTCTATAAATATCCGTACACACGCAAGTGTATAAAAGTATTCTATAAGTTGTAGGCACCCGGTAACAAGCCTTAACGTTCATGTTTTACCCTCTGAAGTACACCAGATCAGGTGTGTTTAAAATAACCTCGAAGTACTAAAGCATCCCATAGTCAGGATGGGGTTTGTCAGGCCCAATAGATCTATCTTTAGGATTCGCGCCTACCGTACATAGACAAGTAGTTTAATGTTACCAACCTAAGGGTATATTTCTGGTTTAAACCCACGTAGAATTAGTTTTAGTACTTGTGTCTATTTCGTAAAACATTTATAAAACAGCGCATGTATTCTCAGCCCAAAAATATATATTGCAAAAGCAATTAAAAAGGGAGCAAATGAAACTCACAATACTGTATTTCGTAGCAATTATGTATATGACGGCACTGAACAAGTGCAGGGTTTGTCTCTGATTCACGAACCTATATTAAGTATATATATTTATATGTTGGTCAATATCTGTCTAACAATTTAGGTCAAGTCGTAGTGTATCACAATCCTAATGCTCGAGACCGACATGCAAAAGTCAACAAAAGTCAACTTGACCCAAAATGACTTTCAAAATCTATACATGTTTATTATATAACTTATATATAGTAGTTTTATATATTTAAATATATTTATCAGATCTAATTATACTAAATAATACAAGTCATTTATTAATAAATAAAAATTTATATTAAAATTCATATATGATAAAAATATACTTTTATATATCTGAAGTAATAAAATTTATAAAATTCACTTAATATCATAAAAATATAGTGGTATGTATTATTAATGTAATTACATTACGTGTGATAAAAATATCTTTGTACGCATATTTATTTGATAAAATAATATTGATAATAATAATAATGATAAAAATAATAAAATGACAGTTTCAATAAAAATATTAATTTTTAGTAATAAAGATAATTTTAGTAATAACATCAACTGATAACATTTATAATAATCGTTTTAATAATAATATTAAAATTAATGATAATTCAGTTGACCATATCTTTTAATCCGTTCATCGAAACCACACGATTTCTAAATGAAAAGTTATTAATTTTTTTCTTCAGCTTTTCAACGACATGCATATCATATAACTTATCTCAGTAGCATATGTATCAAATTCGTGATTTATCATAAACTATTTAACAACGAAACTAAGCATACAAACATGCATAATCATATATACTCGAGCACTAGTCAGGGATACACTATTAATATATAAAAGATAAGATATGAATGCTCACGTATCAATATTGTGATTCAATATTGCAGGAAAGTACGTAGACGCAACAAAAATGATAAACGTTAGGTTGACCTCACGAGCAATACCCTCGATCAATACCCATAACCTTCATAGCTATAACCCATAATTTCCTTAGCTATATCCCATTTGAAAACTTATTTTGAAATCGTCTGAATATAACTCCGTTGTAGTATTTTATGTATACTAATAATATCTTGAAATAGTACTAAGTAAATATATATATATGTAATTCGATTGAGAGAGTTTAGAGAAATATATTTTCAAGTTTCTATGAAATAATGAAACCTATTGAATTCTATTTATAATAGATTTTTGAATTATTAAAGTGAATTATTAAAGTATGAATTATTAAAGTGAATTATTAAAGTATGAATTATTAAAGTGAATTATTAAAGTATGAATTATTAAAGTGAATTATTAAAGTATGAATTATTAAAGTGAATTATTAAAGTATGAATTATTAAAGTGAATTATTAAAGTATGAATTATTAAAGTATGAATTATTAAAGTTAAAGTAAAGTAAAAGTAAAGTAAAGGTAAAGTTAAAGTATAGTAAAAGTATAAAACTATGTACGTATAATACGCGTATAAAAATATATAATATTAATTTAAATCGTTATATATATTTAATAAAATAAAATATAAATATCGTTATCTTTATCATACTGGTTAAGTAATGAGTTGTCAAAAAGAATAGATTTCTTAAATCACAGTGGACCTTATAACATAGGCCCGTAATCATATCATAATGTATCTGATAATTCAATCATTTGATATTATCTCTTAATTATGTCGATAAATATATCGAAACAAATATGTTCATGTAAAGTATCATATATCTAATACTTTGTTAATGTTTTCAGTTAATATTATATATTATATATACATATCTATATACACATAATTGTTCGTGAATCGTCGAACACGGTCAAAGGGTAATTGATTACATGAATGTAGTTCCAAACTTTTTAAGATTCAACATTACAAATTCTGCTTATCGTGTCGGAAACATATAAAGGTTAAGTTTAAATTTGGTCGGAAATTTCCGGGTCGTCACAGTACCTACCCGTTAAAGAAATTTCGTCCCGAAATTTGATCGAGGTCGTCATGGCTAACTATAAAAATG
Source organism: Rutidosis leptorrhynchoides (assembly GCF_046630445.1). Taxonomy (NCBI): domain Eukaryota; kingdom Viridiplantae; phylum Streptophyta; class Magnoliopsida; order Asterales; family Asteraceae; genus Rutidosis; species Rutidosis leptorrhynchoides. The sequence goes on along the minus strand of NC_092334.1, from coordinate 795,966 downwards.
TTTTCATGATGAATATGAGTTGATAAATAGAGTTTTATCATCATTGAGTAATATAGATAAAATAATTTGATTACGCGAAGAGTATAAGTGAAGCTATCGCAAGAGAGTGAAATGAGTAAACGTATATTCGTTTTAACCGATGACGTAGTTATGATTGATTTTCGGAATTCATGGGATTTAAAGAAAATCTTTGCAAAAAGATTTGGTTCTTCGGCGATTAAGGAAATCAGGATCTTCTTTGATTAAATGCGATAATCTGTCTCGATTTCTCTGTCTGATATTTTACTATAATTTCACCCCCTTCGTTTCTTTATTTCCACATCTCACACCTTCTAGTCTTTCTCCCCAATTCATACTTTAAAGCATTCGTTAATATGCTTCATCCAGTATTGATTCTTGATATACTCTTAACTTTCATATATGTCATTCTTCTTTTTCATCTACCACCGGAGGAAGTTATTTTCTTCTACCATTACCTTGGGGTTATTGTGTTTTTCATTCTCCCGTGTCTTTATATTGCTATACGCATTGATATACACGGTTTGTAATTTCGGGGTTGTTATCAGGCTTTATATTCTCCATTATATTTCGGAACTTCATGCTTTCATTTTCTCTTTCCGACCTTAAGTCAAGCGGATAATGGTCCAGAATTCGTAGATATGAATTTTTGGATGAACATAGTTAATGTTCCAAGAAGAAAATCGTAATGGCACGATCTTGATTTGGAAAATTACCAGAATATCCGAAAATATAGAGCTATCAAGATGATATGTTCTTAATATGTTTGGAAATTGGGTAGAATGTAAGAGTCGTGTAAACAGTACATGATGACGGTATGTTCTGTGAATCATCACGTTCCATTAGAAACTCAGCATGACTTACTGTAATATAATCACGTTGATCAAGTGTCATTATATTATACAAACTCATGCTTCAGTTCCCAATACTACTTCAAAAACATTCCTATTTTAAATTCAAATTTTTTTTTTTTTTTTTAGAATTTAGAAACTAACACAGTTTCTTTTTATGTTGTAATGCAGATATTGCGAAGAGATAAAAGATTTCAGATAAGAATAGTTGTGAAAATATCTTCAGGAATATCGAAGATATTATAATAAAAGATACGATAATATGGATGATGAAGAAGATTTGTCTGTGAAGGTTTAGAATAAGAAGTAAGTTGTTTGCTAACGATTTCAGTAGACACTGAATCATTTGGATCCTTTAAAGGCAGGTTTAGTCTTTGTGATTTGTCCACAGCCTCCTTCATGGTCTGCTCAATCCGTTTTCCAGTTTCAAACCTTCTCTTTTTCTCAGCTTTACCACCATACTATTCTTTATCATCAAACTTTTGACTGTTAAAGTCGTTTACAGTTTTTGCTGCTTCATCGGCATTTTTCCAATTTCGAAGAACTAGTTCATGGTTTGGGATGTTTTTCAGAAAATTCACATTCGAAGTATGTAAGTCTAGGAGATAGACGTTATATGTATAACTTTTGACGTAAAATTGTCGCGAAATTCAAAATACTGATTGCTAATTCCCAGTAGTTGGTGTGACAATTATTGTTACAGGATGTAGGTGAGTACATGATGGGGTTTTAATGAATAAGTATAGTGGCTTTTCGGAGAGGCTTAAGTCGAAGGTTAATGAAGTTGTTGATAAGTTTACTGCTAATGTGGCGAGATATGAAAGGTTCCCCGGTAACAATGATGAAGGGGTAATTGTTATAATAAGGTTTATTCGTATAAACAAATGAAGGTGATTTGCTGCAGCTGTGACAAAACTGTCTATTTTGGAAAGAGATTGAAAAATTATATTTGGTAATAAATATCAAAGGATCTGACATGGATACGTGTTAAACTATAACTTTAGTTTCGAGAGCTTTTCAGATGCATGACAGTGGGTAATATGTGGTTGGATCATCATCTCGCATGTCTTTAGGAAGTTCGAAGTGTTTGAACACATATTGTAATTGTTAATATACATATGATGTTCTAAGATTTTGAATGATACAAATATTTTTGTGAGTTCCATGAATAGAAATGAGGTTCTAGGACAGTTTTGAAGTCAAAGTATAGTTTTGAAAGATGTAGGAATCTAAGAGTGACGATTTCAGTTATATCTTGAATCGAATTCTGAGATTTCAAAATCAGAATATGTAATTAGATTTTGAATGAGTATGGTTGTTTTGATTTTTATAAAAGAATGTATATTGTTGTGAAAGTAGGGAGTATAATGGATGATTTGCTGAATCAGATTCGAAGAATGTAACATATTAATTGTGAATTTATATATCTCTCGGGTATTACCTACCCGTTAAAAAAAATTCACAATTAATATTTTGTACAAAAGAATTTTATTACAGTCTTTATGGAAATATATATGTGTATATTTCTTCAGATGTAATATTGATTTAATGAGTTAATATTAAATTAAACTCATTTGATTTATGGTTAAGGCGAGGATAGATAATTTCTAAACTTTAGAAATTACATAATCGCCGTAGAATGTTTCCCCAATGAAGTTATGAATCAATACTTCATCGTTGTGGTATTCCTTGGTATCTACATGGCGTATGACGTCGATGCTCGTGGGACAGATTGTGAAGTTGAGGTTTGCGATGCGGTTATTGTTGGTGGTGGTAATGGTACTGTTGATGTTGTTGATGGTGGTACTGGTTATGCTGCTGGTGCTACTGCTGGTGTTTGTAACCTTTGCACCATATTCTCCAAAGCCACTACCCGAGCGCGAAGCTCGTTGATTTCTTCTATTACACCGGGGTGATTGTTGGTTCGGACGAACGGATAAATAAGATCTAGAATTTGGTGTAGTATATAATCATGACGAGATACTCTGAAAATGAGAGAGAAAATGGTGTTTCGGACAGGTTCGCCGGTAAGTGCTTCAGGTTCATTGCCAAGAGGGCAATGTGGTGGATGAAAGGGATCGCTTTCTTCTTGTCTCCAATGGTTAAGTAGATTACGAACCCATCCCCAATTCATCCAGAATAGATGATGGCTAATTGGTTGATCCATTCCGGTCACGCTGCTTTCAGAGCTCATGTGGAAATCCATATCGGCATAGCTGTCGGAATCCGAGGAACTCGAACTGGTTGAGGGATCCATCTTGTATGATCAGGGAAAGAATTTTTTTGGTATGAAATAGATTGTAGAATTTAGATTTGGTATTCTTCAATACACAATTTACATATGTATATATAATACCAAAATCTCATAAATTACGGAGGAATCTTTGAAAGATGTCAATCAAAGTTCACAGTAACAGATATGCTAAGATAAGAATTAGTCTATACACTATTATGCAATAAATGTAGGAAAACGCGTCTAGACTTAAGAATGATAAGCACGTAATTTCCTAAGGATGGTAAGTAGATGATTTCCGACTAAAAATGATAAGCAAAACTTTTGACATGCAGACACGGTCGAAGTCCAGACTCACTAATGCATAGTAACAACTATCAGTTAGACACACTAATGCAAGACCTGGTTCGCTAAGACCACCGCTCTGATACCAACTGAAAGGACCCGTTCATATACATTATAAACGATTCACAATAGTTGATTACATCGCGAGGTATTTGACCTCTATATGATACGTTTTACAAACATTGCATTCGTTTTTAAAAGACAAACTTTCTTTACATCAAAAATTGACGGCATGCATACCATTTCATATTACATCCAACTATAATTGACTTAATATTAATCTTGATGAACTCAACGACTCGAATGCAACGTCTTTCAAAGTATGTCATGAATGACTCCAGGTAATATCCTTAAAATGAGCTAATGCACAGCGGAAGATTTCTTTAATACCTGAGAATAAACATGCTTTAAAGTGTCAACCAAAAGGTTGGTGAGTTCATTAGTTTATCATAATCCATCATTTCCGTAATAGTAATAGACCACAAGATTTCAGTTTCTATAAATATCCGTACACTCGCAAGTGTATAAAAGTATTCTATAAGTTGTAGGCACCCGGTAACAAGCCTTAACGTTCATGTTTTACCCTCTGAAGTACACCAGATCAGGTGTGTTTAAAATAACCTCGAAGTACTAAAGCATCCCATAGTCAGGATGGGGTTTGTCAGGCCCAATAGATCTATCTTTAGGATTCGCGCCTACCGTACATAGACAAGTAGTTTAATGTTACCAAGCTAAGGGTATATTTCTGGTTTAAACCCACGTAGAATTAGTTTTAGTACTTGTGTCTATTTCGTAAAACATTTATAAAACAGCGCATGTATTCTCAGCCCAAAAATATATATTGCAAAAGCAATTAAAAAGGGAGCAAATGAAACTCACAATACTGTATTTCGTAGCAATTATGTATATGACGGCACTGAACAAGTGCAGGGTTTGTCTCGGATTCACGAACCTATATTAAGTATATATATTTATATGTTGGTCAATATCTGTTTAACAATTTAGGTCAAGTCGTAGTGTATCACAATCCTAATGCTCGAGACCGACATGAAAAAGTCAACAAAAGTCAACTTGACCCAAAATGACTTTCAAAATCTATACATGTTTATTATATAACTTATATATAGTAGTTTTATATATTTAAATATATTTATCAGATCTTATTATACTAAATAATACAAGTCATTTATTAATAAATAAAAATTTATATTAAAATTCATATATGATAAAAATATACTTTTATATATCTGAAGTAATAAAATTTATAAAATTCACTTAATATCATAAAAATATAGTGGTATGTATTATTAATGTAATTACATTACGTGTGGTAAAAATATCTTTGTACGCATATTTATTTGATAAAATAATATTGATAATAATAATAATGATAAAAATAATAAAATGACAGTTTCAATAAAAATATTAATTTTTAGTAATAAAGATAATTTTAGTAATAACATCAACTGATAACATTTATAATAATCGTTTTAATAATAATATTAAAATTAATGATAATTCAGTTGACTATATCTTTTAATCCGTTCATCGAAACCACACGATTTCTAAATGAAAAGTTATTAATTTTTTTCTTCAGCTTTTCAACGACATGCATATCATATAACTTATCTCAGTAGCATATGTATCAAATTCGTGATTTATCATAAACTATTTAACGACGAAACTAAGCATACAAACATGCATAATCATATATACTCGAGCACTAGTCAGGGATACACTATTAATATATAAAAGATAAGATATGAATGCTCACGTATCAATATTGTGATTCAATATTGCAGGAAAGTACGTAGACGCAACAAAAATGATAAACGTTAGGTTGACCTCACGAGCAATACCCTCGATCAATACCCATAACCTTCATAGCTATAACCCATAATTTCCTTAGCTATATCCCATTTGAAAACTTATTTTGAAATCGTCTGAATATAACTCCGTCGTAGTATTTTATGTATACTAATAATATCTTGAAATAGTACTAAGTAAATATATATATGTAATTCGATTGAGAGAGTTTAGAGAAATATATTTTTAAGTTTCTATGAAATAATGAAACCTATTGAATTCTATTTATAATAGATTTTTGAATTATTAAAGTGAATTATTAAAGTATAAATTATTAAAGTGAATTTTTAAAGTATGAATTATTAAAGTGAATTATTAAAGTATGAATTATTAAAGTGAATTATTAAAGTATGAATTATTAAAGTGAATTATTAAAGTATGAATTATTAAAGTGAATTATTAAAGTATGAATTATTAAAGTATGAATTATTAAAGTTAAAGCAAAGTAAAAGTAAAGTAAAGGTAAAGTTAAAGTATAGTAAAAGTATAAAACTATGTACGTATAATACGCGTATAAAAATATATAATATTAATTTAAATCGTTATATATATTTAATAAAATAAAATATAAATATCGTTATCTTTATCATACTGGTTAAGTAATGAGTTGTCAAAAAGAATAGATTTCTTAAATCACAGTGGACCTTATAACATAGGCCCGTAATCATATCATAATGTATCTGATAATTCAATCATTTGATATTATCTCTTAATTATGTCGATAAATATATCGAAACAAATATGTTCATGTAAAGTATCATATATCTAATACTTTGTTAATGTTTTCAGTTAATATTATATATTATATATACATATCTATATACACATAATTGTTCGTGAATCGTCGAACACGGTCAAAGGGTAATTGATTACATGAATGTAGTTCCAAACTTTTTAAGATTCAACATTACAAATTCTGCTTATCGTGTCGGAAACATATAAAGGTTAAGTTTAAATTTGGTCGGAAATTTCCGGGTCGTCACATAATGCATCCTAACAACTATCAGTTAGACACACTCATGCAAGACCTGGTTCACTAGGACCAACGCTCTGATACCAACTGTGACGATCACTCCAAATCCATATGGACAAACACGTCATTCATCGATTTCATTGCGAGGTATTTGACCTATATATGATACGGTTTGTAAACATTGCATTCTTTTGAAAAGGCACACCATAAATGAATATTTAAATCAAAGGTTTTCGACATCTGATGATTTCTACATATAGACAATCACCGTAAATAATAGTTTACAATAGTACTTCCGTTGACAATGCAGTCAAAATAAGATACATGGTGATGATTTGGTGAATGCAACGTTTCCTTGAAAAATATGCCATGTATGACTCCATGCACATAGCTTGTCTAACATATAAGCAAACATCGGAAGACTTCTAGGAAACCTGAGAATAAACATGCTAACAAGTGTCAACACAAAGGTTAGTGAGTTCATAGTTGTAGTGTTTCGCATAATCTGTATATAAAAGTGGATCACAAGATTTCAGTTGTTTCATCCAGAAACGTTTATCAAAAGTTTGTCAATAGATTCTGCGTAACAGAGCAACCTGGTAACTAAGCTTTAACGTTATAATGATAAATACCCCATTCGTTTTAATACACGCAAACCAACGTGTCCTAAACTCAAATAACACACGTCCGTTAAAAGGCTAGCGCTCTAGCTCAGACGGGGATGTCAAGCTCTATGGATCCATATACTGTTATTCGCGCCCACCAGTCCATATCCTATGTACTGGCAGCTACTAGTTACCAAAGCTAAGGGATTTTCGGTTCAAACTCTGTGTAGAATTAAGTATGTACTTGTATCCATTGCGTTTAAAATAAATGGCATGTATTTTCAGCCCAAAAATATATATTGCAAAAGCAATTAAAAAGGGAGCAATGAAACTCACCTTAGCAGCATATAAAGTTGTTCACCAAAATGTGATCGAAACTCGGATTACCAATTAATCGTAGATCTCAACCTAGAGAACATATGTTGGTCAATAAATGTATATCAAGCTAGGTCAAGTCATAGTGTATCACAATCCTAATGCTCGAGATCGACATATAATAGTTATCCAAAGTAGTTTCAAAAAGTCAATTTTGACAATAGTTCAACAAAACGAGACGTGCCTTATATAAGGATTCATTTACTCGGTTGGTAATATTTAAAAGTTCACTTTATCAATCTCGTAAACAAGTTGTTTAAATCTTAATTGCAGATTCAAAAGCAATTTCAATTAACGTCAATCATAATTCAGTTGATCATATCTTTTAATCCGTTCATCGAAACTATTCGATATCTAAATGAAAAGTTATTGATTTTTTGCCAGCTTTCCAAACACATGTATATCATATACCTTTTACCAGTAATATATGTATTTAATTAGTGATTCATTATAAACTGTTTAACTACGAAATTTAGCATACAAGCATATATAAATATATATACTCGAGCACTAGACATGGATACATAATTAATATATAAAAGATAAGATATGAGCGCTTACGTATCAGTATTGAGATTCAATATTGTAGGTGTAGTGACCCGAACTTTTCCATGTTTATATATATTAATTGATATTGATATTTACATGATTAAATGTTTCCAACATGTTAAGCAATCAAACTTGTTAAGACTTGATTAATTGAAATATGTTTCATATAGACAATTGACCACCCAAGTTGACCGGTGATTCACGAACGTTAAAACTTGTAAAAACTATATGATGACATATATATGGATATATATATATATAGTTAACATGATACTACGATAAGTAAACATATCATTAAGTATATTAACAATGAACTACATATGTAAAAACAAGACTACTAACTTAATGATTTTTAAACGAGATATATATGTAACGATTATCATTGTAAAGACATTTAATGTATATATATCATATTAAGAGATATTTATACATGATAATATCATGATAATATAATAATTTAAAATCTCATTTGATATTATAAACATTGGGTTAACAACATTTAACAAGATCGTTAACCTAAAGGTTTCAAAACAACACTTACATGTAACGACTAACGATGACTTAACGACTCAGTTAAAATGTATATACATGTAGTGTTTTAATATGTATTTATACACTTTTGAAAGACTTCAATACACTTATCAAAATACTTCTACTTAACAAAAATGCTTACAATTACATCCTCGTTCAGTTTCATCAACAATTGTACTCGTATGCACCCGTATTCGTACTCGTACAATACACAGCTTTTAGATGTATGTACTATTGGTATATACACTCCAATGATCAGCTCTTAGCAGCCCATTTGAGTCACCTAACACATGTGGGAACCATCATTTGGCAACTAGCATGAAATATCTCATAAAATTACAAAAATATGAGTAATCATTCATGACTTATTTACATGAAAACAAAATTACATATCCTTTATATCTAATCCATACACCAACGACCAAAAACACCTACAAACACTTTCATTCTTCAATTTTCTTCATCTAATTAATCTCTCTCAAGTTCTATCTTCAAGTTCTAAGTGTTCTTCATATATTCTACAAGTTCTAGTTACATAAAATCAAGAATACTTTCAAGTTTGCTAGCTCACTTTCAATCTTGTAAGGTGATCATCCAACCTCAAGAAATCTTTGTTTCTTACAGTAGGTTATCATTCTAATACAAGGTAATAATCATATTCAAACTTTGGTTCAATTTCTATAACTATAACAATCTTATTTCAAGTGATGATCTTACTTGAACTTGTTTTCGTGTCATGATTCTGCTTCAAGAACTTCGAGCCATCCAAGGATCCGTTGAAGCTAGATCCATTTTTCTCTTTTCCAGTAGGTTTATCCAAGGAACTTAAGGTAGTAATGATGTTCATAACATCATTCTATTCATACATATAAAGCTATCTTATTCGAAGGTTTAAACTTGTAATCACTAGAACATAGTTTAGTTAATTCTAAACTTGTTCGCAAATAAAAGTTAATCCTTCTAACTTGACTTTTAAAATCAACTAAACACATGTTATATATCTATATAATATGCTAACTTAATGATTTAAAACCTGGAAACACGAAAAACACCGTAAAACTAGATTTACGCCGTCAATGATTTAAAACCTGGAAACACGAAAAACACCGTAAAACTAGATTTACGCCGTCGTAGTAACACCGCGGGCTGTTTTGGGTTAGTTAATTAAAAACTATAATAAACTTTGATTTAAAAGTTGTTATTCTGAGAAAATGATTTTTATTATGAACATGAAACTATATCCAAAAATTATGGTTAAACTCAAAGTGGAAGTATGTTTTCTAAAATGGTCATCTAGACGTCGTTCTTTCGACTGAAATGACTACCTTTACAAAAATGACTTGTAACTTATTTTTCCGACTATAAACCTACACTTTTTCTGTTTAGATTCATAAAATAGAGTTCAATATGAAACCATAGCAATTTTATTCACTCAAAACGGATTTAAAATGAAGAAGTTATGGGTAAAACAAGATTGGATAATTTTTCTCATTTTAGCTACGTGAAAATTGGTAACCAATCTATTACAACCATAACTTAATCAACTTGTATTGTATATTATGTAATCTTGAGATACCATAGACATGTATACAATGTTTCGACCTATCATGTCGACACATCTATATATATTTCGGAACAACCATAGACACTCTATATGTGAATGTTGGAGTTAGCTATACAGGGTTGAGGTTGATTCCAAAATATGTATAGTTTGAGTTGTGATCAATACTGAGATACGTATACACTGGGTCGTGGATTGATTCAAGATAATATTTATCGATATATTTCTGTATATCTAACTGTGGACAACTAGTTGTAGGTTACTAATGAGGACAGCTGACTTAATAAACTTAAAACATCAAAATATATTAAAAGTATTGTAAATATATTTTGAACATACTTTGATATATATGTATATATTGTTATAGGTTCGTGAATCAACCAGTGGCCAAGTCTTACTTCCCGACGAAGTAAAAATCTGTGAAAGTGAGTTATAGTCCCACTTTTAAAATCTAATATTTTTGGGATGAGAATACATGCAGGTTTTATAAATGATTTACAAAATAGACACAAGTACGTGAAACTACATTCTATGGTTGAATTATCGAAATCGAATATGCCCCTTTTTATTAAGTCTGGTAATCTAAGAATTAGGGAACAGACACCCTAATTGACGCGAATCCTAAAGATAGATCTATTGGGCCTAACAAACCCCATCCAAAGAACCGGATGCTTTAGTACTTCGAAATTTATATCATATTCGAAGGGTGTCCCGGAATGATGGGGATATTCTTATATATGCATCTTGTTAATGTCGGTTACCAGGTGTTCACCATATGAATGATTTTTATCTCTATGTATGGGATATGTATTGAAATATGAAATCTTGTGGTCTATTGTTACGATTTGATATATATAGGTTAAACCTATAACTCACCAACATTTTTGTTGACGTTTTAAGCATGTTTATTCTCAGGTGATTATTAAGAGCTTCCGCTGTCGTATACTTAAATAAGGACGAGATTTGGAGTCCATGCTTGTATGATATTGTGTAAAAACTGCATTCAAGAAACTTATTTTGTTGTAACATATTTGTATTGTAAACCATTATGTAATGGTCGTGTGTAAATAGGATATTTTAGATTATCATTATTTGATAATCTACGTAAAGCTTTTTAAACCTTTATTGATGAAATAAAGGTTATGGTTTGTTTTAAAATGAATGCAGTCTTTGAAAAACGTCTCATATAGAGGTCAAAACCTCGCAACGAAATCAATTAATATGGAACGTTTTTAATCAATAAGAACGGGACATTTCAGTTGGTATCCGAGCGTTGGTCTTAGAGAACCAGAATTTTGCATTAGTGTGTCTTATCGAGTTTGTTAGGATGCATTAGTGAGTCTGGACTTCGACCGTGTTTACTTGAAAAATGATTGCTTAACAAATTTTGTTGGAAACTATATATTTTTAACATGTGAATATTACGTGATATATTAATCTCTTAACGCGTTTGATATTATGTGATAGATGTCTACCTCTAGAACAAGTCCCATTGACTCACCTAATAATAATGAAGAGTCAAATCTAAATTGGAATGATTCGTGGACTGATTCACAAGTTCCCGAAGAGGAACCGGAAGAAGAGTCGGAACCGGAAGAAGAATCGAAACATGAAGAAGAATCGGAACCGGATGAAGAAATAGAACCGGTGGCGGAAATAATAAAATGGTTAAGTAAAAGAAAATCCTCAACCAACCGACCAAGGCTAATTATGGTCAATGGTGTTTCCGCCAAGGAAGCAAAATATTGGGAGGATTATCAATTCTCCGATGAATCGGATTCCGACGAGAATTTCAATGATGTTATAGAAATTACCCCAACTGAATTTAAAAAGGCAAAAGAAAATAATAAGGGAAAGGGCATAAAAATAGAGAAATCTAATTCCAACCCCGATGAACTTTATATGTATCGTCAACCCCCGAAGTCCTTAAGTTGTAACAATGACCCGGGAACCTCTAAACCACCAGGTTTTTCTAAACCAATGTGGAAAATAACGGCTCGTATTAGGGGAACATCATATATCCCTAGAAACTTGGCAAAACGAACCAAAACCGAAGAAGAAGAAACAAGCGAGTCGGAATAAGATAGTTGTATTCGTGTGGTGTAATATATGTAATATAGTGTGCTTATGCTTTATGATATATGTAAAAATTGCTTGTATTAATAAGTATCTTTTTTATGAATCTAACTCTTGTCTATTTTACAGTATAAAAACACAAAATGGATAGACAACCCAATATTTTAAGAGACCTACCCGGAGACATGATTGATGAAATCTTGTCTAGAGTTGGTCAGAATTCTTCGGCACAACTATTTAAGGCGAGATCAGTTTGTAAGACATTCGAAGAACGTTCCAAGAATGCCTTGGTTTATAAAAGGCTTTCGTTTGAAAGATGGGGGATATCACATTGGGAAATCCATAAGTTACGATGTGTTTACTTTGACGCATATATTGCGGGGAACCCAAATGCTATTTTACGCAATGGGTTAAGAAATTATTTTGACTCAATATATCCGAATATTGGACTTCGTGATTTAGAAAAAGCGGCTAACATGCAACATAAAGAAGCATGTTATGCTTACGGATTAGTAATGTTCGCTTCTCACCAAAGTGAGAACAAGAACATCGGGCTACAACTATTAAACAAAACGTTCCCACAAGTGACGGAGTCGGTAATTGGGGTAAGAAATGAGGTTTTTAGATTGTTACGGGACTGTTGGACATTACGTAACCCTCGTCCCTTTGACGACGTTACAAAACGCTGTCTTATCAACGGCCATAACAGTTATGTTCCACAAGACCAAGGATGGGAAGTAATCCTAGTAAAACCAGAATGCATGACTTGTTTCTGGACGTATGAATTACGTGTCTTTATTGCCTTTGCTGAACGACTTGTGTACTAGCTAGAATTATCTTCACAACCATCTTGTATCAAATTTATTGTGTGCTATATTTCATACTATATGTAAAATAAGCGGTATTGTAAGTTTGTAAAATATTGTGTAAAAGTTTGAACGCGAAATATTATTATAATCAGTTTTTTATATAGAATTGTAGTAGTTGAATTGTATATTAGCTACTAAGTATGAACTTAACGGGTAGGTACTACCAGAATTTAAACTTATAAAACGCTAATATGAAGAAAAAGCTTTTATAAATGAGTTCATATTATGCTACGAAATACTATTAACTACTCTTAATATTCTGTATGATTAACTTGTTCCATTTAACTATTTTGAAGGAAATGGCACCGACTACTCGACACACCGTGAATATGAATGAAGAGGAATTCCGTACTTTTCTAGCTTCAAACATAGCAGCAGTACAGGCTGCGCTACATACCAACAATAACCTTGGATCGAGCAGTACAGGAAATCGTGTAGGATGCACCTACAAAGAATTCACTGCCTGCAAACCTTTGGAATTTGATGGAACCGAAGGACCGATCGGATTGAAACGGTGGACCGAGAAGGTCGAATCGGTGTTTGCCATAAGTAAGTGTACTGAAGAGGACAAAGTAAAGTACGCTACGCATACCTTCACAGGTTCTGCGTTAACATGGTGGAATACCTATCTAGAGCAAGTGGGACAAGACGATGCGTACGCACTACCGTGGTCAGCATTCAAGCACTTGATGAACGAAAAGTACCGTCCCAGAACCGAGGTCAATAAGCTCAAGACAGAACTTAGAGGGTTACGAACCCAAGGATTTGATATTACCACGTATGAAAGACGATTCACAGAATTGTGCCTATTGTGTCCGGGAGCATTCGAAGATGAGGAAGAGAAGATCGATTCGTTTGTGAAAGGATTACCGGAAAGAATCCAAGAAGATATAAGTTCACACGAGCCCGCCTCCATACAACAGGCATGTAGAATGGCTCACAAACTAGTGAACCAGATTGAAGAAAGAATTAAAGAACAGACTGCTGAAGAGGCCAATGTGAAGCAAGTCAAAAGAAAGTGGGAGGAAAACGGTGATAAGAATCACCAATAAAATAACAACAGCAATTATAACAATAATCGCAACAACTATCCTAACAATCGCAACATCAATCGCAACTACAACAAACGGCCCAACAACAACAACAACAACAACAGCAACCACAACAATCATCTTAACAACAATAATAACCGCAACAATAACAACAATTAGAAGCAGCTATGCCAAAGGTGTGAAAAGTATCACTCGGGGTTCTGCACCAAATTTTGCAACAAGTGTAAAAGAAATGGTCATAGCGCGGTGAAGTGTGAGGTCTACGGACCAGGGGTTAATAGAACGAAAGGAACAAATGGTGTCGGAACGAGTAATGGCGGAGCAAGTAGTGTCGGAGCAAGTTATGCAAATGTAGTTTGTTATAAATGTGGAAAACCGGGCCACATTATTAGAAATTGCCCGAACCAGGAGAACACGAATGGACAAGGCCGCGGAAGAGTTTTAAATATTAATGCGGCAGAGGCACAAGAAGACCCGGAGCTTGTTACGGGTACGTTTCTTATTGACAATAAATCTGCTTACGTTTTATTTGATTCGGGTGCGGATAGAAGCTATATGAGTAGAGATTTTTGTGCTAAATTAAGTTGTCCATTGACGCCTTTGGATAGTAAATTTTTACTCGAATTAGCAAATGGTAAATTAATTTCAGCAGATAATATATGTCGGAATCGAGAAATTAAACTGGTTAGCGAAACATTTAAGATTGATTTGATACCAGTAGAGTTAGGGAGTTTTGATGTGATAATCGGTATGGACTGGTTGAAAGAAGTGAAAGCAGAGATCGTTTGTTACAAAAATGCAATTCGCATTATACGAGAAAAAGGAAAACCCTTAATGGTGTACGGAGAAAAGGGCAACACGAAGCTACATCTTATTAGTAATTTGAAGGCACAAAAACTAATAAGAAAAGGTTGCTATGCTGTTCTAGCACACGTCGAGAAAGTACAAACTGAAGAAAAGAGCATCAATGATGTTCCCGTCGCAAAAGAATTTCCCGATGTATTTCCGAAAGAATTACCGGGATTACCCCCACATCGATCCGTTGAATTTCAAATAGATCTTGTACCAGGAGCTGCACCAATAGCTCGTGCTCCTTACAGACTTGCACCCAGCGAGATGAAAGAACTGCAAAGCCAATTACAAGAACTTTTAGAGCGTGGTTTCATTCGACCAAGCACATCACCGTGGGGAGCTCCTGTTTTGTTTGTCAAGAAGAAAGATGGTACATTCAGGTTGTGTATCGACTACCGAGAGTTGAACAAACTTACCATCAAGAACCGCTACCCACTACCGAGAATCGACGACTTATTTGATCAACTACAAGGCTCGTCTGTTTATTCAAAGATTGACTTACGTTCCGGGTATCATCAAATGCGGGTGAAAGAAGATGATATTCCAAAGACTGCTTTCAGAACACGTTACGGTCATTACGAGTTTATGGTCATGCCGTTTGGTTTAACTAATGCACCAGCTATGTTCATGGACCTTATGAACCGAGTGTGTGGACTATACCTTGACAAGTTTGTCATTTTTTTCATTGATGACATACTTATTTACTCAAAGAATGACCAAGAACACGGTGAACATTTGAGAAAAGTGTTAGAAGTATTGAGGAAGGAAGAATTGTACGCTAAGTTTTCAAAGTGTGCATTTTGGTTGGAAGAAGTTCAATTCCTCGGTCACATAGTGAACAAAGAAGGTATTAAGGTGGATCCGGCAAAGATAGAAACTGTTGAAAAGTGGGAAACCCCGAAAACTCCGAAACACATACGCCAGTTTTTAGGACTAGCTGGTTACTACAGAAGGTTCATCCAAGACTTTTCCAGAATAGCAAAACCCTTGACTGCATTAACGCATAAAGGGAAGAAATTTGAATGGAATGATGAACAAGAGAAAGCGTTTCAGTTATTGAAGAAAAAGCTAACTACGGCACCTATATTGTCATTGCCTGAAGGGAATGATGATTTTGTGATTTATTGTGATGCATCAAAGCAAGGTCTCGGTTGTGTATTAATGCAACGAACGAAGGTGATTGCTTATGCGTCTAGACAATTGAAGATTCACGAACAAAATTATACGACGCATGATTTGGAATTAGGCGCGGTTGTTTTTGCATTAAAGACTTGGAGGCACTACTTATATGGGGTCAAAAGTATTATATATACCGACCACAAAAGTCTTCAACACATATTTAATCAGAAACAACTGAATATGAGGCAGCGTAGGTGGATTGAATTGTTGAATGATTACGACTTTGAGATTCGTTACCACCCGGGAAAGGCAAATGTGGTAGCCGATGCCTTGAGCAGGAAGGACAGAGAACCCATTCGAGTAAAATCTATGAATATAATGATTCATAATAACCTTACCACTCAAATAAAGGAGGCGCAACAAGGAGTTTTAAAAGAGGGAAATTTAAAGGATGAAATACCCAAGGGATCGGAGAAGCATCTTAATATTTGTAACGACCCGGAAATTTACGACCAAATTTAAACCTTATCTTCTATATGTCTCCGACACGATAAGTAAAAACCCTAATGTTAAGTCTCGAAAGCTTTGAAATCTATATTCAAATAATCTGTTACCCTTTCGATCATGCCTGACGATTCACGAACATTTATGTGTTGTAACTTGTATAATATATATATATAAATATTACGTTATGATATTATATAAAATAAATAAGAACAAAATTAACAACATATCAGAATTAACCATATAACTAATTATTATAATAAAATAGTTATTATTTTCAATATTAATAGAAATATTAGTGTTATCAGTATTATATACAATCTATAGATACGAACATTAGTCAGTATTATTATTACCAATGATAGTTATCCTTTATTATTATTATTATTATTATTATTATTATTATTATTATTATTATTATAATTATTATTATTATTATTATTATTATTATTATTATTATTAATTAGTATTAAACTTAGTATTTTAATAAAATTTTCATTTATTGTTATTATCATTATTATCATATTACTATTATCATTATTGTTATAAAAAGATTACAATTTATTAGTATATCTTTATTAATATAATTATTATTATTATTATTATTATAAATAATTAAATATATATATATATATATATATATATATATATATATATATATATATATATATATATATATATATTTTCTTATATTTATGAATTATAAAAGTTAAAACATATAGCATAGGATTCTGTTTTTTTTGTTTTTGTTTTTTTTCTGTCGTACCCTATTTGCCTCGTGAACCAGGGCGAATTCTGCCCATTTATATCTGTGATCGATTCAAAGACTTGGTTAAAACAGATTTCTTTCATTTTCTATTACCTAAATTAACTCTAATACCTTTCATCATCGAATTCATAAAAAAAAAAATCATCAGGAATACAAGCCTGACACCCTGTATATCTAACTTTTCTGTGAAACTCGAATTCAAAGTAGTTTTAGAAAATCTAATAATGCAGTCATGTTTTAAATCTTCTTCTCAAACTATCTGCAACTTTTCAAACTCTAATTCACAAAATCAAGGATGAATTTTCGAGTCAAACATTTATTCAAAGAAAGTCAAACCAGTGTTCTAAGATCAAATTGAGATTACAGGTATTGTTTTCGTTGAAATTAATGAGTTGTACAGCTTCTATGAATCATTTGAAACATACTTCGTGTTATAATCGTTGTATAAAACATATTCAAAAACTGAAAATCAAATTTTTTTTTTATTAAAATTTGCGACAGCAGGTCTGTCTTTATATTTTTTTTTTTTTATTTTTTTTTTTTTTTTCCGAATTAGTTAAATTAAAACACGTTTATAAGTAAGAAATATGTTTCTGTTACAAGTTAAAACAAGCAAATCGAGGTCTTGGATGTTTATAGTCGAATTGGTTGGAGAAGAAGATATAGGGAGGGTTTTAATTTCGAGTTATAAGAATTAAAAGGGAAATATACAACAGAAAAACATATTGGATCGGATTGTTAGGGTGTATGTGAATGAACGGGAGGTCACGGGTTCGAGCCCGGCTTCGGGTATATCTTTTTAGAGAGACTTTTCAAGGTAGCTTTCAAAACCAAAAACTAATATTATTATTATTATTGTTATAATGATTATCATTAGAATTTTTAATATTATTATTAATAGGTTTTTTTTTATTAACATTATTAGTATTAGTATTATTATTATAATTAAGATTATATTTGTCATTATTATTTTAAATAAACATTATTAAGTAATATCATTATTTATAATATTATGATTTTTAAATATTAACAATGTGTTTATCATTAATAGTAATATCATTTAAGTATTGTTATCATTATTATTTTGATTATGATTAAGAATATTGTTATTATAACTATTAAAATCTTAGTAAATATACTCACTACTAATTTTGTTATTATTAAGTATTGATATCAAAATTTTTATTTTTATTATCTTTATTATTAAACTTATATTTTATTTAAAAACTACTAATAATATTAAAAGTATCATAACTTTTAATCTATTATTTTGTTAAAACTATTAATGCTATCATTATTTTTACTAGTACTATTAAAATTATTTTATTATACTTGTTTTAGTATTATTATAACTGATACTTTGTAAATAAAAGATTAAGATATAATTAAGTATATGTTTTAAATGGAATTTAGTATAAATTCTATATAACTACAAAAATATAAATAATAAAACATCATGTGCTAGATCTATTATATGTTTTAATATATATATATGAATAATATAGGTTCGTGAATCCGAGGCCAACCTCATACGTGTTCAATGATGTTATATGTATTTTTACTACAAAATACAGTATGGTGAGTATATAGTCCCACTTTTAAACTCTAAATATTTCGGGATGAGAATACATGTATTTTATGTTTTACGTTATGGACACAAGTAACTGAAAAATATATTCTACGTTGAGTTGTACCACTGGCATACTTCCCTGTAGCTTGGTAACTATTATTTACAGCGGTATTGTAAACGCGAATCCTGTTGATAGATCTATCGGGCCTGACAACCCCAACCGGACTGGACGACCAGTATTCAACGGTTGCACAGTACTTCGTTTCGTGACTACACTTGGTACGGTGTAGTAAGATTTCATAATAAAGGGAATATGCGACGTGATTAAATGTTAAGTATGGTTACCAAGTGCTCAACCACTTAGAATATTTTTATTAAAATGTTTATATATAAAATCTTGTGTTCCATTGTTATAACGCTGCTAGCATCAAACCTATATATCTCACCAACTTTATGTTGACGTTTTAAAGCATGTTATTCTCAGGTACGAATTAAGTCTTCCGCTGTGCATTTGCTCATGTTAAGGACATATCTTGGAATCGATCATTGCAATGGAACCAAATGTTGATGACTTCGTCCAGGAGGATTAGGACGGGTCGTCACAGTTGGTATCAGAGCGTTGGTCTTAGTGAACCAGGTCACCCATTAGTGTGACTAACTGGTAGTCGTTAGGATACATTAGTGAGACTGGACTTTGACCGTGTCTGCCTGTTAAAAAGTTTTGCTTATCATTTCTAGTCGGAAAACATCTGCTTATCATCTTTAGGGAATTGCCTGCTTATCATTCTTAAGTCTAGACACGTCTTACTGCATCCAGTGCATCGATAGTGTATAGACAAAGTTCATATTTTAGCATATCTATTACTGAAGAATTGCCTGACACATGCCGTAAATTCCTCCGTGGTCTACTGAATCTTTAGTACCATATACATATATAGATATTCTATGAATTTAGAATATCCTCCTATATACGAAAATCATTCCACATCGAAGATCCTTTCCATCCACCAAATTGTCCTCTTAACGATGAACCTGAAGCACTTACCGGCGAACCTGTTCGGGAAACCATTTTCTCTCTCATTTCTAGAGTATTTCGTCACGATTATATACTATCTCATATCTCGAATTTTATTCATTCGCTCGCTTCGACCGCCAATCATTCCGGTGTACTAGCAGAAGTTAACGAACTACGCGCTTGTATGTTGGCTTTGAAGAACCTAGTGCGAAAGTTACAAACACCAACGGCAGCACCGGCAGCATAACCAGTACCTCCAGTAACATCAACATCGCAACCTTTAGTACCAGCACCATCAACAGCATCACCATCATCAACGTCAATGGTATCCTTAATACCCTCAAACCACAACCACGTCGTAAACCTCAACGTCATAAATTACACCTCGAGTATAATCATTGTTCTACGTATCGTTCTATCTACTTTATCTTCGTTCTACATATCGTCCTACATCAATTATTTCCGCTCGATATGGCGATTATGTAATTTCTAAAAGTTTTAGAGATTATGTGATCTGTACTAACGATAAATCAAATGAGTTTAATATCTTATTAGATCATTAAATCCATAATTACATCTGAAGAAAATATATATGCAAGTATATTTTCATAAAGATTGTAATTAAAAATTCTCTCGTACAAACTGTTAATGATGAAAATATTTTAACGGGTGGGTAGTACCCGAGGAATATTTAGATTTCACATTAATAAGTTACACTGTATATTCTTCGAATCTAATTCAACGATTATCTATTATTCTACTTACAATCACTAATATACGTATCCGTTCACCTCAGATTTACCATTTCCATTCAAATTTCATTTTTGAATTTTGACCTGTCAGAATCCAACAAGTGGCATAACGAAGAAAACATTGGATATAATAAAATTTGTTAGAAACAAACGAGTTAACTAATTGAAAATCTGTTAAGGATTCCACGCTAACTGTTCCGGCTAACTGTTCCTAGCTAACTGATTAACATTTAATTTATCGCAATTTACATTCTCGCAATTTTATTTATCGTCATTTAATTTCTGTTATTTACTTTTATGCATTTTTAAGTCGGGACACATGTACGCAATACGTCGGATTAATTCTGAGACAACACGGTGCATGGGTCATGATATATATTTATTTATTTTACGCACATTAAATAACGGGACACGTATGCAAGGTTTCGATTTATCATATCGACCCATCTATATATATATTTCGGAACAACCGCAGACACTCTATATGTGAAGGTGGGAGTTGGCTATACAGGGTCGGAGTTGATTCCAAAATATATATATACTTTGAGTTGTGATCGACACCGAGACCGGTACACGGGTCACGATACGTATTAATATTATATAATAAATTATATATGAATATGTTGAACTATTGGACTGTTGGACTGTTAATTTTGGACAATTAAAATGAGTTAAAATGCTGATTATATATATATGAAACTAAACAATTCTTCAAGTTTGCCACTTGATTCTATTTTAAACCTCATTCGTATCTTGACGATTACAATTCGCATTCACAACTTTTCATGATTCTTGAAAACGTCTCGATCGAGAAGTTGAACCAGCCGCACCTCGTCTACGAAAGAAAGATTTATGCATACAGTTATGCACCTGAAAAACTTTCGAAACTGAAGTTATAGTTAAAACATATCTGCGTTGAATTCTTTATCATTCATTAGCCAAAACCAACCATACGATTCCTTTTCAAGAAACTAATTTTGTCACAGCTTCAGCAGAACAACTTCGACCTTTCATTCGAAAAAGTCTTATTATAACTTTGATGTATACGACTGGTTTTCCTCATCGTTACCGGGAAACCTTTCATACTCCGCCATTTTATCATCAGCATTTAATCATCTAAAAACACAATTCGCCCAAAAACACCTCGGATTGATAATCGACGATTCAGATATGACTGCATTAAATGCAGAGGAAACAGTAAAATTTTAGATGGCCTAAATGGCCAAAAGTTTGATGATAAAGAAGGGAATGTTAGGAACGCTCGATAGAAAATTTAGTGCTGAAAAATGGATTGGGCTAACTGTGAAGGAAACAAAGAACAAATACAAGGAATGAACCTGCCTTCAAATAATGCAAATGATTCAGTGTCTGTTGAAACCGTCAGTATGAACCCTACTCCTTATTCTAAATTTTTTTTTTTTTCCAGATGATATCATTCATCATCATCTTATCTTAGATATTATAAGATATCTTCATATTTTCCGCTATACATATTCTCCATATTTCTAAAGATATATTTTCACAACTATTCCTATCTGCAATCATCTATCTCCCCGTAATATATGCATTACAACATAAAAGAAACTGTGTTAGTTTCTAAATTCTGAAATCTTCAAGTTTAAAATATGAATGTTTTGAAGCAGTGTTGGGAACTGATGCGTGAATTAGTATAATATAATGAAACTTGATCAACTTCATTATATTACAGTAAGTTATGTTGAGTTTCTAATGGAATGTGATGATTCACAGTACCGTCATCATGTGCCATGTTACACGGCTCTTACAATCTATCCAATCTCTAAACATATCAAGAAAATATTCTCTTGATGATTCGGTCTTTTTCAGGATATTCTGGTAAGTTGACAAATCAAAAATCGTGCCATTACCAATTCTCTCTTAGGACATTAACTATATTCATCTCGAATTTCATACCTACAAATTCCGGACCATTACAAAAGATGCTTAGTAGAAAAGGAGGAAAAGAAAAAGAATGAAGCTCCGAAATAGAAATTGGAGTATAAATCGCAGTAAATGGAAGAGAGTATTAACTGTGGATGATAATGATTATAGAAAACAAAAGCAAGGACATCGAAGTATAAGGGAAGATATAAAACCCAATAATCACCCAGAAACTACAAACCGTGTATATCAATACGTAATGCGACGTAAAGACACGGGAGAATAAGAAACATTATAATTCCAAGAAAATCATAAAAGTAAATAGATTCTTCTGGTGGCAAATGAAAAAGAAGAATGAAAGATATGAAGGTTAGAAGTATAATAAGAATCAGGATTGGATGGAACATATTAAGAATGAGTAGAGGAAGAAAGAATAAAAGGTGTGGAGAATAAGGAAAACGAAGGGGGTGGATTTATAGCAATATATCCGACAGAGAAATCAGGAACAGATTATTGCATTAATTAAAGAAGATTTTGATTTTCTAAATCGCCGAAGAACCAAATCTTATTACGTAAGATTTTCTTTAAATCCCTTAAATCCCGGAAATCAACAGTAACTACGTCATCGGTTGAAACGAATATATTTATTTACACATTCCGCTCTTTTGTGATAACTTCACTTGTACGCTTCACATGATCGAATCGTTTTATCTATATCTCTCAATAATGATAAAACTCCATTATCACCTTATGTTGGTCATGAAAACATTCCTATTGTTATCTATGACAACCTCTACCAAATTTCGGGGACGAAATTTCTTTAACGGGTGGGTACTGTAACGACCCGGAAATTTACGACCAAATTTAAACCTTATCTTCTATATGTCTCCGACACGATAAGTAAAAACCCTAATGTTAAGTCTCGAAAGCTTTGAAATCTATATTCAAATAATCTGTTACCCTTTCGATCATGCCTGACGATTCACGAACATTTATGTGTTGTAACTTGTATAATATATATATATAAATATTACGTTATGATATTATATAAAATAAATAAGAACAAAATTAACAACATATCAGAATTAACCATATAACTAATTATTATAATAAAATAGTTATTATTTTCAATATTAATAGAAATATTAGTGTTATCAGTATTATATACAATCTATAGATACGAACATTAGTCAGTATTATTATTACCAATGATAGTTATCCTTTATTATTATTATTATTATTATTATTATTATTATTATTATTATTATTATTATTATTATTATTATTATTATTATTATTATTATTATTATTATTAATTAGTATTAAACTTAGTATTTTAATAAAATTTTCATTTATTGTTATTATCATTATTATCATATTACTATTATCATTATTGTTATAAAAAGATTACAATTTATTAGTATATCTTTATTAATATAATTATTATTATTATTATTATTATTATAAATAATTATATATATATATATATATATATATATATATATATATATATATATATATATATTTTCTTATATTTATGAATTATAAAAGTTAAAACATATAGCATAGGATTCTGTTTTTTTTGTTTTTGTTTTTTTTCTGTCGTACCCTATTTGCCTCGTGAACCAGGGCGAATTCTGCCCATTTATATCTGTGATCGATTCAAAGACTTGGTTAAAACAAATTTCTTTCATTTTCTATTACCTAAATTAACTCTAATACCTTTCATCATCGAATTCATAAAAAAAAAAATCATCAGGAATACAAGCCTGACACCCTGTATATCTAACTTTTCTGTGAAACTCGAATTCAAAGTAGTTTTAGAAAATCTAATAATGCAATCATGTTTTAAATCTTCTTCTCAAACTATCTGCAACTTTTCAAACTCTAATTCACAAAATCAAGGATGAATTTTCGAGTCAAACATTTATTCAAAGAAAGTCAAACCAGTGTTCTAAGATCAAATTGAGATTACAGGTATTGTTTTCGTTGAAATTAATGAGTTGTACAGCTTCTATGAATCATTTGAAACATACTTCGTGTTATAATCGTTGTATAAAACATATTCAAAAACTGAAAATCAAATTTTTTTTTTATTAAAATTTGCGACAGCAGGTCTGTCTTTATATTTTTTTTTATTTTTTATTTTTTTTTTTTTTCCGAATTAGTTAAATTAAAACACGTTTATAAGTAAGAAATATGTTTCTGTTACAAGTTAAAACAAGCAAATCGAGGTCTTGGATGTTTATAGTCGAATTGGTTGGAGAAGAAGATATAGGGAGGGTTTTAATTTCGAGTTATAAGAATTAAAAGGGAAATATACAACAGAAAAACATATTGGATCGGATTGTTAGGGTGTATGTGAATGAACGGGAGGTCACGGGTTCGAGCCCGGCTTCGGGTATATCTTTTTAGAGAGACTTTTCAAGGTAGCTTTCAAAACCAAAAACGAATATTATTATTATTATTGTTATAATGATTATCATTAGAATTTTTAATATTATTATTAATAGGTTTTTTTTGATTAACATTATTAGTATTAGTATTATTATTATAATTAAGATTATATTTGTCATTATTATTTTAAATAAACGTTATTAAGTAATATCATTATTTATAATATTATGATTTTTAAATATTAACAATGTGTTTATCATTAATAGTAATATCATTTAAGTATTGTTATCATTATTATTTTGATTATGATTAAGAATATTGTTATTATAACTATTAAAATCTTAGTAAATATACTCACTACTAATTTTGTTATTATTAAGTATTGATATCAAAATTTTTATTTTTATTATCTTTATTATTAAACTTATATTTTATTTAAAAACTACTAATAATATTAAAAGTATCATAACTTTTAATCTATTATTTTGTTAAAACTATTAATGCTATCATTATTTTTACTAGTACTATTAAAATTATTTTATTATACTTGTTTTAGTATTATTATAACTGATACTTTGTAAATAAAAGATTAAGATATAATATAAGTATATGTTTTAAATGGAATTTAGTATAAATTCTATATAACTACAAAAATATAAATAATAAAACATCATGTGCTAGATCTATTATATGTTTTAATATATATATATGAATAATATAGGTTCGTGAATCCGAGGCCAACCTCATACGTGTTCAATGATGTTATATGTATTTTTACTACAAAATACAGTATGGTGAGTATATAGTCCCACTTTTAAACTCTAAATATTTCGGGATGAGAATACATGTATTTTATGTTTTACGTTATGGACACAAGTAACTGAAAAATATATTCTACGTTGAGTTGTACCACTGGCATACTTCCCTGTAGCTTGGTAACTATTATTTACAGCGGTATTGTAAACGCGAATCCTGTTGATAGATCTATCGGGCCTGACAACCCCAACCGGACTGGACGACCAGTATTCAACGGTTGCACAGTACTTCGTTTCGTGACTACACTTGGTACGGTGTAGTAAGATTTCATAATAAAGGGAATATGCGACGTGATTAAATGTTAAGTATGGTTACCAAGTGCTCAACCACTTAGAATATTTTTATTAAAATGTTTATATATAAAATCTTGTGTTCCATTGTTATAACGCTGCTAGCATCAAACCTATATATCTCACCAACTTTATGTTGACGTTTTAAAGCATGTTATTCTCAGGTACGAATTAAGTCTTCCGCTGTGCATTTGCTCATGTTAAGGACATATCTTGGAATCGATCATTGCAATGGAACCAAATGTTGATGACTTCGTCCAGGAGGATTAGGACGGGTCGTCACAATATTCGGGAAGACGGAACCCGGTATAGGGCTGAAAGGATTTGGGTACCAAAATTTGGAGAGATGAGAGAAATGGTACTTAGAGAAGCTCATAAAACCAGATACTCAATACATCCTGGAACGGGGAAGATGTACAAGGATCTCAAGAAACATTTTTGATGGCCGGGTATGAAAGCCGATGTTGCTAAATACGTAGGAGAATGTTTGACGTGTTCTAAGGTCAAAGCTGAGCATCAGAAACCATCAGGTCTACTTCAACAACCTGAAATCCCGGAATGGAAAGGGAAAACATTACCATGGATTTCATCACTAAATTGCCAAGGACTGCAAGTGGTTTTGATACTATTTGGGTAATAGTTGATCGTCTCACCAAATCAGCACACTTCCTACCAATAAGAGAAGATGACAAGATGGAGAAGTTAGCACGACTGTATTTGAAGGAAGTCGTCTCCAGACATGGAATACCAATCTCTATTATCTCTGATAGGGATGGCAGATTTATTTCAAGATTCTGGCAGACATTACAGCAAGCATTAGGAACTCGTCTAGACATGAGTACTGCCTATCATCCACAAACTGATGGGCAGAGCGAAAGGACGATACAAACGCTTGAAGACATGCTACGAGCATGTGTTATTGATTTCAGAAATAGTTGGGATCGACATCTACCGTTAGCAGAATTTTCCTACAACAACAGCTACCATTCAAGCATTGAGATGGCGCCGTTTGAAGCACTTTATGGTAGAAAGTGCAGGTCTCCAATTTGTTGGAGTGAAGTGGGGGATAGACAGATTACGGGTCCGGAGATTATACAAGAAACTACCGAGAAGATCATCCAAATTCAACAACGGTTGAAAACCGCCCAAAGTCGACAAAAGAGCTACGCTGACATTAAAAGAAAAGATATAGAATTTGAAATTAGAGAGATGGTCATGCTTAAAGTTGCACCTTGGAAAGGCGTTATTCGATTTGGTAAACGAGGGAAATTAAATCCAAGGTATATTGGACCATTCAAGATTATTGACCGTGTCGGACCAGTAGCTTACCGACTTGAGTTACCTCAACAACTCGCGGCTGTACATAACACTTTCCACGTCTCGAATTTGAAGAAATGTTTTGCTAAAGAAGATCTCACTATTCCGTTAGATGAAATCCAAATCAACGAATAACTTCAATTCATCGAAGAACCCGTCGAAATAATGGATCATGAGGTTAAAAGACTTAAGCAAAACAAGATACCAATTGTTAAGGTTCGATGGAATGCTCGTAGAGGACCTGAGTTCGCCTGGGAGCGTGAAGATCAGATGACGAAGAAATACCCGCATCTATTTCCAGAAGATTCGTCAACACCTTCAACAGCTTAAAATTTCGGGACGAAATTTATTTAACGGGTAGGTACTGTAGTGACCCGAACTTTTCCATGTTTATATATATTAATTGATATTGATATTTACATGATTAAATGTTTCCAACATGTTAAGCAATCAAACTTGTTAAGACTTGATTAATTGAAATATGTTTCATATAGACAATTGACCACCCAAGTTGACCGGTGATTCACGAACGTTAAAACTTGTAAAAACTATATGATGACATATATATGGATATATATATATATATATATATATATATATATATATATATATATATATATATATATATATATATATATATATATATATATATATATATATAGTTAACATGATACTACGATAAGTAAACATATCATTAAGTATATTAACAATGAACTACATATGTAAAAACAAGACTACTAACTTAATGATTTTTAAACGAGATATATATGTAACGATTATCGTTGTAAAGACATTTAATGTATATATATATATCATATTAAGAGATATTTATACATAATAATATCATGATAATATAATAATTTAAAATCTCATTTGATATTATAAACATTGGGTTAACAACATTTAACAAGATCGTTAACCTAAAGGTTTCAAAACAACACTTACATGTAACGACTAACGATGACTTAACGACTCAGTTAAAATGTATATACATGTAGTGTTTTAATATGTATTTATACACTTTTGAAAGACTTCAATACACTTATCAAAATACTTCTACTTAACAAAAATGCTTACAATTACATCCTCGTTCAGTTTCATCAACAATTCTACTCGTATGCACCCGTATTCGTACTCGTACAATACACAGCTTTTAGATGTATGTACTATTGGTATATACACTCCAATGATCAGCTCTTAGCAGCCCATGTGAGTCACCTAACACATGTGGGAACCATCATTTGACAACTAGCATGAAATATCTCATAAAATTACAAAAATATGAGTAATCATTCATGACTTATTTACATGAAAACAAAATTACATATCCTTTATATCTAATCCATACACCAACGATCAAAAACACCTACAAACACTTTCATTCTTCAATTTTCTTCATCTAATTAATCTCTCTCAAGTTCTATCTTCAAGTTCTAAGTGTTCTTCATATATTCTACAAGTTCTAGTTACATAAAATCAAGAATACTTTCAAGTTTGCTAGCTCACTTTCAATCTTGTAAGGTGATCATCCAACCTCAAGAAATCTTTGTTTCTTACAGTAGGTTATCATTCTAATACAAGGTAATAATTATATTCAAACTTTGGTTCAATTTCTATAACTATAACAATCTTATTTCAAGTGATGATCTTACTTGAACTTGTTTTCGTGTCATGATTCTGCTTCAAGAACTTCGAGCCATCCAAGGATCCGTTGAAGATAGATACATTTTTCTCTTTTCCAGTAGGTTTATCCAAGGAACTTAAGGTAGTAATGATGTTCATAACATCATTCTATTCATACATATAAAGCTATTTTATTCGAAGGTTTAAACTTGTAATCACTAGAACATAGTTTAGTTAATTCTAAACTTGTTCGCAAACAAAAGTTAATCCTTCTAACTTGACTTTTAAAATCAACTAAACACATGTTCTATATCTATATGATATGCTAACTTAATGATTTAAAACCTGGAAACACGAAAAACACCGTAAAACTAGATTTACGCCGTCGTAGTAACACCGCGGGCTGTTTTGGGTTAGTTAATTAAAAACTATAATAAACTTTGATTTAAAAGTTGTTATTCTGAGAAAATGATTTTTATTATGAACATGAAACTATATCCAAAAATTATGGTTAAACTCAAAGTGGAAGTATGTTTTCTAAAATGGTCATCTAGACGTCGTTCTTTCGACTGAAATGACTATCTTTACAAAAACGACTTGTAACTTATTTTTCCGACTATAAACCTATACTTTTTCTGTTTAGATTCATAAAATAGAGTTCAATATGAAACCATAGCAATTTGATTCACTCAAAACGGATTTAAAATGAAGAAGTTATGGGTAAAACAAGATTGGATAATTTTTCTCATTTTAGCTACGTGAAAATTGGTAACAAATCTATTAAAACCATAACTTAATCAACTTGTATTGTATATTATGTAATCTTGAGATACCATAGACACGTATACAATGTTTCGACCTATCATGTCGACACATCTATATATATTTCGGAACAACCATAGACACTCTATATGTGAATGTTGGAGTTAGCTATACAGGGTTGAGGTTGATTCCAAAATATGTATAGTTTGAGTTGTGATCAATACTGAGATACGTATACACTGGGTCGTGGATTGATTCAAGATAATATTTATCGATATATTTCTGTATATCTAACTGTGGACAACTAGTTGTAGGTTACTAATGAGGACAGCTGACTTAATAAACTTAAAACATCAAAATATATTAAAAGTATTGTAAATATATTTTGAACATACTTTGATATATATGTATATATTGTTATAGGTTCGTGAATCAACCAGTGGCCAAGTCTTACTTCCCGACGAAGTAAAAATCTGTGAAAGTGAGTTATAGTCCCACTTTTAAAATCTAATATTTTTGGGATGAGAATACATGCAGGTTTTATAAATGATTTACAAAATAGACACAAGTACGTGAAACTACATTCTATGGTTGAATTATTGAAATCGAATATGCCCCTTTTTATTAAGTCTGGTAATCTAAGAATTAGGGAACAGACACCCTAATTGACGCGAATCCTAAAGATAGATCTATTGGGCCTAACAAACCCCATCCAAAGAACCGGATGCTTTAGTACTTCGAAATTTATATCATATCCGAAGGGTGTCCCGGAATGATGGGGATATTCTTATATATGCATCTTGTTAATGTCGGTTACCAGGTGTTCACCATATGAATGATTTTTATCTCTATGTATGGGATGTGTATTGAAATATGAAATCTTGTGGTCTATTGTTACGATTTGATATATATAGGTTAAACCTATAACTCACCAACATTTTTGTTGACGTTTTAAGCATGTTTATTCTCAGGTGATTATTAAGAGCTTCCGCTGTCGCATACTTAAATAAGGACGAGATTTGGAGTCCATGCTTGTATGATATTGTGTAAAAACTGCATTCAAGAAACTTATTTTGTTGTAACATATTTGTATTGTAAACCATTATGTAATGGTCGTGTGTAAACAGGATATTTTAGATTATCATTATTTGATAATCTACGTAAAGCTTTTTAAACCTTTATTGATGAAATAAAGGTTATGGTTTGTTTTAAAATGAATGCAGTCTTTGAAAAACGTCTCATATAGAGGTCAAAACCTCGCAACGAAATCAATTAATATGGAACGTTTTTAATCAATAAGAACGGGACATTTCAGTAGGAAAGAACGTAGATGTAACGGAGATGATAAACACTAGGTTTGATTTACAAATATACCCCGAACATTACCCATAACCTCCTTGGCAATAACCCATAATTTCCTTAGCTCTATCCCGCTTAAAAACCATTTTGAAAATAACCCACTCATGACCTCGTCATAGTATTTTATGTATAATACATAATTAATAATACTAATAACAATAAGATTAATAATAATATTAATCTTAATAATATAAATAATAATAATAATAATAATAATAATAATAATAATAATAATAATAATAATAATAATAATAATAATAATAATAATAATAATAATAATAATAATAATAATAATAATAATAATAATAATAATAATAATAATAATAATAATAATAAAATAAATTAAATTAAATAAATATTACGGAGTAATAATACTAGAGAAAGAGAGATAGATTCAGCTGAGCCACAAATAGCGCAATTTATAGAACCTTTTCTGAAAAAGTACCCCATGCGATTGCATGGGATTTGTGCTTCAAGGCCATGCGATCGCATGGCCCTCTGATCCAGCTCACAAACTTTTAACTTTTTATTTGTCGACATAATTTTATATAATATATATAATATATTTAATTTAAAATATGTACCATGCTAAGTCATGCATACACAAAAGGAATAATATGAATGAAATTTAAAACGGTCAAAATTGAAAAAAAGAAAAATAGAAGGCTTTTGAGGTCTTGTTTCGAAAAATATTTGGGACAAACCGCCTATTAAAGTTTGCCAACGGATAGATCCCGAAAAAATACACGATTTGAAAAAAAAATGGTGACTAAATTGGAGCTACGAGTCAAAGGATACGATAGATCGAACATTTTGGCCAAAGACACAAAACATCAAGCACCACGAACCGTCGGTGGTGTTTGGTGCGTGGTGCGATTTTGTGAGGAAAGATGTCTTTTTCAGAATCTCGACAACCTCGAAAGGTAAGCACGTTTAGAGAGTCTGGATCATTCGGCAGTTTTAGGGTGATCTTGAGAATTTCAGCAAAATCTGAAACAGAAGGTTATGCGTCGCCAAATGGTACTCCATCTGATGGCGCATACTAATGATTTAAGAAATGTGTTTAATGAAGGGACATTAGATTCAAATTTATATCCGTTATACATAATTACATTGCGAGTGAAATAATAGGCGTTAAAATGATATATACCATGCTAAGTCATGAATACACAAAACTAATAATACGATATATATTGAAATTGTTCAAAGAGAACATTAAAAATGAGTAATATGTCTTTTTTCGGCATCCTGATGACCTCGAATGTCAAGACACTATCAGGTGTCTTGATGTTAGTGTCATTTTAGGGTGATCTAGAGAATTTTAGCACAATCTGAAACTGAAGGTTATGCGCCGCCAAATGGTACTCCATCAGCGGTGCATATTAATGATTAAAAAAGCATTTTAATGAAGTGACATTAGATTCAAATTTATACGCGTTATACATAATTACATTTCGAGTGAAATAAAAGGCCTTATGCTAAGTCATGCATACACAAAAGGAATAATATGAATGAAATTCAAAATGGTCAAAATCGAAAAAAGGAAAAATTGAAGGCTTTTGAGGTCTCGTTTAGAAAATTATTTGGGACAAACCGCCTATGGAAATTTTCCAACGGATAGATCCAGAAAAAATACACGATTTGAAAAAAAAACGATGACTAAATCGGAGTTACGAGTCAAAAGATACGATAGATCGAACATTTTGGCCAAAGACACAAAACATCAAGCACCACAAACCGTCGGTGGTGTTTAGTGCGTGGTGCGATTTTTCGAGGAAAGATGTCTTTTTTGGAATCTAGACAACCTCGAATGGCAAGCACGTTTAGAGAGTCTTGCTTGTTTAGCCGTTTTAGGGAGATCTTGAGAATTTCAGTACAATCTGAAACCGAAGGTTATGCGCCGCCAAATGGTACTCCAACTGGCGGCGCATACTAATGATTTAAAAAAATGTGTTTAATTAAGTGACATTAGTTTCAAATTTATACCCGTTATACATAATTACATTGCGAGAGAAATAATAGGCGTTAAAATGATATATACCAAGCTAAGTCATGCATACACAAAACTAATAATATGATATAAATTGAAAACGTTCAAAGAGAACATTAAAAATGAGTAAAATGTCTTTTTTCGGCATCCTGACGACCTCGAATGTCAAGACACTATCAGGAGTCTTGATGTTAGGGTCGATTTAGGGTGATCTCGAGAATTTTAGCACAATCTGAAACTGAAGGTTACGTGCTGCCAAATGGTACTCCATCTGGCGCGCATATTAATGATTAAAAAAACCGTTTTAATTAAGTTACATTAGATTCAAATTTATATGGTTAAACATAATTACATTTCGAATGAAATAATTGGCCTTAAAACAATATGTACCATGCTAAGTCATGCATACACAAAAAGAATAATATGAATGAAATTCAAATCGGTCAAAATCGAAAAAAGGAAAAATTGAAGGCTTTTGAGGTCTCGTTTCGAAAAATATTTGGGACAAACCGCCTACGAAAATTTGCCAACAGATAGATCCAGAAAAAATACACGAATTGAAAAAAACAGTGACTAAATCGGAGCTACGAGTCAAAAGATACGATAGATCGAACATTTTGGCCAAAGACACAAAACACCAAGCAGCACGAACCGTCGGTGGTGTTTGGTGCGTGGTGCAATTTTGCGAGGAAATATGTCTTTTTCGGAATCTAGCTGACCTCGAATGGCAAGCACGTTTAGAGAGTCTTGCGCATTCTGCCGTTTTAGGGTGATCTTGAGAATTTCAGCACAATCTGAAACTGAAGGTTATGCGCCGCCAAATGGTACTCCATCTGGCGGCGCATTCTAATGATTTAAAAAACGTGTTTAATGAAGTGACATTAGCTTCAAATTTATACCCATTATACATAATTACATTGCGAGTCAAATAATAGGCGTTAAAATGATATATACCATGCTAAGTCATGCATACACAAAACTACTAATACGATATAAATTGAAAACGTTCAAAGAGAAATTTAAAAATGAGTAAAATGTCTTTTTTCGGCATCCCGACGACCTAGAATGTCAAGAATCTATCAGGAGTCTTGATGTTAGGGTCGTTTTAGGGTGATCTCGAGAATTTTAGCACAATCTGAAACTGAAGTTTATGCGCCGCCAAATGGTACTCCATCTGGCGGTGCATATTAATGATCTAAAAAAGCATTTTAATGAGGTGACATTTGATTCAAATTTATATGCATTATACATAATTACATTTCGAGTGAAATAATATGCCTTAAAATAATATGTACCATGTTAAGTCATGCATACACAAAAGGAATAATATGAATGAAATTCAAAACGGTCAAAATTGAAAAAAGGAAAAATTGAAGGCTTTTGAGGTCTCGTTTCGAAATATATTTGGGACAAACTGCCTATAACAGTTTTTCAACGGATAGATCCCGAAAAAATACACGATTTGAAAAAAAATGGTGACTAAATCGGAGCTGCGAGTCAAAAGATACGATAGATCGAACATTTTGGCCAAAGACACAAAACATCAACACCACGAACCGTCGGTGGTGTTTGGTGCGTGGTGCGATTTTGCGAGGAAAGATATATTTTTTGGAATCTAGACAAGCTCGAATGGCAAGCACGTTTAGAGAGTCTTGCTCGTTCGGCCATTTTAGGTGATTTTGAGAATTTCAGCACACAATCTGAAACCGAAGGTTATGCGCCGCCAAATGGTACTCCATCTGACGGCGCATACTAATGATTTAAAAAATGTGTTTAATGAAGTTACATTAGATTCAAATTTATATCCGTTATACATAATTACATTGCGAGTGAAATAATAGGCGTTAAAACGATATATACCATGCTAAGTCATGAATACACAAAACTAATAATACGATATAAATTGAAAATGTTCAAAGAGAACATTAAAAATAAGTAAAATGTCTTTTTTCGGCATCCTGACGACCTCGAATGTCAAGACACTATCAGGTGTCTTGATGTTTTGGTGGATTTAGGGTGATCTCAAGAATTTTAGCACAATCTGAAACTGAAGGTTATGCGCCGCCAAATGGTACTCCATCTGGCGGCGCATATTAATGATTAAAAAAGGCATTTTAATGAAGTGACATTAGATTCAAATTTATATGCGTTATACATAATTACATTTCGAGTGAAATAATAGGCATTAAAACAATATGTACCATGCTAAGTTATGCATACACAAAAGGAATAATATGAATGAAATTCAAAATGGTCAAAATCAAAAAAGGAAAAATTGAAGGCTTTTGAGGTCTCGTTTCGAAAAATATTTGGGACAAACCGCCTACGAAAATTTGCCAACGGATAGATTCACAAAAAATACACGATTTGAAAAAAAAGGTGACTAAATCAGAGTTATAAGTTTAAAGATACGATAGATCGAACGTTTTGGCCAAAGACATAAAACATCAAGCACCACAAACCGTCGGTGATGTTTGGTGCGTGGTGCGATTTTGCGAGGAAAGATGTCTTTTTTGGAATCTAGACAACCTCGAATGGCAAGCACGTTTAGAGAGTCTTGCTCGTTCGGCCGTTTACGAGAGATCTTGAGAATTTCAGCACAATCTGAAACCGAAGGTTATGAGCCGCCAAATGGTACTCCATCTGCCGGCGCATACTAATGATTTATAAAAAGTGTTTGATGAAGTGAAATTAGATTCAAATTTATACCCGTTATACATAATTACATTGCGAGTGAAATAATAGGCGTTCAAACGATATATACCATGCTAAGTCATGCATACACAAAACTAATAATACGATATAAATTGAAAAAGTTCAAAGAGAACATTAAAAATGAGTAAAATATCTTTTTTCGGCATCCTGACGACCTCGAATGTCAAGACACTATCAGGAGTCTTGATGTTAGGGTCGATTTAGGGTGTTCTCGAGAATTTTAGCACAATCTGAAACTAAAGGTTACGCGCCGCCAAATGGTACTCCATCTGGCGGCGCATATTAATGATTAAAAAAAGCATTTTAATGAAGTGACATTAGATTCAAATTTATATGCGTTATACATAATTACATTTCGAGTGAAATAATAGGCATTAAAACAATATGTACCATGCTAAGTCATGCATACACAAAAAGAATAATATGAATGAAATTCAAATCGGTCAAAATCAAAAAAGGTAAAATTGAAGGCTTATGAGGTCTCGTTTCAAAAAATATTTGGGACAAACCGCCTACGAAAATTTACCAATGGATAGATCCAGAAAAAATACACGATTTGAAAAAAAAAACGGTGACTAAATCGAAGCTACGATTCGAAAGATACGATAGATCGAACATTTTGGCCAAAGACACAAAACACCAAGCACTACGAACCGTCGGTGGTGTTTGGTGCTTGGTGCGATTTTGTGAGGAAAAATATCTTTTTCGGAATCTAGATGACCTTGAATGGCAAGCATGTTTAGATAGTCTTGCTCATTCTGCCGTTTTAGGGTGATCTAGAGAATTTCAGTACAATCTGAAACCGAAGGTTACGCGCCGCCAAATGGTATTCCATCTGGCGACACATACTAATGATTTAAAAAACGTGTTTAATGAAGTGACATTAGATTCAAATTTATACCCGTTATACATAATTACACTGCGAGTGAAATAGGCATTAAAACGATATATATAATGCTAAGTCATGCATACAAAAAACTAATTATACGATATAAATTGAAAACGTTCAAAGAGAAAATTACAAATGAGTAAAATGTCTTTTTTCTGCATCCTGACGACCTGGAATGTCAAGAAACTATCAGGAGTCTTGATGTTAGGGTCGTTTTATGGTGATCTTGAGAATTTCAGCACAATCTGAAACCGAAGGTTATGCACCGCCAAATCGTACTCCATCTGGTGATGCATACTAATGATTTAAAAAACTGTGTTTAATGAAGTGACATTAGATTGAAATGTAAATCCTGTTATACATAATTACACTGTGAGTGAAATAATAGGCGTTAAAACCATGCTAAGTCATGCATACACAAACTAATAATACGATATAAATTGAAAACGTTTAAAGAGAACATTAAAAATGAGTAAAATGTCTTTTTTCGACATCCTGACGACCTCGAATGTCAAGACACTATTAGGAGTATTTATGTTAGGGTCGTTTTAGGGTGATTTTGAGAATTTTAGAACAATCTGAAACTGAAGGTTATACGCAGCCAAATGGTACTCCATCTGGCGGCGCATATTAATGATTTAAAAAAGTGTTTTATTGAAGTGACACTAGATTCAAATTTATATGCGTATACATAATTACATTTCGAGTGAAATAATAGGCCTTAAAATAATATGTACCATGCTAAGGCATGCGTACACAAAAGGAATAATATGAATGAAATTCAAAACGGTCAAAATCAAAAAAAGGAAGAATTGAAGGCTTTTGAGGTCTCGTTTTGAACAATATTTGGAACAAACTGCCTATGACAGTTTGCCAACGGATAGATCCCAAAAAAAATACACGATTTGAAAAAAATGGTGACTAAATTAGAGTTATGAGTAAAAAGATACGATAGATCGAACATTTTGGGGGGTTTTACCGTTTAATGACCGGTTTGTCGATTTTAAATAAAGCGTAAAGATAAATGACGATAATATAAATGACAGAATTTAAATTGCGATAAAGTAAATAGCAATAATTAAAATGATAGTAAATAAAGGTACGATGAAATATGAAATAAAAGTATTATGCTTATTTAAACTTCCGTAATCATGATGTTTGACGTTATAATTAATTATTACTCGGGTTAATTGTCCTTTGTCCTGGTTTATTTAATACCTATCTGGTTTTTTGTCCATAATAGTCCATCAGTCATAATTATAAAATGCTCGTCAAATTAACCTTATTTCTGAAGTCAAATATTCCAACTAATTAGGGATTCGAACTATAACAAGGTTTTAATACTTTGTTAATAATTACACCAGGTTATCGACTGCGTGTAATCCAAGGTTTTAATACTTTGTTAACAATTACACCAATTATCCTTGTATGTAATCCACCCCTGTTTTAATGAGATATGAATATTAATTTACCCACTTGATCAGAATGAATAATCAATTACCCAACCCGAATAATTAATTAAATGATCGTAAAAGATGTCGTATAAACGTCACTAAATAGAACATACATAATCATTTTAATAATTATTAGATTAACTAATTTGAAGATAGGTTCGACAGGTTCCAATGAGTTGTCATTCGATTAGACAATACCCCCTATCTATTAATAGTCAATAGTCCAATGTCCACAATTGTCGGTCTTTTGTCCAAACCTTAATTATGGTACAAAATTTAATAACCCAATCTTAATTTTTAGTTTAACATCACGATTACTTTGGCTCAAATAAGCATAATAATAACTTAGTTACGAGACATTAATTTAAAAAGGAAGAACATAGCTTACAGTGGTGATTAATCGCGTAGCGTTGCACGGACAGAATTTAGACTTAAAACCCGTAAAACATTCTTACTTATTATTATTACCTTAAAATTAAACTTTAAATTATATATATATATATATATATATATATATATATATATATATATATATATATATATTTACGTTACATATGAAGGAAAAGAAAAAGGTGTGTGTAAAATTTGTCCAAAAACTGCTCGATTAATAGACTTGGCCAGGATTTTTCCTCCATGCGATCGCATGGATTTTAGGCATCCTGGCCATGCGATCGCATGGCCAGCTGGATCCAACCCAATTACTTTGTTTTCTAGTTTTGCCGACGTTTTATTATATAATATAATATATATATAATTTTAAGAATTATTTATATATTATATTATATTATATTTATGTGCATAGTTTACTTGTAATTTTAGCTCCGTTGCGTCGCGCGTTGAGAGTTGACTCTGGTCCCGGTTCCGAATTTTCAAACGTCCTTTCGTACGCGGAGATATCTTGTACTTTGCGTTTCGTGGCTTGTACTCTTGTAATTTTTAGACGTTTCTCATCAATAATTCGAACCACTTGGATTGTACTTTGTACTTTTTAGCTTTTTGGTCATTTGCATCTTCAAATCGTCATTTTCTTCTTTTGTCTTCGCACTTATTTATTTAAACGAATATTACATAAAAATAGAACAATTACAACTAAAAGCTTTACATATTGGAAGGATATTGTGCCTAAATATATGTTCATTTGGAGCACTATAAAATATCCTCACACTTGAGCGTTGCTTGTCCTCAAGCAATACAAAACTTGAAATTAAATCAAACTTCACTCGAATCACCTTTTTTATTCTCACACTTTATACATTAGTGATTTTAATACGGCGGTATAAACAATGATAGTAACGATGTGGTTTACAGTCCCACATGACTATAAAAATTTAGATCCTTTAAGGAAATTGGATCTTTATGAAAACATTTGATTTGTTTGAAAATTTCAAGCTAGATTTTACCCTAGACAAGTTTTCCGGAATATCCCTTCACCGGTGTTTGCAAAATGTTTTTGTGGGTTTCGTGGGTTTCAAATTTGAAAATTTTAGCTCAAAACTTATGGTTTTGTGTCACCCACTTGCTAACCTTGTATTGGGAAAGCAACACGTCCAGTATACTTGCTCCGTATATTACCTTTCGGTAAACTACCGTCCGGTTGTAAAGGAAAGCGTTGACCAAGCAACTGTTAAGGCAATGTCCCGTGACATGCTTTTAATTATGGTCTATAACGTGTTAGATGCAATTACTATCCTTTGTAGGAGCAATAGTAAAGATCACCCTATAGTTTTTCGGTCTGGCACAAGGTCCTGTCTTCTACCATGCTATGCAACCATCATTCTTACGGTTGACACCCGATTTGGTTCAGGTGACCTAATGAATTCTAGGTGAATTCCTAGGATTTTACGTTCAATGGTAATGAACGCATTGAAAATAGGTTTTCAGAAAACAAATCGATTTTAATTTTGATCAAAATATTTTCTCGTTCAAGCTCGAGTTTAGATATCATCGAATTCCATGAGTTTGTAATTCTCAATCTTTAAAGTCAATCTCAAGGATTGAGGAATATCAGGCTTAAAAGCTGATTTTTAATCTTTTAAGGAGATTATCCTTTCTGGGGGTCTGATTCATTAGTCTTATCAAGCTAATTTGCACAGCGCCTTCACCATTTTGCGAGATAGATTCTCTCATGGTTAGGATAAGTCTGACCACTTGGCGACCCTATTTGATGCTGAGGTCCGTGGATTTCCAGCTGATTTTCGAGAAAACTTTTCAAGGTTTTTTGTAGACTCTACAACTGGTCTGGAAGACAATTTCCTGACCTAAATCAAGAAGCGCGTGTCTTTTTCGGAAGACTTTACTTCCTTTTAATGATAGAATTGATTCATCGTGTAGATTCATCTTTCTTTCAAATATAATATAGTAAATCGGGAAAAACTGATTAAAATCGTCCAAAACAAAAGTACCTGTAATAGTCTTGTACAAACATATGTAATATGTGTTTTAAATAACTTGGTAAATTCTTTCCACACTTAGCTTTTATTTATTTTTTCTTTGCCTTTTTATTCTCCTCTATTCTATTTTAAATGAATTCTAACGTTTTGGGTTGTTTCTCCATTTATGTTCTCTCCGAGGTAATAATAATTTCGGTAATAAAACCTAGTTTTATCGTTCATAAATATGTATAAACATGATTTTGAATTCATTTTATTGAAAATTTTTCAGATTTTCACAAAATTTGGCAATTAACTAAGCGTAAACCCGAGAGAATTTATAACCCTTCCCCACACTTGAGATCATGCAATGCCCTCATTTGCATGAAATCAGACTATAATTATAAATTTATGAGGGTGATTAGTGTAGAAAAGTTATTAAAAATACCGAGTTTGCAACATATTATTTTATATCACATTTGAAATTTTGTGTCTTGTCGTCAAAATTAGTAGCTTTTGCTGAACTTTAATGCCAGCCTTTGAAAGTGCGCTGTTTTACCCTGTTATATACATAAGATAAACTACAAACATACATAATATTTTTATTATATATTTTTTTATAAAACCTTTATTTATTAAAACAATTTAAATGAATAATTTTTTTTTAAAATTTTGTTTCCTATTACTTTAGGTAGTTTCGGTATGTTTACCTAGTCCGTCCCTCGACAAAATTTAAAATTTGTCGTTTTTAAAGCGATTGTTTTAAAAGCAAAGATTTTTGGATTTTTTAATTTTTTTGGTATACTTTAGATCAATAATATTAAAAATAATGATAACAAAATTTTTCGCCCCGCCCTCGGGTAAAACAATTTCGATTCTATGATCTAGTCTTTAACTTATGATGAATTTTAGAAATCATTTTTTAAACTTAATGAAATAAAGTAAATTTTGTTTTTAAATTCACACAAAACTTAAATTTAAAAAGCGTAATAATTTCATACAAAACCTACAAAACAAAAAAATTCAGAATGGGGGGAGAAAACTAGTTCTTTAGTGTCTGCTAGTGGAAAAGACCAATCAAATTCCATTCTCGAAACTACACAAGAACAGAACAAATAACTCTAGATAGCATTATTTCTTAGAACATTTGAATCTCCCCACACTTAAGTAGCTGTGGTTTTGAAATTGTGATTAACTTCATCGTCAATTTCTTTTGGACCATAATCAACTTGCATATCTGTGACTTTTGCTTTAAGCCATTGGTCGGATTCCTGTGTAATATCCACAAATTCAACTAGTTTCGCATTTTCTTTAGGCGATAGATTGGATACTAACCGGTTACATAACTTAAAGTTCCCCTTAGTTTGTGAAGACCCGTCCTAATCCATCCGAACGAAGTCCATACCGATTATAAACGATTCACAATAGTTGATTACATCGCAAGGTACTTGACCTCTATATGATACATTTTACAAACATTGCACTCATTTTTGAAAAGACAATCTTTCATTACATCGATAGTTGACAACATGCATACCATTTCGTAATATATCTTACTATAATTGACTTAATAATAATCTTGATGAACTCAACTACTCGAATGCAACGTCTTTTGAAATATGTCATGAATGACTCCAAATAATATCTCTAAGATGAGCAAATACACAGCGGAAGATTTCTTTCGTACCTGAGAATAAACATGCTTTAAAGTGTCAACCAAAAGGTTGGTGAGTTCATTAGTTTAACATAAATAATCATTTCATAATTTTTAATAGACCACAAGATTTTCATTTTCATTTCTCATAAATATACGTCCCATGCATAGAGACAGAAATATCATTCATATGGATTGAACACCTGGTAACCGACATTCACAATATACATATAAGAATATCCCCATCATTCCGGGATCCTCCTTCGGACATGATATAAATTTCGAAGTACTAAAGCATCTTGTACTTTGGATGGGGCTTGTTGGGCCCGATAGATCTATCTTTAGAGTTCGCGTCAATTAGGGTGTATGTTCCCTAATTCTTAGATTACTAGACTATATAAAAAGGGGCATATTCGATTTCGATCATTCAACCATATAATGTAGTTTCAATTACTTGTGTCTATTTCGTAAAACAGTTATAAAACCAGCGCATGTATTCTCAGTCCCAAAAATATATATTACAAAAGCATTTAAAAAGGGATTAATGAAACTCACACATATAAATATTGTAAAACAGTTAATAAAGCATTTGCATGTATTCTCAGCCCAAAAGTGTAAAGAGAAAAGGGGCAAATGAAACTCACGCATATAAATATTGTAAAACAGTTAATAAATCATTTGCATGTATTCTCAGCCCAAAAATGTATATAAAAAGGGATTAATGAAACTCACAATTCTGTATTTTGTAGTAAAAATACATAAGACGACATTTAACAATGCAGGGTTGGCCTCGGATTCACGAACCTATAACATTTGTATATTTATTAATACAAATATTTGTAATGGAATAAGTTTATATATAACTTATTAAATGATGTTATTTTTATATTAATAATATATTTATATTTCATTTTTTTTATAAAAAAAATATATTTTGTTATGTTAAATGTGTTGAATATACATATTTATGTATTGTATTCGTTTAACCAAACAGTAGTTCTAATTATACTAAGTTAATATTAGAAATGATTAAAAAAATAATGATAATAACCTTATTAATATACTTATGTTAATAATAATAGTTATATTATTTTTTTAAAAATGATAATAATACTAATTTTTATGAAAATATTAATAAATTGTATCGTTTTTATAATAATATTAATAATACAAAGCTTATTCATAATATTGATAATAATATTAAAATGGAAAAATTATTAATATTAGTATTTACTTTAGTAATGCTAATGATAATATTAATATTAATATAATATTACTAGCAATGATAATGATAATAATAATAGTAGTCATATTTGTAATTTTTACTTGTTAGTAATAATAATTGATAACTTTTATTATGTTTATCATAATACTAATAATAATAATAATAATAATAATAATAATAATAATAATAATAATAATAATAATAATAATAATAATAATAATAATAATAATAATAATAATAATAATAATAATAATAATAATGATAACAATAATAATAATAATAATAATAATGATAACAATAATAATAATAATAATAATAATAATAGTAATAATAATAATAATGAAAATGAAAATATAAGTGTGTATACCCTTTTGAAAGCTTTTCTAA
Organism: Rutidosis leptorrhynchoides; assembly: GCF_046630445.1. Lineage (NCBI taxonomy): Eukaryota > Viridiplantae > Streptophyta > Magnoliopsida > Asterales > Asteraceae > Rutidosis > Rutidosis leptorrhynchoides. The sequence goes on along the minus strand of NC_092334.1, from coordinate 752,335 downwards.
AAAGAATTGCCCATGAAAGGGCTTGAACCCAAGACCTCTCGCTAACCCACTTGCACTTCAAACCAAATGCTCCACAGCCATTCTTCAGTTTTTATATCCTAACTAAATCTCTATACCCGTATTTTGTTTTGGCCCAACATCAATTTCCATCCATTAATTTATGTACGGCCCAATTACGAAATTATCTAAACCCAATAGCTATTCGGCCCAACATGGCAGCCCAACAGCTTCTGTTGCTAAAAAAAAATAAAGTTGTGGCCTGGTTTCGAACTTACAACCTTTCGCTTAATAACCAATCCCATAACCATTCCTCCATTTAATACTTTCTGTTTTAATTTCAACTCTAACTCTTTTAACTCGATAATTACCGTTTTCCTTCTTCTTCTTTCTTATCATCATCATCATAACTTTATGTATCATTTCCTTAATCATAACAGTAACATCATCATCATCGTCTACTCTATATTGGGACATCACCTAAAATTTCCATTATCAATCCTCCTAATCATAATCATTTTATTTTATTATTCTTTTTTTTTCTCATTATCATATAAAAAAAAATATCCAAAACATCTTTACCCTACATGTGGTTGGCCACATATCTGCACCTAACTCCACTTGCGTAATTTTGTCTTAGTAGTTGATTAAGTGATGTATTAAATATTCAAAGCATCCACTTTACAAGCCATAAACTGTGAATATTTCCTTCTCATTTAAATCCCATGTATCATCACCCTTCATTGTTTTTAATAGTAAACGAAATAGGAGGAAAAAAAATAATATAAAACGTAGCTGTAGAAGTAGCAGTATTAACCAGGAGTTATAGCAATATTCATGGTGGTTTGTTGGTGATCGAATAGAACAGAAAGTGTGCAGCAACAGTAACAGTTCTTAGTGGTCTATCGTGGTGGTTTCGAACAAGAGGATGAACGGTAGTAGTTGCAATTTTTTTTAAATGATGGTTTTTATTGAGGTGTTCGATGGTGATGATGGTCCATATGATGGTTGTGGTTAGATCGATCAATACATAGTAACCAGTAGTAACAATTCAATTAAATGGGTTTGAGGGTTTTGCAGTTAGACAGGAACACGTTTAGCAACAACATAGGATTCGGTTTAGTGTTGCTCAAACATGAACTAAGAACTGGAATAGCAGTAGTTCGTTTAGGTGTGAGAGTTCTTGGGTTATAAAGCTGCGAACAGGAAGAAGAAAATAGTTGTAGCAACAAGAAGGGTAGCAGTTTAATCAGAAAAAAAATAGCAGCTACAGCAGTCATCATGGTGGCGGTTTATGGCGTATGTATATATCTATTTTGAGGCAGAGGTGGTGGTGATAGGTTTCGTTGGTGATGAGGGTGAAAAGGTGGTGTGGGTTGTGATATATTTAACGAAGGTTGTACAAACAATAGCCGAAACAAATGGGTGTTTGATATATGGTTTGTGGTTGTAACAATAACACGAAACGAAAGTAGATCAAGAGTAGTAGTTCCGAGCAAAATGGGAAATCGATGGTTGTTTGTGTGATGGTTATTGGTTTGATCTTGCAACCCGAAAAGGAACAGAAGGTATTGTGGTGTCTTGTGATCGAATAGAAAACAAAGTAGAAATAACAGCAGTATTATAATCAAATAGAAAATATGATGGTGTTGATGTTCTTAGATGGTGTTTGAGTTCGAAAGAGGAAAACAGAAATGGATGATGATGGCGTGTAATAGTGATGGAGAAGAAGGAGACAAGTTAGTTGAATGATGAATGATCATATTCTTTCACATACATAAATATAGATAAAAGAAAGAGGATAGATATCCTAATTATTGAATGAATCACAAGAAAACAGTAATATAGAAATCAAATTAGTTAAAACGTGAAGCTCACCTTTACAACTCACATTCCACTCTGTTGACACAATATCACGGATGGATTAATAAAATAGACAGGAAACAAAATCAGACAATGATATGTAACAACCTATAGCTCATTATTTGTTTATATATTAAGTTTTTAATAATTAATAAATATAGATATACTAATAATGATAATACATCAAATTAATATATAACACATAATTCATTACATGAAATGAGATATTATAAATTTCCATATACAATATTTATCAACTACATATTTAACAATATTTATTTGAATAATTATGTATAGGAATTTATATACATTATATATATCAATCTATGATTGTTAATTTTTGGTTTATTTGTTGTTAACGTTTATATATATATATATGTACAAACACACACCCATATATATATATATATATATATATATATATATATATATATATATATATATATATATATATATATACATATATATTCATATCCAATTATATAATGGTTCGTGAATCGTTGGAATCTGGTCGAGGTTAAATGATTGTATGAACACAGTTTTAAACTGTTTGAGATTCAACTTAACAAACTTTGCTTATCGTGTCGGAAACATATAAAGATTTAAGTTTAAATTTGATCAGAAATTTCCGGGTCACTACAGTACCTACCCGTTAAAGAAATTTCGTCCCGAAATTTGAGTGAAGTTGTCATGGCTAACAATAAAAATGTTTTCATGACAAATATGAGTTGATGAATGGACTAATATAGATAAAATGATTCGATTAGGTGAAGCGTACGAATGAAGCTGTCACAATAGATTTAGATAGAGATTTAACTTTTGACGTAGTCACGGTGGAATTTAGAAAATAAGGTGCGTCTTAACTTTTGGCGTTGCCTTAGTTGAATTTCGTAATTCAAGGGATTTAAAGAAAATTTTCGAAATCTAAAAGATTTGATTCTTCGGCGAATAAGGAAATTAAGATCTCTATAATTAAATACGGTGATCTGCTTCGATTACTCTACCTAGTATTTCCATTATAAATGAAACTCTTCCATTCCATTACTTTTATCACTCATATACTCAATTCCCAAATTCAAAAGATTTATGAAAATGCTTAACCCTGTTCTGATTCTTGTTATTATTCTAACTATCGCAATGATCGTTCTTCTTTTCCAACTTCCACCTGAAGAATTTGTTTATTTCTATTATGCTCTAGGGATTATTGTATTTATAATCCTCCCGTGTCTTTATATTGCTATACGTAGTGATATCCACGGTTTGTAATTTATGTGTTGTTATCGGGCTTTATATCTTTCCTTATACCTCAAAGTCCTTGCTTCTGTTTTCTATAATCATTGTCATCCACATTTAATACTCCCTCCTATTTTCTGTGATTTATACTCCACTTTCTATTTCGGAGCTTTGTCCCTTCGTTTCTTCTTCTTGCGATTGGGCATCTCTTATAATGGTCCAGAATTCGCGGATATAAGTTTCAGAATGAACATTGTTAATATTCTCAGAAGGGAATGGTAATGGCACGATCTTGATTTGTCAAATTACCAGAATATCCGGAAAAGATAGAACTATCAAGAAAATATGTTCTTGATATGTTTATATATCAGATAAAATGTAAGAGTCGTGTAACATGGTAGATGATGACGTTATAATCTGTGAATCATCATCTCCCATTTAGAAACTCAGCATGACTTACTGTAATATAATCACGTTGATCAAGTGTCATTATATTATACTAACTCATGCATCAGTTCTCAACATTACTTCAATAACTTTCATATTTTAAGCTCGAAAGTTTACAGAATATAGAAACTAACAGTTTCTATATGATGTAACACTGATAGCACGATGAGATTAATGATTTCAGATAAGAACAGTTATGAAAATATCTTCAGAAATATTGAAGATATTTATAATGAAAGATACGATAATATCTTTGAATATCTAAGATCAGAGGATAATAGAAACTATTGTCTGCAAGGGTTTAGAGTAAGGAGCAAGATATTCACTAAAGACTTTAGCAGACATTGAATCATTTGGATTCTTTGAAGTCAAACTTGTTCTTTGTGATTTGTCCACGGCTTTCTTAATAGTTTCGCATAATCTGCTTTTCGGTACTAAATTTTCTATTGAATGTTTCCAATATAATGATACACAGGAAGCACGAAGAGGTATATAATTTCGGACGAGAATATTTATGAAAATATCCTTAGAAATATCGAAGATATTGATGATGATATTTTGAAATTTCTAAGTTCGATGGTTGATGGAGAAAGATTTTCCGCAAGATTTTAACATGACTTCGGAGCAAGATATTCTCTAAAGATCTCAACGGATCCAGAATTATCTGGATTCTTTGAATATAGGGTATGATCCTTGTATTTGTCCTTGGTCTCCTTCATAGTTAACTCTATCCGTTTTCCAGTTCCAACGTTTCTGAACTTTTCCAACATATTATTCTTTATCATCAAACTTCCGACGACTAAGGTCGTTTACGGTTGCCTACAGTTTCTGCTACTTCATTAAGCTTTTTCAACATTCAGAGTATCGATTCGTAAACTAGGTGCCTTTTCAAAATTTCAGAATTGAAGATCGTAATTCTAGGAGATAATTGTTATATGTATACATATAACTATTGATGTAGAAATGCTACGAGATTTGAAATACTGATTGCTGATTCCTGGTAATTGGTATGGCAATTATTGTTACAGGGTATAGATGAATGCAAAATGGGGTTTAAATGAATATAATGATTTTTCGGAAAGTCCAAATTCATTGAAGTCGCTGGTAATTTTACTGCTAATGTGGTGAAATGTAAACGGTGCTCCGGTAACGATGAAGACATGCAAACTTATATATCGAGGTTATAATAAGGCTAATTCGAATGGAAGTTGTAGGTGATTTGTTGAAGCTGTGATAAAATTGGCTAATTTGAAAAAGAGATGCAATGTTATTTTCGGTAATAACAATGCCAAAGGAGCTAACACAGACACGTGTTAAACTTTTACTTAGGGTGTGGGAGTTTTCAGGTGCGTAACTATATGCATAAATCTTTCCTTCTGTAGATGAAGTGCGGTTGGTTCATTCTCTTGCTTGAGGTGTTTTCAAGAATCATGAAAGGTTTGAACGCAGATCGTAATCATCAAGATACAAATGAAGTTTAGGATGAAATCAAGTGGCAAACTTGAAGAATTGTTTAGTTTCATATGTTATATTCAATATTTTAATTCATTTTAATTGTCCAATGTTATTAGTCCATAGTCGATAGTCCACAGTTGACAGTCCAATAATTCATATATAGTTTAATATATAATATTCGAATTAATTAATACGTGTCGTGACCCGTATACGTCTCAGACTCGATCACAACTCAAACTATATATATATTATTGTAGAATTAACCTCAACCCTGTATAGAGAACTCGATCATTACTGCATATAGAGTGTCTATGGTTATTCCAAATAATATATATAGATGCGTCGATATGATATGTCAAAACCTTGTATACGTGTCCTGATATTTAAAATGCGTAAAATAAATAACAGAAATTAAATGACGATAAATAAAGTGCGTAAAGTAAATAACAGAAATTAAATGACGATAAATAAAATTGCGATAATTGAATTGCGATAAATAAACTGCTATAAATAAAATGTAGTAAGGAATTACCAGTTAGCTAGGAAGAGTTAGCTAGGATTTTGTTAGCGTGGTTTCTTAACAGAATTTCTTATAGTTAATTTGTTTGTTTCTAACAAATTTTATTTTGTCAAATGTTTTCTTCGTTATTCCACTTGTTGGATTCTGATAAATCAAAATCCAAATATGAAATTGGATGAATATGGTTATTATGTGGTGAACGGATTTGTATATCGGTGGATGTAAGTAGGATAGTATATGACTGTTGAAACAGATTCGAAGAACGTACAATGTAACTTATTAATGTGAAATTTAAATATTCCTCGGGTATTACCTACCCGTTAAAATATTTTCACCATTAACAGTTTGTACAAGAGAATTTTTAATTACAATTTTTATGAAAACATATATACATATATATTTTCTTCAGATGTATTCATGGATTTAATGAGTTAATATGATATTAAACTCATTTGCTTTTCGGTTGGAACTAGAATAAATAATCTCTAAAACTTTAGAGATTACATATTCGCCATGTCGAACGAAGATAAATGAGGTAGAAAGATACGTAGAACGAAGATCATACTCAAAGTACAGATGATGATATTGAAGCATGGATTGTTGATGGTACTGGTGCTGTTATTGATGGTACTGTTGGTGCCGGTGATGTTGCTGAAGCTGGTACATTTTGCACCATATTCTTCGGATTGATTATTCGAGCGCGAAGTTCGTTGATTTCTTATATTATCCCGGGATGATTGTCGATCGGAATGATCGAATGAATACGATTTAGAATTTTTGATATCATATAATCATTGCGTGGTATCCTAGAAATGAGGGTGAATGTGGTGTTGCGGATAAGTTCGCCGGTAAGTGCTCCAGGTTCTTCACCAAGAGGTGAATTCGGTTGATACAAAGGATCGCCTTATTCTCGTCTCCATTGATTTAGTCGACTACGAACCCATCAGATGAACTGGGGATGGATGATTTGTTGATTCATTCTGGTGACACAGTTTTCGGAGCTTAGGTGAAACTTCATATCGGAATAGCTGTCGGAATCCGAGGAATTCAATCTGGTTGAGGAATTCGTCTCGTACGATCAAATAAAGGATTTTCGATAGGAAATAGATTATGGGATATAGATTAGTACGCTGCAATACATAATTTACATATGCATATATAATACTAAAATCCCATAAGTTACGGAGGAATCTACGGAAGCTGTCAGGCAAAGGTAACAATAACAGGTACGCTAAAATATGAATTATCAGATACGCTAAGATATTAATTGTCTATACACTATTCATGCAGTCAATGCAGTAAAACGTGTCTAGACTAAGAATAATGAGCAGGTAATTTCCTAAGGATGATAAGCAGATGATTTTCGACAAAAATGATAAGCAAAACTTTTGACATGCAGACACGGTCGAAGTCCAGACTCATTAATGCATCCTAACGACTTATCAGTTAGACACACTAATGCAGACATGGTTCGCTAAGACCATCGCTCTGATACCAACTGTGAAGACCCGTCCTAATCCATCCGGACGAAGTCCATACCGATTATAAACGATTCACAATAGTTGATTACATCGCAAGGTACTTGACCTCTATATGATACATTTTACAAACATTGCACTCATTTTTGAAAAGACAATCTTTCATTACATCGAAAGTTGACAACATGCATACCATTTCGTAATATATCTTACTATAATTGACTTAATAATAATCTTGATGAACTCAACGACTCGAATGCAACGTCTTTTGAAATATATCATGAATGACTCCAAATAATATCTCTAAGATGAGCAAATACACAGCGGAAGATTTCTTTCATACCTGAGAATAAACATGCTTTAAAGTGTCAACCAAAAGGTTGGTGAGTTCATTAGTTTAACATAAATAATCATTTCATAATTTTTAATAGACCACAAGATTTTCATTTTCATTTCTCATAAATATACGTCCCATGCATAGAGACAGAAATATCATTCATATGGATTGAACACCTGGTAACCGACATTCACAATATACATATAAGAATATCCCCATCATTCCGGGATCCTCCTTCGGACATGATATAAATTTTGAAGTACTAAAGCATCCGGTACTTTGGATGGGGCTTGTTGGGCCCGATAGATCTATCTTTAGAGTTCACGTCAATTAGGGTGTCTGTTCCCTAATTCTTAGATTACCAGACTATATAAAAAGGGGCATATTCGATTTCGATCATTCAACCATATAATGTAGTTTCAATTACTTGTGTCTATTTCGTAAAACAGTTATAAAAGCAGCGCATGTATTCTCAGTCCCAAAAATATATATTGCAAAAGCATTTAAAAAGGGATTAATGAAACTCACGCATATAAATATTATAAAACAGTTAATAAAGCATTTGCATGTATTCTCAGCCCAAAAGTGTAAAGAGAAAAGGGGCAAATGAAACTTACGCATATAAATATTGTAAAACATTTAATAAAGCATTTGCATGTATTCTCAGCCCAAAAATGTATATAAAAAGGGAATAATGAAACTCACAATTCTGTATTTTGTAGTAAAAATACATAAGACGACATTTAACAATGCAGGGTTGGCCTCGGATTCACGAACCGATAACATTTGTATATTTATTAATACAAATATTTGTAATCGAATAAGTTTATATATAACTTATTAAATGATGTTATTTTTATATTAATAATATATTTATATTTCATTTTTTTTTATAAAAAAATATATTTTGTTATGTTAAATGTGTTGAATATACATATTTATGTATTGTATTCGTTTAATCAAACAGTAGTTCTAATTATACTAAGTTAATATTAGAAATGATAAAAAAATAATGATAATAACCTTATTAATATACTTATGTTAATAATAATAGTTATATTATTTTTTCAAAAATGATAATAATACTAATTTTTATGAAAATATTAATAAATTGTATCATTTTTATAATAATATTAATAATACAAAGCTTATTCATAATATTGATAATAATATTAAAATGGAAAAATTATTAATATTAGTATTTACTTTAGTAATGCTAATGATAATATTAATATTAATATAATATTACTAGCAATGATAATGATAATAATAATAGTAGTCATATTTGTAATTTTTACTTGTTAGTAATAATAATTGATAACTTTTATTATGTTTATCATAATAATAATAATAATAATAATAATAATAATAATAATAATAATAATAATAATAATAATAATAATAATAATAATAATAATAATAATAATGATGATAACAATAATAATAATAATGATAACAATAATAATAATAATAATAATAATAGTAATAATAATAATAATGAAAATGAAAATATAAGTGTGTATACCCTTTTGAAAGCTTTTCTAAAAAGAATTGCCCATGAAAGGGCTTGAACCCAAGACCTCTCGCTAACCCACTTGCACTTCAAACCAAATGCTCCACAGCCATTCTTCAGTTTTTATATCCTAACTAAATCTCTATACCCGTATTTTGTTTTGGCCCAACATCAATTTCTATCCATTAATTTATGTACGGCCCAATTACGAAATTATCTAAACCCAATAGCTATTCGGCCCAACATGGCAGCCCAACAGCTTCTGTTGCTAAAAAAAAAATAAAGTTGTGGCCTGGTTTCGAACTTAAAACCTCTCGCTTAATAACCAATCCCATAACCATTCCTCCATTTAATACTTTCTGTTTTAATTTAAACTCTAACTCTTTTAACTCGATTATTACCGTTTTCCTTATTCTTCTTTCTTATCATCATCATCATAACTTTATGTATCATTTCCTTAATCATAACAGCAACATCATCATCATCGTCTACTCTATATTGGGACATCACCTAAAATTTCCATTATCAATCCTCCTAATCATAATCATTTTATTTTATTATTCTTTTTTTTTTCTCATTATCATATAAAAAAAAAATATCCAAAACATCTTTACCCTACATGTGGTTGGCCACATATCTGCACCTAACTCCACTTGCGTAATTTTGTCTTAGTAGTTGATTAAGAGATGTATTAAATATTCAAAGCATCCACTTTACAAGCCATAAACTGTGAATATTTCCTTCTCATTTAAATCCCATGTATCATCACCCTTCATTGTTTTTAATAGTAAACGAAATAGGAGGAAAAAAAATAATATAAAACGTAGCTGTAGAAGTAGCAGTAGTAACCAGGAGTTATAGCAATATTCATGGTGGTTTGTTGGTGATCGAATAGAACAGAAAGTGTGCAGCAACAGTAACAGTTCTTAGTGGTCTATCGTGGTGGTTTCGAACAAGAGGATGAACGGTAGTAGTTGCAGTTTTTTTTTTTAAATGATGGTTTTTATTGAGGTGTTCAATGGTGATGATGGTCCATATGATGGTTGTGGTTAGATCGATCAATACATAGTAACCATTAGTAACAATTCAATCAAATGGGTTTGAGGGTTTTGCAGTTAGACAGGAACACGTTTAGCAACAACATAGGATTCGGTTTAGTGTTGCTCAAACATGAACTAAGAACTGGAATAGCAGTAGTTTGTTTAGGTGTGAGAGTTCTTGGGTTATAAAGCTGCGAACAGGAAGAAGAAAATAGTTGAAGCAACAAGAAGGGTAGCGGTTTAATCAGAAAAAAAAATAGCAGCTACAGCAGTCATCATGGTGGCGGTTTATGGCGTATGTATATATCTATTTTGAGGAAGAGGTGGTGGTGATAGGTTTCGTTGGTGATGAGGGTGAAAAGGTGGTGTGGGTTGTGATATATTTAACGAAGGTTGTACAAACAATAGCCGAAACAAATGGGTGTTTGATATATGGTTTGTGGTTGTAACAATAACACGAAACGAAAGTAGATCAAGAGTAGTAGTTCCGAGCAAAATGGGAAATTGATGGTTGTTTGTGTGATGGTTATTGGTTTGATCTTGCAACCCGAAAAGGAACATAAGGTATTGTGGTGTCTTGTGATCGAATAGAAAACAAAGTAGAAATAGCAGCAGTATTATAATCAAATAGAAAATATGATGGTGTTGATGTTCTTATATGGTGTTTGAGTTCGAAAGAGGAAAACAGAAATGGATGATGATGGCGTGTAATAGTGATGGAGAAGAAGGAGACAAGTTAGTTGAATGATGAATGATCATATTCTTTCACATACATAAATATAGATAAAAGAAAGAGGATAGATATCCTAATTATTGAATGAATCACAAGAAAACAGTAATATAGAAATCAAATTAGTTAAAACGTGAAGCTCACTTTTACAACTCACATTCCACTCTGTTGACATAATATCACGGATGGATTAATAAAATAGACAGGAAACAAAATCAGACAATGATATGTAACAACCTATAGCTCATTATTTGTTTATATATTAAATTTTTAATAATTAATAAATATTGATATACTAATAATGATAATAAATCAAATTAATATATAACACATAATTCATTACATGAAATGAGATATTATAAATTTCCATATACAATATTTATCAACTACATATTTTACAATATTTATTTGAATAATTATGTATAGGAATTTATATACATTATATATATCAATCTATGATTGTTAATTTTTGGTTTATTTGTTGTTAACGTTTATATATATATATGTACACACACACACCCATATATATATATATATATATATATATATATATATATATATATATATATATATATATATATATATATATATATATATATATATAATACATACATACATATACATATATATTCATATCCAATTATATAATGGTTCGTGAATCGTTGGAATCTGGCCGAGGTTAAATGAATGTATGAACACAGTTTTAAACTGTTTGAGATTCAACTTAACAACCTTTGTTTATCGTGTCGGAAACATATAAAGATTTAAGTTTAAATTTGATCGGAAATTTCCGGGTCACTACATGGTTCTAGTATCGCGAATCCGTTTAATAAGTTTCTTCATTGAACTATTAATAACGGAGTCATTTAATTTCGTATAAACAACGGGGTTCTTTGTTATCAGGTCATCATTAGGTGTTGCTTCATCTTCCCAACATTTAGGCATTTTATTATTGTTAAGCACTACCGTTGGAGTTGGTAAAACAATATGGTTCTTACCAATCGTTTTTGTTAGTTTAACAGTTTTGGTTGGTGGAGATTTAGCCTTTCGACTCACAAAGGTGACCGATTTGTCACCATCACTAAGTGTCATTCTACCCTCTCTTACATTAATGAACGCCTCGGTGGACGCTAAGAATGGTCGACCTAAAATTAGAGGAATGTTTGGGTCCTCTTCTATGTCAATGACAATAAATTTGACTAAAAAAGTTAAATTACCCACTTGAACGGCTAGGTCGTCAGCAATTCCAACTGGATGCTTAATGGTTTGATCAAAGAGTCGAACACTCATTTCCGTTGGACTTAACCTCACCTACTCCTAATCTCTTATATAATGAAAGAGGCATAACACTCACACTCGCACCTAAATCTGCTAGTGCATCATACATGACACAATCACTAAGTAGACAAGGAACAACAAATTCACCCGGATCACCCAACCTGGGTGGAGGTTTTGGTGGAACTGTCTTCACCGGGTTTACTTTTACGGTTTTTGTTTCTTGTACCTTCTTATTTTTCTTCTTCTTTCAGAGGTTTCACAAACTTTATTACATATTACTTGCTCATACTCAACTCCTTTTCTTGGAAACGGGATGGGTAGTTTGTATGGTGCCATCACTGGCTTTACATACTCGGGTGGTGGTGGTGTTGTAACTTCTTCATTGTTACTCACATCAAAAACCTTCCCATCTTCTGATGATGGTTTTTCAGAATTTGTTGACACCATATTAACATTCTCATTCCGAGGATTTACTTCAGTATTACTCGGTAGCTTTCCTTGTTCCCTCTCACTCATCATGCTAGCAAGAGTACCTACGTGTTTTTCTAGATTCAGAATGGAAGCTTTTTGAGTTCTTAATGATTGATCAAACCTCTCATTTGTTTGGGTTTGAGATTCCATTAGCTTTGCCATCATTTCTTCCAGATTTGGATTTTTCTCTTCGGTTTGTTGGGTGGTTTATACAAGCTAGGTCTTTGTTGATTGAAAGTGTTGTTTTGAGTTGATTGGTTATTCAGATCTTGTTGGTTGTACGAGTTATTGTTAGGTCCATTTGGATTGTAAAGAATGTTTTGATTTCGATTGAAGTTTGGCCTTGGCGGTTGATAATTATTTTGATAATTATTTCCCTGCCTTTGGTTCATGCAGGAAACATTCTCATGTTGTTCCATAGTTTGTTCAACATTAAAATCTTTTGTTAAGTCTGGTCCACCGCATTGCTCACAACTGATTCGTATTGCGTGAATATCTTTATTCATCTTTTCCATTCGTCTCTCGAAAGCATCTATTTTTGCGAAAACGGAATCAAAGTCATGGCTAGAATCGGCTCTAGCCGCTTTAGATGAACGAAAAATATCTTTTTCCTGGTGCCACTCATGTGAGTGGGAGGCTGTGTTATCAATGATTTTGTGAGCTTCGGTAGCGGTTTTCTTCATAATGGAACCACTGGCTGTTATGTCGATGTCTTTTCGTGTAGCAATGTCGCATCCTTGGTAGAATATTAGAACTATTTGATAAGTGTCTAAACCATATTGCGGACATCCTCTCAACAACTTTCCAAATCTTGTCCACGCCTCATATAGAGTTTCATTTGGCTTCTGCGTGAACGCTCTAGTTTTTAAACATGTTTTAAACATGAGATTAACTTAAGTCATAAAATAAACATGAGATCAACTTGCTTCTGCGTGAACGCTCTCATTTGGCTTCTGCGTGAACGCTCATAAACAGTTGAAAAATAAAAATAAGAAAATAAAGCGTCGAAACTTAGAATTCTAAAAACTTAAGTCTAAAAGTTGCGTCTAACGGTATTAAAGCTTAAAAGAAATTTTATATCCAAAACGGTAATAACTTAAAAAGGTACTAAAATCTTGAAAAGGCGTCGCAAAATTCTAAAGCACCTAAATCTTAGTCTAAAGAAAAAGCACTTAAGGGATTTTACGACAAAGCCTAAAAATATAGAAATATAAAATAACTACGGCAAAATACTAAGTTACGAACTAATTACGAATGAAAAATTATAAAATTATACTTTAACGATTAAAAAATATACAAAATATAAAAATAGGCTTAAAGTTATAAAAATACAATTTTTTTATAAAAATATGATTTTTATATTATTATTTTATAAAAGTATTAATTTATTATATTAATAAAACTAAATATAACTTAAAAATACAAAATAAATAAAACTAAAATTAATTAATATAATAAATAACCCTAATTAGGGTTTAATAATAATAATTAATAATACACCGTAATTAATGCTGTACGATGATCAATCCTTGCGTGTCAAAGAGTCTCATGCGATCGCATGAGATTTAGTCGCCTGGGCCATGCGATCGCATGGCTCTCGGATCCAATTTAGATGTTGGGCTGCTACAGTGTAGTGGCCCGTTTATTATTATTATTATTTTTTTCTATTTTTAATTTATATAAAATATTTAACTAAAAAAACAAACTTTTTAATTTTTTTATTTAAAAAAACGTAAAAATATATAGTAATATATATATATATATATATATATATATATATATATATATATATATATATATATATATATATATATATATATATATATATATTTCTTTTTCTTGTTTTTATATTTTTGATATTTAAAACGTATTTTTAAAAAAATAAATTAAGACTTGATAAAAATCTTTTTTTATAGCGTTTTGCTTTCGGCGTTGTTTATCCCCGGCAGCGGTGCCAAAAACTTGATGTTATGCGAGGTGCATACGAAATAGTTTTATATTTTACTACGAAATACGATACAATTTACACAAGTTTTATTTATTTATATAGATGGGATATACTTAAACCTTGCTACAACACTTATAGGCAGTGTACCTAATCGTAGAGTAGTGTAGTTTTTAGTAAGTCTGGTTCATCCACAGGAAACTAGCCAAGTTTAACGCTATATTTTTAAAAACTATATTTGTATAAAATATATATAATTATATATAGTAATATTATTATAAAAGGGAGTTTTTACTGTTTAATGACCGATTTGTCGATTTTAAATAAAGCGTAAAGATAAATGACGATAATATAAATGACAGAATTTAAATTGGGATAAAGTAAATTGCAGTAATTAAAATGACAGTAAATAAAGGTACGATGAAATATGAAATAAAAGTATTATGCTTATTTAAACTTCCGTAATCATGATGTTTGACGTTTTAATTAATTGTTACCCGGGTTAATTGTCCTTTGTCCTGGTTTATTTGATACCTATCTGGTTTTTTGTCCATAATAGTCCATCGGTCATAATTATAAAATGCTCGTCAAATTAACCTTATTTCCGAAGTCAAATATTCCAACTAATTAGGGATTCGAACTGTAACAAGGTTTTAATATTTTGTTAATAATTATACCAGGTTATCGACTGCGTGTAATCCAAAGTTTTAATACTTTGTTAACAATTACACCAATTATCCTTGTATGTAATCCATCCCTGTTTAATGAGTTATGAATATTAATTTACCCACTTGATCAGAATGAATAATCAATTATCCAACCCGAATAATTAATTAAATAATCGTAAAAGATGTCGTATAAGCGTCACTAAATAGAACATACATAATCATTTTAATAATTATTAGATTAACTAATTTGAAGATAGGTTCGACAGGTTCCAATGAGTTGTCATTCGATTAGACAATACCCCCTATCTATTAATAGTCAATAGTCCAATGTCCACAAGTGTCGGTCTTTTATCCAAACCTTAATTATGGTACAAAATCTAATAACCCAATCTTAATTTTTAGTCTAACATCACGATTACTTTGGCTCAAATAAGCATAATAATAACTTAGTTACGATACATTAATTTAAAAAGGAAGAACATAGCTTAGAGTGGTGATTAATCGCGTAGCGTTGCACGGACAGAATTTCGACTTAAAACCCGTAAAACATTCTTAAAATAACCTTAATATTATTAACTTAAAATTAAACTTTATATATATATTAAGAGCTTCCGCTGATGCATACTAAAATAAGGACAGGATTTGGAGTCCATGCTTGTATGATATTGTGTAAAAACTGCATTCAAAAAACTTATTTCGATGTAATATATTTTTATTGTAAACCATTATGCAATGGTCGTGTGTAAACGGTATATTTTAGATTGTCATTATTTAATAATCTATGTAATGCTTTTTAAACCTTTATCGATAAAATAGAAGTTATGGTTGTTTTAAAAAAATGAATGTAGTCTTTGAAAAACGTCTCATATAGAGGTGAAAACCTCGCGACGAAATCAATTAATATGGAACGTTTATAATCTATATGAACGGGACATTTCAGTTGGTATCAGAGCGTTGGTCTTAGAGAACCAGAAATTGCATTAGTGTGTGTCTAACCGAGTTTGTTAGGATGCATTAGTGAGTCAGGACTTCGACCGTGTTTTATTTAAAAATGATTGCTTAACACTTTTTGTTGGAAACTGTATATTATTAACATGTAAATATTATGTGATATATTAATCTCTTAACGTGTTTGATATTGTGTGATAGATGTCTACCTCTAGTACAAATCCCATCGACTCACCTAATAATAATGAAGAGTCGAATATATTTTGGGAAGATTCACAAATTCTCGAAGAGGAACCGGAAGAAGAGGAATCGGAAGAGGAGGAACCGGAAGAAGAGGAACCGGAAGAAGAGGTTCCGGAGGAGGAAATATTAGGAGCCACAGAAAAACAGATAAATAAAAGAAAATCCTCAACCAATGGACCAAAGTTAATAATGGTCAATGGTGTTTCCGCCGAGGAAGCAAAATATTGGGAAGATTACCAATTTTCTGATGAATCGAATCCCGATGAGGATTCCGATGATGTTATAGAAATTACCTCGACCCAATTTGAAAAAGCAAAAGAAAATAATAAGGGAAAAGGCATCAAAATAGAGAAACCTGATTCCAACCCCTATGAACTTTATATGTATCGTCAACACCCGTATTTCTTAAGTTTTAACAATAACCTGGGAGCCTCTAAGCCACCAAGTTTTTCTAAACCATTTGTGAAGACAACGGCTCGTATTAGAGAAACATCATATATCCCTAGAAAATTAGTAAAACGAAACAGGTCCGAAGAAGAAGAAACTAGTGAGTCGGAATAAAGAGTTGTAATCATGAGGTGTAAAATATGTAAAATAAGTGTGCTTGTATTTTTCTTGTTGTATGTGAAAATTGCTTGTATTATTTGATAATTATCTTTTACGAATCTAACTCTCGTCTATTTTTACAATATAAAAACAAAAAATGGATGTTAAGGATAGACAACTAAAAATTTTAGAAGACCTATCCGGGGACATGATTGATGAAATCTTGTCTAAAGTCGGTCAGAGTTCGTCGGCACAATTATTTATGGCGAAATTAGTGTGTAGAACATTTGATGAACGTTCCAGGCATGCCTTAGTTTATAAAAGGCTTTCATTTAAAAGATGGGGTATATCACATTGGGGAGACCGTAAGTTACGCCGTGTTTTCTTTAAAGCGTTAAATGCGGGGAACCCAAATGCAATTTTACGCTACGGGTTGAGAACCTATTTTAACTTAACATATCCCAACCTAGGACTTAGTGAGTTAGAAAGAGCTTCTAACATGCAACATAAAGAAGCATGTTATACTTACGGGTTAGTGATGTTCGCTTCTCACCAAAGTGAGAAAAAGAACATCGGATTACGACTGTTAAATAAAACATTCCCACAAGTGACGGATTCAGTAGTTGGGGTGAGAAACAAGGTTTTTAGATTATTACGGGGCTGTTGGGCATTACGAAACCCTCGTCCTTTTGACGATGTTACAAAATGCTGCCTAGCCAACGGTCATAACGGTTATTTTCCACAAGACCAAGGATGGTAAGTAGTCTTAGTAAAACCAGAATGCATGACTTGTTTCTGGACTTATGAATTACGTGTTTTTATTGCCTTTGCTGAACAACTTGCGTATTAACTAGGATTGTTGTCACAACTATTTTGTATCAAAGTGATTGTGTGCTATATTTCATGTTATATGTATAATAGCGGTATTGTAAGTTTGTAAATTTTTGTATAAAAGTTTGAACGCGAAATATTATTATAATCAGGTTTTCATATAGAATTGTAGTAGTTGAATGGTATATTAGCTACTAAGTATGAACTTAACGGGTAGGTACTACTCGAATTAAAACTATAAAACGCTAATATGAAGAAAAAACTTTTATAAATGAGTTCATATTATGCTACAAAATACTATTAACTACTCTTAATATTCTATATGATTAACTTAATTCTTTTGGGCTATTTTTGAAGGAAATGGCACCGACGACTCGTCAGAATTTGAACATGAGCGAGGAAGACTTCCGTGTTTTCCTTGCAGCAAACATAGCCACAGTACAGGCTGCAATGCAAAACAACAACAATAACTCTGAATCTAGCAATGCAAATAATGCCACAAGAAATCGTGTAGGATACTCCTACAAAGAATTCATTGCCTGTAAACCTCTGGAATTCGATGGAACCGAGGGTCCAATCGGATTAAAAAGGTGGACCAAAAAGTTTGAATTGGTGTTTGCCATAAGTAAGTGTACTAAAGAAGACAAAGTAAAGTATGCTACGCATACCTTCATAGGTACTGCGTTAACATGGTGGAATACCCATCTAGAACAAGTGGGACAAGATGCTGCGTACGCACTACCGTGGTCAGCATTCAAACATCTGATGACTGAGCAGTATCGTCCCAGAAGCGAGGTCAACAAGCTAAAAGTAGAGCTTAAGGGATTACGAACACAAGGATTCGATATTACCACATACGAATGATGATTCACGGAGTTGTGCTTATTGTGCCCGAGAGCGTTCGAAGATGAAGAGGAGAAAATCAACGCATTTGTAAAAGGGTTACCAGAAAGGATCCAAGAAGATATAAGTTCACACGAGCCCGCTTCCATACAAAAGGCAAGTCGAATGGCTTATAAACTCATAAATTAGATTGAGGAAAGAATTAAAGAGCAGAAGGCAAGAAGCCAACACGAAACAAATCAAAAGAAAGTGGGAAGAAACTAGTGACAAGGGTCAAAATTTTAACAATCAACACAACAATCACAACTTCAATCGCACCAATTATCGCAACAACAAACGCAACAACAATCATTCCAACAACAACTACAACAGCCATCCTAACAACAATAACCACCACAACAATCGTCCCAACTTCAATAACAACCGCAACAACAACAATTCCTATAACAATAATAATCAGAAAAAGTCATGCCAAAGGTGTGAAGAGTACCACTCGAATGAGTTCTGCACAACATTTTGCACCAAGTGTAAAAGAACTGGCCATGGTGCGAGAAAGTGTGAGGTCTACGGCCCAATGAATAACAGAAATAAAAGAACAGATAATGTCAGAACAAGTAATGCCGCCTTTGTTTGTTATGGATGTGGAAAATCGGGCCACATTAGGAGTAATTGCCAAACCCAGAGAAAAATAATGGGAAAAGTCGTGGAAGAGTTTTTAATATTAATACGGCAGAAGCGCAGGAAGACCCGGAGCTTGTTACGGGTACGTTTCTCATTGACAATAAATATGCTTATGTTTTATTTGATTCGGGTGTGGATAGGAGCTATATAAGTAGAGATTTTTGTGCCAAATTAAGTTGTCCATTGACGCCTTTGGATAATAAATTTTTACTCGAATTAGCAAACGGTAAATTAATTTCAGCAGATAATATATGTTGGAATCGAGAAATTAAACTGGTTAGCGAAACGTTTAAGATTGACTTGATACCAGTAGAGTTAGGGAGTTTTGATGTGATAATCGGCATGTACTGGTTGAAAGAGGTGAAAGCAGAGATCGTTTGTTACAAAAATGCGAATCGCATCATACGAGAAAAAGGAAAACCCTTAATGGTGTACGGAGAAAAGAGCAACGCGAAGCTAAATCTTATTAGTAATTTGAAGGCGCAAAAACTAATAAGAAAAGGTTGCTATGCTGTTCTAGCACATGTCTAGAAAGTACAAACCGAAGAAAAGAACATCAACGATGTTCCCGTCACAAAAAAGTTTCCCGATGTATTTCCAAAAGAATTACCGGGATTACCTCCACACCGATCCGTTGAATTTCAAATAGACTTGGTACCAGGAGCTGCACCAATAGCCCATGCTCCATATAGACTTGCACCCAGCGAAATGAAGGAACTCCAGAGCCAATTACAGGAACTTTTAGAGTGAGGTTTCATTCGACCAAGCACGTCACCGTGGGGAGCCCATGTTTTGTTTGTTAAGAAGAAAGATGGTACATTCAGGTTGTGTATCGACTACCGAGAGTTGAACAAACTTACCATCAAGAACCGTTACCCACTACCGAGAATCGAAGACTTATTTGATCAATTACAAGGTTCGTCAGTTTATTCGAAGATGGATTTACGTTTCGGATATCATCAAATGCGGGTGAAGGATGATGATATTCCGAAAACTGCTTTTAGGACGCGTTACGGTCATTACGAGTTTATGGTTATGCCGTTTGGTTTAACTAACGCACCATCTGTGTTCATGGACCTCATGAACCGAGTGTGTGGGCCATATCTTGACAAGTTTGCCATTGTCTTCAGCGATGACATACTTATCTACTCAAAGATTGATCAAGAGCACGAAGAACATTTGAGAGAAGTGCTAGAGTTGTTAAAGAAAGAAAAACTTTACGCTAAGTTTTCAAAGTATGCATTTTGGTTGGAAGAAGTTAAATCTCTCGGTCACATAGTGAACAAAGAAGGTATTCAGGTGGATCTGGCAAAGATTGAAACCGTTGAAAAATGGGAAACCCCGAAAACTCCAAAGCAGATACGCCAATTTTTAGGACTAGCTGGTTACTACAGAAGATTCATCCAAGATTTTTCCAAAATAGCAAAATCCTTGACTACATTAACGTATAAAGGGAAGAAATTTGAATGGAAGGATGAGCAGGAGAAAGCGTTTCAATTGTTGAAGAAAAAGTTAACTACGGCACCTGTATTGTCATTGCCTGAAGGGAATGATGATTTTGTGATATATTGTGACGCCTCAAAGTAAGGTCTCGGTTGTGTATTAATTCAACGAACGAAGGTAATTGCCTATGCGTCTAGACAATTGAAGATTCACGAGCAAAATTATACGACACACGATTTGGAACTAGGCGCTGTTGTTTTTGCATTAAAGACTTGGAGGCACTAATTATATGGGGTCAAAAGTATTATATATACCGACCACAAAAGTCTCCAACACATATTTAATCAGAAACAACTGAACATGAGGCAGCGTAGTTGGATTGAGTTATTGAATGATTACGATTTCGAGATTCGTTACTACCCGGGGAAGGCGAATGTGGTAGCCGATGCCTTGAGTAGAAAGGACAGAGAACCTATACGGGTAAAATCTATGAATATAATTATTCGTACTAACCTTACTACTCAAATAAAGGAGGCGCAACAGGGAGTTGTAAAAGAAGGGAATTTGAAGAATGAAATACCTAAAGGATCGGAGAAACACCTTAATATTCGAGAAGACGAAACCCTGTATAGAGCTGAAAGAATTTGGGTGCCAAAGTTTAGAGATAGGAGAGAAATGGTACTTGGGGAAGCACATAAAACCAGATACTCAATACATCCCGGAGCGGGAAAGATGTACAAGGACCTCCAAAAAAAATTTTGGTGGCCGGGTATGAAAGCCGATATTGCGAGATATGTAAGAGAATGTTTGACGTGTTCTAAGGTCAAAGCTGAACATCAGAAACCATCAGGTCTACTTCAACAACCTAAAATCCCGGAATGGAAATGGGAAAACATTACCATGGATTTCATTACTAAATTGCCAAGAACTGCAAGTGGTTATGATACTATTTGGGTAATAGTCGATCGTCTCACCAAATCAGCACATTTTCTGCCAATGACAGAAGATGACAAAATGGAGAAGTTTGCCCGATTATACTTGAAAGAAGTTGTCTCCAGACATGGAATACCAATCTATATTATCTTTGATAGGGATGGCAGATTTGTTTCAAGGTTTTGGCAGACATTACAGCAAGAATTAGGAACTCGTCTAGACATGAGTACTGCCTATCATCCACAGACTGATGGGCAGAGCGAAAGGACGATACAACCGCTTGAGGACATGCTACGAGCATGTGTTATTGAGTTTTTGAAAACAGTTGGGATCGACATCTACCATTAGCAGAATTTTCCTACAACAACAGTTACCACTCGAGTATCGAAATGGCACCGTTCGAAGAACTTTATGGTAGAAAGTGCAGATCTCCGATTTGTTGGAATGAATTGGGGGATAGACAGATTACGGGTCCAGAGATAATCCAAGAAACTACCGAGAAAATCATCCAAATTCAACAACGGTTGAAAACCGCTCAGAGTCGACAAAAGAGCTATGCGGACCTTTAAAAGAAAGATATAGAATTTGAAATTGGAGAGATGGTCATGTTTTAGACTTTTGATGCAACATGGGCCGAAGCCCATTACACATTTAATTTAAAACTAAGGGCTAGCTATTGTTGTATGTCGAATTGCCACTGCTACTTAATTTTTTCTTTAGACGATGACAATAATAATGGAGAATGAAGATGGAACGTACAGTGAAATAAAAGATGATATTAGATGAGGATAATGACGATGACATAGTATGATGATAATGATAAGATTTAGGTGAAGAGGAAGAAGAAGTAGAAGAGATGAGAAATAAGGTTAAATAAATATAATCTGTGAGTTTAGTCAGAAAGAAACAGATGGTACAATGGTTGTGCATGTGGGTGGTTAACGAGAGGTCAAGGGTTCGAGCCCTGGCAGAGACATTAATTTTTTTGTGAATACTCTTTGATGGTTAACGAGAGGTCAAGGGTTCGAGCCCTGGCGGAGACATTAATTTTTTTGTGAATACTCTTTGAGGTAGTTATTACTAATACTCTTCTTATTATTACTTCTTCTTCTTCTTATTATTATTATTAGTATAATTATCATTATTAGTATCATTATCATTTCTATTATTACTAATATCATTATTATTTTTATACAAACCATATTGTTATTTTCAATATTACAATTAATATTATTATTATCACAATTAACGTTGATTATATAAAAATATACTTAATAAAACTACATTAATACTTTATAAATTTTTATATTTAAGTTAATAATGAAATACATAAATTATTAAAATAACACTTATAACACTAATAATTATATATATATAAAATTGTTCGTTTACAATGTGTTAATATACATATTTGATATAGGTTCGTGAATCCTAGGTCAACCTTACATTGTTCATTATCGTCGTATGCATATTTTTACTACAAAATATCGTATGGTGAGTTCATTTGCTCCCTTTTACTCTTTACATTTTTGGGCTGAGAATACATGCAAATGCTTTATTAACTGTTTTACAATATTTATATGCGTGAGTTCATTTGATTCCCTTTTACTCTTTATATTTTTGGGACTGAGAATATATGCGCTGTTTTTATAACTGATTTATTAAATGTTTTTGAAATATATTTTGCACTGCGAATACATGAAATGCTTTTATAAATGTTTGACGAGATAGACATAAGCAAAACATTCCTCGAATGAATTATTATGCAGACAGAAGTTCTGCGGATTATTATTGAATTATGTGGACATGATAATTGCCACCCTTGAATTATGTGGACATGATAATAGCCACCCTTGAATTATGTGGACATGATAATTGCCACCATTGAATTGTGGACATGATAATTGCCACCATTGAATTATGTGGACATGATAATTGCCACCAATTGAAGTAAATGTTATATATCGAGAGAATGATTTTATACACAGGTTATGTGTATGATATTTTGTACACGAGATATGTGTACGGTTATAAAGATTTGTTAAAATGGTTTCGTACAAGAGAAAGGTGTACTGTATTTAAAAGATATCGCATGTACATTACAGGTGGGTATAGGATTCGGGCCCATTTGTACCATGCAGGATTTAAATTTTGTAGTCTATCAAAAATGATGAATTTTATTGTTTTATGATAAACCTATGAACTCACCAACCTTTTGGTTGACACTTTAAAGCATGTTTATTCTCAGGTGTGAAAGAAATCTTCCGCTGTGCATTTGCTCATATTACATGGAGTCGTTCATGGCATATAGAGGTCTGAACCTCGCAATGGGACCAACTGTTGAAGACTTCGTCCAGATGGATTAGGACGGGTCAATCTTTTATGATATCTCCACTCGTACGCTTCATATAATCAAATCTTTTTATCTATATTAATCAATATTGATAAAACTCTATTTATCAACTCATATTCGTCAGGAAAACATTCTTATTGTTAGCCATGACGACCTCACTCAAATTTCGGGACGAAATTTCTTTAACGGGTAGGTACTGTAGTGACCCGAAAATTTCCGACCAAATTTAAACTTAATCTTTATATGATTTCGACACGATAAGCAAAGTCTGATAAACCGACTCTTAAAAATTTTGGAACTGATTACATGAATGCAATTGACCTTTGACTATTCCCGACGATTCACGAACAACTACTTGTAAATATATACACATATATTTAAATAGATATATATATGTATATACACACATATATATATATATATTATTTCTATACATGATTATTATTATATATAAATATATATATATAAATTGCAATGTATAAATACTCAATTGTATATATAATATAATTATTAAACATTACCTAAATAATAAATGGTAATATTAACATATCAAAAGTAATTCCAAGTTAATATTGTTATTATTTCAATAAATATTAATACTAATATTAATATCAATATTACTAATATTATAAAAATTATAATATGAAATTTAGTACATTTTGATTTGTTATATATTTGTTATCACTAATAATATTATTATGTTTATAAATCATTATTTATTATTAATAGAATTATTATTATTAATATTAATTTTATAAAAGAAAAATCAAGAAAAGAGATTTGAATCAGTTGCAAGTAACTATCCAACTGCTTTAAATTTGATTTCCTGTCTCTGATTTGATTACAAAATGATTCCAATCACAGGTAAATAGACAAATTCTATTAGCAATCTCATTCAAAGTTTATTTTCTTTATTTTATTTTTCTGCTCCTGATTGATGAACCTGTCTACACCATCACAAAACAACAAATGATCTCATTATCACTAATACAAACAATTTCTGTTAGCCATCTACATCTATCAATATCTATCTATTCTTTATCTCTATAATCTATATATCTTTAACTACATCTCTGTATATAAAAATATATATAGTATATAGATGGAGAGATATTCAATCATCAACTACAATTTTCCTTTCTCTCCTCCTTTTTGATTCTATTCGGCAGAATCATCCGTATATTCTTGCTTATGCTCGATCAACTTACTGCACAAAACCATCAATTTTGATCATCATCTTCATTATACCGTTATCACCATATTCCACTATCACCTTTTATTTTATTTTCCTTCTTTTCATGCCACCATTGTTCTCTATTTAAACCGCCCAAACCTTCATCACCACCTTTACAACACGCACCATCATAAACCAACTCCACGAACCACCTACTAAAACCACTTGCTATTATAAAGGGGTGATAAAATGAAAACAAAAGATAACAAGCGACTGTGAGGATTTAATAGAAAATACGATGATGATGATGATGATGTTATATATAATGGAGAATGATTAATGATGATGAGATGAAGATGCCGTAATGATTGAAGAAAATATAGTGGTTTTGGTGGGAATGCAAAGGGTCCATCAAATACTAATTCTTCTTATTCCATGTGCCAAAAACCGAATCCTTATACTAGCCACGATATTTTACTTCTTTTGTTTCCAATCAATCAACTCATAGTGATATAATTATCAACTCACAACTATTGTAAGTGCTTTCTTTTATGGCAGACACTTAGCAAAAGAAAACCCCACTCTCAATATACAATACGAATTTACGGAGTCCATTTGTTCTCTCCTTTTCGACTTGCACAGCAAAATAAATATTAAGAATGCTAAAGGCATTGTAAAGGCAAAATTGAGTGCTAATCCATGTGCCGTTTTATATTCTCATAATGACGCATTGAATACTCATGATCTGTCGACCTACATGTAAAGCAAACACACGCATGCTATTCGGATTAGAATAAAGAAAACACATATTGTATGGGCCACCGATATATTATTTTTGTTTCTAATCCCGGTTTCATTGTTGGCCGACAAAAGCAATTCAAATAAAACCCCACTTGCATTTAAATAATAGAGACGGCTAAGAATGCTGTTAAATCTATTTAATTGCCTGTTTAGAATTCATGATGATGTACGAAGATGATGATGACGTGATAAAGATGATGATGCGATAAAGATGATGATTTTGGGGTGTTACAGTTGCTTTACTGATCGTTTCTTGCTGCAGCTCGTATTTCTGTTTCTAAATTACGTTTAACAGAAGTCCCACTTCGATCACCCTAATTCCACGAAATTGTTTTTGGATAGGGCTGTTTTAGACTTTTGATGCAACATGGGCCGAAGCCCATTACACATTTAATTTAAAACTATGGGCTAGCTATTGTTGTATGTCGAATTGCCACTGCTACTTAATTTTTTCTTTAGACGATGACAATAATAATGGAGAATGAAGATGGAACGTACAGTGAAATAAAAGATGATATTAGATGAGGATAATGACGATGACATAGTATGATGATAATGATAAGATTTAGGTGAAGAGGAAGAAGAAGTAGAACAGATGAGAAATAAGGTTAAATAAATATAATCTGTGAGTTTAGTCAGAAAGAAACAGATGGTACAATGGTTGTGCGTGTGGGTGGTTAACGAGAGGTCAAGGGTTCGAGCCCTGGCGGAGACATTAATTTTTTTGTGAATACTCTTTGAGGTAGTTATTACTAATACTCTTCTTATTATTACTTCTTCTTATTATTATTATTATTATTATTATTAGTATAATTATCATTATTAGTATCATTATCATTTCTATTATTACTAATATCATTATTATTTTTATACAAACCATATTGTTATTTTCAATATTACAATTAATATTATTATTATCACAATTAACGTTGATTATATAAAAATATACTTAATAAAACTACATTAATACTTTATAAATTTTTATATTTAAGTTAATAATGAAATACATAAATTATTAAAATAACACTTATAACACTAATAATTATATATATATATATAATTGTTCGTTTACAATGTGTTAATATACATATTTGATATAGGTTCGTGAATCCGAGGTCAACCTTACATTGTTCATTATCGTCGTATGCATATTTTTACTACAAAATATCGTATGGTGAGTTCATTTGCTCCCTTTTACTCTTTACATTTTTGGGCTGAGAATACATGCAAATGCTTTATTAACTGTTTTACAATATTTATATGCGTGAGTTCATTTGATTCCCTTTTACTCTTTATATTTTTGGGACTGAGAATATATGCGCTATTTTTATAACTGCTTTATTAAATGTTTTTGAAATATATTTCGCACTGCTAATACATGAAATGCTTTTATAAATGTTTGACGAGATAGACACAAGTAAAACATTCCTCGAATGAATTATTATGCAGACAGAAGTTCTGCGGATTATTATTGAATTATGTGGACATGATAATTGCCACCCTTAAATTATGTGGACATGATAATTGCCACCATTGAATTATGTGGACATGATAATTGCCACCATTGAATTATGTGGACATGATAATTGCCACCAATTGAAGTGAATGTTATATATCGAGAGAATATATTTATACACAGGTTATGTGTATGATATTTTTTACACGAGATATGTGTACGGTTACAAAGATTTGTTAAAATGGTTTCGTACAAGAGAAAGGTGTACTGTATTTAAAAGATATCGCATGTACATTACAGGTGGGTATAGGATTCGGGCCCATTTGTACCATGCAGGATTTAAATTTTGTGATCTATCAAAAATGATGAATTTTATTATTTTATGATAAACCTATGAACTCACCAACCTTTTGGTTGACACTTTAAAGCATGTTTATTCTCAGGTGTGAAAAAATCTTCCGCTGTGCATTTGCTCATATTACATGGAGTCGTTCATGGCATATAGAGGTCTGAACCTCGCAATGGGACCAACTATTGAAGACTTCGTCTAGATGGATTAGGACGGGTCGTTTCATTCTCAGTCCCAAAAATATATATAAAAGGGAGCAAATGAAACTCACCATACTGTATTTCGTAGTAAAAATACATATAACGTCATTTAACAAGTGCAAGGTTGGCCTCGGATTCACGAACCTATATTAATTATATATATTTATATGTTGGTCAATATTTGTCTAAAAATTTTTGGTCAAGTCATAGTGTACCACAATCCTAATGCTCGAGACTAATATGCAAAAGTCAACAAAAGTCAACAAAAGTCAACTTGACCCAAAATGACTTCTAAAATTTATACGTGTTTATTATATAACTTAACTATAGTCGTTTTATATATTTAAATATATTTATAATAATAAAAGTCATTTATTAATAAAAATTTATATTAACGTTTATATATGATAAAATATACTTTTATATATCTTAAGTAGTAAAATTTATAAAGTTCACTTAATATCGTAAAACTATAGTGATAAGTATTATTAATGTAATTATATTACATGTGGTGAAAAATATCTTTGTATCCCCTATTTATTTGATAAAATAATATTGATCATAATAATAATAAGTAAAAGTTGTATTATTTTGTAATAATAATTATTATTATTCTATAAAAAAAAATAACAATATTTATATTTACTAAAAATGTTATTATGATAAAATGATAATACTAACATAATAGTAATAATGATATTTTATAATAATAATGATATTTCCATTAAAATAATAACGACGATAGTAATAATGATCATTTTCACAATAATACTAAAATTCAGTTGACTATAACTTCTAATCCGTTCATCGAAACCATTCGATATCTAAATGAAAAGTTCTTAATTTTTTGCTAGCTTTCCAACGTCATGTATATCATATACCCTATCTCAGTAGCATATGTATCTAATTCAGGATTCAACAAACCTATCTAAGGACAATATCGAATGTACAAGTATGCATAATCCTATATACTCGAGCACTAGTCAGGGATACACTATTGATATATAAAAGTTAAGTTATAAGTGCTCACGTATCAATATTGAGATTCAATATTGCAGGAAAGTACGTACACGCAACGGAGATGATAAACACTAGGTTGACCTCACGAGCATACCCATGAACCATACCTATCACCTCCATAGCTATAACCCATAATTTCCTTAGCTTCGACTCATTCAAAAAAAAACTATTTTGAAATCACTCGGACAGCACTCCGTCGTAATATTTTATGTATAATAATAATATCTTGAAATAATACAGAGAAAAATATATATATATATATATATATATATATATATATATATATATATATATATATATATATATATATATATATATATATATATATATATATATATATATATATATATATATATATATATATATATATATATATATATATATATATATATATAAATCGATTGAGAGAGTTTAGAGAAATATATTTTCAAGTTTCTATGAAATAATGAAACATATTGAATTCTATTTACAATAGATTTTTGAATTATTAA
The DNA here is from genome assembly GCF_046630445.1 of Rutidosis leptorrhynchoides. Classification (NCBI taxonomy): domain Eukaryota; kingdom Viridiplantae; phylum Streptophyta; class Magnoliopsida; order Asterales; family Asteraceae; genus Rutidosis; species Rutidosis leptorrhynchoides. The sequence goes on along the minus strand of NC_092334.1, from coordinate 723,048 downwards.
AGTGAATTATTAAAGTATGAATTATTAAAGTGAATTATTAAAGTGAATTATTAAAGTATGATTTATTAAAGTGAATTATTAAAGTATGAATTTTTAAAGTATGAATTATTAAAGTTAAAGTAAAGTAAAAGTAAAGTAAAGGTAAAGTTAAAGTATAGTAAAAGTATAAAAACTTTATATGTATAATACGCGTATAAATATATATAATATTAATTTAAATCGTTATATATATTTAATGAAAATGCTTTATTAACTGTTTACATTTTTGGGCTGAGAATACATGCAAATGCTTTATTAACTGTTTTGATAATAATTATATGCGTGAGTTTTATTATTCCCTTTTTATATACATTTTTGGGCTGAGAATACATGCAAATGCTTTATTAACTATTTTACAATATTTATATGCGTGAGTTTCATTAATCCCTTTTTAAATGCTTTTGCAATATATATTTTTGGGACTGAGAATACATGCGCTGTTTTTATAACTGTTTTAAAAATTGACACAAGTAATTGAAACTACATTATATGGTTGAATGATCGAAATCGAATATGCCCCTTTTTATTAAGTCTGGTAATCTAAGAATTAGGGAACAGACACCCTAATTGACGCGAACTCTAAAGATAGATCTATTGGGCCTAACAAACCCCATCCAAAGTACCGAATGCTTTAGTACTTCGAAATTTATATCATATCCGAAGGGTGTCCCGGAATGATGGGGATATTCTTATATATGCATATTGTTAATGTCGGTTACCAGGTGTTCACCATATGAATGATTTTTATCTCTATGTATGGGATGTGTATTGAAATATGAAATCTTGTGGTCTATTGTTACGATTTGATATATATAGGTTAAACCTATAACTCACCAACATTTTTGTTGACGTTTAAAGCATTTTTATTCTCAGGTGAATACTAAGAGCTTCCGCTGTTGCATACTAAAATAAGGACAAGATTTGGAGTCCATGTTTGTATGATATTGTGTAAAAACTGCATTCAAGAAACTGACTTCGATGTAACATATTTGTATTGTAAACCATTATGTAATGGTCGTGTGTAAACAGGATATTTTAGATTATCATTATTTGATAATCTACGTAAAGCTTTTTAAACCTTTATTTATGAAATAAAGGTTATGGTTTGTTTTAAAAATGAATGCAGTCTTTGAAAAACGTCTCATATAGAGGTCAAAACCTCGCAACGAAATCAATTAATATGGAACGTTTTTAATCAATAAGAACGGGACATTTCAGTTGGTATCCGAGTGTTGGTCTTAGATAACCAGAAAATTTGCATTAGTGTGTCTTATCGAGTTTGCTAGGATGCATTAGTGAGTCTGGACTTCGACTGTGTTTTCTTTAAAAATGATTGCTTAACATTTTTGTTGGAAACTATATATTATTAACATGTATATATTATGTGATATATTAATCTCTTAACATGTTTGATATTGTGTGATAGATGTCTACCTCTAGCACAAATCCCATTGACTCACCTAATAATAACGAAGATTCGAATATATATTGGACTGATTCACAAGTTCCCGAAGAAGAACCGGAAGAAGAATCAGAACCGGAAGAAGAATCAGAACCGGAAGAGGAGGAACCGGAGGAGAATATAGAACCGGTGGGGGAAATAATAAAATGGTTAAGTAAACAAAATCCTCAACCAACCGACCAAGGTTAATTATGGTCAATGGTGTTTCCGCCAAGGAAGCAAAATATTGGGAAGATTACCAATTCTCCGATGAATCGGATTCCGACGAGAATTCCGATGAAGTTATAGAAATTACCCCAACTGAATTTAAAAAGGCAAAAGAAAATAATAAGGGAAAGGGCATAAAAATAGAGAAATCTAATTCCAACCCCGATGAACTTTATATGTATCGTCAACCCCCGAAGCCCTTAAGTTGTAACAATGACCCGGGAACCTCTAAACCACCAGGTTTTTCTAAACCGTTGTGGAAAACGACAGCTCGTATTAGGAGAACATCATATATCCCTAGAAACTTGGCAAAACGAACCAAAACTGAAGAAGAAGAAACGAGCAAGTCAGAATAAGATAGTTGTATTCGTTTGGTGTAAAATATGTAATATAGTGTGCTTATGCTTTATGGTATATGTAAAAATTGCTTGTATTAATAAGTATTTTTTTTATGAATATAACTCTTGTCTATTTTGCAGTATAAAAACACAAAATGGATAGACAACCCAATATTTTAAGAGACCTACCCGGAGACATGATTGATGAAATCTTGTCTAGAGTCGGTCAGAATTCTTCGACACAACTATTTACGGCGAAATCAATTTGTAAGACATTCGAAGAACGTTCCAAGAATGTCTTGGTTTATAAGAGACTTTGGTTTGAAAGATGGGGGATATCACATTGGGAAACCCATAAGTTACGATGTTTTTACTTTGACGCATATATTGCGGGGAACCCAAATGCTATTTTACGCAACGGGTTAAGAAATTATTTTGACTCAATGTATCCGAATATAGGACTTCATGATTTAGAAAAAGCGGCTAACATGCAACATAAAGAAGCATGCTATGCTTAAGGGTTAGTAATGTTCACTTCTCACCAAAGTGAGAAAAAGAACATCGGGCTACAACTATTAAACAAAACGTTCCCACAAGTGACGGAGTCGGTAATTGGGGTAAGAAATGAGGTTTTTAGGTTATTACGAGACTGTTGGTTATTACGTAACCCTCGTCCCTTTGATAACGTTACAACACGCTATCTTATCAACGACCATAACGGTTATGTTCCACAAGACCAAGGATGGGAAGTAGTCCTAATAAAACCAGAATGCATGACTTGTTTCTGGACGTATGAATTACGTGTCTTTATTGCCTTTGCTGAACGACTTGTGTACTAGCTAGAATTATCTTCACAACTATCTTGTATCAAAGTTATTGTGTGCTATATTTCATGCTTTATGTAAAATAAGCGGTGTTGTAAGTTTGTAAAATATTGTATAAAAGTTTGAACGCGAAATATTATTATAATCAGTTTTTCATATAGAATTGTAGTAGTTGAATTGTATATTAGCTACTAAGTATGTGAAATGTCCCGTTCTTATTGATTAAAAACGTTCCATATTAATTGATTTCGTTGCGAGGTTTTGACCTCTATATGAGACGTTTTTCAAAGACTGCATTCATTTTAAAATAAACCATAACCTTTATTTCATCAATAAAGGTTTAAAAAGCTTTACGTAGATTATCAAATAATGATAATCTAAAATATCCTGTTTACACACGACCATTACATAATGGTTTACAATACAAATATGTTACAACAAAATAAGTTTCTTGAATGCAGTTTTTACACAATATCATACAAGCATGGACTCCAAATCTCGTCCTTATTTAAGTATGCGACAGCGGAAGCTCTTAATAATCACCTGAGAATAAACATGCTTAAAACGTCAACAAAAATGTTGGTGAGTTATAGGTTTAACCTATATATATCAAATCATAATAATAGACCACAAGATTTCATATTTCAATACACATCCCATACATAGAGATAAAAATCATTCATATGGTGAACACCTGGTAACCGACATTAACAAGATGCATATATATAAGAATATCCCCATCATTCCGGGACACCCTTCGGATATGATATAAATTTCGAAGTATTAAAGCATCCGGTACTTTGGATGGGGTTTGTTAGGCCCAATAGATCTATCTTTAGGATTCGCGTCAATTAGGGTGTCTGTTCCCTAATTCTTAGATTACCAGACATAATAAAAAGGGGCATATTCGATTTCGATAATTCAACCATATAATGTATTTTTGATTTACTCGTGTCTATTTCGTAAAACAGTTATAAAAACAGCGCATGTATTCTCAGCCCAAAAATATATAGAGTAAAAAGGGGTAAATGAAACTCACTTTCACCGATTTTTACTTCGTCGGGAAGTAAGACTTGGCCACTGGTTGATTCACGAACCTATAACAATATATACATATATATCAAAGTATGTTCAAAATATATTTACAACACTTTTAACATATTTTGATGTTTTAAATTTATTAAGTCAGCTGTCCTCGTTAGTAACCTACAACTAGTTGTCCACAGTTAGATGTACAGAAATAAATCGATAAATATTATCTTGAATCAATCCACGACCCAGTGTATATGTATCTCAGTATTGATCACAACTCAAACTATATATATTTTGAAATCAACCTCAACCCTGTATAGCTAACTCCAACATTCACATATAGAGTGTCTATGGTTGTTCCGAAATATATATAGATGTGTCGACATGATAGGTCGAAACATTGTATACGTGTCTATGGTATCTCAAGATTACATAATATACAATACAAGTTGATTAAGTTATGGTTGGAATAGATTTGTTACCAATTTTCACGTAGCTAAAATGAGAAAAATTATCCAATCTTGTTTTACCCATAACTTCTTCATTTTAAATCCGTTTTGAGTGAATCAAATTGCTATGGTTTCATATTGAACTCTATTTTATGAATCTACACAGAAAAGGTATAGGTTTATAGTCGGAAAAATAAGTTACAAGGCGTTTTTGTAAAGGTAGTCATTTCAGTCGAAAGAACGACGTCTAAATGACCATTCAGAAAACACACTTCCACTTTGAGTTTAACCATAATTTTTTGATATAGTTTCATGTTCATAATAAAAATCATTTTCTCAGAATAACAACTTTTAAATCAAAGTTTATAATAGTTTTTAATTAACTAACCCAAAACAGCTCGCGATGTTACTACGACGGCGTAAATCCGGTTTTACGGTGTTTTTCGTGTTTCCAGGTTTTAAATCATTAAGTTAGCATATCATATAGATATATAACATGTGTTTAGTTGATTTTAAAAGTCAAGTTAGAAGGATTGACTTTTGTTTGCGAACAAGTTTAGAATTAACTAAACTATGTTCTAGTGATTACAAGTTTAAACCTTCGAATAAGATAGCTTTATATGTATGAATCGAATGATGTTATGAACATCATTACTACCTTAATTTCCTTGGATAAACCTACTGGAAAAGAGAAAAATGGATCTAGCTTCAACGGATCCTTGGATGGCTCGAAGTTCTTGAAGCAGAATCATGACACGAAAACAAGTTCAAGTAAGATCATCACTTGAAATAAGATTGTTATAGTTATAGAAGTTGAACCAAAGTTTGAATATGATTATTACCTTGTATTAGAATGATAACCTACTGTAAGAAACAAAGATTTCTTGAGGTTGGATGATCACCTTACAAGATTGGAAGTGAGCTAGCAAAATTGAAAGTATTCTTGATTTTATGTAACTAGAACTTGTAGAATATATGAAGAACACTTAGAACTTGAAGATAGAACTTGAGAGAGATCAATTAGATGAAGAAAATTGAAGAATGAAAGTGTTTTTATAGGTGTTTTTGGTCGTTGGTGTATGGATTAAATATAAAGGATATGTAATTTTGTTTTCATGTAAATAAGTCATGAATGATTACTCATATTTTTGTAATTTTATGAGATATTTCATGCTAGTTGCCAAATGATGGTTCCTACATATGTTAGGTGACTCACATGGGCTGCTAAGAGCTGATAATTGGAGTGTATATACCAATAGTATATACATCTAAAAGCTGTGTATTGTACGAGTACGAATACGGGTGCATACGAGTAGAATTGTTGATGAAACTGAACGAGGATGTAATTGTAAGCATTTTTGTTAAGTAGAAGTATTTTGATAAGTGTATTGAAGTCTTTAAAAAGTGTATAAATACATATTAAAACACTACATGTATATACATTTTAACTGAGTCGTTAAGTCATCGTTAGTCGTTACATGTAAGTGTTGTTTTGAAACCTTTAGGTTAACGATTTTGTTAAATGTTGTTAACCCAATGTTTATAATATCAAATGAGATTTTAAATTATTATATTATCGTGATATTATCATGTATGAATATCTCTTAATATGATATATATACATTAAATGTCTTTACAACGATAATCGTTACATATATGTCTCGTTTAAAAATCATTAAGTTAGTAGTCTTGTTTTTACATATGTAGTTCATTGTTAATATACTTAATGATATGTTTACTTATCATAGTATCATGTTAACTATATATATATCCATATATATGTCATCATATAGTTTTTACAAGTTTTAACGTTCGTGAATCACCGGTCAACTTGGGTGGTCAATTGTCTATATGAAACATATTTCAATTAATCAAGTCTTAACAAGTTTGATTGCTTAACATGTTGGGAACATTTAATCATGTAAATATCAATCTCAATTAATATATATAAACATGGAAAAGTTTGGGTCACTACAGTACCTACCCGTTAAATAAATTTCGTCCCGAAATTTTAAGATGTTGAAGGTGTTGACGAATCTTCTGGAAATAGATGTGGGTATTTCTTCTTCATCTGATCTTCACGCTCCCAGGTGAACTCGGGTCCTCTACGAGCATTCCATCGAACCTTAACAATTGGTATCTTGTTTTGCTTAAGTCTTTTAACCTCACGATCCATTATTTCGACGGGTTCTTCGATGAATTGAAGTTTTTCGTTGATTTGGATTTCATCTAACGGAATAGTGATATCTTCTTTAGCAAAACATTTCTTCAAATTCGAGACGTGGAAAGTGTTATGTACAGCCGCGAGTTGTTGAGGTAACTCAAGTCGGTAAGCTACTGGTCCGACACGATCAACAATCTTGAATGGTCCAATATACCTTGGATTTAATTTCCCTCGTTTACCAAATCGAACAACGACTTTCCAAGGTGCAACTTTAAGCATGACCATCTCTCCAATTTCAAATTCTATATCTTTTCTTTTAATGTCAGCGTAGCTCTTTTGTCAACTTTGGGCGGTTTTCAACCGTTGTTGAATTTGGATGATCTTCTCGGTAGTTTCTTGTATAATCTCCGGAACCGTAATCTGTCTATCCCCCACTTCACTCTAACAAATCGGAGACCTGCACTTTCTACCATAAAGTGCTTCAAACGGCGCCATCTCAATGCTTGAATGGTAGCTGTTGTTGTAGGAAAATTCTGCTAACGGTAGATGTCGATCCCAACTGTTTTCGAAATCAATAACACATACTCGTAGCATGTCTTCAAGTGTTTGTATCGTCCTTTCGCTCTGCCCATCAGTTTGTGGATGATAGGCAGTACTCATGTCTAGACGAGTTCCTAATGCTTGCTGTAATGTCTGCCAGAAACTTGAAATAAATCTGCCATCCCTATCAGAGATAATAGAGATTGGTATTCCATGTCTGGAGACGACTTCCTTCAAATACAGTCGTGCTAACTTCTCCATCTTGTCATCTTCTCTTATTGGTAGGAAGTGTGCTGATTTGGTGAGACGATCAACTATTACCTAAATAGTATCAAAACCACTTGCAGTCCTTGGCAATTTAGTGATGAAATCCATGGTAATGTTTTCCCATTTCCATTCCGGGATTTCGGGTTATTGAAGTAGACCTGATGGTTTCTGATGCTCAGCTTTGACCTTAGAACACGTCAAACATTCTCCTACGTATTTAGCAACATCGGCTTTCATACCCGGCCACCAAAAATGTTTCTTAAGATCCTTGTACATCTTCCCCGTTCCAGTATGTATTGAGTATCTGGTTTTATGAGCTTCTCTAAGTACCATTTCTCTCATATCTCCAAATTTTGGTACCCAAATTCTTTCAGCCCTATACCGGGTTCCGTCTTCCCGAATATTAAGATGCTTCTCCGATCCTTTGGGTATTTCATCCTTTAAATTTCCCTCTTTTAAAACTCCTTGTTGTGCCTCCTTTATTTGAGTAGTAAGGTTATTGTGAATCATTATATTCATAGATTTTACTCGAATGGGTTCTCTGTCCTTTCTGCTCAAGGCGTCGGCTACCACATTTGCCTTCCCCGGGTGGTAACGAATCTCAAAGTCGTAATCATTCAACAATTCAATCCACCTACGCTGCCTCATATTCAGTTGTTTCTGATTAAATATGTGCTGAAGACTTTCGTGGTCGGTATATATAATACTTTTGACCCCATATAAGTAGTGCCTCCAAGTCTTTAATGCAAAAACAACCGCGCCTAATTCCAAATCATGCGTCGTATAATTTTGCTCGTGAATCTTCAATTGTCTAGACGCATAAGCAATCACCTTCGTTCGTTGCCTTAATACACAACGGAGACCTTGCTTTGATGCGTCATAATAAATCACAAAATCATCATTCCCTTCAGGCAATGACAATATAGGTGCCGTAGTTAGCTTTTTCTTCAATAATTGAAACGCTTTCTCTTGTTCATCCTTCCATTCAAATTTCTTCCCTTTATGCGTTAATGCAGTCAAGGGTTTTGCTATTCTGGAAAAGTCTTGGATGAACCTTCTGTAGTAACCAGCTAGTCCTAAAAACTGGCGTATGTGTTTCGGAGTTTTCGGGGTTTCCCACTTTTCAACAGTTTCTATCTTTACCAGATCCACCTTAATACCTTCTTTGTTCACTATGTGACCGAGGAATTGAACTTCTTCCAACCAAAATGCACATTTTGAAAACTTAGCGTACAATTCTTCCTTCCTCAATACTTCTAACACCTTTCTCAAATGTTCACCGTGTTCTTGGTCATTCTTTGAGTAAATAAGTATGTCATCAATGAAAACAATGACAAACTTGTCAAGGTATGGTCCACACACTCGGTTCATAAGGTCCTTGAACATAGCTGGTGCATTAGTTAAACCAAATGGCATGACCATAAACTCGTAATGACCGTAACGTGTTCTGAAAGCAGTCTTTGGAATATCATTTTCTTTCACCCGCATTTGATGATACCCGGAACGTAAGTCAATCTTTGAATAAACAGACGAGCCTTGTAGTTGATCAAATAAGTCGTCGATTCTCGGTAGTGGGTAGCGGTTCTTGATGGTAAGTTTGTTCAACTCTCGGTAGTCGATACACAACCTGAATGTACCATCTTTCTTCTTGACAAACAAAACAGGAGCTCCCCACGGTGATGTGCTTGGTCGAATGAAACCACGCTCTAAAAGTTCTTGTAATTGGCTTTGCAGTTCTTTCATCTCGCTGGGTCCGAGTCTGTAAGGAGTACGAGCTATTGGTGCAGCTCCTGGTACAAGATCTATTTGAAATTCAACGGATCGATGTAGGGGTAATCCCGGTAATTCTTTCGGAAATACATCGGGAAATTCTTTTGCAATGGGAACATCATTGATGCTCTTTTCTTCAGTTTGTACTTTCTCGACGTGTGCTAGAACAGCATAGCAACCTTTTCTTATTAGTTTTTGTGCCTTCAAATTACTAATAAGATGTAGCTTCGTGTTGCCCTTTTCTCCGTACACCATTAAGGGTTTTCCTTTTTCTCGTATAATGCGAATTGCATTTTTGTAACAAACGATCTCTGCTTTCACTTCTGTAGTGACCCGTCCTAATCCATCCGGACGAAGTCATCAACATTTGGTTCCTTTGCGATGATCGACTCCAAGTATTGTCCTTAACATGAGCAAATGCACAGCGGAAGACTTAATTCGTACCTGAGAATAACATGCTTTAAAACGTCAACATAAAGTTGGTGAGATATATAGGTTTGATGCTAGCAGCGTAATAACTATGGACCACAAGATTTCATATTTAAAAACATAATACACTCGCAAGTGTATGAAAAGCATTCCAAGCAGTGGGCACCCGGTAACTAGCCTTAACAAGAGTGTGTACCCCTGAGTTATAATAATATGTGCACCGAATCAAGTGCGTTCCGTTAACCTCGAAGTACTAAACACCCGTTCTTCTAGTTTACTAGAACAACATCTGGGTGGGGGTGTAAAACCCGATAGATCTATCTTTAGGATTCGCGCCTACCAGTTCATAAACCAATAGTTAAAGTTACCAAGCTAGGGGATTTTTGATTCAAACCCATGTAGAACGTAATTTTAGTCACTTGTGTCCATAACGTAAATCATTTATAAAAATAGCGCATGTATTCTCAGCCCAAAATATTTAAAGTTTAAAAGGGATCTATATACTCACCATATTGTATTTTGTAGTAAAAATACATATAACATCATCAAACACGTATAAGGTTGGCCTTCGATTCACGAACCTATATCATTTGTGTATATATATATTAATACACATAACTGTATTTGAATAAGTTTATATATATAGTCTATTAAGGATATTAGTTTTATAATATATTTTTATTTTCATATTTTCCTTTTATATAATAAAATATTTTGTTATGTTAGATGTGTTAAATATATATATTTATGTATTCCATTTGTTTATCAAAACAGGAGTTCTAATTACATTAAGTTAATAATAGTAAAAATAATGATAATACATTAATAATATACTTATCTCAATAATAACTTTATTTATGATAGTAACAATGATAATAATAGTTGTAAAAAAAAATATTAATTTTAATATTAACGATAGTTATAATACTGATTTTAGTAATTTACATAATAATAATAATATTCGTGGTAATACAAATAATAATACTAAGTGTTAATTATTAATACTACTAACTATAACACTATTAATAAAAATAATCAATTTAATGATAATACACTTGTTAATATTTATAACAATAATAATCATATTATATAAATAATAATAATAATATTAATACTTAATATTAATGGGTAATAAGAATAACAATAATAATAAAGACTACCTTAGCAATAAATTCCCCAAAAAGAATAGCCTTGCAAGATTCGAACCCCAAACCCCCTCGGTAACATGAGACACTCCAAACCACTCCTGTGAACTCGCCTTTCTAATTAATCTCAGAGTTATATTTATATAACTCATCATCTTCGCGTTTCAGAAACTTTACAGCTGACCTCGGCCCAAGTTAAAAATTCGTTGGCCCAAACTGTTAGTCCGTTTCAGACTGTGACCCAATCAAAGAGTGATCCAATTTAATATCAGTTATTTATGGATCCATTAACCCAAAGTAACACGCTGAATAGAACAAAATATAGTAGGGTTTTTGGTTATTATGTCCAATAAAAACATATAGCCGCTACTGTAACACAATTATCACCGTTTCTTCTTAACAGGTTTAGAAACAGAAACTCATCTGCACTCTTCGATCCATACCCGTATTATTCATCATCTCCTTCGTTCATCAATTACATAAAATCATGATTGTCACCATCCTCACCGTTGCTAATTATCATTATCTTTATCATCATTCACGTTTAAATCCCAACAGGAACATCGAGTTGCGGTGGTGATTGAAAGGATCTACGGTGGTGAATGAAAAGAAAACAAAAATAGCAGAAACGAGTAGCCATGAAATAAGTTTATCGAACTAAAGGGCTGTTGGGTGGGTTTGTATTGTGGTGTTGGTTCTTGAAGTGATGAGGGTAGTTTTAATCGAAAAGGAACCAGGAACTATTGCAGGTGATTATCATTTATAAAATGGAACCAAAAACAGTGGCGAGGACGAAGGTGGTAATGGATTTTAATGGTGTTCGAATGGTAATTTAGTGGTGATGATTATGGTGGTGTTGCAGCAAAATAGGAAATGGAAACAGATGCATCGTTTCAGTCAGAAACAGGAACACGATCAGGTTATTGTTATTGATAAACTGAACGAACGCCAACTTTTGTAGCAGATAATCTTCATCGTAGAGTGTGGTAGCGTTTTCTCGTGACAATAGAAAGAAAAGAAAACAGCTGTAGCAACAGTTTGTTTACAAGAAAAAGAAGGAGAGAAAAGAGTGATGGATAAAGATTCGATTAATAATCTTCCCAAAATAAGATAATCGAATGGATATAATACAAGTGGGTATTGGAAGAGTCACGAGCAGAATAGAGAAAAAGGAGAAAATAAAGAAGACAGTGATATGAACTAACTTTATTATACATATCTGCCTTTGTCATTTATTATTATTTTTTTTTTTTAAATAACAATACTAATTAATAATAAATACATTATAATTTAATTGAACTAACCGAAATTCATAATTTACTTAAATTGTGTCTAATAGAAAAGTTGTCTCATGATTGATTATCTCTGCATAAAGTTTATATGTATGTATATTATATAATAGCTTAGTTAAATTAGATAGTGGGCAAAGAAAACACTAGTAAACTTTAGTAATATGAATTAACAATCACGTGAGTTGTGAGATGGATGTGTAACTAAATTTTAAGGTAAAACAGTAAATTTAATTTAATAATATCTCAATTCAATAATATCGTGTGGTGTGGTTTGGTGATTGAAGAAAGAAAAGAAAGGTACAAGTGAATTGAGAGTGGGTGCCGGGTTTTTGGGAGTTTAGTTTGTGATCTCCAAATCTATAAATGCATTTAACGTATGGGCATACATACAAATCCATGCACTAAACTAATCCAATTATAATATCACATTTCCTAACATCAACATTTAGTATTTCAAATTATACATCCAAATATTATTTATATATATATATATATATACACACATATCTGTTTACAATAGTTGTTCGTGAATCGTCGGACATGGTAAAAGGGTAACTAATTATCCCGATATAAATTTCAGACTTTTCTAGACTCAATATTAAGGTTTTTGCTTATCGTGTCGGAAACATATAGAGATTAGAGTTTAAATTTGGTCGGAAATTTCCGGGTCGTTACAGTACCCCCCCGTTAAAGAAATTTCGTCCCCGAAATTTGGTAGAGGTTGTCATAAACAATAATAGGAATGTTTTCATGACGAATATGAGATAATAATAGAGTTTTATCATTATTGGAAGATATAGATAAAACATTTCGATCATGTGAAGTGTACGAGTGAAGCTATCACAAAAGAGTGAAATGAGTAAATATGGAATCATTTTAACCAATGACGTAATCACTACTGATTTTCCGGGATTTACGAGATTTAAAGAAAATCTTTTGTAATAAGATTTGAGTTTTTCGATGACTTAGGGAAACATGATCTCCTTTGATTTAATGCGGCAAATCTGTTGTGATTTCTTTGTCGGATATTTCATTTATAAAACTACCCCCTTCGTTCTTTTATTTCCATATCCCACATCTTCTACTCTTTCTTCTGTTGCTGCGATTTATACTCTAATTTCTATTTTTAAAGTTTCATTCTTCCATTTCCTCTTCCCGTCCTCAAGCCAAGCGAGCAATGTTTCGGAATTTCGTAGGTATACGATTTGGAATAAACATGACTAATGTTCTCAGAAATGAATGATAATGGTATGATTTTAATTTGTCAAATTACCAGAATTTTTCGGAAAATTAGAACTATCAAGGTGATACGTTCTAATATATTTGGAGATTGGTTAGAATGTAAGAGTCGTGTAACATAGCACATGATGATGGTACTGTGAATCATCATGCTTCATTAGAAACTTAACATGACTTACTGTAATATAATGAAGTTGATCAAGTTTCATTATATTATACTAATTCACGCATCAGTTCCCAACACTGCTTCAAAACATTCATATTTTAAACTTGAAGATTTCAGAATTTTAGAAACTAACACAGTTTCTTTTATGTTGTAACGCAGATGTTATGGAGAGATAAATGATGCAAATAAGAATAGTTGTGAAAATATCTCCAGAAATATGTAGAATATGTATAACGGAAGATATGAAGATATCTTATAATATCTAAGATAAGATGATGATGAAGAATATCATCCGAAAAAGTTTTAGAATATCGAGTAGGGTTCTTACTAACAGTTTCAGCAGGTACTGGATCATTTGGATCCTTTGAAGACAGGTTCTGTTTTCATGATTTGTTCACGATCTCCTTCATACTTTGCTCAATCCGTTTTCCAGTTCCAAACCTTCTCTTTTTCTCAGCTTTACCACCTTACTATTCTTTGTCATCAAACTTTTGACTGTTAAAGTCGTTTATGATTTTTGCTGCTTCATTAGCATTCCAAGAATTACTTCACAATTCATGATGTTTTTCAAAAACTTCGTATTCGAAGTATGAGATTCTTAGGGATAAACGTGTTTGGTATAACTGGGAGAATTTCTACGAGATTTTCAAAATACTGATTGCGGATTTCGCCAAAAAGATAGTGAGTTGCTGGTACATCTGCTGATGATGTTATGAAATATAAAATGTTCTTCGATAACGACGGCGAAAGGACAAGGTATAAATTTCGAGATTTTAAGAAAAGTAGTCTATCTAGGGAGTCGAAGTGGAGCTGTGACAAAATTTAGTTTCTTGGAAAGGAGTTGTAAGGTTGTTTCTGCTAATAAAGGATAAGGAATTCGACGCGAATAAGATTTAACTATATCTTCGGTTTCGAATGTTTTTCAGGTGCCTAACTATATGCATAAATCTTTCTTTCGTAAACGAGGTGCGGCTGGTTCAACTTCTCGATCGAGGTGTTTTCAAGAATCATGAAAGATTTGAACGCAGATTGTAATCGTCAAGATACAAATGAGGTTTAAAATGAGATCAAGTGGCAAGCTTGAAGAATTATTTAGTTTCATATGTTATAATCAATATTTTAATTTAATTCATTTTAATTGTTCAAAGTTAGCAGTCCAATAGTCCGATGGTTCAATGATTCATATATAATTTAATATTTAATATTCGAATTAAATAATACGTATCGTGACCCGTGTACCGGTCTCAGTGTCGATCACAACTCAAAGTATATATATTATTTGAGAATCAACCTCAACCCTGTATAGCTAACTCCCGCATTACTGCATATAGAGTGTCTATGGTTATTCCAAATAATATATATAGATGCGTCGATATGATATGTCAAAACCTTGTATACGTGTCCCGATATTTAAAGTGCGTAAAAATAAATAACAGAAATTAAATGACGATAAATAAAATTGCGATAATTAAATTGCGATAAATAAAATGTAATCAGTTAGCTAGGAACAGTTAGCTGGAACAGTTAGCGTGGATTCTTAACAAAATTTCAATTAGTTAATTCGTTTGTTTCTAACAAATTTTATTTTGTCCAATGTTTTCTTCATTATGCCACTTGTTGGATTCTAATAGGTCAAAATCCAAATATGAAATTGAACGAAAATGGATTCTGTGGTGAACGGATACGTATATCTATGGATACAAGTAGGATAGTGACTGACTGTTGAATCAGAGTCGAAGAATGTACCGTGTAGCTGATTAATGTGAAATCTAAATATTTCTCGGGTATTACCTACCCGTTAAAATATTTTTACCATTAACAGTTTGTACAAAAGAATTTTAATTACAATCTTTATGAAAATATATATTTGCATATATATTTTCTTCAGATGTAATCATGGATTTAATGAGTCAATAAGATATTAAACTCATTTGATTTACCATTAATACTAGATTACATAATCTCTAAAACTTTAGAAATTACATAATCGCCATGTCGAGCGAAGATAATCGATGTAGAACGATTCGTAGAACGATGATTATACTCGAGGTGCAGAATGAGATGGTGAGGCATAGATTGTTGAAACTTGGGTTATTGGTGGTACTGGTACCGTTGGTGCTGAAGCTGGTGATGTTACTGGTATTGGTGATACTGCTGGTGCTTGCAAATTGTGTACCGTGCTCTCTAAAGTTAACACTCGAGCTCGGAGTTCTTTAACTTCTTCTACTAACCCTGGTTGGTTATCAGTGTGAGGTAAAGGTCGGATATCTTCTCTAGTTCCGTTAATGGTAGCCTCAAGACGAAAAATTCTTGCAAAAAGGGTATAAACGGTGTTGCGAACAGGTTCGCCGGTGAGCGGGTCGAGCACTCCGACGTTAGGTGGTAAGTTCGGCTCGTGATATGGAGTACCTTCTTCATTTCTCCATAGGGTAAGTATTTCGCGAACCCATCCCCACTTTCTAAAGAAATCACGATAGTTGATCGGTTGGTGCGCTCCCGTCACGCTATCTTCGGAGTCAGAAGAACTTGGTCGATTCGTAGAGGCCATCGTACGCGATCACAGAAAAGATTTTTGGTATGAAAAGTTTAGTGACAGCAAATAATAGTTGGATGGTATTCTCAATGCATAATATGCATAGATATATATAGTACCAGGATCCCTTAAATTACGGAGAAATTTACGGAAGTTATTAAGCAAAGTCTATCGTAATAGATACGCTAAGATATAAATTTGTCTATACACTATCTATGCAATAAAGGCAGTAAGGCATGTCTAGACTTAAGAATGGTAAGCAGGCAATTCCCTAAGGATGATAAGTAGATGATTTCCGACTAGAAATGATAAGCAAAACTTTTGACATGTAGACACGGTCAAAGTCCAGTCTCACTAATGTATCCTAACAACTACCAGTTAGACACACTAATGGGTGACCTGGTTCACTAAGACCAACGCTCTGATACCACCTGTAGTGACCCGTCCTAATCCATCCGGACGAAGTCATCAACATTTGGTTCCTTTGCGATGATCGACTCCAAGTATTGTCCTTAACATGAGCAAATGCACAGCGGAAGACTTAATTCGTACCTGAGAATAACATGCTTTAAAACGTCAACATAAAGTTGGTGAGATATATAGGTTTGATGCTAGCAGCGTAATAACTATGGACCACAAGATTTCATATTTAAAAACATAATACACTCGCAAGTGTATGAAAAGCATTCCAAGCAGTGGGCACCCGGTAACTAGCCTTAACAAGAGTGTGTACCCCTGAGTTATAATAATATGTGCACCGAATCAAGTGCGTTCCGTTAACCTCGAAGTACTAAACACCCGTTCTTCTAGTTTACTAGAACAACATCTGGGTGGGGGTGTAAAACCCGATAGATCTATCTTTAGGATTCGCGCCTACCAGTTCATAAACCAATAGTTAAAGTTACCAAGCTAGGGGATTTTTGATTCAAACCCATGTAGAACGTAATTTTAGTCACTTGTGTCCATAACGTAAATCATTTATAAAAATAGCGCATGTATTCTCAGCCCAAAATATTTAAAGTTTAAAAGGGATCTATATACTCACCATATTGTATTTTGTAGTAAAAATACATATAACATCATCAAACACGTATAAGGTTGGCCTTCGATTCACGAACCTATATCATTTGTGTATATATATATTAATACACATAACTGTATTTGAATAAGTTTATATATATAGTCTATTAAGGATATTAGTTTTATAATATATTTTTATTTTCATATTTTCCTTTTATATAATAAAATATTTTGTTATGTTAGATGTGTTAAATATATATATTTATGTATTCCATTTGTTTATCAAAACAGGAGTTCTAATTACATTAAGTTAATAATAGTAAAAATAATGATAATACATTAATAATATACTTATCTCAATAATAACTTTATTTATGATAGTAACAATGATAATAATAGTTGTAAAAAAAAATATTAATTTTAATATTAACGATAGTTATAATACTGATTTTAGTAATTTACATAATAATAATAATATTCGTGGTAATACAAATAATAATACTAAGTGTTAATTATTAATACTACTAACTATAACACTATTAATAAAAATAATCAATTTAATGATAATACACTTGTTAATATTTATAACAATAATAATCATATTATATAAATAATAATAATAATATTAATACTTAATATTAATGGGTAATAAGAATAACAATAATAATAAAGACTACCTTAGCAATAAATTCCCCAAAAAGAATAGCCTTGCAAGATTCGAACCCCAAACCCCCTCGGTAACATGAGACACTCCAAACCACTCCTGTGAACTCGCCTTTCTAATTAATCTCAGAGTTATATTTATATAACTCATCATCTTCGCGTTTCAGAAACTTTACAGCTGACCTCGGCCCAAGTTAAAAATTCGTTGGCCCAAACTGTTAGTCCGTTTCAGACTGTGACCCAATCAAAGAGTGATCCAATTTAATATCAGTTATTTATGGATCCATTAACCCAAAGTAACACGCTGAATAGAACAAAATATAGTAGGGTTTTTGGTTATTATGTCCAATAAAAACATATAGCCGCTACTGTAACACAATTATCACCGTTTCTTCTTAACAGGTTTAGAAACAGAAACTCATCTGCACTCTTCGATCCATACCCGTATTATTCATCATCTCCTTCGTTCATCAATTACATAAAATCATGATTGTCACCATCCTCACCGTTGCTAATTATCATTATCTTTATCATCATTCACGTTTAAATCCCAACAGGAACATCGAGTTGCGGTGGTGATTGAAAGGATCTACGGTGGTGAATGAAAAGAAAACAAAAATAGCAGAAACGAGTAGCCATGAAATAAGTTTATCGAACTAAAGGGCTGTTGGGTGGGTTTGTATTGTGGTGTTGGTTCTTGAAGTGATGAGGGTAGTTTTAATCGAAAAGGAACCAGGAACTATTGCAGGTGATTATCATTTATAAAATGGAACCAAAAACAGTGGCGAGGACGAAGGTGGTAATGGATTTTAATGGTGTTCGAATGGTAATTTAGTGGTGATGATTATGGTGGTGTTGCAGCAAAATAGGAAATGGAAACAGATGCATCGTTTCAGTCAGAAACAGGAACACGATCAGGTTATTGTTATTGATAAACTGAACGAACGCCAACTTTTGTAGCAGATAATCTTCATCGTAGAGTGTGGTAGCGTTTTCTCGTGACAATAGAAAGAAAAGAAAACAGCTGTAGCAACAGTTTGTTTACAAGAAAAAGAAGGAGAGAAAAGAGTGATGGATAAAGATTCGATTAATAATCTTCCCAAAATAAGATAATCGAATGGATATAATACAAGTGGGTATTGGAAGAGTCACGAGCAGAATAGAGAAAAAGGAGAAAATAAAGAAGACAGTGATATGAACTAACTTTATTATACATATCTGCCTTTGTCATTTATTATTATTTTTTTTTTTTAAATAACAATACTAATTAATAATAAATACATTATAATTTAATTGAACTAACCGAAATTCATAATTTACTTAAATTGTGTCTAATAGAAAAGTTGTCTCATGATTGATTATCTCTGCATAAAGTTTATATGTATGTATATTATATAATAGCTTAGTTAAATTAGATAGTGGGCAAAGAAAACACTAGTAAACTTTAGTAATATGAATTAACAATCACGTGAGTTGTGAGATGGATGTGTAACTAAATTTTAAGGTAAAACAGTAAATTTAATTTAATAATATCTCAATTCAATAATATCGTGTGGTGTGGTTTGGTGATTGAAGAAAGAAAAGAAAGGTACAAGTGAATTGAGAGTGGGTGCCGGGTTTTTGGGAGTTTAGTTTGTGATCTCCAAATCTATAAATGCATTTAACGTATGGGCATACATACAAATCCATGCACTAAACTAATCCAATTATAATATCACATTTCCTAACATCAACATTTAGTATTTCAAATTATACATCCAAATATTATTTATATATATATATATATATACACACATATCTGTTTACAATAGTTGTTCGTGAATCGTCGGACATGGTAAAAGGGTAACTAATTATCCCGATATAAATTTCAGACTTTTCTAGACTCAATATTAAGGTTTTTGCTTATCGTGTCGGAAACATATAGAGATTAGAGTTTAAATTTGGTCGGAAATTTCCGGGTCGTTACAACTTCTTTCAACCAGTCCATACCGATTATCACATCAAAACTCCCTAACTCTACTGGTATCAAATCAATCTTAAATGTTTCGCTAACCAGTTTAATTTCTCGATTCCGACATATATTATCTGCTGAAATTAATTTACCATTTTCTAATTCGAGTAAAAATTTACTATCCAAAGGCGTCAATGGACAACTTAATTTAGCACAAAAATCTCTACTCATATAGCTTCTATCCGCACCCGAATCAAATAAAACGTAAGCAGATTTATTGTCAATAAGAAACGTACCCGTAACAAGCTCCGGGTCTTCCTGTGCCTCTGCCGCATTAATATTGAAAACTCTTCCGCGGCCTTGTCCATTCGTGTTCTCCTGGTTCGGGCAATTTCTAATAATGTGGCCCGGTTTTCCACATTTATAACAAACTACATTGGCATAACTTGCTCTGACACTACTTGCTCCGCCATTACTCGTTCCGACACCATTTGTTCCTTTTGTTCTATTAACCCCTGGTCCGTAGACCTCACACTTCGCCGCGCTATGACCATTTCTTTTACACTTGTTGCAAAATTTGGTGCAGAACCCCGAGTGATACTTTTCACACCTTTGGCATAGCTGCTTCTGATTGTTGTTGTTGTTGCGGTTATTATTGTTGTTGGGATGATTGTTGTAGTTGTTGTTGTTGTTGTTGTTGTTGTTAGGCCGTTTGTTGTAGTTGCGATTGATGTTGCGATTGTTGGGATAATTGTTGCGATTATTGTTGTAATTGCTGTTGTTGTTGTATTGGTGATTCTTATCACCGTTTTCCTCCCACTTTCTTTTGACTTGCTTCACATTGGCCTCTTCAGCAGTCTGTTCTTTAATTCTTTCTTCAATCTGGTTCACTAGTTTGTGAGCCATTCTACATGCCTGTTGTATGGAGGCGGGCTCATGTGAACTTATATCTTCTTGGATTCTTTTCGGTAATCCTTTCACAAACGCGTCGATATTCTCTTCCTCATCTTCGAATGCTCCCGGACACAATAGGCACAATTCTGTGAATCGTCTTTCGTACGTGGTAATATCAAATCCTTGGGTTCGTAACCCTCTAAGTTCTGTCTTGAGCTTATTGACCTCGGTTATGGGACGGTACTTCTCATTCATCAAGTGCTTGAATGCTGACCACGGTAGTGCGTACGCATCGTCTTGTCCCACTTGCTCTAGATAGGTATTCCACCATTTTAATGCAGAACCTGTGAAGGTATGCGTAGCGTACTTCACTTTGTCCTCTTCAGTACACTTATTTATGGCAAACACCGATTCGACCTTCTCGGTCCACCGTTTCAATCCGATCGGTCCTTCGGTTCCATCAAATTCCAAAGGTTTGCAGGCAGTGAATTCTTTGTAGGTGCATCCTACACGATTTCCTGTACTGCTAGATCCAAGGTTATTGTTGGTATGTAGCGCGGCCTGTACTGCGGCTATGTTTGAAGCTAGAAAAGTACAGAATTCCTCTTCATTCATATTCACTGTGTGTCGAGTAGTCGGTGCCATTTCCTTCAAAATAGTCAAATGGAACAAGTTAATCATACAGAATATTAAGAGTAGTTAATAGTATTTCGTAGCATAATATGAACTCATTTATAAAAGCTTTTTCTTCATATTAGCGTTTTATAAGTTTAAATTTGGGTAGTACCTACCCGTTAAGTTCATAGTTAGTAGCTAATATACAATTCAACTACTACAATTCTATATGAAAAACTGATTATAATAATATTTCGCGTTCAAACTTTTACACAATATTTTACAAACTTACAATACCGCTTATTTTACATATAGCATGAAATATAGCACACAATAAATTTGATACAAGATGGTTGTGAAGATAATTCTAGCTAGTACACAAGTCGTTCAGCAAAGGCAATAAAGACACGTAATTCATACGTCCAGAAACAAGTCATGCATTCTGGTTTTACTAGGATTACTTCCCATCCTTGGTCTTGTGGAACATAACCGTTATGGCCGTTGATAAGACAGCGTGTTGTAACGTCATCAAAGGGACGAGGGTTACGTAATGTCCAACAGTCCCGTAACAATCTAAAAACCTCATTTCTTACCCCAATTACCGACTCCGTCACTTGTGGGAACGTTTTGTTTAATAGTTGTAGCCCGATGTTCTTGTTCTCACTTTGGTGAGAAGGGAACATTACTAATCCGTAAGCATAACATGCTTCTTTATGTTGCATGTTAACTGCTTTTTCTAAATCATGAAGTCCAATATTCGGATATATTGAGTCAAAATAATTTCTTAACCCATTGCGTAAAATAGCATTTGGGTTCCCCGCAATATATGCGTCAAAGTAAACACATCGTAACTTATGGATTTCCCAATGTGATATCCCCCATCTTTCGAATGAAAGCCTTTTATAAACCAAGGTATTCTTGGAACGTTCTTCGAATGTCTTACAAACTGATCTCGCCTTAAATAGTTGTGCCGAAGAATTCTGACCTACTCTAGACAAGATTTCATCAATCATGTCTCCGGGTAGGTCTCTTAAAATATTGGGTTGTCTATCCATTTTGTGTTTTTATACTGTAAAATAGACAAGAGTTAGATTCATAAAAAAAAATACTTATTAATACAAGCAATTTTGACAAGATTTCATCAATCATGTCTCCGGGTAGGTCTCTTAAAATATTGGGTTGTCTATCCATTTTGTGTTTTTATACTGTAAAATAGACAAGAGTTAGATTCATAAAAAAAAATACTTATTAATACAAGCAATTTTTACATATATCTTAAAGCATAAGCACACTATATTACATATATTACACCACACGAATACAACTATCTTATTCCGACTCGCTTGTTTCTTCTTCTTCGGTTTTGGTTCGTTTTGCCAAGTTTCTAGGGATATATGATGTTCCCCTAATACGAGCCGTCGTTTTCCACATTGGTTTAGAAAAACCTGGTGGTTTAGAGGTTCTCGGGTCATTGTTACAACTTAAGGACTTCGGAGGTTGACGATACATATAAAGTTCATCGGGGTTGGAATTAGATTTCTCTATTTTTATGCCCTTTCCCTTATTATTTTCTTTTGCCTTTTTAAATTCAGTTGGGGTAATTTCTATAACATCATCGGAATTCTCGTCGGAATCCGATTCATCGGAGAATTGGTAATCCTCCCAATATTTTGCTTCCTTGGCGGAAACACCATTGACCATAATTAACCTTGGTCGGTTGGTTGAGGATTTTCTTTTACTTAACCGTTTTATTATATCCCCCACCGGTTCTATTTCTTCATCCGGTTCCGATTCTTCTTCCGGTTCCGATTCTTCTTCCGGTTCCGACTCTTCTTCCGGTTCCTCTTCGGGAACTTGTGAATCAGTCCACGAATCATTCCAATTTACATTTGACTCTTCATTATTATTAGGTGGTCAATGGGACTTGTTCTAGAGGTAGACATCTATCACATAATATCAAACGCGTTAAGAGATTAATATATCACATAATATTCACATGTTAAAAATATATAGTTTCCAACAAAATTTGTTAAGCAATCATTTTTCAAGTAAACACGGTCGAAGTCCAGACTCACTAATGCATCCTAAAAAACTCGATAAGACAAACTAATGCAAAATTCTGGTTCTCTAAGACCAACGCTCGGATACCAACTGAAATGTCCCGTTCTTATTGATTAAAAACGTTCCATATTAATTGATTTCGTTGCGAGGTTTTGACCTCTATATGAGACGTTTTTCAAAGACTGCATTCATTTTAAAACAAACCATAACCTTTATTTCATCAATAAAGGTTTAAAAAGCTTTACGTAGATTATCAAATAATGATAATCTAAAATATCCTGTTTACACACGACCATTACATAATGGTTTACAATACAAATATGTTACAACAAAATAAGTTTCTTGAATGCAGTTTTTACACAATATCATACAAGCATGGACTCCAAATCTCGTCCTTATTTAAGTATGCGACAGCGGAAGCTCTTAATAATCACCTGAGAATAAACATGCTTAAAACGTCAACAAAAATGTTGGTGAGTTATAGGTTTAACCTATATATATCAAATCATAATAATAGACCACAAGATTTCATATTTCAATACACATCCCATACATAGAGATAAAAATCATTCATATGGTGAACACCTGGTAACCGACATTAACAAGATGCATATATATAAGAATATCCCCATCATTCCAGGACACCCTTCGGATATGATATAAATTTCGAAGTACTAAAGCATCAGGTACTTTGGATGGGATTTGTTAGGCCCAATAGATCTATCTTTAGGATTCGCGTCAATTAGGGTGTCTGTTCCCTAATTCTTAGATTACCAGACTTAATAAAAAGGGGCATATTCGATTTCGATAATTCAACCATATAATGTAGTTTTGATTTACTCGTGTCTATTTCGTAAAACAGTTATAAAAACAGCGCATGTATTCTCAGCCCAAAAATATATAGAGTAAAAAGGGGTAAATGAAACTCACTTTCATAGATTTTTACTTCGTCGGAAAGTAAGACTTGGCCACTGGTTGATTCACGAACCTATAACAATATATACATATATATCAAAGTATGTTCAAAATATATTTACAACACTTTTAATATATTTTGATGTTTTAAGTTTATTAAGTCAGCTGTCCTCGTTAGTAACCTACAACTAGTTGTCCACAGTTAGATGTACAGAAATAAATCGATAAATATTATCTTGAATCAATCCACGACCCAGTGTATACGTATCTCAGTATTGATCACAACTCAAACTATATATATTTTGGAATCAACCTCAACCCTGTATAGCTAACTCCAACATTCACATATAGAGTGTCTATGGTTGTTCCGAAATATATATAGATGTGTCGACATGATAGGTCGAAACATTGTATACGTGTCTATGCTATCTCAAGATTACATAATATACAATACAAGTTGATTAAGTTATGGTTGGAATAGATTTGTTACCAATTTTCACGTAGCTAAAATGAGAAAAATTATCCAATCTTGTTTTACCCATAACTTCTTAATTTTAAATCCGTTTTGAGTGAATCAAATTGCTATGGTTTCATATTGAACTCTATTTTATGAATCTACACAGAAAAAGTATAGGTTTATAGTCGGAAAAATAAGTTACAAGTCATTTTTGTAAAGGTAGTCATTTCAGTCGAAAGAACGACGTCAAGATGACCATTTTAGAAAACATACTTCCACTTTGAGTTTAACCATAATTTTTGGATATAGTTTCATGTTCATAATAAAAATCATTTTCTCAGAATAACAACTTTTAAATCAAAGTTTATAATAGTTTTTAATTAACTAACCCAAAACAGCCCGCGGTGTTACTACGACGGCGTAAATCCGGTTTTACGGTGTTTTTCGTGTTTCCAGGTTTTAAATCATTAAGTTAGCATATAATATAGATATATAACATGTGTTTAGTTGATTTTAAAAGTCAAGTTAGAAGGATTAACTTTTGTTTGCGAACAAGTTTAGAATTAACTAAACTATGTTCTAGTGATTACAAGTTTAAACCTTCGAATAAGATAGCTTTATATGTATGAATCGAATGATGTTATGAACATCATTACTACCTTAAGTTCCTTGGATAAACCTACTGGAAAAGAGAAAAATGGATCTAGCTTCAACGGATCCTTGGATGGCTCGAAGTTCTTGAAGCAGAATCATGACACGAAAACAAGTTCAAGTAAGATCATCACTTGAAATAAGATTGTTATAGTTATAGAAATTGAACCAAAGTTTGAATATGATTATTACCTTGTATTAGAATGATAACCTACTATAAGAAACAAAGATTTCTTGAGGTTGGATGATCACCTTACAAGATTGGAAGTGAGCTAGCAAAATTGAAAGTATTCTTGATTTTATGTAACTAGAACTTGTAGAATATATGAAGAACACTTAGAACTTGAAGATAGAACTTGAGAGAGATCAATTAGATGAAGAAAATTGAAGAATGAAAGTGTTTTTAGGTGTTTTTGGTCGTTGGTGTATGGATTAGATATAAAGGATATGTAATTTTGTTTTCATGTAAATAAGTCATGAATGATTACTCATATTTTTGTAATTTTATGAGATATTTCATGCTAGTTGCCAAATGATGGTTCCCACATGTGTTAGGTGACTCACATGGGCTGCTAAGAGCTGATAATTGGAGTGTATATACCAATAGTATATACATCTAAAAGCTGTGTATTGTACGAGTACGAATACGGGTGCATACGAGTAGAATTTGTGATGAAACTGAACGAGGATGTAATTGTAAGCATTTTTGTTAAGTAGAAGTATTTTGATAAGTGTATTGAAGTCTTTCAAAAGTGTATAAATACATATTAAAACACTACATGTATATACATTTTAACTGAGTCGTTAAGTCATCGTTAGTCGTTACATGTAAGTGTTGTTTTGAAACTTTTAGGTTAACGATCTTGTTAAATGTTGTTAACCCAATGTTTATAATATCAAATGAGATTTTAAATTATTATATTATCATGATATTATCATGTATGAATATCTCTTAATATGATATATATACATTAAATTGTAGTGACCCGAACTTTTCCATGTTTATATATATTAATTGAGATTGATATTTACATGATTAAATGTTTCCAACATGTTAAGCAATCAAACTTGTTAAGACTTGATTAATTGAAATAGGTTTCATATAGACAATTGACTACCCAAGTTGACCGGTGATTCACGAACGTTAAAACTTGTAAAAACTATATGATGACATATATATGGTTATATATATAGTTAACATGATATTATGATAAGTAAACATATCATTAAGTATATTAACAATGAACTACATATGTAAAAACAAGACTACTAACTTAATGATTTTGAAACGAGACATATATGTAACGATTATCGTTGTAACGACATTTAATGTATATATATCATATTAAGAGATATTCGTACATCATAATATCATGATAATATAATAATTTAAAATCTCTTTTGATATTATAAACATTGGGTTAACAACATTTAACAAGATCGTTAACCTAAAGGTTTCAAAACAACATTTACATGTAACGACTAACGATGACTTAACGACTCAGTTAAAATGTATATACATGTAGTGTTTTAATATGTATTCATACACTTTTGAAAGACTTCAAGACACTTATCAAAATACTTCTACTTAACAAAAATGCTTACAATTACATCCTCGTTCAGTTTCATCAACAATTCTACTCGTATGCACCCGTATTCGTACTCGTACAATACACAGCTTTTAGATGTATGTACTATTGGTATATACACTCCAATGATCAGCTCTTAGCAGCCCATGTGAGTCACCTAACACATGTGGGAACCATCATTTGGCAACTAGCATGAAATATCTCATAAAATTACAAAAATATGAGTAATCATTCATGACTTATGACTTATTTACATGAAAACAAAATTACATATCCTTTATATCTAATCCATACACCAACGACCAAAAACACCTACAAACACTTTAATTCTTCAATTTTCTTCATCTAATTAATCTCTCTCAAGTTCTATCTTCAAGTTCTAAGTGTTCTTCATAAATTCCACAAGTTCTAGTTTCATAAAATCAAGAATACTTTCAAGTTTGCTAGCTCACTTCCAATCTTGTAAGGTGATCATCCAACCTCAAGAAATCTTTGTTTCTTATAGTAGGTTATCATTCTAATACAAGGTAATAATCATATTCAAACTTTGGTTCAATTTCTATAACTATAACAATCTTATTTCAAGTGATGATCTTACTTGAACTTGTTTTCGTGTCATGATTCTGCTTCAAGAACTTCGAGCCATCCAAGGATCCATTGAAGCTAGATCTATTTTTCTCTTTTCCAGTAGGTTTATCAAAGGAACTTAAGGTAGTAATGATGTTCATAACATCATTCGATTCATACATATAAAGCTATCTTATTCGAAGGTTTAAACTTGTAATCACTAGAACATAGTTTAGTTAATTCTAAACTTGTTCGCAAACAAAAGTTAATCCTTCTAACTTGACTTTAAAATCAACTAAACACATGTTCTATATCTGTATGATATGCTAACTTAATGATTTAAAACCTGGAAACACGAAAAACACCGTAAAACCGGATTTACGCCGTCGTAGTAACACCGCGGGCTGTTTTGGGTTAGTTAATTAAAAACTATGATAAACTTTGATTTAAAAGTTGTTATTCTGAGAAAATGATTTTTATTATGAACATGAAACTATATCCAAAAATTATGGTTAAACTCAAAGTGGAAGTATGTTTTCTAAAATGGTCATCTAGACGTCGTTCTTTCGACTGAAATGACTACCTTTACAAAAATGACTTGTAACTTATTTGTCCGACTATAAACCTATACTTTTTCTATTTAGATTCATAAAATAGAGTTCAATATGAAACCATAGAAATTTTATTCACTCAAAACGGATTTAAAATGAAGAAGTTATGGGTAAAACAAGATTGGATAATTTTTCTCATTTTAGCTACGTGAAAATTGGTAACAAATCTATTCCAACCATAACTTAATCAACTTGTATTGTATATTATGTAATCTTGAGATACCATAGACACGTATACAATGTTTCGACCTATCATGTCGACACATCTATATATATTTCGGAACAACCATAGACACTCTATATGTGAATGTGGAGTTAGCTATACAGGGTTGAGGTTGATTCCAAAATATATATAGTTTGAGTTGTGATCAATACTGAGATACGTATATACTGGGTCGTGGATTGATTCAAGATAATATTTATCGATTTATTTCTGTACATCTAACTGTGGACAACTAGTTGTAGGTTACTAACGAGGACAGCTGACTTAATAAACTTAAAACATCAAAATATATTAAAAGTGTTGTAAATATATTTTGAACATACTTTGATATATATGTATATATTGTTATAGGTTCGTGAATCAACCAGTGGCCAAGTCTTACTTCCCGACGAAGTAAAAATCTGTGAAAGTGAGTTATAGTCCCACTTTTAAAATCTAATATTTTTGGGATGAGAATACATGCAGGTTTTATAAATGATTTAGAAAATAGACACAAGTACGTGAAACTACATTCTATGGTTGAATTATCGAAATCGAATATGCCCCTTTTTATTAAGTCTGGTAATCTAAGAATTAGAGAACAGACACCCTAATTAACGCGAATCCTAAAGATAGATCTATCGGGCCCAACAAGCCCCATCCAAAGTACCAGATGCTTTAGTACTTCGAAATTTATATCATATCCGAAGGGTGTCCCGGAATGATGGGGATATTCTTATATATACATCTTGTTAATGTCGGTTACCAGGTGTTCACCATATGAATGATTTTTATCTCTATGTATGGGATGTGTATTGAAATATGAAATCTTGTGGTCTATTGTTACGATTTGATATATATAGGTTAAACCTATAACTCACCAACATTTTTGTTGACGTTTAAAGCATGTTTATTCTCAGGTGAATATTAAGAGCTTCCGCTGTTGCATACTAAGATAAGGACAAGATTTGGAGTCCATGTTTGTATCATATTGTGTAAAAACTGCATTCAAGAAACTGATTTCGATGTAACATAATTGTATTGTAAACCATTATGTAATGGTCGTGTGTAAACATGATATTTTAGATTATCATTATTTGATAATCTACGTAAAGCTTTTTAAACCTTTATTTATGAAATAAAGGTTATGGTTTGTTTTAAAAATGAATGCAGTCTTTGAAAAACGTCTCATATAGAGGTCAAAACCTCGCAACGAAATCAATTAATATGGAACGTTTTTAATCAATAAGAACGGGACATTTCAGTTGGTATCCGAGCGTTGGTCTTAGAGAACCAGAATTTTGCATTAGTGTGTCTTATCGAGTTTTTTAGGATGCATTAGTGAGTCTGGACTTCGACCGTGTTTACTTGAAAAATGATTGCTCAACAAATTTTGTTGGAAACTATATATTTTTAACATGTGAATATTATGTGATATATTAATCTCTTAACGCGTTTGATATTATGTGATAGATGTCTACCTCTAGAACAAGTCCCATTGACTCACCTAATAATAATGAAGAGTCAAATGTAAATTGGAATGATTCTTGGACTGATTCACAAGTTCCCGAAGAGGAACCGGAAGAAGAATCGGAACCGGAAGAAGAATCGGAACCGGATGAAGAAATAGAATCGGTGGGGTAAATAATAAAACGGTTAAGTAAAAGAAAATCCTCAACCAACCGACCAAGGTTAATTATGGTCAATGGTGTTTCCGCCAAGGAAGCAAAATATTGGGAGGATTACCAATTCTCCGATGAATCGGATTCCGACGAGAATTCCGATGATGTTATAGAAATTACCCCAACTGAATTTAAAAAGGCAAAAGAAAATAATAAGGGAAAGGGCATAAAAATAGAGAAATCTAATTCCAACCCCGATGAACTTTATATGTATCGTCAACCTCCGAAGTCCTTAAGTTGTAACAATGACCCGGGAACCTCTAAACCACCAGGTTTTTCTAAACCAATGTGGAAAATTACGGCTCGTATTAGGGGAACATCATATATCCCTAGAAACTTGGCAAAACTAACCAAAACCGAAGAAGAAGAAACAAGCGAGTCGGAATAAGATAGTTCTATTCGTGTGGTGTAATATATGTAATATAGTGTGCTTATGCTTTATGATATATGTAAAAATTGCTTGTATTAATAAGTATTTTTTTATGAATCTAACTCTTGTCTATTTTACAGTATAAAAACACAAAATGGATAGGCAACCCAATATTTTAAGAGACCTACCCGGAGACATGATTGATGAAATCTTGTCTAGAGTCGGCCAGAATTCCTCGGCACAACTATTTAAGGCGAGATCAGTTTGTAAGACATTCGAAGAACGTTCCAAGAATGTCTTGGTTTATAAGAGACTTTCGTTTGAAAGATGGGGGATATCACATTGGGAAACCCATAAGTTACGATGTGTTTACTTTGACGCATATATTGCGGGGAACCCAAATGCTATTTTATGCAACGGGTTAAGAAATTATTTTGACTCAATATATCCGAATATTGGACTTCGTGATTTAGAAAAAGCGGCTAACATGCAACATAAAGAAGCATGTTATGCTTACGGATTAGTAATGTTCGCTTCTCACCAAAGTGAGAACAAGAAAATCGGGCTACAACTATTAAACAAAACGTTTCCACAAGTGACGGAGTCGGTAATTGGGGTAAGAAATGAGGTTTTTAGATTATTACGTGACTGTTGGACATTACGTAACCCTCGTCCCTTTGACGACGTTACAACACGCTGTCTTATCAACGGCCATAATGGTTATGTTCCACAAGACCAAGGATGGGAAGTAGTCCTAGTAAAACCAGAATGCATGACTTGTTTCTGGACGTATGAATTACGTGTTTTTATTGCCTTTGCTGAACGACTTGTGTACTAGCTAGAATTATCTTCACAACTATCTTGTATCAAAGTTATTGTGTGCTATATTTCATGCTTTATGTAAAATAAGCGGTATTGTAAGTTTGTAAAATATTGTATAAAAGTTTGAACGCGAAATATTATTATAATCAGTTTTTAATATAGAATTGTAGTAGTTGAATTGTATATTAGCTACTAAGTATGAACTTAACGGGTAGGTGCTACCCGAATTTAAATTTATAAAACGCTAATATGAAGAAAAAGCTTTTATAAATGAGTTCATATTATGCTACAAAATACTATTAACTACTCTTAATATTCTGTATGATTAACTTGTTTCATTTGACTATTTTGAAGGAAATGGCACCGACTACTCGACACACTATAAATATGAATGAAGAGGAATTTCGTACTTTTCTAGCTTCAAACATAGCCGCAGTACAGGCTGCGCTACATACCAACAATAACCTTGGATCTAGCAGTACAGGAAATCGTGTAGGATGCACCTACAAAGAATTCACTGCCTGCAAACCTTTAGAATTTGATGGAACCGAAGGACCGATCGGATTGAAACGGTGGACCGAGAAGGTCGAATCGGTGTTTGCCATAAGTAAGTGTACTGAAGAGGACAAAGTAAAGTACGCTACGCATACCTTCACAGGTTCTGCATTAACATGGTGGAATACCTATCTAGAGCAAGTGGGACAAGACGATGCGTACGCACTACCGTGGTCAGCATTAAAGCACTTGATGAACGAGAAGTACCGTCCCAGAACCGAGGTCAATAAGCTCAAGACAGAACTTAGAGGGTTACGAACCCAAGGATTTGATATTACCACGTACGAAAGACGATTCACAGAATTGTGCCTATTGTGTCCGGGAGCATTCGAAGATGAGGAAGAGAAGATCGACGCGTTTGTGAAAGGATTACCGGAAAGAATCCAAGAAGATATAAGTTCACACGAGCCCGCCTCCATACAACAGGCATGTAGAATGGCTCACAAACTAGTGAACCAGATTGAAGAAAGAATTAAAGAACAGACTGCTGAAGAGGCCAATGTGAAGCAAGTCAAAAGAAAGTGGGAGGAAAACGGTGATAAGAATCACCAATACAACAACAACAGCAATTACAACAATAATCGCAATAATTATCCCAACAATCGCAACATCAATCGCAACTACAACAAACGGACCAACAACAACAATAACAACAACAACAACAGCAACTACAACAATCATCCTAACAACAATAATAACCGCAACAACAACAACAATCAGAAGCAGCTATGCCAAAGGTGTGAAAAGTATCACTCGGGGTTCTGCACCAAATTTTGCAACAAGTGTAAAAGAAATGGTCATAGCGCGGTGAAGTGTGAGGTTTACGGACCAGGGGTTAATAGAACGAAAGGAACAAATGGTGTCGGAACGAGTAATGGCGGAGCAAGTAGTGTCGGAGCAAGTTATGCCAATGTAGTTTGTTATAAATGTGGAAAACCGGGCCACATTATTAGAAATTTCCCGAACTAGGAGAACACGAATGGACAAGGCCGCGGAAGAGTTTTCAATATTAATGCGGCAGAGGCACAGGAAGACCCGGAGCTTGTTACGGGTACGTTTCTTATTGACAATAAATCTGCTTACGTTTTATTTGATTCGGGTGCGGATAGAAGCTATATGAGTAGAGATTTTTGTGCTAAATTAAGTTGTCCATTGACGCCTTTGGATAGTAAATTTTTACTCGAATTAGCAAATGGTAAATTAATTTCAGCAGATAATATATGTCGGAATCGAGAAATTAAACTGGTTAGCGAAACATTTAAGATTGATTTGATACCAGTAGAGTTAGGGAGTTTTGATGTGATAATCGGTATGGACTGGTTGAAAGAAGTGAAAGCAGAGATCGTTTGTTACAAAAATGCAATTCCCATTATACGAGAAAAAGGAAAACCCTTAATGGTGTACGGAGAAAAGGGCAACATGAAGCTACATCTTATTAGTAATTTGAAGGCACAAAAACTAATAAGAAAAGGTTGCTATGCTGTTCTAGCACACGTCGAGAAAGTACAAACTGAAGAAAAGAGCATCAATGATGTTCCCGTCGCAAAAGAATTTCCCGATGTATTTTCGAAAGAATTACCGGGATTACCCCCACATCGATCCGTTGAATTTCAAATAGATCTTGTACCAGGAGCTGTACCAATAACTCGTGCTCCTTACAGACTCGCACCCAGCGAAATGAAAGAACTGCAAAGCTAATTACAAGAACTTTTAGAGCGTGGTTTCATTCGACCAAGCACATCACCGTGGGGAGCTCCTGTTTTGTTTGTCAAAAAGAAAGATGGTACATTCAGGTTGTGTATCGACTACCGAGAGTTGAACAAACTTACCATCAAGAATCGCTACCCACTACCGAGAATCGATGACTTATTTGATCAACTACAAGGCTCGTCTGTTTATTCAAAGATTGACTTACGTTCCGGGTATCATCAAATGCGGGTGAAAGAAGATGATATTCCAAAGACTGCTTTCAGAACACGTTACGGTCATTACGAGTTTATGGTCATGCCGTTTGGTTTAACTAATGCACCAGCTGTGTTCATGGACCTTATGAACCGAGTGTGTGGACCATACCTTGACAAGTTTGTCATTGTTTTCATTGATGACATACTTATTTACTCAAAGAATGACCAAGAACACGGTGAACATTTGAGAAAGGTGTTAGAAGTATTGAGGAAGGAAGAATTGTACGCTAAGTTTTCAAAGTGTGCATTTTGGTTGGAAGAAGTTCAATTCCTCGGTCACATAGTGAACAAAGAAGGTATTAAGGTGGATCCGGCAAAGATAGAAACTGTTGAAAAGTGAGAAACCCCGAAAACTCCGAAACACATACGCCAGTTTTAGGACTAGCTGGTTACTACATAAGGTTCATCCAAGACTTTTCCAGAATAGCAAAACCCTTGACTGCATTAACGCATAAAGGGAAGAAATTTGAATGGAATGATGAACAAGAGAAAGAGTTTCAGTTATTGAAGAAAAAGCTAACTACGGCACCTATATTGTCATTGCCTGAAGGGAATGATGATTTTGTGATTTATTGTAACGCATCAAAGCAAGGTCTCGGTTGTGTATTAATGCAACGAACGAAGGTGATTGCTTATGCGTCTAGACAATTGAAGATTCACGAACAAAATTATACGACGCATGATTTGGAATTAGGCGCGGTTGTTTTTGCATTAAAGACTTGGAGGCACTACTTATATGGGGTCAAAAGTATTATATATACCGACCACAAAAGTCTTCAACACATATTTAATCAGAAACAACTGAATATGAGGCAGCGTAGGTGGATTGAATTATTGAATGATTACGACTTTGAGATTCGTTACCACCCGGGGAAGGCAAATGTGGTAGCTGATGCCTTGAGCAGGAAGGACAGAGAACCCATTCGAGTAAAATCTATGAATATAATGATTCATAATAACCTTACTACTCAAATAAAGGAGGCGCAACAAGGATTTTTAAAAGAGGGAAATTTAAAGGATGAAATACCCAAAGGATCAGAGAAGCATCTTAATATTCGGGAAGACGGAACCCGGTATAGGGCTGAAAGGATTTGGGTACCAAAATTTGGAGATATGAGAGAAATGGTACTTAGAGAAGCTCATAAAACCAGATACTCAATACATCCTGGAACGGGGAAGATGTACATGGATCTCAAGAAACATTTTTGGTGGCCGGGTATGAAAGCTGATGTTGCTAAATACGTAGGAGAATGTTTGACGTGTTCTAAGGTCAATGCTGAGCATCAGAAACCATCAGGTCTACTTCAACAACCCGAAATCCCGGAATGGAAATGGGAAAACATTACCATGGATTTCATCACTAAATTGCCAAGGACTGCAAGTGGTTTTGGTACTATTTGGGTAATAGTTGATCGTCTCACCAAATCAGCACACTTCCTGCCAATAAGAGAAGATGACAAGATGGAGAAGTTAGCACGACTGTATTTGAAGGAAGACATCTCCAGACATGGAATACCAATCTCTATTATCTCTGATAGGGATGGCAGATTTATTTCAAGATTCTGGCAGACATTACAGCAAGCATTAGGAACTCGTCTAGACATGAGTACTGCCTATCATCCACAAACTGATGGGCATAGCGAAAGGAGGATACAAACGCTTGAAGACATGCTACGAGCATGTGTTATTGATTTCGGAAACAGTTGGGATCGACATCTACCGTTAGCAGAATTTTCCTACAACAACAGCTACCATTCAAGCATTGAGATGGCGCCGTTTGAAGCACTTTATGGTAGAAAGTGCAGGTCTCCGATTTGTTGGAGTGAAGTGGGGGATAGACAGATTACGGGTCCGGAGATTATACAAGAAACTACCGAGAAGATCATCAAAATTCAACAACGGTTGAAAACCGCCCAAAGTCGACAAAAGAGCTACGCTGACATTAAAAGAAAAGATATAGAATTTGAAATTGGAGAGATGGTCATGCTTAAAGTTGCACCTTGGAAAGGCGTTGTTCGATTCGGTAAACGAGGGAAATTAAATCCAAGGTATATTGGACCATTCGAGATTATTGATCGTGTCGGACCAGTAGCTTACCGACTTGAGTTACCTTAACAACTCGCGGCTGTACATAACACTTTCCACGTCTCGAATTTGAAGAAATGTTTTGCTAAAGAAGATCTCACTATTTCGTTAGATGAAATCCAAATCAACGAAAAACTCCAATTCATCGAAGAACCCGTCGAAATAATGGATCGTGAGGTTAAAAGACTTAAGCAAAACAAGATACCAATTGTTAAGGTTCGATGGAATGCTCGTAGAGGACCCGAGTTCACCTGGGAGCGTGAAGATCAGATGAAGAAGAAATACCCGCATCTATTTCCAGAAGATTCGTCAACACCTTCAACAGCTTAAAATTTCGGGACGAAATTTATTTAACGGGTAGGTACTGTAGTGACCCGAACTTTTCCATGTTTATATATATTAATTGAGATTGATATTTACATGATTAAATGTTTCCAACATGTTAAGCAATCAAACTTGTTAAGACTTGATTAATTGAAATAGGTTTCATATAGACAATTGACTACCCAAGTTGACCGGTGATTCACGAACGTTAAAACTTGTAAAAACTATATGATGACATATATATGGTTATATATATAGTTAACATGATATTATGATAAGTAAACATATCATTAAGTATATTAACAATGAACTACATATGTAAAAACAAGACTACTAACTTAATGATTTTGAAACGAGACATATATGTAACGATTATCGTTGTAACGACATTTAATGTATATATATTGTAACGACCCGCATTTTTTCGATCATACTATACTTATAAGATTAATGTTTACATAAATTAAACCTTGCCAACATGATAAGCAATCCAAATTGTTGAGACTTATATTTCCGAAAAGAGTTTTACACAACGTTTGACCGTCTAGTTTGACCGATGATATCACAAACTATACAATATATGATAATTATACGTTTGTGTATATAAATGTATATATACATATTTAACATGATTAATAAATGTTTTAATATCTCATTTTGTATTAATAACAACAAGTTATATGTGTATTTTGAAACTACTAACTTAAGTTTTCAAAACGATAACAATACGTAACGTTAATTGACATAAATACTTAAGACTTATAATGTTTATACATATATTGTATAAGTAATGTATTTAATCACTTTTAAAGACTTAAATACATAAAATCATATAAGTGTATTCACAAAAGATAGCTATATTTGAATCCTCATTCCATTTTTCACAAAATTTCTATACGTATATCTAGAGTATATGTACTCGTATCATACCCATCTTCTAGATGTATTTACTATTGGTATATACCCATAAAAATACACCAATAATTAGATCCAATCAGTTAAGGATCATGTGAGGATTTAACTTTTGACAATTATCAAAAATATCTAGCAAAATAACAAAAGAAAGTTTTGTTTTTGTCCCCCATGAAAAACGCCATTCATGGCCATAAATACCTTCACTTTGATTCAATTTTCATGATCATCTCTTAGCTAAATACACACACTTCCATAACCCTTAAACACCTTCAACAATTCAGTAAGTTACCTTAAAGATCTAGCCATAAAAACCTTAGTTAAACACCATAAGAAAACCATACAAAAACACTTCAAGAAAACCCTCCAAGAACACCAACTTACTTCCAATCTTTCATCCACTTCTATCACCCTTTTGATTCTAGCTTCTTACTTCTCTTTTACAGCAACTTCATCCAAGGAACTTGAGGTAGAATATATGTTCATAACCTTATTCGATTCATATATATATAGCTATCATATTTTGTGGTATACAAGTTTAACAACAAGAACATAGTTTGAATGTTTTCAAACTTGTTTGCAAACTAAATAGATCCTTCTAACTTAACTTTTAAAATACTTCAAGACCTGTAATATAACTTATGTATATGCTAATTTAACAAGGTAAAACTTGGTTTTTCAAAGTATAAGTATTTTTAGAAAAATGGTCATTAAATGATTTTGTTGTAACGAAAATGATTAACTTCATAAGTTTCACTAAAGTTTGACCTATGCCGTGTGATTTTGAATACAAACTAAGGTATTTACAGTTCATAGTCTTAAAGAGGGACTCGATCCAAGGAGATGGCAAGTTGAATCAACGAAAACGGACTTGTAACGAAGAAACTATGACCGAAACAAAATTGGTTATCCAAGGCTTAAATGACTTCGGGATTCATTGGAAAAATTTACATAAAATCACATACTTCTAAGATAACATGATATTTTATATATATGTACTTATAATTCAATTTTATATGGTTCAGGATCACCCGTAAACAACACGAGAAGATTAATCATAAGATCCCATGATTGTACGCAACACGTCATTTGACAACACCGGTACCATGGGTCAAGATTAATCTCGACCAATACATTTATGATGGGGTTTTACGGGAGTTTTATTTATTTCGTTGGGGGTTGTATTTATTCATTGCGGGTATATTAAACATCTAAAAATGAACCATTAAAATTGAATTACTAACATCGGAATGCTAACTACGGACTAAGGAATTATTCAAAGTATTAAAAGTATAACAAGTATATATATGAGACGTTTGTTTTAAAATGAAAACATATTGATATATTATATATGGATAGGTTCGTGATATCAACCGGAAGACCGAGTCAAATTATTTATATCATCAAGACAAGAGTGAGTATATAGTCCCACTTTTAAACTCTAAATATTTCGGGATGAGAATACATGTATTTTATGTTTTACGATATGGACACAAGTAACTGAAAAATATATTCTACGTTGAGTTGTACCACTGGCATACTTCCCTGTAGCTTGGTAACTAATATTTACAGCGGTATTGTAAACGCGAATCCTGTTGATAGATCTATCGGGCCTGACAACCCCAACCGGACTGGACGACCAGTATTCAACGGTTGCACAGTACTTCGTTTTTGTGACTACACTTGGTACGGTGTAGTAAGATTTCATATTAAAGGGAATATGCGACGTGAAAATGTTAAGTATGGTTACCGAGTGCTCAACCACTTAGAATACTTTTATTAAACTGATTATATACGAAATCTTGTGGTCTATATATATATTGCAGCCGGCATTAAACCTATATCTCACCAACTTTATGTTGACCTTTTAAAACATGTCTATTCTCAGGTGATTTCTAAAGCTTCCGCTACATCATGTTGGATCTAACCAGGATCTTGCGAACGCATGTTTGTGTCAAAAATAAAACTGCATATCCAAGATGTTGTACTGTAAAATATGCTAGAAACCGTGTTGTTGTCATCATTTGTAAAGTTTGTAAGTCGAAGATTATCGCTAAACGTTAATCTTCTTTTTATTGTCTTAAGTTTGTAACAAAAATAATGGTTATGGTTTGTAATGTATAATATATGCAGTTTTCTTTCAAAAATGTCTCATATAGAGGTCAATACCTCGCAATGAAATCATACGTTATCTAACGCGTTCTTATGGTTAAGGACGGGTTATGACATGTGGTATCAGAGCGGTGGTCTTAGCGAACCAGGTTTGCATTAGTGTGTCTAAACCGATAAGTCGTTAGGATACATTAGTAAGTCTGGACTTTGACCGGGTTTGATTTTAAAAAAAAAAAAAAAACCATTGCTTATCACTGTTGGTTAAAAATTCATATGTAAATATTATGTAAGTACTAATGGGTTAGTTGTTGTGTGATAGATGTCGGGCTCGAAACTTATTATCACATTCAGCGACTCCGAATCAGAATCTTCAGATTGTGTTTCAGTCATTAACATATCCGATGACGAAAATGGTATTTTTGGGGAAGACTCACAATTTCCAGATGAACCAACTATAGAAATATCGGAAAGTGAACCCGAGGAGGAAAGTGAACCCGAGGAGGAAAGTGAACCCGAAGAGGAAAGTGAACCCGAAGAAGAAAGTGAACCCGAGGAAGAAATACTAGAAATTACGAAAGAAAAATTCGATCAAGGAAAGAAACGAAAAGCGAATGAATTAGAAAATTCAAATCCCGAACTTAGTGAGAATGACGTAGCACCAATTCCACTCAACACTACCACCCCTATTCCCGCTATTCCTATTAGTGCTATCCCCGCATCTAGTTCTTCGGCTCCTCAGCCAAAACGTAGGCAGACAGCTAGGATAAGCGTTAGGCCATTCATTGGAACTAAACGCCCTAGAAAATAGACCGAACGATGCACTGCCGTACTAAGCCATGGAATCATATAATGTTTTGTATAATATTATTAGTGTGGTTTGCTTAAAGTTTGATGTAAGATAAGCATATGTAAAATAGCGAAGTATGAAATGCAATAATTTTCCATGGTTAAGTATTATTTAGATTGTAGTAATTGATTCTGTACTAAGCTATTAAGTATGAACATTAATGGGTAGGTACTACCCAAGATATAATTATAAAACGCTAATAAGAAGAAAAGGCTTTTATAATAATACCTGGTTCATATTATTAACAAGCTATAAATGTACTATAAATACATACTACATCTATAATAATCCATGTGAATAATTATTTTCTTTCATTAGGAAATGGCGCGATTGAACCGAATGACGGAACAAGAAGTCGAGAACTTCATCAACCAGCGAGTCAACGATAGAATGCTATGGGTCGAAGCTGCAAGAGCTACTGCAGTTAATCCAAATCCTCGTGTAGGATGCTCCTACAAGACGTTTCAAGCTTGCAAACCTTCATCATTCAGTGGAACGGAAGGACCTATCGGTTTAACCCGATGGATAGAAAAGATGGAGACGGTGTTCAAAATCAGCGGTTGTGATGAAAAAGACATGACCAAGTATGCATCGTGCACTTTACAAGATAGTGCACTCACATGGTGGAAGAATTATGTGAAGGCGGTAGGAGGAGATGTAGCTTATGATACTCCATGGGAAGAATTCAAAGCAATGATAATCACCGAGTATTGTCCAAGGAATGAGATTATTAAGTTAGAAGATGAGTTACGAAGTTTGAAGGTGGTTGGTACTGAAATCACCAACTACAACCAGCGATTCATGGAATTAGTTTTACTATGTCCTGAATTGGTTCCAACCGAAGCACGGAAGATTGAAATGTACAAAGGTGGTTTGCCCAAAAAGGTCAAGGCAAACGTTACGGCGTCAAAACCTAAGACAATTCATGAAGCTATAACCATGGCGAACGAGCTAATGGATCAGGTCATTTTGGACAAGAAAGCATTCAATACTGAGGTGAAGGTATTGGGGAACAAGAAAAAGTGGAATGGAGGTTATGATCGAGGTAACCAACAACAACCTTATAAGAAACAAGAAACCACGAAAGGTGCGGGTAGCGGTTCAGGCTTTGGTTACAAAGGACAAAGTCCTTTATGCAACCGTTGTCACAAACATCATTTTGGTTACTGCAGTGTGTTGTGCACCAAATGCAATAGACAGGGACATCTTGCTGAAGATTGTAAGGCTCTCGTTACAAATGCAAATGGTAACAAGACTCCTGCCACCAACGCAAATAGAACTGCTTTGGCTAACATTACTTGTTTTGGGTGTGGAAAACAAGGTCACTATAAGAGTCAGTGCCCGAATCCAGAAAAGAATGGCGGACCTGCACGTGGAAGAGCGTTTGTTATTAATGCTAGAGAGGCACGAGAAGACCCGGAGCTTGTTACGGGTATGTTTACCATTAATAACTTATCAGCATCTATTTTATTTGATACTGGCGCCGATAGAAGTTACGTGTGTATAAATTTTTACACTAAATTGAATTGTTCATCATTACCTCTAGATGCTAAGTACTTGATTGAGTTAGCTAATGGTAAGCTAATTAAAGCCGATAAAATTTGTCGTGATTGTGAAATAAATCTAGCCGGAGAAACGTTTAAAATCGACTTAATACCCGTAGAATTAGGAGGTTTTGATGTAATAGTCGGCATGGACTGGATGTCCAAAATAGGAGCGGAAGTTGTTTGTGCCAAGAAGGCAATTCGTATTCCTGGTAAGGATAAAATACCGGTGATGATTTATGGAGAGAAGGGTAATTCAAAGCTAAAACTCATTAGCTGTTTGAAAGCCAAGAAGTGTTTAGAAAAGGGATGTTACGCTATTTTAGCACATGTTAATAAAGTCGAAAAGAAAGAAAAGTGCATCAACGACGTGCCTGTGGCAAGAGATTTTCCTGAAGTTTTTCCGGAAGAATTGCCGGGATTACCTCCATTTAGATCGGTAGAATTTCAAATAGATTTAGTACCAGGAGCTGCACCAGTGGCTCGTGCTCCATATAGACTTGCACCGTCTGAATTAAAAGAACTTCAAAGTCAGTTAAAAGAATTATTGGACCGTGGATTCATACGACCAAGTACATCACCGTGGGGAGCTCCAATTTTGTTTGTTAAGAAGAAAGATGGATCTTTTAGGATGTGCATAGATTATCGTGAATTAAATAAGTTAACTATCAAAAATCGGTATCCACTACCGAGAATTGACGACTTATTTGATCAATTGCAAGGATCATGTGTTTATTCGAAAATCGACCTAAGATCGGGCTATCATCAACTACGCGTCAAAGAAGAGGACATTCCGAAAACTGCTTTTCGGACACGTTATGGTCATTACGAATTTTTGGTCATGCCGTTTGGGTTGACAAATGCGCCAGCTGTATTCATGGACCTCATGAATCGAGTTTGTAGTCCGTATTTAGATAAGTTTGTTATCGTTTTCATTGATGATATTCTTATCTATTCCAAGAGTGAGCAAGAGCATGAGCAGCATTTAAGGTTGATATTAGAGTTGTTGAGAAAAGAACAGCTATACGCTAAATTTTCTAAGTGTGCTTTCTGGTTGAAAGAAGTGCAATTTCTTGGTCACGTTGTTAATAGCGAAGGAATTCAGGTTGATCCAGCAAAAACTGAAGCTATTGAAAAATGGGAGACTCCTAAGACACCAACGCAGATACGTCAATTTTTGGGTTTAGCCGGTTATTATAGAAGGTTTATTCAAGATTTTTCCCGAATAGCTAAGCCGTTGACAGCATTAACGCAAAAAGGGAAGAGATACGAATGGACCTCGGAGCAGGAGAACGCATTTCAATTACTGAAGAAGAAGTTAACTACGGCGCCTATTTTATCATTACCTGAAGGGAACGATGATTTTGAAATATATTGTGACGCTTCGCGACAAGGTTTTGGTTGTGTTCTTATGCAACGAAAGAAAGTAATTGCATTTGCATCCCGACAATTGAAGATTCACGAGCGGAATTATACGACGCATGATCTAGAATTGGGAGCAGTCGTGTTTGCATTGAAGATGTGGAGACACTACTTGTATGGGGTTAAATTCACTGTGTTTACTGATCATAAAAGCCTTCAACATATTTTTGATCAGAAACAATTGAACATGAGGCAACGTAGGTGGGTCGAGTTAATAAACGACTATGATTGTGAAATTCGTTATCATCCCGGGAAGGCAAACGTGGTGGCTGATGCTTTAAGCAGAAAAGAACGAGAACCAATTCGAGTTCGAGCAATGAACATAAAAATTCGTATGAATCTCAACTCACAAATCAAAGAAGTTCAACGAGAAGCACTTACTAAAGAAAATGTAGGAAATGAAATAATGAAGAAGTATGAGAAGCAACTCATTATGCAGGAAGATGGAATTCGATATTTTGCAAATCGTATTTGGGTACCGAAGTTGGGTGGATTAAGGAAGTTGATATTGAACGAGGCACATAAGACAAGATATTCGATACATCCTGGAGTTGGAAAGATGTACCAAGATCTTAAGACACGTTATTGGTGGCCTAACTTAAAGACCGATGTTGCAACATATGTTGGGGAGTGTTTAACTTGTTCCAAGGTTAAAGCAGAACACCAAAAGCCGTCAGGGTTACTTCAACAACCAGAAATCCCAGAATGGAAATGGGATGGTATTACCATGGATTTCATCACGAAGTTACCAAAGACTGCCTGGGGATACGACACCATTTGGGTGATTGTTGATCGTCTCACCAAGTCTGCACATTTCTTACCTATAAAGGAAACGGATAGAATGGAGAAACTATTACGATTGTATATAAAGGAAGTTGTTTCAAGGCATGGAATACCTATTTCCATTATATCCGATCGTGATAGTAGATTTACCTCAAAATTCTGGCAATCACTACAGGAGGCACTAGGAACTCGTTTGGATATGAGTACCGCATATCATCCACAAACCGATGGACAGAGTGAGAGAACGATTCAGACTCTCGAAGACATGCTCAGGGCATGTGTGATCGATTTTGGAAACGGATGGGATAAATATCTACCGTTAGCAGAATTCTCGTATAATAATAGTTATCATGCGAGCATTGGAGCTGCGCCATTTGAAGCATTGTACGGAAGGAAGTGTAGATCTCCTATCTGTTGGAATGAAGTAGGAGATCGACATTTAACTGGTCCCGAGATCATACACGAAACGACCGAGAAGATAGTACAAATCAAGGAGAGATTGAAAACAGCCCGTAGTCGCCAAAAGAGCTACGCCGATGTCCGAAGGAAACCATTAGAGTTTCAGGTCGGGGACATGGTTATGCTAAAGGTGT
Organism: Rutidosis leptorrhynchoides; assembly: GCF_046630445.1. NCBI lineage: Eukaryota > Viridiplantae > Streptophyta > Magnoliopsida > Asterales > Asteraceae > Rutidosis > Rutidosis leptorrhynchoides. Next base: position 678,941 of record NC_092334.1, on the reverse strand, counting down.
CACCTTGGAAAGGTGTAATACGTTTCGGCAAAAGGGGTAAACTGAACCCAAGGTACGTAGGCCCGTTTAAGATCATCGAACGCATTGGACCGGTAGCTTATCGACTCGAGTTACCGCAACAACTCGCTGGAGTACATAATACCTTTCACGTCTCAAACCTTAAGAAGTGTCTTGCAAAGGAAGACCTTACCATTCCTCTCGAAGAAATCCATGTCGACGAGAAACTACAATTCGTCGAAGAACCAATCGAAATCATGGACCGTGAAGTTAAACAGCTCAAACAGAGCAATATACCGATTGTTAAGGTTCGTTGGAATGCTAGAAGAGGTCCCGAGTTTACTTGGGAACGAGAGGATCAGATGAAGCAAAAGTATCCACACTTGTTTCTTGATGACGCAAAATAGGTACAATTTTAAAATTTCGGGACGAAATTTATTTAACGGGGAGGTAATGTAACGACCCGCATTTTTTCGATCATACTATACTTATAAGATTAATGTTTACATAAATTAAACCTTGCCAACATGATAAGCAATCCAAATTGTTGATACTTATATTTCCGAAAAGAGTTTTACACAACGTTTGACCGTCTAGTTTGACCGATGATATCACGAACTATACAATATATGATAATTATACGTTTGTGTATATAAATGTATATATACATATTTAACATGATTAATAAATGTTTTAATATCTCATTTTGTATTAATAACAACAAGTTATATGTGTATTTTGAAACTACTAACTTAAGTTTTCAAAACGATAACAATACGTAACGTTAATTGACATAAATACTTAAGACTTATAATGTTTATACATATATTGTATAAGTAATGTATTTAATCACTTTTAAAGACTTAAATACATAAAATCATATAAGTGTATTCACAAAAGATAGCTATATTTGAATCCTCATTCCATTTTTCACAAAATTTCTATACGTATATCTAGAGTATATGTACTCGTATCATACCCATCTTCTAGATGTATTTACTATTGGTATATACCCATAAAAATACACCAATAATTAGATCCAATCAGTTAAGGATCATGTGAGGATTTAACTTTTGACAATTATCAAAAATATCTAGCAAAATAACAAAAGAAAGTTTTGTTTTTGTCCCCCATGAAAAACGCCATTCATGGCCATAAATACCTTCACTTTGATTCAATTTTCATGATCATCTCTTAGCTAAATACACACACTTCCATAACCCTTAAACACCTTCAACAATTCAGTAAGTTACCTTAAAGATCTAGCCATAAAAACCTTAGTTAAACACCATAAGAAAACCATACAAAAACACTTCAAGAAAACCCTCCAAGAACACCAACTTACTTCCAATCTTTCATCCACTTCTATCACCCTTTTGATTCTAGCTTCTTACTTCTCTTTTACAGCAACTTCATCCAAGGAACTTGAGGTAGAATATATGTTCATAACCTTATTCGATTCATATATATATAGCTATCATATTTTGTGGTATACAAGTTTAACAACAAGAACATAGTTTGAATGTTTTCAAACTTGTTTGCAAACTAAATAGATCCTTCTAACTTAACTTTTAAAATACTTCAAGACCTGTAATATAACTTATGTATATGCTAATTTAACAAGGTAAAACTTGGTTTTTCAAAGTATAAGTATTTTTAGAAAAATGGTCATTAAATGATTTTGTTGTAACGAAAATGATTAACTTCATAAGTTTCACTAAAGTTTGACCTATGCCGTGTGATTTTGAATACAAACTAAGGTATTTACAGTTCATAGTCTTAAAGAGGGACTCGATCCAAGGAGATGGCAAGTTGAATCAACGAAAACGGACTTGTAACGAAGAAACTATGACCGAAACAAAATTGGTTATCCAAGGCTTAAATGACTTCGGGATTCATTGGAAAAATTTACATAAAATCACATACTTCTAAGATAACATGATATTTTATATATATGTACTTATAATTCAATTTTATATGGTTCAGGATCACCCGTAAACAACACGAGAAGATTAATCATAAGATCCCATGATTGTACGCAACACGTCATTTGACAACACCGGTACCATGGGTCAAGATTAATCTCGACCAATACATTTATGATGGGGTTTTACGGGAGTTTTATTTATTTCGTTGGGGGTTGTATTTATTCATTGCGGGTATATTAAACATCTAAAAATGAACCATTAAAATTGAATTACTAACATCGGAATGCTAACTACGGACTAAGGAATTATTCAAAGTATTAAAAGTATAACAAGTATATATATGAGACGTTTGTTTTAAAATGAAAACATATTGATATATTATATATGGATAGGTTCGTGATATCAACCGGAAGACCGAGTCAAATTATTTATATCATCAAGACAAGAGTGAGTATATAGTCCCACTTTTAAACTCTAAATATTTCGGGATGAGAATACATGTATTTTATGTTTTACGATATGGACACAAGTAACTGAAAAATATATTCTACGTTGAGTTGTACCACTGGCATACTTCCCTGTAGCTTGGTAACTAATATTTACAGCGGTATTGTAAACGCGAATCCTGTTGATAGATCTATCGGGCCTGACAACCCCAACCGGACTGGACGACCAGTATTCAACGGTTGCACAGTACTTCGTTTTTGTGACTACACTTGGTACGGTGTAGTAAGATTTCATATTAAAGGGAATATGCGACGTGAAAATGTTAAGTATGGTTACCGAGTGCTCAACCACTTAGAATACTTTTATTAAACTGATTATATACGAAATCTTGTGGTCTATATATATATTGCAGCCGGCATTAAACCTATATCTCACCAACTTTATGTTGACCTTTTAAAACATGTCTATTCTCAGGTGATTTCTAAAGCTTCCGCTACATCATGTTGGATCTAACCAGGATCTTGCGAACGCATGTTTGTGTCAAAAATAAAACTGCATATCCAAGATGTTGTACTGTAAAATATGCTAGAAACCGTGTTGTTGTCATCATTTGTAAAGTTTGTAAGTCGAAGATTATCGCTAAACGTTAATCTTCTTTTTATTGTCTTAAGTTTGTAACAAAAATAATGGTTATGGTTTGTAATGTATAATATATGCAGTTTTCTTTCAAAAATGTCTCATATAGAGGTCAATACCTCGCAATGAAATCATACGTTATCTAACGCGTTCTTATGGTTAAGGACAGGTTATGACATATATCATATTAAGAGATATTCGTACATCATAATATCATGATAATATAATAATTTAAAATCTCTTTTGATATTATAAACATTGGGTTAACAACATTTAACAAGATCGTTAACCTAAAGGTTTCAAAACAACATTTACATGTAACGACTAACGATGACTTAACGACTCAGTTAAAATGTATATACATGTAGTGTTTTAATATGTATTCATACACTTTTGAAAGACTTCAAGACACTTATCAAAATACTTCTACTTAACAAAAATGCTTACAATTACATCCTCGTTCAGTTTCATCAACAATTCTACTCGTATGCACCCGTATTCGTACTCGTACAATACACAGCTTTTAGATGTATGTACTATTGGTATATACACTCCAATGATCAGCTCTTAGCAGCCCATGTGAGTCACCTAACACATGTGGGAACCATCATTTGGCAACTAGCATGAAATATCTCATAAAATTACAAAAATATGAGTAATCATTCATGACTTATGACTTATTTACATGAAAACAAAATTACATATCCTTTATATCTAATCCATACACCAACGACCAAAAACACCTACAAACACTTTAATTCTTCAATTTTCTTCATCTAATTGATCTCTTTCAAGTTCTATCTTCAAGTTCTAAGTGTTCTTCATAAATTCCAAAAGTTCTAGTTTCATAAAATCAAGAATACTTTCAAGTTTGCTAGCTCACTTCCAATCTTGTAAGGTGATCATCCAACCTCAAGAAATCTTTGTTTCTTACAGTAGGTTATCATTCTAATACAAGGTAATAATCATATTCAAACTTTGGTTCAATTTCTATAACTATAACAATCTTATTTCAAGTGATGATCTTACTTGAACTTGTTTTCGTGTCATGATTCTGCTTCAAGAACTTCGAGCCATCCAAGGATCCATTGAAGCTAGATCTAGTTTTCTCTTTTGCAGTAGGTTTATCCAAGGAACTTAAGGTAGTAATGATGTTCATAACATCATTCGATTCATACATATAAAGCTATCTTATTTGAAGGTTTAAACTTGTAATCACTAGAACATAGTTTAGTTAATTCTAAACTTGTTCGCAAACAAAAGTTAATCCTTCTAACTTGACTTTTAAAATCAACTAAACACATGTTCTATATCTGTATGATATGCTAACTTAATGATTTAAAACCTGGAAACACGAAAAACACCGTAAAACCGGATTTACGCCGTCGTAGTAACACCGCGGGCTGTTTTGGGTTAGTTAATTAAAAACTATGATAAACTTTGATTTAAAAGTTGTTATTCTGAGAAAATGATTTTTATTATGAACATGAAACTATATCCAAAAATTATGGTTAAACTCAAAGTGGAAGTATGTTTTCTAAAATGGTCATCTAGACGTCGTTCTTTCGACTGAAATGACTACCTTTACAAAAATGACTTGTAACTTATTTGTCCGACTATAAACCTATACTTTTTCTGTTTAGATTCATAAAATAGAGTTCAATATAAAACCATAGCAATTTGATTCACTCAAAACGGATTTAAAATGAAGAAGTTATGGGTAAAACAAGATTGGATAATTTTTCTCATTTTAGCTACGTGAAAATTGGTAACAAATCTATTCCAACCATAACTTAATCAACTTGTATTGTATATTATGTAATCTTGAGATACCATAGACACGTATACAATGTTTCGACCTATCATATCGACACATCTATATATATTTCGGAACAACCATAGACACTCTATATGTGAATGTTGGAGTTAGCTATACAGGGTTGTGGTTGATTCCAAAATATATATAGTTTGAGTTGTGATCAATACTGAGATACGTATACACTGGGTCGTGGATTGATTCAAGATAATATTTATCGATTTATTTCTGTACATCTAACTGTGGACAACTAGTTGTAGGTTACTAACGAGGACAGCTGACTTAATAAACTTAAAACATCAAAATATATTAAAAGTGTTGTAAATATATTTTGAACATACTTTGATATATATGTATATATTGTTATAGGTTCGTGAATCAACCAGTGGCCAAGTCTTACTTCCCGACGAAGTAAAAATCTGTGAAAGTGAGTTATAGTCCCACTTTTAAAATCTAATATTTTTGGGATGAGAATACATGCAGGTTTTATAAATGATTTACAAAATAGACACAAGTACGTGAAACTACATTCTATGGTTGAATTATCGAAATCGAATATGCCCCTTTTTATTAAGTCTGGTAATCTAAGAATTAGGGAACAGACACCCTAATTGACGCGAATCCTAAAGATAGATCTATCGGGCCCAACAAGCCCCATCCAAAGTACCGGATGCTTTAGTACTTTGAAATTTATATCATATCCGAAGGGTGTCCCGGAATGATGGGGATATTCTTATATATGCATCTTGTTAATGTCGGTTACCAGGTGTTCACCATATGAATGATTTTTATCTCTATGTATGGGATGTGTATTGAAATATGAAATCTTGTGGTCTATTGTTACGATTTGATATATATAGGTTAAACCTATAACTCACCAACATTTTTGTTGACGTTTAAAGCATGTTTATTCTCAGGTGAATATTAAGAGCTTCCGCTGTTGCATACTAAGATAAGGACAAGATTTGGAGTCCATGTTTGTATCATATTGTGTAAAAACTGCATTCAAGAAACTGATTTCGATGTAACATAATTGTATTGTAAACCATTATGTAATGGTCGTGTGTAAACAGGATATTTTAGATTATCATTATTTGATAATCTACGTAAAGCTTTTTAAACCTTTATTTATGAAATAAAGGTTATGGTTTGTTTTAAAAATGAATGCAGTCTTTGAAAAACGTCTCATATAGAGGTCAAAACCTCGCAACGAAATCAATTAATATGGAACGTTTTTAATCAATAAGAACGGGACATTTCATAAATGTCTTTACAACGATAATCGTTACATATATGTCTCGTTTAAAAATCATTAAGTTAGTAGTCTTGTTTTTACATATGTAGTTCATTGTTAATATACTTAATGATATGTTTACTTATCATAGTATTGATGGAATTCAACATAATAACAAGTTTCTTAATGTTAATAGAATCATGAAACCAATTCATTTTAGTTATAACTAGCGGAAGCATAATTAACAAGAAAACAAGTTTATATGTAAAACCATTTTATTTGAATTCCATAAATGCATCAAGTCATGAAAATATGTTTACAAATAATAACTAGGAAGTAAGAATGTATTTACCTCCTCAAGTCAATTGAGGGTGTGTATGAAGAACAAAGTGATGAACAATGTGTAAAAGCCCAAGCTTTTGATGCACCAACACTACCCTTAATATAGTTAGGCTTAAGAACCTTAATGAGCTAGTAAACCAAGCTTGAAACCCGCTTGTATCTTCTATTAAAACCCGGACAGCAGCTGCCCAAAAGATGATGACGAATGAAGTCTCAAAATGATGAAACCTCAAGGAGAAATACCCCAAACTTGTGCACCTACACCCTTGCTTTTGGTTAGGATTTATTAGACACTTGAATGAACTTGCAAAAACCAAACTTTGAACCTCTTTTCTCCTCCCAAAGGCCACGGCCTAACAGCAGTTTTTGAGAGAGTTTGGTGCAGTTTTTTTGATGTATTTTGCATGTAATGTGTTCCAAGAAGTCAAGGAACATGTATATGGATTAAAGGAAAAGTGTGACCAACTAGATGGAATCTCTAGCATGTGTGTTAAGACTCCAAGGCCACTTCCAACTTTTATATAAAATGGTTTTATAAAATTTGATTTTATATAATTAAATTTTATAAAATACTTTTTACAAAACATTCATTTTATTTATTATGTTTACATTATTTATAAAACTTACTTTTATAAAATGTAACACAATTAATTAATTATTTAACCTATAAATAATTAAATCCATATCATATAAATTATTCCATAATTTATATATATACATCAAGTTAAATTACTGAAAACCATTTTTCTTCAAGTCCAAGTGTCGCGTATTTGATTAATGATCGAATCGTTAAGATCAAATATGAATAAGGTGCTGGTAAGTTTGTTATTGGGTATGACCCGACTTGGATCAAAACATATTAGCCACGTTAATTTAATATGTCTCTCGGGCATATGAAATACCTTCAAGTATCATGTTAACTATATATATATATCCATATATATGTCATCATATAGTTTTTACAAGTTTTAACGTTCGTGAATCACCGGTCAACTTGGGTGGTCAATTGTCTATATGAAACATATTTCAATTAATCAAGTCTTAACAAGTTTGATTGCTTAACATGTTGGGAACATTTAATCATGTAAATATCAATCTCAATTAATATATATAAACATGGAAAAGTTCGGGTCACTACAGTATGAACTTAACGGGTAGGTACTACCCGAATTTAAACTTATAAAACGCTAATATGAAGAAAAAGCTTTTATAAATGAGTTCATATTATGCTACGAAATACTATTAACTACTCTTAATATTCTGTATGATTAACTTGTTCCATTTGACTATTTTGAAGGAAATGGCACCGACTACTCGACACACCGTGAATATGAATGAAGAGGAATTCCGTACTTTTCTAGCTTCAAACATAGCCGCAGTACAGGCTGCGCTACATACCAACAATAACCTTGGATCTAGCAGTACAAGAAATCGTGTAGGATGCACCTATAAAGAATTCACTGCCTGCAACCCTTTAGAATTTGAGGAACCGAAGGACCGATCGGATTGAAACGGTGGACCGAGAAGGTCGAATCGGTGTTTGCCAAAAGTAAGTGTACTGAAGAGGACAAAGTTGAAAGGACCCGTTCATATACATTATAAACGATTCACAATAGTTGATTACATTGCGAGGTATTTGACCTCTATATGATACATTTTACAAACATTGCATTCGTTTTTAAAAGACAAACTTTCTTTACATCGAAAATTGACAGGCATGCATACCATTTCATAATATCCACTATCCAACTATAAATTGATTTAATAATAATCTTTGATGAACTCAATGACTCGAATGCAACGTTCTTCGAAATATGCTATGAAAGACTCCAAGTAATATCTTTAAAATGAGCAAATGCACAGCGGAAGATTTCTTTAACACCTGAGAATAAACATGCTTTAAAGTGTCAACCAAAAGGTTGGTGAGTTCATTAGTTTATCATAATCATTTATTTCCATCATTTTAATAGACCACAAGAATTTCATTTTCAGTTCTCATAAATATACGTCCCATGCATAGAGACAAAAATAATCATTCATATGGTGAACACCTGGTAACCGACATTAACTAGATACATATAAGAATATCCCCTATCATTCCGGGATCCTCCTTCGGACATGATATAAATTTAGAAGTACTAAAGCATCGGTACTTTGGATGGGGTTTGTTAGGCCCAATAGATCTATCTTTAGGATTCACGTCAATTAGGGTGTCTGTTCCCTAATTCTTAGATTACCAGACTTAATAAAAAGGGGCATATTCGATTTCGATAATTCAACCATAGAATGTAGTTTCACGTACTTGTGTCTATTTCGTAAAAGATTTATAAAAGTTGCGCATGTATTCTCAGCCCAAAAATATAAAGGGTAAAAAGGCAAATGAAACTCACCATACTGTATTTCGTAGTAAAAATACATATAACGTCATTGAACAAGTGCAAGGTTGGCCTCGGATTCACGAACCTAAATTAATTATATATATTTATATGTTGGTCAATATTTGTCTAACAAATTAGGTCAAGTCATAGTGTACCACAATCATAATGCTCGAGAATAATATGCAAAAGTCAACAAAAGTAAATTTGACTCAAAATAATTTCCAAAAATCTATACATGATTAATATATAGTTTAAATATCGTCATTTTATATTTTTAAATATTTTTAAAAGATTTATTAGAGTAAATAATATAATTTATTTATTAATAAATAAAATTTTATATTAAATTTATATAATAAAATATACTTTTATATATATTAAGTAATAAAATTTATAGGGTTTATGTAATATCATAAAGATAATATGATAGGTATTATTAAAGTAAGTTATTACACGTAGTAAAATATGTTTGTATCACATATTTATTTGATAAAATAATATCTATAATGATAGTAAGTAAAAGTTGTATTATTTTATAATAATAATTATTATTATAAAAATATCAATATTTATAATTACTAAGATGACATTATGATAAAATGATAATTCTAATTATGATAACTTTAATATTTACGATAATTTTTAATATTATCTTTAAAATAATAATTCTATTTAAAATAATAATAATAATAATGATATTTTATAGTAACAATGACATTTCTATTAAAATGATAATTTTTGTTAAAATGATAGTTTTAATACTAACGATACTTTTAATAATAATAGTAATGATAAAAATAATAAGAACGATAATTTTATCTAAATTAATATCTTATAATATTTTAATTTCATCATGATACTCTTACTCATTATGAAAGAACCCGTTCATATACATTATAAACGATTCACAATAGTTGATTACATTGCGAGGTATTTGACCTCTATATGATACATTTTACAAACAATGCATTCGTTTTTAAAAGACAATCTTTCTTTACATCAAAAATTGACAGGCATGCATACCATTTCATAATATCCACTATCTAACTATAAATTGATTTAATAATAATCTTTGATGAACTCAATGACTCGAATGCAACGTTCTTCGAAATATGCTATGAAAGACTCCAAGTAATATCTTTAAAATGAGCAAATGCACAGCGGAAGATTTCTTTAACACCTGAGAATAAACATGCTTTAAAGTGTCAACCAAAAGGTTGGTGAGTTCATTTAATTTATCATAATCATTTATTTCCATCATTTTAATAGACCACAAGAATTTCATTTCCAGTTCTCATAAATATACGTCCCATGCATAGAGACAAAAAATAATCATTCATATGGTGAACACCTGGTAACCGACATTAACTAGATACATATAAGAATATCCCCTATCATTCCGGGATCCTCCTTCGGACATGATATAATTTCGAAGTACTAAAGCATCCGGTACTTTGGATGGGGTTTGTTAGGCCCAATAGATTTATCTTTAGGATTCGCGTCAATTAGGGTGTCTGTTCCCTAATTCTTAGATTACCAGACTTTAATAAAAAGGGGCATATTCGATTTCGATAATTCAACCATAGAATGTAGTTTCAATTACTTGTGTCTATTTCGTCAAACATTTATAAAAGCGCATGTATTCTCAGTCCCAAAAATATAAAGGGTAAAAAGGTAAATGAAACTCACCATACTGTATTTCGTAGTAAAAATACATATAACGTCATTGAACAAGTGCAAGGTTGGCCTCGGATTCACGAACCTAAATTAATTATATATATTTATGTGTTGGTCAATATTTGTCTAACAAATTAGGTCAAGTCATAGTGTACCACAATCCTAATGCTCGAGACTAATATGCAAAAGTCAACAAAAGTAAATTTGACTCAAAATAATTTCCAAAAATCTATACATGATTAATATATAGTTTAAATATCGTCGTTTTATATTTTTAAATATTTTTAAAAGATTTATTAGAGTAAATAATATAATTTATTTATTAATAAATAAAATTTTATATTATATTTATATAATAAAATATACTTTTATATATATTAAGTAATAAAATTTATAGGGTTCATTTAATATTATAAAGATAATATGATAGGTATTATTAAAGTAAGTTATTACACGTAGTAAAATATGTTTGTATCAAATATTTATTTGATAAAATAATATCTATAATGATAGTAAGTAAAAGTTGTATTATTTTGTAATAATAATTATTATTATAAAAATATCAATATTTATAATTACTAAGATGACATTATGATAAAACGATAATTCTAATTATGATAACTTTAATATTTACGATAATTTTTAATATTATCTTTAAAATAATAATTCTATTTAAAATAATAATAATAATAATAATGATATTTTATAGTAACAATGACATTTCTATTAAAATGATAATTTTTGTTAAAATGATAGTTTTAATACTAACGATAATTTTAATAATAATAGTAATGATAAAAATAATAAGAACGATAATTTTATCTAAATCAATATCTTATAATATTTTAATTTCATCATGATACTCTTACCCATTATTTCCTAATCGTTTCGTTTAATAGCTTTTAATCGTCTTTTATATCATGTTCGTAATAATGATAATAATAGTAATCAAAATAATTAGGTGTTACAAATATTTGTTTTAATTACACTAATATTAATAATGATAGTTACTATAATATTATTAACGATAATACTAATAATTATCTTAATGATAATATAGTAATAATAATAATAACAATAACAATAACCATTTTTAAATAATGATATATATATATATATATATATTAATAATGATAATAATAATAATAATACCAATAATAATAATAATAATAATAATAATAATAATAATAATAATAATATTAATAATTGGATAATAATAATAATACTAATTATAACTTTAACGATAATAACGATAGTAATAATAAAAAAAATAACAATTTTTAATGATAAATCCTTTTATTGATAAAGATAATAATAATAATAATAAGATAAAACTAGAACGACGATAATAACAACGATAATAATAATCATTTTTAATAATAATACAAAAATTCGATGGACTATAACTTCAAATCCGTTCATCGAAATCATTCGATATCTAAATAAAAAGTTCTTAATTTTTCGCTAGCTTTCCAACGACATGCATATCTTATACCTTATCTCAGTTGCATATATAACTAATTCAGGATTCAACATAACCTAACTAAAGGCAATATCAAAAGTACAAACATGCATAATCCTATATACTCGAGCACTAGTCAGGGATACACTATTAGTATGTAAAAGTTAAATTATGAGTACTCACGTATCAATATTGAGATTTAATATTGCAGGAAAGGTACGTAGACGCAACGGAGATGATAAACACTATATTGATCTCACGAGCATACCCATGAACCATACCCAATCACCTCCATAGCTATAACCCATAATTTCCTTAATCCAATCCCACTCGAAAAACAATTTCGAAATCACTAGGACAGCACTCTGACGTAATATTTTATGTATACTAATAATATCTTGAAATAATACGGAGTAAATATATATATGTAAATCGATTGAGAGAGTTTAGAGAAAAATATTTTCAAGTTTCTTATGAAATAATGAAACCTATTGAATTCTATTTATAATAGATTTTTGAATTATTAAAGTGAATTATTAAAGTATGAATTATTAAAGTGAATTATTAAAGTATGAATTATTAAAGTGAATTATTAAAGTATAATTATTAAAGTGAATCATTAAAGTATGAATTATTAAAGTGAATTATTAAAGTATGAATTATTAAAGTGAATTATTAAAGTTAAAGTAAAGTAAAAATAAAGTAAAGGTAAAGTTTAAGTATAGTAAAAGTATAAAACTATGTACATATAATACGCTTATAAATATATATAATATTAATTTAAATCGATATATATATTTAATAAAATAAAATATAAATATCGTTATCTTTATCATACTGGTTAAGTAATGAGTTGTCAAAAGTGGTTCTAGATATTTATAAAAGTTATATACTTTTTAATAATAAAGTTCTTTTTAAACTGAAAACGTTTTTGTACGTTTGAAACTAAATCAAATAAATATAATAATTTTGTTTTCCAAAACCAAATATATTTTTAAGAATCATTTTGTTTAAAGGTTAAAATAATGGAAATCGTTATATCATAAAATGTTTTAGAAAAGTAGAATCATATATATTCATAATTGGTTTCAAGTTTTTAAATTACAGTTTGTTGGTGAATCATGGGATAAAGTTCAAAGGTTAAATAAACGTATGAAATCATCTTAATGAAAAATGTCGAGTTACATAACTTGTCGATATCTAACATCTAAGTTATTTACACTTCACGTTCGTACTTATAAATCACTTTACCATTTTCCGAATGTTGTCAAAAAGAATAGATTTCTCAAATCACAGTGGACCTCATAACATAGACCCGTAATCATATCATAATGTATCTGATAAATCAATCATTTGATATTATCTTCTAATTCCATCGATAAACATATTGAAACTAATACGTTCATGTAAAGTATTATACGTTTAATACTTTATTAATATTCTCAAGTTATAATATATATATATACATATATATACATATTTATTTATATATAACGGTTCGTGAATCGTCGGAATTTGGTCGAGGTTATAACGAATGTATGAACACAATTTAAAATTCTTGAGATTTAACTTAACAAACTTTGCTTATCGTGTCGGAATAATATAAAGATAAAGTTTAAATTTGGTTAGAAGTTTCCGGGTTGTCACAGTACCTACCCGTTAAAGAAATTTCATCCCGAAATTTGAGTGGAAAGGTCGCGAATGATAATAAGTATGTTTTCATGATGCATACAGGCTGAAAATTAGAGTTTTATCATCAGCGAATAATTTGGATAAACAATCCATTTATATGAAGAGTACGAATGAAGCTAACATAGAAGAGTGAAATGAGTAAGTGTAGATTCATCTTATCATTTGACGTAGATATGATTGATTTCCAGATTTCAAGGGATTTGAAGAAAATCTTTGTAATAAGATTTGATTCTCCGGTAACAAAAGGAATTAGGATCAGCTTTAAATGCGATTGTCCATTTTAATTCTTCTGTCGGAGATTTTCTTATAAATTCACCTCCTTCGTTTTCTTACAACTCACACCTTCTGTTGATGCATTTTACGCAAGTCCCTAGACATCTACCCACGTCCATTGCAGGTACAATAGTTTACAGGCCACCATGTCGTTCGTTATTATCCTATCCGTGTTTGTATGTGGTTACAGCAACTGCGGGAACGAGATTTGGATGGTTGACTATGTTAGACTTAGTCAGACGTCCGAGTGAAGCCTCACTCGTACGGCTGACAGGCTCATACGCACGGTTGATGCTGAGCTAAGTCACAATTATAACCTAAATGAGAAGACACGAGTGAGTGATCACCTGTATGGCTGATGAAGCCAACTCGTATGTGTGATGGATGAATCGTACGGGTGAGTCAACAGCAGGGGTATATAAAGTCTTATGTTCTTCATTTTAGGTTAAGCCTCTCATTTGTTACACACACTCAGATCTGGTGAGCTCCTCCGATTCTCTCTCAACCCAAATCTCCCAGGTGGTGAATAATAGCTCTAGGTGTTGATCTAATCACACTTGATTTAGTTGTGGTATGACTAAATTAATCCCAAAAAGCTTAACCTATTCACTAGAGGGTTTGATTTACTTATTCTGTCATTGTGTGTGTTAAATCTGTTGATTTCTAAGTTCCTAGTCATGTTTCATCACCTTCTATTCTTTCCCCCTCAACTCATATTTTAAAGTATTCATCAATATGCTCCATCCAGTTCTGATTCTCGATATACTTATAACTTTCATATCGGTCATTCTTCTTTTTCATCTACCACCGGAAGAATCTATTTACTTCTACTATACTCTTGGGTTTATAGTGTTTCTAGTTCTCCCGTGTCTTTATATTGCTATATGCATCGATATATATGGTTTATAATTTTTGGTTTGTGGTTGGGCTTTATATCTTCCCTTATATTTCAAAGTCTCTGTTTCTATCTTCTATAACCATTGTCATCCACAGTTAATGCTCTCTTTTATTTGCTGCAATTTATACCCCAATTTCTATTTCGGAGTTTTGTCCTTTCGTTTCTTCTTCTTGCGATTAAGCACTGCTTGTAATGGTCCAGAATTCACAGATATGAATTTCGGAATGAACATTGTTAATGTTCTAGGAAGGAAATTGTGATGGCACGATCTTGACTTGTCAAATTACTAGAATACCTTGTAAAAGGCCGAATCATCAAGAAATATTTTCTTGATATTTTAGAGGTTAAATAGAATACAAGAGTCGTATAACATGGCACATGATGATGTTATGATCTGTGAATCATCACGTTCCATTTAGAAACTCAGCATGAATTACTGTAATATAATCACGTTGATCAAGTGTCATTATATTATACTAACTCATGCTTCAGTTTCCAACACTACTTCAAAAACATTCATATTTTAAACTCAAAGGTTTACAGAGTATAGGAACTAAACAGTTTCCTTTTTGCTGTAATGCAGATAGCGCAAAGAGATAAATGATTCCAAATAAGAATAGTTATGGAAATATCTTCAGAAATATGGAGGATATTTATAATGAAAGATACGATGATATCTTAGAATTTCTAATATCAGAGGATGATGAAGAATATTGTCTGTAAGGGTTTAGTGTCAGGAGCAAGGTATTCGTTAATGACTTCAGTAGATACTGAATCATTTGGATTCTTTGAAGGTAGGTTCAGTCTTTGTGATTTTTCCACAGCCTCCTTCATACTTTGCTCAATCCGTTTTCCAGTTCCAAAACTTCTCTATTTCTGAGCTTTGTTAATACACTAATCTTTATCATCAAACTTTTTACTGCTAAGGTCATTTACAGTTTTTGTTGCTTCATCAGCATTTCGAGAACTAGTTCGCGGTTCAGAGTGTTTTTCAGAAACTTCACATTCGAAGTATGTAAGCCTTGGAAATAGACGTTATGTATAACTGTTGGCATCAACATGCTGTGAGATTTCAAAATACTGATTGTTAATTCCCAATGATTCGTATGGCAATTCTCGTTACAAGAGGCAGATAAGTAAATGATGAGGTTTCGATAAATATAAAGATTCTTCGGAATGCCCAAGATCAGTGAAGTTGTTGGTAAGTTTATTGCTAATGTGGTGGAATATGAAAGGTTCTCCGGTAACAAAAGGGTAATCGCATATATCAAAATTATGATAAGGCTACTCCGAATGAAAAAATCGAAGTTGTCTTGCTGGAGCTGTGATATAATTTGCTACTTTGCAAAGGAATTGCAAGGTTATTTTGGCTAATAAATGCCAAAAGATCTGACACAGATATGTGTTGAATTATGACTTTGGTTTCGAGAGCTTTTTAAGTACATAACTGTGGGTAATATGTGGTTGGATCATCATCTCGATTGCTCATTATTTGAAGTGTCTTCAGAGATTTTCGAAGGGTTTGAACACAGATTGTAATTGTTTGTATACATTTGATGTTCTAACACACTTTTGAAGTCAAAGTATAGCTTTGAAAGATGTAGGAATCTAAAAGTGATGGTACCGGTTATATCTCGAATTGAATTCTGAGATTTTAAAATCAGAATATGTAATTGGGTTTGAATGAGTATGGTTGTTTTGATTTCTATGAAAGAATGTATATTATTGTGAAAGTAGGAAGTATAATTGATAATTTACTTAATCTGATTAGAAGAATGTAACATATTAATTGTGAATTTATATATCTCTCTGGTATTACCTACCCGTTAAAAAATTTTCACAATTAATATTTTGTACATAAGAATTTTATTACAGTCTTTATGAAAATATATATGTATATATTCTCCTCAGATGTAACATAGATTTTAATGAGTTAATACTAAATTAAACTCATTCGATTTACGGTTGGAACTAGAATTGAATAATTCTTTGAAGGCTTTAGAGGTTACATAAGTATTTCTTCAATAATATTGAAATTATGAATCAATACTTCGTTATTTGTTGAGATGTGATGTTGGTTTTCGTTAAATTCTTGTGAACTTCGCAAAGTACGAATGATGTTATCTGAAAAGTTTCGGTTACATCAATGATGAAGTGTAAAATCAAATATATACTTGATTTATTAGGAATTGGAACTTGTTGAATTGAGACAGAGATTGTAGTTAACGATGGTTAAGTTGTGGGCGAGGGACGTACATTATTGCATATTTGTAATATGAATTAACCGAGTAGTTAAGATTCACACACAATAGCTTAGCACGGAAAGATTTATTTTTTATTTCAATATATATATATATATATATATATATATATATATATATATATATATATATATATATATATATATATATATATATATATATATATATATATATATATATATATATATATATATATATATATAATATATATATAATTTCTTCAGAGGGAATGAGTTAATTCTTCATAACTTGTTGATACAATATACACATTATTGATTCGTAATGATGTCCACAGTGATTCTTGAACTGACGGAGTTTGTGATGTTATAGGTGTTGTTGATTCTGATGTTGACTGTACTGACGATGCTGGTGATGTTGACGGTACTGTTGATGCTGTTGGTAAAACAATTTTAACTTGTTAATGACACACCATTTTTGTCAGGGTTTCTACTCTTCCTTCTATCATTTTGGTTCGCTTAACTGATTTATGGTTAGGGCTAGATTAAATAATCTCTAAGACTTTAGAGATTATATAATCGCTGCGGAATGTTTCTCCAATGAAGTTATGAATTAATACTTCGTCAGTTATTGTTGTTGGTACTCCATGGTATCTATGGTGCGTATGACGTTGATGCTCGTGGGACAGATTGTGAAGTTGAGGTTTACAACGCGGTTGTGGTTGGAGGTGGTAATGGTACTTTTGGCGTTGATGATGGTGGTACTGGTTATGCTGCTGGTGCTGCTGCTGGTGTTTGTAATCTCTGCACCATATTCTCCAAAGCCACTACCCGAGCGCGAAGTTCGTTGACTTCTTCTATTATTCCAGGATGATTGTCGGTCGGAACGAGCGGATAAATAAAATCTAGAATTTGATGTAGTATATAATCATGACGAGATACCCTGGAAATGAGTGAGAAAATGGTGTCTCGAACAGGTTCGCCGGTAAGTGCTTCAGGTTCTTCGCCAAGAGGGCAATGTGGTGGATGGAAAGGATCGCCTTCTTCTTGTTTCCAATGATTGAGGGGGCTACGAACCCATCCCCAATTCATCCAGAATAGGTGATGACTGATTGGTTGATCCATTTCGGTCACACTGCTTTCGGAGCTTGAGTGAGATTCCATTTCGGAATCCGAGTGACTTGAACTGATGACAAATTCCATTTCGTACGATTGGATAAAGGATTTTCGATATAAAATGATTTTTCAGCTATCGGGTGGTATTCTATTTACATAGGATATCTATATATAGAGATCAAAAGATTTCATAGATTACGAAGGAATTTACGGGATATGTCAGGCAAATTATAAGTAACAGATACGATAAGATATGATTTAGCAGATACGCTAAGATATGAATTTTGTCTATACACTACTCATGCAATTAATGTAGCAAGATGTGTCTAGACTAATAATGATAAGCAGGTAATTTCCTATGGATGATAAGCAGATGATTTTCGACTAGAAATGATAAGCAAAACTTTTGACATGCAGACACGGTCGAAGTCCAGACTCACTAATGCATCCTAACGACTTATCAGTTAGACACACTAATGCAGAACTGGTTCGCTAAGACCACCGCTCTGATACCAACTGAAAGAACCCGTTCATATACATTATAAACGATTCACAATAGTTGATTACATTGCGAGGTATTTGACCTCTATATGATACATTTTACAAACAATGCATTCGTTTTTAAAAGACAATCTTTCTTTACATCAAAAATTGACAGGCATGCATACCATTTCATAATATCCACTATCCAACTATAAATTGATTTAATAATAATCTTTGATGAACTCAATGACTCGAATGCAACGTTCTTCGAAATATGCTATGAAAGACTCCAAGTAATATCTTTAAAATGAGCAAATGCACAGCGGAAGATTTCTTTAACACCTGAGAATAAACATGCTTTAAAGTGTCAACCAAAAGGTTGGTGAGTTCATTTAATTTATCATAATCATTTATTTCCATCATTTTAATAGACCACAAGAATTTCATTTCCAGTTCTCATAAATATACGTCCCATGCATAGAGACAAAAAATAATCATTCATATGGTGAACACCTGGTAACCGACATTAACTAGATACATATAAGAATATCCCCTATCATTCCGGGATCCTCCTTCGGACATGATATAATTTCGAAGTACTAAAGCATCCGGTACTTTGGATGGGGTTTGTTAGGCCCAATAGATTTATCTTTAGGATTCGCGTCAATTAGGGTGTCTGTTCCCTAATTCTTAGATTACCAGACTTTAATAAAAAGGGGCATATTCGATTTCGATAATTCAACCATAGAATGTAGTTTCAATTACTTGTGTCTATTTCGTCAAACATTTATAAAAGCGCATGTATTCTCAGTCCCAAAAATATAAAGGGTAAAAAGGTAAATGAAACTCACCATACTGTATTTCGTAGTAAAAATACATATAACGTCATTGAACAAGTGCAAGGTTGGCCTCGGATTCACGAACCTAAATTAATTATATATATTTATGTGTTGGTCAATATTTGTCTAACAAATTAGGTCAAGTCATAGTGTACCACAATCCTAATGCTCGAGACTAATATGCAAAAGTCAACAAAAGTAAATTTGACTCAAAATAATTTCCAAAAATCTATACATGATTAATATATAGTTTAAATATCGTCGTTTTATATTTTTAAATATTTTTAAAAGATTTATTAGAGTAAATAATATAATTTATTTATTAATAAATAAAATTTTATATTATATTTATATAATAAAATATACTTTTATATATATTAAGTAATAAAATTTATAGGGTTCATTTAATATTATAAAGATAATATGATAGGTATTATTAAAGTAAGTTATTACACGTAGTAAAATATGTTTGTATCAAATATTTATTTGATAAAATAATATCTATAATGATAGTAAGTAAAAGTTGTATTATTTTGTAATAATAATTATTATTATAAAAATAGCAATATTTATAATTACTAAGATGACATTATGATAAAACGATAATTCTAATTATGATAACTTTAATATTTACGATAATTTTTAATATTATCTTTAAAATAATAATTCTATTTAAAATAATAATAATAATAATAATGATATTTTATAGTAACAATGACATTTCTATTAAAATGATAATTTTTGTTAAAATGATAGTTTTAATACTAACGATAATTTTAATAATAATAGTAATGATAAAAATAATAAGAACGATAATTTTATCTAAATCAATATCTTATAATATTTTAATTTCATCATGATACTCTTACCCATTATTTCCCAATCGTTTCGTTTAATAGCTTTTAATCGTCTTTTATATCATGTTCGTAATAATGATAATAATAGTAATCAAAATAATTAGGTGTTACAAATATTTGTTTTAATTACACTAATATTAATAATGATAGTTACTATAATATTATTAACGATAATACTAATAATTATCTTAATGATAATATAGTAATAATAATAATAACAATAACCATTTTTAAATAATGATATATATATATATATATTAATAATGATAATAATAATAATAATACCAATAATAATAATAATAATAATAATAATAATAATAATAATAATAATAATAATAATAATAATAATAATAATAATTGGATAATAATAATAATACTAATTATAACTTTAACGATAATAACGATAGTAATAATAAAAAAAATAACAATTTTTAATGATAAATCCTTTTATTGATAAAGATAATAATAATAATAATAAGATAAAACTAGAACGACGATAATAACGACGATAATAATAATCATTTTTAATAATAATACAAAAATTTGATGGACTATAACTTCAAATCCGTTCATCGAAATCATTCGATATCTAAATGAAAAGTTCTTAATTTTTCGCTAGCTTTCCAACGACATGCATATCTTATACCTTATCTCAGTTGCATATATAACTAATTCAGGATTCAACATAACCTAACTAAAGGCAATATCAAAAGTACAAACATGCATAATCCTATATACTCGAGCACTAGTCAGGGATACACTATTAGTATGTAAAAGTTAAATTATGAGTACTCACGTATCAATATTGAGATTCAATATTGCAGGAAAGGTACGTAGACGCAACGGAGATGATAAACACTATATTGATCTCACGAGCATACCCATGAACCATACCCAATCACCTCCATAGCTATAACCCATAATTTCCTTAATCCAATCCCACTCGAAAAACAATTTCGAAATCACTAGGACAGCACTCTGACGTAATATTTTATGTATACTAATAATATCTTGAAATAATACGGAGTAAATATATATATGTAAATCGATTGAGAGAGTTTAGAGAAAAATATTTTCAAGTTTCTTATGAAATAATGAAACCTATTGAATTCTATTTATAATAGATTTTTGAATTATTAAAGTGAATTATTAAAGTATGAATTATTAAAGTGAATTATTAAAGTATGAATTATTAAAGTGAATTATTAAAGTATGAATTATTAAAGTGAATCATTAAAGTATGAATTATTAAAGTGAATTATTAAAGTATGAATTATTAAAGTGAATTATTAAAGTTAAAGTAAAGTAAAAATAAAGTAAAGGTAAAGTTTAAGTATAGTAAAAGTATAAAACTATGTACATATAATACGCTTATAAATATATATAATATTAATTTAAATCGATATATATATTTAATAAAATAAAATATAAATATCGTTATCTTTATCATACTGGTTAAGTAATGAGTTGTCAAAAGTGGTTCTAGATATTTATAAAAGTTATATACTTTTTAATAATAAAGTTCTTTTTAAACTGAAAACGTTTTTGTACGTTTGAAACTAAATCAAATAAATATAATAATTTTGTTTTCCAAAACCAAATATATTTTTAAGAATCATTTTGTTTAAAGGTTAAAATAATGGAAATCGTTATATCATAAAATGTTTTAGAAAAGTAGAATCATATATATTCATAATTGGTTTCAAGTTTTTAAATTACAGTTTGTTGGTGAATCATGGGATAAAGTTCAAAGGTTAAATAAACGTATGAAATCATCTTAATGAAAAATGTCGAGTTACATAACTTGTCGATATCTAACATCTAAGTTATTTACACTTCATGTTCGTACTTATAAATCACTTTACCATTTTCCGAATGTTGTCAAAAAGAATAGATTTTTCAAATCACAGTGGACCTCATAACATAGACCCGTAATCATATCATAATGTATCTGATAAATCAATCATTTGATATTATCTTCTAATTCCATCGATAAACATATTGAAACAAATACGTTCATGTAAAGTATTATACGTTTAATACTTTATTAATATTCTCAAGTTATAATATATATATATATACATATATATACATATTTATTTATATATAACGGTTCGTGAATCGTTGGAATTTGGTCGAGGTTATAATGAATGTATGAACACAATTTAAAATTCTTGAGATTTAACTTAACAAACTTTGCTTATCGTGTCGGAATAATATAAAGATAAAGTTTAAATTTGGTTGGAAGTTTCCGGGTTGTCACACATTATTTCCTAATCGTTTCGTTTAATAGCTTTTAATCGTCTTTTATATCGTGTTCATAATAATGATAATAATAGTAATTAAAATATTTAGGTGTTACAATTATTTATTTAATTACACTAATATTAATAATGATAGTTACTATAATATTATTAACGATAATACTAATAATTATCTTAATGATAATATAGTAATAATAATAATAACAATAACAATAACCATTTTTAAATAATGATATATATATATATATATATATATATATATATATATATATATATATATATATATATATATTAATAATGATAATAATAATAATAATAATAATAATAATAATACTAATAATAATAATAATAATAATAATAATAATAATGATAATTGGATAATAATAATAATAATAATACTAATTATAACTTTAACGATAATAACGATAGTAATAAAAAAAAACAATTTTTAATGATAAATCCCTTTTATTGATAAAGATAATAATAATGATAATAATAAGATAAAACTAGAACGACGATAAAAACGACGATAATAATAATCATTTTTAATAAAAATATCGGAAATTCAATTGATTATAACTTCTAATCCGTTCATCGAAACCATTCGATATCTAAAGGAAAAGTTCTTAATTTTTCGCTAGCTTTCCAAGGACATGCATATCTTATACCTTATCTCAACCGCAAGTGTAACTAATTCAAGATTCAACCTAACCTGTCTAAGGGCAATATCAAAAGTACAAGCATGCATAATCCTAAATACTCGAGCACTAGTCAGGGATACACTATTAGTATGTAAAAGTTAAATTATGAGTACTCACGTATCAATATTGAGATTCAATATTGCAGGAAAGGTACGTAGACGCAACGGAAATGATAAACACTATATTGACCTCACGAGCATACCCATGAACCATACTCAATCACCTCCATAGCTATAACCCATAATTTCCTTAATCCTATCCTACTCGAAAAACAATTTCGAAATCACTCGGACAACACTCCGTCGTAATATTTTATGTATACTAATAATATCTTGAAATAATACGGAGTAAATATATATATGTAAATCGATTGAAAGAGTTTAGAGAAAAATATTTTCAAGTTTCTATGAAATAATGAAACCTATTGAATTCTATTTATAATAGATTTTTGAATTATTAAAGTGAATTATTAAAGTATGAATTATTAAAGTGAATTATTAAAGTATGAATTATTAAAGTGAATTATTAAAGTATGAATTATTAAAGTGAATTATTAAAGTATAAATTATTAAAGTATGAATTATTAAAGTGAATTATTAAAGTTAAAGTAAAGTAAAAATAAAGTAAAGGTAAGTTTAAGTATAGTAAAAGTATAAAACTATGTACGTATTATACGCGTATAAATATATATAATATTAATTTAATTCGTTATATATATTTAATAAAATAAAATATAAATATCGTTATCTTTATCATACTAGTTAAGTAATGAGTTGTCAAAAGTGGTTCTAGATATTTATAAAAGTTATATACGTTTTAATAATAAAGTTCTTTTTAAACTGAAAACGTTTTTGTACGTTTGAAACTAAATAGATCAATCGAGTCTTTATGAGATTCAATCTTCCACTATCCTTTGTCTAGTTCTCAATGATTGACAATTTGTTCTTATTTATAAATTACTTTACCATTTTCCGAATATTGTTAAAATGGAAAGATTTCTCAAATCAACGTGGGCCTTTCAACAGAGACTTGTAATCATAATTTAATATATTTGATAATTCAATCATTTGATCTTATCTTCTAATTCCATTGATAAACATTTTGAAACAGATACAATCATATAAAGTATTTAATCTAATATTTTGTTTACGTTTCAAGTTATAATATATATAC
Source organism: Rutidosis leptorrhynchoides (assembly GCF_046630445.1). Classification (NCBI taxonomy): domain Eukaryota; kingdom Viridiplantae; phylum Streptophyta; class Magnoliopsida; order Asterales; family Asteraceae; genus Rutidosis; species Rutidosis leptorrhynchoides. Next base: position 654,510 of record NC_092334.1, on the reverse strand, counting down.
ACATATACATATATAATCATATTCGTTTAATGGTTCGTGAATCGTTGGAACTTGGTCGAGGTTGAATGAATGTATGAACATAGTTTAAAATTCTTGAAATTTAACTTAACAAATATTGCTTATTGTGTCGGAAACATATAAAGATTAAAGTTTAAATTTGGTTGGAAATTTCCGGGTTGTCACAAAAGTGAAGTACGCTACGCATACCTTCACAGGTTCTGCGTTAACATGGTGGAATACCTATCTAGAGGAAGTGGGACAAGATGATGCGTACGCACTACCGTGGTCAGCATTCAAGCACTTGATGAACGAGAAGTACCGTCCCAGAACCGAGGTCAATAAGCTCAAGACAGAACTTAGAGGGTTACGAACCCAAGGATTTGATATTACCACGTACGAAAGACTATTCACAGAATTGTGCCTATTGTGTCCGGGAGCGTTCGAAGATGAGGAAGAGAAGATCGACGCGTTTATGAAAGGATTACCGGAAAGAATCCAAGAAGATATAAGTTCACACGAGCCCGCCTCCATACAACAGGCATGTAGAATGGCTCACAAACTAGTGAACCAGATTGAGGAAAGAATTAAAGAACAGGCGGCTGAAGAGGCCAATGTGAAGCAAGTCAAAAGAAAGTGGGAGGAAAATGGTGATAAGAATCACCAATACAACAACAACAACAGCAATTATAATAATAATCGCAACAACTATCCCAACAATCGCAACATCAATTGCAACTACAACAAACGGCCCAACAACAACAACAACAACAACAACAACAACAACAACAACAACAACAATCATCCCAACAACAATAACAACCGCAACAACAACAATAATCAGAAGCAGCTATGCCAAAGGTGTGAAAAGTATCACTCGGGGTTCTGCACCAAATTTTGCAACAAGTGTAAAAGAAATGGTCATAGCGCGGCGAAGTGTGAGGTCTACGGACCAGGGGTTAACAGAACGAAAGGAACAAATGTTGTCGGAACGAGTAATGGCGGAGCAAGTAGTGTCGGAGCAAGTTATGCCAATGTAGTTTGTTATAAGTGTGGAAAACTGGGCCACATTATTAGAAATTGCCCGAACCAGGAGAACACGAATGGACAAGGCCGCGGAAGAGTTTTCAATATTAATGCGGCAGAGGCACAGGAAGACCCGGAGCTTGTTACGGGTACGTTTCTTATTGACAATAAATCTGCTTACGTTTTATTTGATTCGGGTGCGGATAGAAGCTATATGAGTAGAGATTTTTGTGCTAAATTAAGTTGTCCATTGACGCCGTTGGATAGTAAATTTTTACTCGAATTAGCATACGGTAAATTAATTTCAGCAGATAATATATGCCGGAATCGAGAAATTAAACTGGGTAGCGAAATATTTAAGATTGATTTGATACCAGTAGAGTTAGGGAGTTTTGATGTAATAGTTGGCACGGACTGGCTGAAGAAGGTGAAAGCAGAGATCGTATGTTATAAAAATGCAATTCGCATTGTACGAGAAGAAGGAGAACCCTTAATGGTGTACGGAGAAAAGGGCAACATGAAGCTATATCTTATTAGTAATTTTAAGACACAAAAACTAATAAGAAAAGGTTGCTATGCTGTTTTAGCACACGTCGATAAAGTACAAACTGAAGAAAAGAGCATCAATGATGTTCCCGTCGCAAAAGAATTTCCCGATGTATTTCCGAAAGAATTACCGGGACTACCTCCACATCGATCTGTTGAATTTCAAATAGATCTTGTACCAGGAGCTGCACAAATAGCTCGTGCTCCTTATAGACTCGCACCCAGCGAGATGAAAGAACTGCAAAGCCAACTACAAGAACTATTAGAACGTGGTTTCATTCGACCAAGCACATCACCATGGGGAGCTCCTGTTTTATTTGTCAAGAAGAAGGATGGTACATTTAGGTTGTGTATTGACTACAGAGAGTTGAACAAACTTACCATCAAAAACCATTATCCACTGCCGAGAATTGACGACTTATTTGATCAACTACAAGGCTCGTCGATTTATTCAAAGATCGATTTACGTTCTGGATATCATCAAATGCGAGTAAAGGAGGATGATATTCCAAAAACTGCTTTTAGGACACGTTATGGTCATTACTAGTTTATGGTTATGCTGTTTGGATTGACTAACGCACCAGCTGTGTTCATGGACCTTATGAACCGAGTGTGTGGGCCATATCTTGACAATTTTGTCATTGTTTTCATCGATGACATACTTATTTACTCAAAGAATGATCAAGAGCACGAAGAACATTTGAGAAAAGTGCTAGAAGTATTGAGGAAAGAAAAACTGTACGCTAAGTTTTCAAAGTGTGCATTTTGGTTGGAAGAAGTTCAATTCCTCGGTCACATAGTGAACAAAGAAGGTATCCAGGTGGACCCGGCAAAGATCGAAACCGTTGAAAAATGGGAAACCCCAAAAACTCCGAAGCATATACGTCAATTTTTAGGATTGGCTGGTTACTACAGAAGATTCATCCAAGATTTCTCCAAAATAGCAAAACCCTTGACTGCATTAACGCATAAAGGGAAGAAATTTGAATGGAAGGATGAACAAGAGAAGGCGTTTCAGTTATTGAAGAAAAAGCTAACTATGGCACCTATATTGTCATTACCTGAAGGGAATGATGATTTTGTGATATATTGTGACGCCTCAAAGCAAGGTCTCGGTTGTGTATTAATGCAACGAACGAAGGTAATTGGTTATGCGTCTAGACAATTGAAGATTCACGAGCAAAATTATACGATGCATAATTTGGAATTAGGCGCGGTTGTTTTTGCATTAAAGACTTGGAGGCACTACTTATATGGGGTCAAAAGTATTATATATACTGACCACAAAAGTCTTCAACACATATTTAATCAGAAACAACTGAATATGAGGCAGCGTAGGTGGATTGAATTGTTGAATGATTACGACTTTGAGATTCGTTACCACCCGGGGAAGGCAAATGTGGTAGCCGACGCCTTGAGCAGGAAGGATAGAGAATCCATTCGAGTAAAATCTATGAATATAATGATTCACAATAACCTTACTACTCAAATAAAGGAGGCGCAACAAGAAGTTTTAAAAGAGGGAAATTTAAAGGATGAAATACCCAAAGGATCGGAGAAGCATCTTAATATTCCGGAAGACGGAACCCGGTATAGGGCTGAAAGGATTTGGGTACCAAAATTTGGAGATATGAGAGAAATGGTACTTAGAGAAGCTCATAAAACCAGATACTCAATACATCCTGGAACGGGGAAGATGTACAAGGATCTCAAGAAACATTTTTGGTGGCCGGGTATGAAAGCCGATGTTGCTAAATACGTAGGAGAATGTTTGACGTGTTCTAAGGTCAAAGCTGAGCATCAGAAACCATCAGGTCTACTTCAACAACCCGAAATCCCAGAATGGAAATGGGAAAACATTACCATGGATTTCATCACTAAATTGCCAAGGACTGCAAGTGGTTTTGATACTATTTGGGTAATAGTTGATCGTCTCACCAAATCAGCACACTTCCTGCCAATAAGAGAAGATGACAAGATGGAGAAGTTAGTACGACTGTATTTGAAGGAAGTCATCTCCAGACATGGAATACCAATCTCTATTATCTCTGATAGGGATGGCAGATTTATTTCAAGATTCTGGCAGACATTACAGCAAGCATTAGGAACTCGTCTAGACATGAGTACTGCCTATCATCCACAAACTGATGGGCAGAGTGAAAGGACGATACAAATGCTTGAAGACATGCTACGAGCTTGTGTTATTGATTTCGGAAGCAGTTGGGATCGACATCTACCGTTAGCAGAATTTTCGTACAAAAACAGCTACCATTCATGCATTGAGATGGCGCTGTTTGAAGCACTTTATGGTAGAAAGTGCAGGTCTCCGATTTGTTGGAGTGAAGTGGGGGATAGACAGATTACGGGTCCGGAGATAATACAAGAAACTACCGAGAAAATCATCCAAATTCAACAAAGATTGAAAACCGCCCAGAGTCGACAAAAGAGCTACGCGGACAGTAAAAGAAAAGATATAGAGTTTGAAATTGGAGAAATGGTCATGCTTAAGGTTTCACCTTGGAAAGGCGTTGTTCGATTTGGTAAACAGGGGAAACTAAATCCAAGGTACATTGGACCATTCAAGATTATAGATTGTGTCGGACCAGTAGCTTACCAACTGGAGCTACCTCAACAACTCGCGGCTGTACATAACACTTTTCACGTCTCAAATTTGAAGAAATATTTTGCTAAAGAAGATCTCACTATTCCATTGGACGAAATCCAAATCAATGAAAAACTTCAATTCATTGAAGAACCCGTCGAAATAATGGATCGTGAGGTTAAGAGACTTAAACAAAACAAGATACCGATTGTTAAGGTTCGATGGAATGCTCGTAGAGGACCCGAGTTCACCTGGGAGTGTAAAGATCAGATGAAGAAGAAATACCCGCATTTATTTCCAGAAGATACATCAACACCTCCAACAGCTTAAAATTTCGGGACGAAATTTATTTAACGGGTAGGTACTGTAGTGACCCGAACTTTTCCATGTTTATATATATATTAAATGAATTTTTTTTTTACATGATTAAGTGTTTCCAACATGTTAAGCAATCCAACTTGTTAAGACTTGATTAATTGAAATAGGTTTCATATAGACAATTGACCACCCAAGTTGACCGGTGATTCACGAACGTTAAAACTTGTAAAAATTATACGATGACATATATATGGTTATATATATAGTTAAAATGATTTTATTATAAGTATGTATCTCATTAGGTATTTTAACAATGAGTTATATACATAAAAATGAGACTATTAATTTAAGAAACTCGAAAACGATATATATAACGATTATCGTTATAACAACGTCTTACTAGGTACATATGAATCATATTAAGATATTGATACACTTGGTTAATTATGTTAAATGATAAGTAAATATATTATTAAGTGTATTAACAATGAAATACATATGTAAAAATAAGACTACTAACTTAATGATTTCGAAACGAGATATATATGTAACGATTATCGTTGTAACGACATTTAACTGTATATATATCATACTAAGATATATTATATATCATAATATCATGATAATATAACAATTTAATATCTCATTTGTTATAATAAACAATGGGTTAACAACATTCAACAAGATCGTTAACCTAAAGGTTTCAAAACAACATTTACATGTAACGATTAACGATGACTTAACGACTCAGTTAAAATGTATATACATGTAGTGTTTTAATATGTATTCATAAACTTTTGAAAGACTTCAAGACACTTATCAAAATACTTCTACTTAACAAAAATGCTTACAATTACATCCTCGTTCAGTTTCATCAATAATTCTACTCGTATGCACCCGTATTCGTACTCGTACAATACACAGCTTTTAGATGTATGTACTATTGGTATATACACTCCAATGATCAGCTCTTAGCAGCCCATTTGAGTTACCTAACACATGTGGGAACCATCATTTGGCAACTAGCATGAAATATCTCATAAAATTACAAAAATATGAGTAATCATTCATGACTTATTTACATGAAAACAAAATTACGTATCCTTTATATCTAATCCATACACCAACGACCAAAAACACCTACAAACACTTTCATTCTTCAATTTTATTCATCTAATTTATCTCTCTCAAGTTCTATCTTCAAGTTCTAAGTGTTCTTCATAAATTCCAAAAGTTCTAGTTTCATAAAATCAAGAATACTTCCAAGATTGCAAGTTTACTTCCAAGTTTTCTAAATCCATTCCAAGTAATCATTCAAGATCAAGAAACCTTTGTTACTTATAGTAGGTTATCTTTCTAATACAAGGTAATAATCATATTCAAACTTTAATTCAATTTCTATAACTATAACAATCTTATTTCGAGTGGAAATCTTACTTGAAATTGTTTTCGTGTCATGATTCTGCTTCAAGAACTTTCAAGCCATCCAAGGATCCTTTAAAGCTAGATCTATTTTTCTCATTTCCAGTAGGTTTATCCAAGGAACTTTAGGTAGTAATGATGTTCATAACATCATTCGATTCATACATATAAAGCTATCTTATTCGAAGGTTTAAACTTGTAATCACTAGAACATAGTTTAGTTAATTCTAAACTTGTTCGCAAATAAAAGTTAATCCTTCTAACTTGACTTTTAAAATAAACTAAACACATGTTCTATATCTATATGATATGCTAACTTAATGATTTAAAACCTGGAAACACGAAAAACACCGTAAAACCGGATTTACGCCGTCGTAGTAACACCGCGGGCTGTTTTGGGTTAGTTAATTAAAAACTATGATAAACTTTGATTTAAAAGTTGTTATTCTGGGAAAATGATTTTTATTATGAACATGAAACTATATCCAAAAATTATGGTTAAACTCAAAGTGGAAGTATGTTTTCTAAAATGGTCATCTAGACGTCGTTCTTTCGACTTAAATGACTACCTTTACAAAAATGACTTGTAACTTATTTTTCTGACTATAAACCTATACTTTTTCTGTTTAGATTCATAAAATAGAGTTCAATATGAAACCATAGCAATTTGATTCACTCAAAACGGATTTAAAATGAAGAAGTTATGGGTAAAACAAGATTGGATAATTTTTCTCATTTTAACTATGTGAAAATTGGTAACAAATCTATTCCAAACATAACTTAATCAACTTGTATTGTATATTATGTAATCTTGAGATACCATAGACACGTATACAATGTTTTGACCTATCATGTCGACACATCTATATATATTTCGGAACAACCATAGAAACTCTATATGTGAATGTTGGAGTTAGCTATACAGGGTTGAGGTTGATTCCAAAATATATATAGTTTGATTTGTGATCAATACTGAGATACGTATACACTGGGTCGCGGATTGATTCAAGATAATATTTATCGATTTATTTCTATACATCTAACCGTGGACAACTAGTTGTAGGTTACTAACGAGGACAACTGACTTAATAAACTTAAAACATCAAAATATATTAAAAGTGTTGTAAATATATTTTGAACATACTTTGACATATATGTATATATTGTTATAGGTTCGTGAATCAACCAGTGGCCAAGTCTTACTTCCCGACGAAGTAAAAATCTGTGAATGTGAGTTTCATTTGCCCTTTTTTTTTACCCTTTACATTTTTGGGCTGAGAATACATGCAAATGCTTTATTAACTGTTTTGATAATAATTATATGCGTAAGTTTCATTATTCCCTTTTTATTTACACTTTTGGGCTGAGAATACATGCTAATGCTTTATTAACTATTTTACAATATTTATATGCGTGAGTTTCATTAATCCCTTTTTAAATGCTTTTACAATATATATTTTTGGGACTGAGAATACATGCGCTGTTTTTATAACTGTTTTACGAAATAGAGACAAGTAATTGAAACTGCATTATATGGTTGAATGATCGAAATCGAATATGCCCCTTTTTATTAAGTCTGGTAATCTAAGAATTAGGGAACAGACACCCTAATTGACGCGAACTCTAAAGATAGATCTATTGGGCCTAACAAACCCCATCCAAAGTACCGGATGCTTTAGTACTTCGAAATTTATATCATATCCGAAGGGTGTCCCGGAATGATGGGGATATTCTTATATATGCATATTGTTAATGTCGGTTACCAGGTGTTCACCATATGAATGATTTTTATCTCTATGTATGGGATGTGTATTGAAATATGAAATCTTGTGGTCTATTGTTACGATTTGATATATATAGGTTAAACCTATAACTCACCAACATTTTTGTTGACGTTTAAAGCATGTTTATTCTCAGGTGAATACTAAGAGCTTCCGCTATTGCATACTAAAATAAGGACAAGATTTGGAGTCCATGTTTGTATGATATTGTGTAAAAACTGCATTCAAGAAACTGACTTCGATGTAACATACTTGTATTGTAAACCATTATGTAATGGTCGTGTGTAAACAGGATATTTTAGATTATCATTATTTGATAATCTACGTAAAGCTTTTTAAACCTTTATTTATGAAATAAAGGTTATGGTTTGTTTTAAAAATGAATGCAGTCTTTGAAAAACGTCTCATATAGAGGTCAAAACCTCGCAACGAAATCAATTAATATGGAACATTTTTAATCAATAAGAACAGGACATTTCAACCGTAAGTTACGCCGTGTTTTCTTTAAAGCGTTAAATGCGGGGAACCCAAATGCAATTTTATGCTACGGTTTAAGAACCTATTTTGACTCAACATATCCCAACATAGGATTTCGTGAATTAGAAAGAGCTTCTAACATGCAACATAAAGAAGCATGTTATGCTTATGGGTTAGTGATGTTCGCTTCTTACCAAAGTGAGAAAAAGAACATCGGATTGCAGCTTTTAAATAAAACCTTCCCACAAGTGACGGATTCAGTAGTTGGGGTGAGAAACAAGATTTTTAGATTATTACGGGGCTGTTGGACATTACGAAACCCTCGTCCTTTTGATGACATTAGAACATGCTGCCTAGCCAATGGTCATAACGGTTATTTTCCACAAGACCAAGGATGGGAAGTCGTCTTAGTAAAACCAGAATGCATGACTTGTTTCTAGACTTACGAATTACGTGTCTTAATTTCCTTTGCTGAACAACTTGCGTATTAACTTGATTTATCTTCAAAACTGTCCTGTATCAAAGTGTACTATATTTCATGTTATATGTAATATAGCGATGTTGTAAGTTTGAAGAATATTTATATGTGATATATTATTATAATCAGTTTTTCATATGAAATTGTAGTAGTTGAATTATATATTAGCTACTAAGTATGAACTTAATGGGTAGGTAGTACCCGAATTTAAACTTATAAAACGCTAATATGAAGAAAAAGCTTTTATAAATGAGTTCATATTATGCTACGAAATACTATTGACTACTCTTAATATTCTGTATGATTAACTCGATTCAGTTGGCTATTTTGAAGGAAATGACACCGACTACTCGACACACCATGAATATGAGCGAAGAGCAATTTTGTACCTTTCTTACTGCAAACATAGCCGCAGTACAGGCTGCGCTACATACCAACAATAACTCTGAATCTAACAATGCAGCTAACAGCGCAAGAAATCGTGTAGGATGCTCCTACAAAGAATTCACTGCCTGCAAACCTTTGAAATTTGATGGCACCGAAGGACGAATTGGATTGAAACGGTGGACCGAGAAATTTGAATCGGTGTTTGCCATAAGTAAGTGTACTGAAGAGGACAAAGTTAAGTACGCTACGCATACCTTCACAGGTACTGCGTTAACGTGGTGGAACACCTATCTTGAACATGTAGGACAAAATGCGGCTTACGCATGACCGTGGTCGGCATTCAAGCAATTGATGAACGAGCAGTACCTTCCTAGAAACGAAGTCAATAAGCTCAAGGTAGAGCTTAGAGAGTTACGAACACAAGGGTTCGACATTACCACGTATGAACGACGATTCACAGAGTTGTGCCTATTGTGTCCGGGAGCGTTCGAAGATGAAGAAGAGAAGATCGACGCATTTGTAAAAGGGTTACCAGTAAGGATTCAAGAAGATGTGAGTTCACACGAGCCCGCTTCCATACAAAATGCAAGTCGAATGGCTCATAAACTCATAAATCAGATTGAGGGAAGAATTAAAGAGCAGGCGGCCGAAGAAGCCAACACGAAACAACTCAAGAGGAAGTGGGAGGAAAACGGTGACAAGAGTCACCAGTACAACAACAATAACAATTACAACCACAATCGCAACAACTATCCCAACAATCGCAACAACAATCGCAACAACAACTACAACAACCGTTTCAACAACAATAACAATCCCAACAACAACCTCAATAAAAACAACGGCAACAAAATCCAAAAACAGCCATCTCATAGGTGTGAAGAAAATCATCACGGGTTTTGCACGACATTTTGCAACACGTGTAAAAGAAATGGTCATAGCGCAACAAAGTGTGAGGTCTACGAACCAAAGTTTAACAGAACTAAAGGAACAAATAGTGTCAGAACAAGTAATGCCGGAACGAATAGTGTCGGAGCAAGTAATACCAACACTGTTTGTTATAAATGTGGAAAACTAGGCCACATTATTAGAAATTTCCCGAATCAGGGGAATACTAATGGGCAGGGCCATGGAAGGGTTTTCAATATTAATGCGGCAGAAGCACAGGAAGACCCGGAGCTTATTACGGGTACGTTTCTTATTAACGATAAATCTGCTTATGTTTTATTTGATTCGGGTGCGGATAGAAGCTATATGAGTAGAGAATTTTGTACTAAATTAAGTTACCCATTGACACCTTTGGATAATAAATTTTTACTCTAATTTGCAAATGGTAAATTAATTTCAGCAGATAATATATGTCGGGATAGAGAAATTAAACTGGGTGATGAAACGTTTAAGATTGATTTAATACCAGTCGAGTTAGGGAGTTTTGATGTAATAATTGGCATGGACTGGTTGAAGAAGGTAAGAGCAGAGGTCGTTTGTTACAAAAATGCGATTCGCATTATGCGTGAAAAAGGAAAACCTTTAATGGTGTACGGAGAAAAGAACAACGTGAAGTTAAATCTTATTAGTAGTTTGAAGGCGCAAAAACTAATAAGAAAAGGTTGTTACGTCATTCTAGCACACATCGAGGAAGTTAAACCTGAAGAAAAGAACATCAGTGATGTTCCCGTCGCAAAAAAAATTTCCGATGTATTTCCGTAAGAATTACCGGGATTACCCCCACATCGATCCGTTGAATTTCAAATAGACCTTGTACCAAGAGCTTCACCAATATCTCGTGCTCCATACAGACTCGCACCCAGTGAAATGAAAGAATTACAAAGTCAGTTACAGGAACTTTTAGAGCGTCATTTCATTCGACCAAGTACATCACTATGGGGAGCTCCTGTTCTGTTTGTCAAGAAGAAAGATGGTACATTCAGGTTGTGTATCGACTACCGAGAGTTGAACAAACTTACCATCAAGAACCGTTACCCATTACCGAGAATCGATGACTTATTTGATCAACTACAAGGCTCGTCAGTTTATTTGAAGATCGATTTACGTTCTGGATATCACCAAATGTGGGTGAAAGATGATGACATTCCGAAGACTGCTTTTAGGACGCGTTACGGTCATTACGAGTTTATGGTTATGCCGTTTGGATTGACTAACGCACCAGCTGTGTTCATGGACCTCATGAACTGAGTGTGTGGGCCATATCTCGACAAGTTTGTCATTGTTTTCATCGATGACATACTTATTTACTCAAAGAATGATCAAGAGCACGAAGAACATTTGAGAAAAGTGCTAGAGTTGCTGAGAAAAGAAAAACGGTACGCTAAGTTTTTAAAGTGTGCATTTTGGTTGGAAGAAGCTCAATTCCTCAGTCATATAGTGAACAAAGAATATATTCAGGTAGATCCAGCAAAGATTGAAACCGTTGAAAAGTGGGAAACCCCGAAAACTCCGAAACACATACGCCAATTTTTAGGGCTAGCTGGTTATTACAGGAGATTCATCCAAGATTTTTCCAAAATAGCAAAACCCTTGACTGCATTAACGCATAAAGGGAGGAAATTTGAATGGAATGATGAACAAGAAAAAGTGTTTCAATTGTTGAAGAAAAACTTAACTACGGCACCTATATTATCATTACCTGAAGGGAATGATGATTTTGTGATATATTGTGACGCCTCAAAGCAAGGTCTCGGTTGTGCATTAATGCAACGAACGAAAGTAATTGCTTATGCGTCTAGACAATTGAAGATTCACGAGCAGAATTATACGACACATGATTTGGAATTAGGCGCGGTTGTTTTTGCATTAAAGACTTGGAGGCACTACTTATGTAGGGTCAAAAGTATTATATATACCGACCACAAAAGTCTTCAGCACATATTTAATCAGAAACAACTGAACATGAGACAGCGCAGATGGATTGAATTGTTGAATGATTACGACTTCGAGATTCATTATTACTCGGGGAAGGCAAATGTGGTAGCCGACGCCTTGATAAGAAAGGACAGAGAACCCATTCGAGTAAAAGATATGAATATAATGATTCACACTAACCTTACTACTTAAATAAAGGAGGCGCAACAAGGAGTTTTAAAAGAGGGAAATTTAAAGGATGAAATACCCAAAGGATCAGAGAAGCATCTTAATATTCGGGAAGACGGAACCCGGTATAGGGCTGAAAGGATTTGGGTACCAAAATTTTTAGATATGAGAGAAATGGTACTTAGAGAAGCTCATAAAACCAGATACTCAATACATCCTGGAACGGGGAAGATTTACAAGGATCTCAAGAAACATTTTTGGTGGCCGGGTATGAAAGCCGATGTTGCTAAATACATTGGAGAATGTTTGACGTGTTCTAAGGTCAAAGCTGAGCATCAGAAACCATCAGGTGTACTTCAACAACCCGAAATCCTGGAATGGAAATGGGAAAACATTACCATGGATTTCATCACTAAATTGCCAAGGACTGCAAGTGGTTTTGATACTATTTGGGTAATAGTTGATCGTCTCACCAAATCAGCACACTTCCTGCCAATAAAAGAAGATGACAAGATGGAGAAGTTAGCACGACTGTATTTGAAGAAAGTCGTCTCCAGACATGGAATACCAATCTCTATTATCTCTGATAGGGATGGCAGATTTATTTCAAGATTCTGGCAGACATTACAGCAAGCATTAGGAACTCGTCTAGACATGAGTACTGCCTATCATCCACAAACTGATGGGCAGAGCAAAAGGACGATACAAACGCTTGAAGACATGCTACGAACATGTATTATTGATTTCGAAAACAGTTGGGATCGACATCTACCGTTACCTGAATTTTTCTACAACAACAGCTACCATTCAAGCACTGAGATGGCGCCGTTTGAAGCACTTTATGGTAGAAAGTGCAGGTCTCCGATTTGTTGGAGTGAAGTGGGGGATAGACAGATTACGGGTCTGGAGATAATACAAGAAACTACCGAGTAGATCATCCAAATTCAACAACGGTTGAAAACCGCCCAAAGTCGACAAAAGAGCTACGCCAACATTAAAAGAAAAGATATAGAATTTGAAATTGGAGAGATGGTCATGCTTAAGGTTGCACCTTGGAAAGGCGTTGTTCAATTTGGTAAACGAGGGAAATTAAATCCAAGGTATATAGGACCATTCAAGATTATTGATCGTGTCGGACCAGTAGCTTACCGACTTGAATTACCACAACAAATCGCGGCTGTACATAACACTTTCCACGTCTCAAATTTGAAGAAATGTTTTCTAAAGAAGATCTCACTATTCCATTAGACGAAATCCAAATCAACGAAAAACTTCAATCCGTCGAAGAACCCGTCGAAATAATGGATCGTGAGGTTAAAAGACTTAAGCAAAACAAGATACCAATTGTTAAAGTTCGATGGAATGCTCGTAGAGGACCCGAGTTCACCTGGGGACGAGAAGATCAGATTAAGAAGAAATACCCGCACTTATTTCCAGAACATACGTCAACACCTCCAACTGCTTAAAATTTCGGGACGAAATTTATTTAACGGGTAGGTACTGTAGTGACCCGAACTTTTCCATGTTTATATATATTAAATGAAGTTGTTATTTACATGATTAAGTGTTTCTAACATGTTAAGCAATCAAACTTGTTAAGACTTGATTAATTGAAATAGGTTTCATATAGACAATTGACCACCCAAGTTGACCGGTGATTCACGAACGTTAAAACTTGAAAAAACTATATGATGACATATATATGTGATAATGCTAAAAACGAACATATATTTCATAGCATTATCCCTCAAGAAAGACAAGCTTTTAGTTGAAATTGTTCTATTTACAAGCAATATTCGTTTAAATAATAAAAGGTGAAGACAAAAGACAGATTCGACGAATTGAAGACCCAAACGACCAAAAAGCTCAAAAGTACAAAGTACAATCAAAGTGGTTTAAATTATTGATGAGAAACGTCTCAAAATTACAAGAGTACAAGTAGCAAAACGCAAAATACAAGATATTAAATTGTACGCAAGGACGTTCAAAAATCCGGAACGGGGACCAAAGTCAACTCTCAACGCTCGACGCAACGGACTAAAAATTATGAGTCAACTATGCACAAGAATATAATATAATATTTAAATAATTCTATAAATTATTTATATATTATATATATTCAAAAATAACGTCGACAAGCTTGAAAACAAAATTATGTGAGCTGGTACCTACCTCTATGCGATCGCATGGCCTGTAGGCATATTATTCATGCGATCGCATGAGCCACTTTTTGTGGCCACATGCCTATAAATTTCGCAGTTGGTGATCGAATATCATATCTTTTTCTTCTCCTCAATCTCAACGTATATATATATATATATATATATATATATATATATATATATATATATATATATATATATATATATATATATATATATTAATTTTAATTTTAATTTTAATTTTAATTTTAATAATAATAAGGGTATGTTAGAGAATGTTGTAAGGGTGTAATTCAAAATTCTGTCCGTGTAACGCTACGCTATTATTAATCATTGTAAGTTATCTTCAATCTTTTTAAATTAATGTCTCGTAGCTAAGTTATTATTATGCTTATTTAATGTCGAAGTAATCGTGATGTTGGGCTAAATACTAAAATTGGGTAATTGGGCTTTGTACCATAATTAGGGTTTGGATAAAAGAACGACACTTGTAGAAATTAGACTATGTGCTATTAATGGGCTTTATATTAACTAAATGATACCTTGTTGATTTAATATATAGAATTATAATTTGACGTATTTATATATAATCACATACGCTTGACTGGGTACGGTGGGCGGGATATCTATAAATACCAATAATTGTTCATTTAACCGGACACGGGGATGGATTAATAATCAATAGACTTGTTGAAACAGGAGTGGATTACATTCAAGGGTAATTGGTGTAATTGTTAAAAAAGTAGTAAAACCTTGGATTACACGCAGTCGATAACCTGGTGTATTCATTAAACAAAGTATTAAGACCTTGTTACAATTCGAATCTCCAATTAGTTAGAATATTTGACTTCGGGAATAAGAATAATTTGACGAAGACTTTTGCACTTTATGATTATGACTGATGGACTATTATGGACAAATCCGTATGGACATATCGAATAATCCAGGACAAAGGACAATTAACCCATGGTAATAAAACTAAAATCAACACGTCAAAACATCATGATTACGGAAGTATAAATAAGCATAATTTATATATTTCATATTTAATTGCACTTTTAATTATCGCACTTTTATTTACTGTCATTGTATTTAATTGCACTTTTAATTATCGTACTTTCTAATTATCGCACTTTATTTATTGTCATTTTATTTATCGCAATTCCATTATCATTATTTACTTTAGCTTTAAATTAAGTTGTATTTATTTTTAATATTTTACATTAGGTTTTAACTGCGACTTAAGTTTTAAAATCGACAAACCGGTCATTAAACGGCAAAAACCCCCCCTTTTATTATAATAATACTACTTATATATATATTTGTATTTTTTATATAGCATTAAACTTGGCTAAGTCTCCCTGTGGAACGAACCGGACTTACTAAAAACTACACTACTGTACGATTAGGTACACTGTCTATAAGTATTGTAGCAAGGTTTAGGTATATCCACTCTATAAATAAATAAATAACTTGTGTAAAATTGTATCGTATTTAATAGTTTTTCGTAGTAAAAATATAACTATTTTGTATACACCTCTACGCACATCAAGTATTTTTGGCGCCGCTGCCAGGGAACTACTCAAACGCAGGAAGCGAAACGCTATATATAAATAAAAAAAATTATATATTTATATTTTTAAGAGTTGTACAAAATATAAAAAATTTAAAAGTTTGTATTTTCTTTTAGTTACAAAAACTAATAGGTAGATATTTTTAAATATAAAACAGAAAACAGAAAAAAAAAAAAGTAAAATTATTCGGGCCTGGTACTGTAGCAGCCCAGCATTTGGCTCGGATTCGCAGGTCATGCGATCGCATGAATATATAACATACACTCCATACGATCGCATGGAGTGATTTGACTTGTCTGAAACATAAGCTGTACGAAATTAGGGTTTATAATTATAATTATTATTAATTAAAGACCCTAATTAGGTTATACTTATTTTATTATTTAGTTTAGTTTTATTATTTAGTTTTTATTTTTAGTTTAATTGATTTTAATAAATTATAAAATTAATACTTTTATAAAATAAATAATATAAAATAATATTTTTATAAAAATTGTACTTTTTACAACTTTAAGTTTATTTTTATATTTTGTTTCTTTTTATTTGTTTTTAGCGTAATATTTGTATTTTTCGCTCGTATTTAGTTTTAAGTCATAGTTTTTGCCATAGTTATTTTTATTTCTAGATTTTTAGGCTTTGCCGTAAAATCCCTTAAGTGCTTTTTCTTTAGAATAAGATTTAGGTGTTTTAGATTTTTGCGACGCCGTTTTTATATTTTAGTACCTTTTTAAGTAATTGCTGTTTTGGATATAGAATTTCTTTTAAGCTTTAATATTTTTAGACGCAACTTTTAATTCTTAGTTTTTAGACTTTTAAGTTTCGACGCACTACGTTCTTTTTATTATTTTTCGACCTTTTATTTTTCGACGTTTTTCGACGCGCTCTTTTTCTTTCTTATTTTTCGCCGTTCTAGTTTTTAGGACATAGAATTTTCTATTTTTTCTCTAAAATTTCTTTAAATTTCAACGAAAAATTATTTTAAGTGGTTAAATTGATAGACATCCAAATTTTCTATTTCGTAGTAATAGTTGGATTTGTTAGTGGCGAGTTGTGAGCTTCCGATTTAAAGGGTCCTGGCTACCTGCTGTATCTATTGGCTATTCGAAACGTGAGCAAAAGCAGAAAAGTCTATTAATTTGATAACTTAAATAATTTTTATCTTTTATAACTAATAGGATATTCAGTGAATGCACCGAGCAAAACGTTCACCACCTTTCGTACGTTCACCACCTGTAACTAGATCAAGACATCTAGCAAATATTGTCGCCGTTGATTTTTCTTTAGAATCGTCATCCAGTCGACCAAGTACTCCAATTCAAATTTCCGATAATCCATTCTTTGAACCCGACCTCATAATTGAGAATCCGGAGGATATTCAGGGACAATTCAGAGATCCTGAACCACTAATCTTTCCTCCGGAACCACTAATCATTCAAACAGAGATTGTTGAGGAACCTACCATTAAATCGGAATCCTCTAGTGATTCAGATTCAACAAATTCAATCATGGAAAATCTGGAACCTCTAAGTATGGAAGACCGAATGAGAGCTAAACGCACTGGCCAAGGTCACACAATTACTCAACCAGACATTAATGCGCCAGATTATGAAATCAAAGGAAAAATTCTACACATGGTGACTAATCAATGCTAATTTAGTGGTGCGCCGAAGGAAGATCCAAATGAACATCTTCGTACCTTTAATAGGATCTGTACACTATTTAAAATTTGAGAAGTTGAGGATGAACAAATATATCTCATGTTATTTTCCTGGACTTTAAAGGGAGAAGCTAAAGATTGGTTAGAATCGTTACCTGAAGGGGCGATTGATACATGGGACGTTTTAGTTGAAAAATTTCTTAAACAATTCTTTCCGGCATCTAAAGCCGTGAGACTTCAAGGAGAAATTGTTACGTTCACGCAAAAGCCAAATGAAACTCTATATGAAGCGTGGACAAGATTTGGAAAGTTATTAAGAGGATGTCCGCAACATGGCTTAGACACCTGTCAAATAGTACAAATATTCTACCAAGGATGCGACATCACTACAAGAAAAGACATCGATATAGCAGCTGGTGGTTCCATTATGAAGAAAACCAGCAACTGACGCTTACAAAATTATTGATAACACTGCTTCCCACTCACATGAGTGGCATCAAGAAAAAGATATCGTTAGATCATCTAAAGCAGCTAGAGCCGATTCTAGCCATGACTTTGATTCCATTTCTGCAAAGATAGATGCCGTCGAGAGACGAATGGAAAAGATGACTAAAGATATTCACTCAATACGAATTAGTTATGAGCAGTGTGGAGAACCACATTTGACAAAAGATTGTCTCAGTATTGAACTAACAATGGAACAAAGAGAGAATGTTTCATACATAAACCAAAGGCCTGGAAATAATTATCAGAATAATTATCAACCGCCAAGACCGATCTACAATCAAAATCAGAACTATAACCGAAATGTTCCATACAACAACCAACAAGGTCCTAGCAATCAACAAGTATCCAATAATACTTACAACCAGCAAAGACCTAATTTTCAAAATAAACCACCACAAACCAATGATAAAAAGCCAAATTTAGAAGATATGATGTCGAAGCTAGTTGAATCTCAAACTCAATTTTTCACATCTCAGAAACAAACCAATGTACAAAATGCTCAAGCATTTAGAAATCAACAAGCTTCTATTCGAAATTTGGAACAAGAAGTGAGCAACCTAGCAAGGTTAATAGGTGAAAGAAAACCGGGAAGTCTACCTAGTGATACAAATGCTAACCCCCGGAATGAAACAGCTAAAGCCATTACCACAAGAAGTGGTATTACACTTAAACCACCTGAAATACCTGTAATTTCTAATGAAGCTATTCCTACTCTACAAGTACCACAGTCTGAACAAGATAAGGAAAAAGAACCGGTAGTTGAAAAGGTTAATGAAGATAACACAGTTAAGGCTAAATCTTATGTTAAACCATACCAACCACCACTTCCTTACCCGAGTAAAATGAGAAAAGAGATACTTGAAGCCGAGCAATAAATTTTTTTGGATATGTTTAAACAGATAAATGTCAATCTTCCTTTCATTGATGTAATTTCAGGAATGCCTAGATATGCTAAATTTCTGAAAGATCTAATCACTAATAGAAAGAAAATGGAAGAACTCTCGGCTGTTACTATGAATGCTAATTGTCTGCAGTGCTGTTGAATAGGATACCAGAAAAATTATCAGATCCAGGAAGTTTCACAATTCCATGTTTTCTGGGTAGTCTTAGTTCAATAGAAGCATTGGCAGACTTAGGTGCTAGTATAAATTTAATGCCGTATTCATTATACGCTAAACTAGACCTTGGAGAATTGAAACCAACACGAATAAGTATACAACTAGCTGATCGATCAGTAAAATATCCTAGAGGGATAATGGAAAACATGCTAGTTAAAGTTGGTACTTTAGTATTTCCAGTAGATTTTGTTATTTTGGACATGGAAGAAGATTCTCGAGTTCCTCTCATATTAGGAAGATCATTCTTAAACACGGCTAAAGCAATAATAGACGTGTTCGGTAAGAAACTGACCCTAAGTATAGAGGACGAGAGTGTTACCTTTTCTGTTGATAGAGCAATGCAACAACCACAATCTGCATATGATACATGTTATTATATTCAAACTATAGATTCACATGCAGAATTGTTAGAAGAATTTCCAGAATTACAAGGAACATGAGAATGTTCTTTAGGAGAAGGAACTGAACCAATTGATGAAACTGAAATGTTAGCTACACTTATGGCTAATGGATATGAACCAACAACAGAAGAAATTCAAATGCTAAAAGAAGAAGACATATATCGATATAAATCATCGATAGAAGAACCACCGACATTAGAGTTAAGGCCACTTCCAAACCATTTGGAATATGCTTATTTACATGGTGAATCTGAATTACCTGTAATAATATCGTCTTCTCTTACTGAAAATGAAAAATCTCAACTCATTTCTGTGCTAAGAGCTCATAAACCATCTATTGCATGGAAAATTCATGATATTAAAGGAATAAGTCCTTCGTATTGCATACATAAAATCCTTATGGAAGAAGGTCATAAAACGTATGTGCAACTCCAATGAAGACTAAATCCGAATATGCAAGATGTTGTTAAGAAAGAAATTATTAAACTACTTGATGCAGGTTTAATTTATCCAATCTCAAATAGTCCATGGGTAAACCCAGTTCAATGCGTACCTAAGAAGGGTGGCATGACTGTCATCACAAATGAGAAAAATGAGCTTATTCCTACTAGGACTGTAACAGGATGGCGTGTTTGTATTGATTATATAAAATTAAATGACGCCACCAGAAAATATCACTTTCCCTTACCTTTCATTGATCAAATGTTGGAAAGATTAGCTGGAAATAGTTACTATTGTTTTCTTGATGGTTTTTCCGGATATTTTCAAATTCCAATAGCACCCGAGGATCAAGAGAAAACCACATTTACATGCCCTTATGGTACTTTTGCTTACAAACGCATGCCATTTGGACTTTGCAACGCCCCTGCAACCTTTCAAAGGTGCATGATGGCGATTTTTCACGACATGATAGAAGAATGCATGGAAGTTTTCATGGATGACTTTTTAGTCTTCGGTGATACATTTGAATCATGTCTAGTTAATCTTGAACGAATGCTTATTAGATGCGAACAATCAAATCTAGTTCTTAATTGGGAGAAATGCCATTTCATGGTTAAAGAAGGCATCGTTCTTGGTCATAAAATTTTAAAGGAAGGAATTGAAGTGGACAGAGCTAAAGTAGATGTAATTGCTAAACTTCCACATCCCACCATTGTTAGAGGAGTTAGGAGTTTTCTAGGGCATGCCGGTTTTTACCGACGTTTCATAAAAGATTTTTCTAAAATTGCCACTCCTATGAATAAACTCCTAGAAAAGGATGCACCATTCATCTTTTCAGATGAATGCATCAAATCTTTTAATATTCTTAAAGAAAATCTCACTAATGCGCCGATCATGATAACTCCAAATTGGAATCTACCGTTTGAACTAATGTGCGATGCAAGTGATTTTGCAATGGGAGCTGTTTTAGGACAAAGGATTGAAAAACGATTTCAACCTATATATTATGCTAGTAATACGTTACAAGGAGCACAAACGAATTATACAACTACTGAAAAAGAACTCCTTGCTATTATCTTTGCTTTTGACAAATTTCGTTCATATCTCGTTCTAGCAAAAACGGTGGTCTATACCGATCATTCTGCTCTTAGATACCTATTTTCAAAACAAGATGCCAAGCCACGATTAATCCGTTGGATCTTACTTTTACAAGAGTTCGATATTGAAATCCGAGATAAAAAGGGAG
This sequence comes from Rutidosis leptorrhynchoides, assembly GCF_046630445.1. NCBI lineage: Eukaryota > Viridiplantae > Streptophyta > Magnoliopsida > Asterales > Asteraceae > Rutidosis > Rutidosis leptorrhynchoides. Next base: position 633,319 of record NC_092334.1, on the reverse strand, counting down.
CAGAAAATCTCGCCGCTGATCATCTTTCTCGTCTTGAAAATCCTGAATTAGAAGTTCTAAATGAATCAGCTATACAAGACAACTTTCCTGATGAATATCTATTAAAGATAGATTATAATGAAATTTCATGGTTTGCAGACTATGCAAACTACTTAGTATGTGAATTCCTTGAAAAAGGGTTGTCGTACCAAAAACGAAAGAAATTCTTTAGTGATATAAAACACTATTTCTGAGAAGATCCACATTTGTTTAAAAGTTGTCCCGATGGAATAATACGCCGATATGTATTCGGAGATGAAGCTAGTCAAATCTTAAACCATTGTCACACAGGACCAACAGGAGGGCATTATGGGCCACAACTAACAGCAAGAAAAGTTTATGATACTGGATTCTATTGGCCTACAATTTACAAAGATGCGAACCTTCTTTGCAAATCCTGTGATGCTTGTCAAAGGGCCGGAAAAATAAGTCAACGTGATGAAATGCCACAAAATGTCATTCAAGTATGTGAAGTATTTGACATTTGAGGTATTGACTTTATGGGTCCATTTCCAAAATCTCATAATAATCTCTACATTCTCGTTGCCATTGATTATGTATCTAAATGGGCGGAAGCACAAGCTCTCCCAACTAACGATGCAGGAGTTGTAGTCAACTTTTTAAAACATCTTTTTACTAGGTTTGGAACACCGAAAGCTTTAATAAGTGATCGGGGTACTCATTTTTGTAACAATCAACTTGAGAAAGTTCTCAAAAGATATGGAGTAACTCATAAAATCTCCACTGCTTATCATCCACAGACAAGTGAACAAGTTGAAAATACCAACCGAGCATTAAAACATATTCTAGAGAAAATCGTAGGATCAAATCCAAAGGATTGGTCCATGAAATTGGAGGATACACTCTGGGCTTTTAGAACAGCCTACAAAACTCCAATTGGAACCACACCTTTCAGACTCGTTTACGGAAAAGCATGTCATCTTCCAGTAGAAATTGAACACAAAGCATTTTGGGCTTTGAAGACATGTAATCTTGATTTACATGAAGCTGGACGTCTACGATTAAGTCAACTAAACGAATTAGAAGAATTAAGACTTGAGACATATGAAAATTCCTTAATCTATAAGGAAAGAACGAAGAAATGGCATGATAAAAGAATCAGAAGTTCAAAAGAATTTAAAGAAGGAGACAGAGTTCTTCTTTTCAATTCACGATTCAAGCTATTTCCTGGAAAATTGAAATCAAGATGGTCCGGACCATTTATAGTCAAAAGATTTTCCCATACGGAATAATAGAGTTAATAAATTCAAATGGGATTGAATTTAAAGTTAATGGTCACAGAGTTAAACATTACATACATGGTCCGATGGAAGTTGACAACGAAGTTAATCATAATTTCGACACCACAGCTAACTAAGTATGGGGAGATTCGAATCTTTTTAGGGTAAAATGTATTTCTGTTAGAGTTAGATATTTTGTTTTTGTGTAGTTCTCTAGAATGGAATTCGAATGGTCTTTCCCTAGCAGACCCTAAAGAACTAGTCTTCTCCCCCCATTCTGAATTTTTATTTTTTTAGTTTTTACGAGATGAAGAATTCCTGTGAACTAAACCATGGTCTAATGCTACACGCTTTGATCACTAAACGTAATAATGACACACTCCTGAGTGACCTGAATAAGAGCCAAATTGGAACCACAACAACAACCTGATCAACACGTACCTTATTATGATCCGCTACAATTTGTTGATGCCTTCATAGTATTTTCGATGCATCCACCAGTAGAATACCCAATGATTCCTGAACACACATTGCATCCTAATCTGAGATTCGATAGAAGCTGGAGAGATTACCCAACATATCAAAGTAACAAATTCAAACTGATACCGAAAAATTTAGAAGTGTCGAGGGTAATCGATTAGGAGCCTTTAGAAAGGGTCCAACTTGCTAACTCAGTTAGAAAGCATTTGATCCAAAGGTATGGCAGCTCTTCTTTTCAAGATTGGGAACGTTTATTCACCATTCGTAGACCTGTATATAAGGAATGGTGTATTGAGCTTATGAGTACTATAGCGTTAAATACAGATGTAGATAGATTAGATGATAGAAGTTTTCTTAGATTTATACTTGGCCGTAGGATGTACAGGATGTCCATGCTGGACATGGCCAGGGCTTTGCAGATATATACTCCTAGTGAATTACTACTACCTGATTGTATGAATTTGATTTATCGTGGTGAAAGGGTAGATAGGAATTTTGACGCGAACGCCGTCTGGAGGCGTATGTCAAATTATAATGTTTTCACGCTGGGAGGAAAACACTCCTACTTACATATTAACAAAGCCAAGCTTCGTATAATTCATAGATTTTTGGCTAACTCGATTACCTAGAGAGGTCACAATAAGGAGAAAATGACTTTTCATGATTTATTTTACCTAAAGTGTATTCGAGACCCAAGAGGCTTTGTTAATATCCCTTACTGTGTTGGTTTTTATTTGGCTAAGATGGTGGAAGGAATACAGGAAGGGGGAATAATTGGAGGATGTATTTTTGTTACTCTCATTGGAGAGTATTTGGGTGTAGATAGGGACCAAGGAGGTCCACTTTTGGAATGTAGGGAATAGGTTGAGCCTTTAGGATTGAAGGTCTATCAGGGTGCTAAGGTATTAAAGAGCAGACGAAACCAGGCAGTACCCTATGAAGGTCGTCATCCACAGGTAGAGAGAGGATTAGATGAGGAAATAGAGAAAGCGGATGACATTAGGGATGTCATTAGGGAGGCTATGACTGACGTCTACCAGCGTGTAGATGAGGTAGATATGACAAACGCAGAGAGATTTAGTCGGATGGAGCAGTGGCAAGCCCGGAATGATTACTAGCATTCCAGGCAATGACAGCATGATAGATGGGACTATCATCAGTGTCAGATTATGAGCCGGCTGTCACCTCATGATCACTATGTACCGACCCGATCCGTTTACTATCCTCCACACCAGCCCGAGATGAGACCACCATATACTCTCTACGACCCTAACTAGGCCTACCAGTACACATATCACCAACCATGGAACCCGGACGACAACATGAACTGGAACCCCTATCCAGATTGATATAGTTCCCGTTGGTGATTTCTATGATTTTTATCTTTTTATTATTTCTATTTATTTATGTTTGAACACATTATATTTTGATACTTTTATGTAAGTTTAATATTTTTATTATGTTGTACTAATATTTCATATTTGATTTGAAAGTGGGATTTAAAGTCTCATTTCAAATTACCATGCATGTTTATATTTGTATGTATGTATATTTTCAATTGTACACAATAGGGTAAAACAGCGCATTTTCAAAGACTGGCATTAAGTTCAGCAAAAGCTACTGATTTTGACGACAAAATGAAAAACAAATGTGATGTAACAACAAGACGGAATGAACAAATGATGTGCACCATTTATCATTCAACAAACAAACGCCAATATATTTGGAAACTTTGGTAAAATTTAATCATTTTTCTATGCTAATCACCCTCAATAATTTAAATTGTTACTGATTTCTTGCAAATGAGTGCATTGCAAGATCTTAAGTGTGGGAAGGGGTTAAATTCTTTCGGATTTTTAATTTTTTTTTTAAACTTATACACTTGGTTACCATTAAAAATACTATAACGCAGTAGTTGTATTAGAATCTAGTGCTCTTTGATAATAAAGAACAGCCCTAGTCTTATATACTGACTACCCAATTCTAGTAAAAATTTTAAAAATTTTCAATTAAATGAACTCAAAATCATGTTTATACATATTTATGAACGATAAAACTAGGTGATACTACCGAAATTATTGTTACCTCGGAAAGGACATAAATTGAGAAACAACCTAAAATGTTAGAATTCATTTAAAATGGAATAGAGGACAATAAAAAGGCAAAGAAAGGAAAATAAAAGCCAAGTGTGGGAAAAATTTACCAAGTTATTTAAAACATATATCACATATTTCCGTAACAAATAATTAAAGATACTTTTGCTTTAGACTAAACTAATCAGTTTTACCAAATTTACTGTAATATATTTGAAAGAAAGATGGATCTACACGATGAATCAATTCCATCATTAAAAGGAAGTAAAGTCTTCCGAAAAACAAACGCGCTTCTTGATTTAGGTTAGAAAGTTGTCGTCCAGACCAGTTATAGAGTCTACGAAAAACCTTGAAAAGTTTTCTCGAAAATCAGCTGAAAATTCACGGACCTCAGCATCAAACAGGGTCGCCAAGTGGTCAGACTTATCCTAACCATGAGAGGATCTGTCTCGTAAAATAGGGAGGATGACGTGCAAATTAGCTTGATAAGACTAATGAATCAGACCCCCAGAAAGGATAATCTCCTTAAAGATTAAAAATCAGCCTTTAAGCCTGATATTACTCAATCCTTGAGATTGACCTTAAAGATTGAGAATTACAAACTCATGGAATTCAATGATATCTAAACTCGAGCTTGAACGAGAAAATACTTTGATCAAAATTACAAACCGATTTATTTTCTGAAAACCCTATTTTCAATGCGTTCATTACCATTGAACGTAAAATCCTAGGAATTCACCTGGAATTCATTAGGTCACCTGAACCAAATCGGGTGTCAACCGTAAGAACGGTGGTTGCATAGCATGGTCAAAGACAGGACCTTGTGCCAGACCAAAAAACTATAGGGTGAGCTTTACTATTGCTCCTACAAAGGATAGTAATTGCATCCGACACGTTATAGACCATAAATAAAAGCATGTCATGGGACATTGCCTTAACAGTTGCTTGTTCAACGCTTTCCTTTACAACCGGACAGTAGTTTACCAAAAGGTAATATACGGAGCAAGTATACTGGACGTGTTGCTTTCCCAATACAAGGTTAGCAAGTGGGTGACACAAAACCATAAGTTTTGAGCTAAAATTTTCAAATCTGAAACCCACCAAACCCACAAAAACATTTTGCAACAACGGTGAAGGGTTATTCCGGAAAACCTATCAAGGGTAAAAACTAGATTTAATTTTCAAAAGATCAAATGTTTTCATAAAGATCCAATTTCCTTAAGGATCTAAATTTTCATAGTCATGTGGGACTGTAAACTACATCGTTACTACCATTGTTCATACCGCTGTATAGAAATCACTGATGTACAAAGTGTGAAGAATAAAGAAGTGATTCTAGTATTTTTATTTCAAGACTATATTGCTTGAGGACAAGCAACGCTCAAGTGTGAGAATATTTGATAATGCTAAAAACGAACATATATTTCATAGCATTATCCCTCAAGAAAGACAAGCTTTTAGTTGAAATTGTTCTATTTACAAGCAATATTCGTTTAAATAATAAAAGGTGCAGACAAAAGACGGATTCGACGAATTGAAGACGCAAACGACCAAAAAGCTCAAAAGTACAAAGTACAATCAAAGTGGTTCAAATTATTGATGAGAAACGTCTCAAAATTACAAGAGTACAAGTCGCAAAACGCAAAATACAAGATATTAAATTGTACGCAAGGACGTTCGAAAATCCGGAACCGGGACCAAAGTCAACTCTCAACGCTCGACGCAACGGACTAAAAATTATGAGTCAACTATGCACAAGAATATAATATAATATTTAAATAATTATATAAATTATTTATATATTATATATATTTAAAAATAACGTCGACAAGCTTGAAAACAAAATTATGTGAGCTGGTACCTACCTCCATGCGTTCGCATGGCCTGTAGGCATATTATTCATGCGATCTCATGAGCCACTTTTTGTGGCCACATGCCTATAAATTTCGCAGTTGGTGATCGAATATCATATCTTTTTCTTCTCCTCAATCTCAACGTATATATATATATATATATATATATATATATATATATATATATATATATATATATATATATATATATATATATATATATATATATATATATATATATATATATATATATATATATATATATATATATATATATTTTAATTTTAATTTTAATTTTAATTTTAATAATAATAAGGGTATGTTAGCGAATGTTGTAAGGGTGTAAGTCAAAATTCTGTCCGTGTAACGCTACGCTATTATTAATCATTGTAAGTTATGTTCAATCTTTTTAAATTAATGTCTCGTAGCTAAGTAATTATTATGCTTATTTAATGTCGAAGTAATCGTGATGTTGGGCTAAATACTAAAATTGGGTAATTGGGCTTTGTACCATAATTGGGGTTTGGATAAAAGAACGACACTTGTAGAAATTAGACTATGGGCTATTAATGGGCTTTATATTAACTAAATGATACCTCGTTGATTTAATATATAGAATTATAATTTGACGTATTTATATATAACCACATACGCTTGACTGGGTACGGTGGGCGGGATATCTATAAATACCAATAATTGTTCATTTAACCGGACACGGGGATGGATTAATAATCAATAGACTTGTTGAAACAGGGGTGGATTACATTCAAGGGTAATTGGTGTAATTGTTAACAAAGTAGTAAAACCTTGGATTACACGCAGTCGATAACCTGGTGTATTCATTAAACAAAGTATTAAGACCTTGTTACAATTCGAATCCCCAATTAGTTGGAATATTTGACTTCGGGAATAAGAATAATTTGACGAAGACTTTCGCACTTTATGATTATGACTGATGGACTATTATGGATAAATCCGTATGGACATATCGAATAATCCAGGACAAAGGACAATTAACCCATGGTAATAAAACTAAAATCAACACGTCAAAACATCATGATTACGGAAGTATAAATAAGCATAATTTATATATATTTCATATTTAATTTCACTTTTAATTATCGCACTTTTATTTACTGTCATTGTATTTAATTGCACTTTTAATTATCGTACTTTCTAATTATCGCACTTTATTTATTGTCATTTTATTTATCGCAATTCCATTATCATTATTTACTTTAGCTTTAAATTAAGTTGTATTTATTTTTAATATTTTACATTAGGTTTTAACTGCGACTTAAGTTTTAAAATCGACAAACCGGTCATTAAACGGAAAAAACCCCCCCTTTTATTATAATAATACTACTTATATATATATATTTGTATTTTTTATATAGCATTAAACTTGGCTAAGTCTCCCTGTGGAACGAACCGGACTTACTAAAAACTACACTACTGTACGATTAGGTACACTTCCTATAAGTGTTGTAGCAAGGTTTAGGTATATCCACTCTATAAATAAATAAATAACTTGTGTAAAATTTTATCGTATTTAATAGTTTTTCGTAGTAAAAATATAACTATTTTGTATACACCTCTACGCACATCAATATGATTATATATATAGTTAACATGATATTATGATAAGTAATTATCTTATTAGGTATTTTAACAATGAGTTATATACATAAAATTGAGTTTATTGAATTAAGAAAATCGAAACGATATATATAACGATTATCGTTATAACAACGTCTTACTAAATACATATGAATCATATTAAGATATTGATACACTATGTTTAATCATGATAAATGATAAGTAAACATGTCATTAAGTGTATTAACAATGAACTACATATGTAAAAACAAGACTACTAACTTAATGATTTCGAAACGAGACATATATGTAACGATTATCATTGTAACAACATTTAACTGTATATATATCGTACTAAGATATATTAATATATCATAATATCATGATAATGTAATAATTTAACATCTCTTTAGATATAATAAACAATGGGTTAACAACATTTAACACGATCATTAACCTAAAGGTTTCAAAATAACATTTACATGTAACGACTAACGATGACTTAACGACTCAGTTAAAATGTATATACATGTAGTGTTTTAATATGTATTCATACACTTTTGAAAGACTTCAAGACATTTATCAAAATAACAAAAATGCTTACAATTACATCCTCGTTCAGTTTCATAAACAATTCTACTCGTATGCACCCGTATTCGTACTCGTACAATACACATCTTTTAGATGTATGTACTATTAGTATATACACTCTAATGATCAGCTCTTAGCAGACCATTTGAGTCACCTAACACATGTGGGAACCATCATTTGGCAACTAGCATAAAATATCTCATAAAATTACAAAAATATTTGTAATCATTCATGACTTATTTACATATAAACAAAATTACACATCCTTTATATCTAATCCATATACCAACGACCAAAAATGCCTATAAACACTTTCATTCTTCAATTTTATTCATCTAATTGATCTCTCTCAAGTTCTATCTTCAAGTTCTAAGTGTTCTTCATAAATTCTATAAGTTCTAGTTTCATAAAATCAAGAGTACTTCGAAGTTTGCTTGCTTACTTCCAATATTGTAAAGTGATCATCCAACCTCAAGAAATCTTTCTTATTTACAGTAAGATATCTTTCTAATACATGGTAATACTCATATTCAAACTTTGATTCAATTTCTATAACTATAACAATCTTATTTCGAGTGGAAATCTTACTTGAACTTGTTTTCGTGTCATGATTCTGCTTCAAGAACTTTCAAGCCATCCAAGGATCCTTTGAAGCTAGATCTATTTTTCTCATTTCCAGTAGGTTTATCCACAAAACCTGAGGTATTAATGATGTTCATAACATCATTCGATTCTTATATATAAAACTACCTTATTTGAAGGTTTAAACTTGAAATCACTAGAACATAGTTTAGTTAATTCTAAACTTGTTCGCAAACAAAAGTTAATCCTTCTAACTTGACTTTTAAAATGAAGTAAGAACATGTTCTATATCTATATGATATGCTAACTTAATGATTTAAAACCTGAAAACCCGAAAAACACCGTAAAACCGGACATACGCCGTCGTAGTAACACCGCGGGCTGTTTTGGGTTTGATAATTAAAAACTATGATAAACTTTGATTTAAAAGTTGTTCTTCTGGGAAAATGATTTTTCTTATGAACATGAAACTATATCTAAAAATCATGGTTAAACTCAAAGTGGAAGTATGTTTTTCAAAAAGGTCATCAAGACGTCGTTCTTTCGACTGAAATGACTACCTCTTACAAAAACGACTTGTAACTTATATTTCTGACTATAAACCTATACTTTTTCTATTTATATTCATAAAATAGAGTTCAATATGAAACCATAGCAATTTGATTCACTCAAAACGGATTTAAAACGAAGAAGTTATGGGTAAAACAAGATTGGATATTTTTTGATTGTTGTAGCTACGAGAAATATTGTAATAATTCTATACAAATCATATACTAGCTAACTTATATTGTATTATACATGTATTCTAATATATTATGTAATCTTGGGATACCATAGACACGTATGCAAATGTTTTGACATATCATATCGACCCATGTATATATATTATTTGGAACAACCATAGACACTCTCTATGCAGTAATGTTTGAGTTAGCTATACAGGGTTGAGATTAATTTCAAAAATATATATACTTTGAGTTGTGATCTAGCCTGAGACGTATATACACTGGGTCGTAGATTGATTCAAGATAATATATATCAATTTATTTCTGTACATCTAACTATGGACAACTAGTTGTAGGTTACTAACGAGGACATCTGACTTAATAAACTTAAAACATCAAAATGTATTAAAAATGTTGTAAATATATTTTGAACATACTTTGATATATATATATATATATATATATATATATATATATATATATATATATATATATATATATATATATATATATATATATATATATATATATATATATATTTGTTATAGGTTCGTGAATCGACCAGTGGCCAAGTCTTACTCCCGACGAAGTAAAAATCTGTGAAAGTGAGTTGTAGTCCCACTTTTAAAATCTAATATTTTGGGATGATAATACATTCAGTTTTATAAATGTTTTACGAAATAGACACAAGTAAATGAAACTACATTATATGGGTGAATGATCGAAGCCGAATATGCTCCTTTTGCTTGGTAGCCTAAGAATTAGTAAACAGGTCTACTAATTGACGCGAATCCTAAAGATAGATCTATTGGGCCTAACGAACCCCATCCAAAGTACTGGATGCTTTAGTACTTCGAATTCGCTTTTATCATGTCCGAAGGATTTCCCGGAATGATAGGGGATATTCTTATATGCATCTTGTTAATGTTGGTTACCTGGTGTTCACCATATGAATGATTTTTATCTCTATGTATGGGATGTATATTGAAATATGAAATCTTGTGGTCTATTATTATGATTTGATAATATATAGGTTAAACCTATAACTCACCAACATTTTTGTTGACGTTTTAAGCATGTTTATTCTCAGGTGATTATTAAGAGCTTCCGCTGTTGCATACTAAAATAAGGACAAGATTTGGAGTATATGCTTGTATGATATTATGTAAAAACTGCATTCAAGAAACTTATTTTTGATGTAATATATTCTTATTGTAAACCATTATGTAATGGTCGTGTGTAAACGGTATGTTTTAGATTATCATTATTTGATAATCTACGTAATGCTTTTTAAACCTTTATAGATAAAATAAAGGTTATGGTTGTTTTAAAAATGAATGCAGTCTTTGAAAAACGTCTCATATAGAGGTCAAAACCTCGCGACGAAATCAATTAATATGGAACGTTTATAATCAATATGAACGGGACATTTTATGGGATACCATAGACACATATACAATGTTTTGACATATCATATCGACCCATCTATATATATATTTCGGAACAACCATAGACACTCTATATGCAGTAATGTATGAGTTAGCTATACAGGGTTGAGGTTGATTCCAAAATAATATATATACTTTGAGTTATGATCGAGTCTGAGACTTGTAGACACTGGGTCGTGGATTGATTCGAGATAATATATATTGCTTTATTTTGTACATCTAACTGTGGACAACTAGTTGTAGGTTACTAACGAGGACTGCTGACTTAACAACCTCAAATCATTAAAATGTAATAAAAATGTTGTAAATATATTTAGAACATACTTTGATATATATGTACATATTTGTTATAAGTTCGTGAATCGACCAGTGGCCAAGTCTTACTTCCCGACGAAGTAAAAATCTGTGAAAGTGAGTTATAGTCCCACTTTTAAAATCTAATATTTTTGGGATGAGAATACATGCAGTTTTATAAATGTTTTACGAAATATTCACAAGTAATCGAAACTACATTCTATGGTTGAATTATTAAACCGAATATCCTCTTTTAGCTTGGTAGCCTAAGAATTAGGGAACTGACCCCTAATTGATGCGAATCCTAAAGGTAGATCTACGGGAACTAACAACCCCCATTCTGGAATTTGGAATGCTTTAGTACTTCGAGTTTATCATGTCCGATGGGTGTCCTGGAATGATGGGGATATTCTATATGCATCTTGTTAATGTCGGTTACCAGATGTTCACCATATGAATGATTTTTGTCTCTATGCTGTTTGCGAAATGCCTGATATGAGATGTGTTATAAAAATGAAATCTTGTGGTCTATTATTATGATTTGATAATATATAGGTTAAACCTATAACTCACCAACATTTTTGTTGACGTTTTAAGCATGTTTATTCTCAGGTGATTATTAAGAGCTTCCGCTGTTGCATACTAAAATAAGGACAGGATTTGGAGTCCATGCTTGTATGATATTGTGTAAAAATTGCATTCAAGAAACTTATTTCGATGTAATATATTTTTATTGTAAACCATTATGTAATGGTCGTGTGTAAATGGTATATTTTAGATTATCATTATTTGATAATCTATCTAATTCTTTTTAAACCTTTATCGATAAAATAGAAGTTATGGTTGTTTTAAAAAAATGAATGCAGTCTTTGAAAAATGTCTCATATAGAGGTCAAAACCTCGTGACGAAATCAATTAATATGGAACGTTTATAATCTATATGAACGGGACATTTCAGACGACAAGGTGAGTGTTAATATCCTATGTGCATATATATGTGTAGGATGGGTGAGGGTCGGGTGAAGTGGTTCTCGGTTATAGAGCTCACTTCACATATAGGTGGATTTGATGGACTTGCGTATAGGTCCAATTGGCACGGTTGTGCATTTTGGTTGACCACCTTTAACGAGGTGCACACTTTGTGTGTATGTTATCACATGTGCTTGTGATGTGGATTAAATAACCCCAATGGCGAAGGGTTGATATTGCGTTGTGATTGGATAACCCCGATGTGGTGGATTTTATAATCCCGTGACCGTGGGTTTTGATTCGTGAAGTGAATCACGTGTCGATGCGGATTCACGATGACGCGTGTAGTTTCGGTCATCTTAGTGAGGTAGTGATCTCTTGTGGATGCGGATTCACTAAGGCTCATGTAGTTCGGCCAACCTCGATGTTGTTGTGATATTGAAGATAGTAGTCTCGTGTGGATGCGGATTTACTAAGGCTCGTGTAGTTCGGCCAATCTTCATTTGGTATTGGGTTAAGGGGTTAACCTTGGGCGGTTTACGCTTTGTTATATATATATATATCATTGTATCGTTGTGATGTAGTTAACCCTCCGGGTGTAGCTTGTTGGAGTGGTTCATATCGTCGTTGGTGAACTTACTTGTTGATTATTAGCTTGTGTATAGCGGTTGAACAGTATGCTTAGTTAGTTGCATTATACTTGGATGCTCCGGTATGTGTTATTTGATTATTCGTGTGGCGTGTCCATTTTATACATATATATGTATGTAGTTTATTCTCACTCTCTAAGCATTAGCTTACCCTCTCGTTGTTTACATTTTTTATAGATATGCATGGATGCGGTGGCTCGGGTAAGCATGGGAACTAGTGGACTCGCGTAGTTACTTTAGAAGATCTTGTTTTTGGATTGATTAGGATTGGGTAGCGTATCCCCAATCGCCATGCTCGGTCTTTAGTTTATGTTAAAACTCACGTGGTCGAAAACTCGTAATTTTGTACGAAAGTCGTAAAACGGCTGATGTGGGCCCGGTGTCGTAAAACTCGATTTTATCGTGGAAAACTCTTAGTTTTAATTATTATAACATATTGTGAAAGTGTTTTCGTGTGAAAGTGTCGGGAAGCGGGTTTTTCATTCGCGTATGTTGGAACTTGGAAACATAATTTTATAGTGCATTTGGACGCCATCCAAAATGATTGGACGCCGTCCTGTCTTTCACAACTGGACGCCGTCCAGATAATTGGACGCCGTCCAGATACACTGAACCAGAATTTTTTTTTAAGGCGTATTTTTGGTCGGATAACGTGTTTGGTCATTACAAGTGGTATCAGAGTATGGTCTAAGGGATTTAGGTGACTTGAGATAGGTGCCTAGACTTAGACTTTTGTGTGTGCTTATTTGTTGCGGGACTTGTAGGTGTACGAGTCGGAATGGGAACTTGGTTAGTGCCTTAGCGTGTAGGTGAATTAACTAGGGTATTGGCTTGTGTTGTGACATTATTCTTGAGTGTGTTTATGTCGCGTAGAATATTTGGATGTGTTGTTTATATCATCGAGTGAGGCGGTCGTTGTACTAACAAGTTGATACGGCGTGTGCACGTAATAAGGACTTGCAAACCTTATTACAGGTGCAAATCGTGTCTAACAAGTGATGTACGATGAGTGTTTAGCAAGATGGGGTGGTGTTGTGCGTGTGGATTTATACGTTCGTGGACTAATCGTTTTGCATTCTTTAGAATGATGATGCGAAACGAGATCGATACGAATGATGAGGAGTTTAACGCTAGAGTTGCGGCCGCCGTTGCGGAGCAAATGGGTGCGTTTCAAGAAAAAATGGATAGGAAGTATTCCAAATTTCGGAGTAGTAGTGAAATGGAGCGTTGTCTTAAGAGCTTCATGAGGACTAAACCCCCGATGTATGACGGGAAACCGGATCCTTTGGTAAGCACAACTTGGATCTCGGATGTCGAAGGGTGTTTTCGCACTATTGAATGCCCTCCCGAGAAGATGACAAGACTCGCTACTAGCTTGTTGCGGGGTAGGACGAAGGATTGGTTGGATGGTAAGATTGATCTTGTTGGTGGAGAAGCGTTTATGGGGTTATCGTTGGACGAGTTTAAGAAGGAATTCTTTGAGGAGTTCCGAACTTCAGCCGATTTGTCGAAAATGCGTAATGAGTTGCGAAATTTACAACAAGGATCTATGGACTTGAATACTCTCAAGACGACCTTTATGGCGAAGGCTCGTTTTTGCCCAATGTATATTGGGAATGATCGTATGTTGATAGAAGATTTCTATCGAACCTTGAGTGATGACTTGTAGGGCAGAATTAGTGTTGGTCAAGTGAACTCGTTTGCAGAGTTATTCAATATGGCTAGGGGTTTCGAGTCATATTCGCGATCGAAGATTGGCGAACCTTCAAGTGAGAGAAGGGTTGTTTCGTATGGTGCTCCAAGTAAGAGGACTAAGGGTCCGAGTGTGAGCATGGGCAGTACACGAACGAGTATATCGGATTCTAGTGCATCTAGGTGTTATAATTATGGCGTGAGGGGTCACAAGTCTTGGGAATGTTCGGTGCCAAAGGGTGATGGCACGGTGTGCTTCAATTGCTAAGAGGAAGGACATCGTAAGTTGGAGTGTCCCGAGTTAGCGGGGATGGACGCGTCAAGGAGACGTTAAGGTACGTTTCGTTTTAATAAATATGTCCTCTGATTATTTATTATGTGCCGATGAGTTCGGGTTTGTTGAATTGCATCGTGTTGTGCATACTATTGTTATGGGTGACGTTCCTAATGGAATTACCCTGCGGTGATGTTTCGATTAATGGGCGAAGGGCATAAGACTTGGTGCAACCAAGCATTCCTTAGTGTTGGAAAATGTTTCTACCAAGCCATGGGTATGGGATTTGGTGTTCGGTTGCAAATCGCGTGTTTGCTTTCGTGTTGAAGTTGATGAACCATGAGGTTCGACGGGTGGGTAAAACCCTAAAGGTCAAGTGTTTGATCTCGATGTATGTTGGTAATGGAGTCTACGTGACGCGATATTAGGTGCCTCTTTCATACCTACTAGCGTGGTATTCGACTCCGATGGTGTTGCGGTTACATTGTACTTAGGGTACCGGAGAGAAACCCTTAGGTACATGAGTGACTAGGTGGAAATTTGACAAGCTAGAGCAATCGGAAGATTGCAAGATTAAAGTTTGTGTAAATTGTGGTGAACTCTTCGTTCGAAGTGTTTAAGGATAGGTTAAAATCCTTCGTGTACTCAAGGATAGGGCAAGGTATTGTGAAGTGTATATCATGGGATACCTTTATCTCGATGATGTGGTTATGGAACGGAGTCTAAGTGGGGGAGCTCGCACGAAGATGCTCTAGTGTATTGATATTGGACGATGCTCGTATGGATTCGGAGCTAGTATTGAGACCTACGTTGGTCGATTGTGGTAAAAGTACGATTTGGAATAAATTGTACTTATGGTTGGATTTGAATTATCACCGAGGTGGTAATGTGGTGAATCTCGTTGAGAGATAATAGGCGTATTTGACGAGCAAGGTGAAATCTCTCGGTTAAGGGATGTGCGTGTCGGATTCTCTTCTAGAGAATTGTTGTGTTGTGCCTATGTGCGATATAGGTGGTTCTTGCTCGATTGTGATGGCATTGTGTACACGTACGTATGATGCGTGTGCAAGGATTTCCAAGTGAGTGGAATAATGTATTTATTTGTGTAGCGTGGAATGTGGGATAGTCGCGGTGTTCAAGACACCACATTCTATGTAACGAGTGGAATTGTCGCGGTGTTTAAGACACCACTCATTGGTTTGATTGACATGTGAAATTGTCGCGGTGTTCAAGACACCACATTGTCATGGGGGTGAGTTAGTCGCAGTGTTTAAGACATCACCCGAGGGATTAGTGATTACGCGGCGTATGTACACTATGGATGGTTAGTGTAATCCGTTAGGATTCACTATGGCGTAGCAGTGTGCGATGTTACGCTACTCGTTGTATGGGGCCAAGAGCGTGTCATTGGTGAGTTATGACCGTTGACGTGGTCCGCTAACTTCATCATGGGAGTAGTGTTATATCGGTATGGTATAACGTTATCGGGAAATGCGAGTACCGATGGGGAATGAGAGTACCATTCCTGTGTTGAGATTTGGGAGGTGGATCACGTGTGGATGCGGATTCATGATGACGCGTGTAGTTCGGTCATCTTATTGTGGAAGTAAGTCTCGTGTAGTTTGGATTCACAATGACATGTGTGGATGCAGTCATTATATTAAGGAAGTGAATCGCGTGTAGTTTGGATTCACAATGACACGTGTGGATGCGGTCATTCTGTTGGGATAGTGACTCTCGTGTAGTTCGGATTCACTAAGGCACGTGTAGTTCGGCCAATCCTGATTGTTGTTGCGATGGAGGTGGTGAGTCGCGTGTGGTTGCGGATTCACTAAGGCGCGTGTAGTTTCGGCCAGCCTTCATGTTGATTGGATTTGAAAACTATTGGTTATTTTATACACCAATGGTGGGGTTGTGAGGACCATGGTGTGTGATTAGTGATGCGATAGCTGTATTCCACTCACATGTTGTTACGGGTGTGACAATAGTCGATTTTATACACCTTGGCATTAGCGTTGCCATAGTCGTTTTGCGCACTATAAGGGATGTTAAGTGGTAAGGATTATCCTTAAGGATTCGTTTTTATTCGGTCTTCATCGTTCTGCTTGTTGACCTTAGGTTGAGACTTGGTTGCTTTTAGCATTGTACTTGTCAAGGGTACGCTAAGGGATTGATATCTCGGTTCGAGATTGGTTGAGCTTTCCCGATGTGAGGGATTGAGCAAGATTTTGGTGCTCGGATTTGTGAATTTGATAAATCACGGATGACGATTTAGTTGTTAAGGGTGATTCATTGAGAAAAGTTGCCTAGGAAAGTCGGATTGGGACACATGTTGAGGACCGTTGAGTGTGGTCCGTTCGGTTAAGTGGCGCAGATCGCGAGAACGCGATCATGTTTAAGTGGGGGAGAGTTGTAAGACTCTGTTTCCTGTTTCAGTTATGTGGGACGCCGTCCAAGAAGTGGGACGCCATCCAGTAGAGAAGGACTAGACGCCGTCCAGAAAGTGGGACGCCGTCCAAATGGTCTGACGGGCCAGCTGTTGGTTTTGTTTTAAAAAGGGGTAAATTGGTAAATTCACTAGGGTGTCGGTTTGGTGGCCACAAAACTGATCCATTGGCCATCTTATCCTCATTTCACCTCTTTTCACTCACACACTTGTTAGGGTTTAGGGTTTAGGGTTTAGGGGTTAGGGGTTAGGGGTTAGGGTTTAGGGGTTAGGGTTTAGGGTTTAGGGTTTTAGGGTTTAGGGTTTTAGGGTTTTAGGGTTTAGGGTTTAGGGTTAGGGGTTAGGGTTTGGGGTTTGGGGTTTGGGCTTTTGGGGTTTGGATTTTGGGGTTTGGGGATTTAGGTTTAGGGTTTAGGGTTTAGGGTTTAGGGTTTAGGGTTTAGGGGTTTGGGTTTGGGGTTTGGGGTTTGGGGTTAGGGTTTAGGGTTTAGGGTTTAGGGGTTAGGGGTTTAGGGGTTTAGGGTTTAGGGGTTGGGGTTTAGGGGTTAGGGGTTAAGGGTTGAGGGTTGGGGGTTGGGGGTTGAGGTTTGGGGTTTGGGGTTTGGGGTTTGGGGTTAGGGGTTAGGGATTAGGGGTTAATGATTTCGACACGATAAGCAAAATCTATAAAGTTGAGCTTCAAAATGTTTGAAACTGTTTACTTGAATTCATTGGTCCTTTGACCAATTCCGACGATTCACGAACAAATAATTGTAAATAGATTTGTATGTGTGTGTGTGTATATATATATATATATATATATATATATATATACATAATAATAATTTTGAATATTATGTAATGTGATTATTAGAATTAATTATGTAAAATAATAATAGTATATAATAATTATTATTTAAAATGTATCTACATATATAAATAAAGTATATAAAATATATATTTTTCGAAGCTATTTAGTAAACGAAGGTAACGCTCATTTGTCATTCAATTGATAGTAAACGAATTAAAATGGAACTTATATTATAAACAGTGATCCGAAAATGAGTTCTATAAATTTTAGGCTTATTAAAAATGTATTTAGGAACTATTTGTTAAGTTTTAACACTTTTTATATTTTACCCATAAATGAGAGGGACGGTTGTTGTAATTTTTACTTATTAAATTAATGACTGAATTTTATACCATAATGACCAAAATAAATAAATATAGTTAATCTAAAAATTTGGGATTGTTCTGAAGACTTTTATTCACCACTAATTATCAACGGAGTACGAATTAATATGGTATTTTGAAAGTGTCGGCACATAATTCTAATTTAATGGTTGTTATAGTATTTGTAAAGTTTCTTTTAATTATCAAACGCGTGAATTGAATAAACAAAAAGAGCCACTGTTTTGCTTTTTCTTCTTCTCAATCATACTCATACAGATTATATAGATATTTATATATACATGTACTACATGATACTTAATACCCTTACTCTTGAAACAACCATCACCTTAGTTTCTTTCTTCTTCCTTACGGCTACAACCATTAAACCGCCACCATGAACTTCACCCTCTTATTACAACCCAAGGAAACTATCGAGCTACCATCCCTCCCATCGTGAATCACCACTCACCATACCCTTTAACCACCATAACCATAAACCCAAAACCCATTCATTTTTAGTTCATGTGCAACGAAACCCAAAACATTGATAATTATTTGTTGCTGTTTTTATTTTCAGCTTGATGAGACCAACACAACCCCGCCACCTTCATCGGGTAACATACAACCACTAAATCTCATCATCGATTACCACAAACCCACCCATATCAAACCCACAACCGTCATCAAGAACAACCCTACACCTCTAACCATGAAAAACGATCACCAAGAAACCCATATTCTCCTTCTCTTGTCACCAACTTCTTTCTCGTATTTTTTTTGATCGACAACCACCAACGGAGACCACCATGGACACACCACCATATTCAACCTCAACCACCATCGAACCTTTTTCTCTTCTGTTGTACCAATCAAAACCATCAACATCATTCATTATATTCTTTTCTTTCGTGAACCATAACCAACCCTATCGATCTTCATGCTGAATTATTTATATCACAACTGTTCCTATCAAGAAACTCACTCGTTTTTGCCTCAATATGTCGGACTGTTTTCTTCTGCATAAAGGTTCAGGAATAAATCTATATTCTTATTTGTTAATACATCGTGGACCTTTACAACTAAATGAGTGATATTCCTTTTTACTTTATGGCCGACAAATTCTATAAGCAACCAAACCCCACTATCCCTATTAGTTAGAAAATTTTTATTCGGGACTTTTGTAAACTGTTAGACCATTGCATATTGTAGCTTGGGCTGAAATTTAATTATATACTTGGAGTTTCTAATTGCTAAAAGGGCCGAGAGTTTTATTTTTTTTGGGGCCGAGAATCAAATTGTGATTGGGCTGTTGAGTATGCTTGTCGAGCTGAGGTCCAGCTAGGTGAACTTATTGGGCTGCTTCAACTTATAAAACCCAAGTCAAATACCCCAAATTAGTCTGCAGATGGAGAATGATGATAATGATTTTATGATGTGATGATGGAAGAGTGAAATGATGATAATGATAACGTAATTATAAGATGATGATGTTAAATGTTTTTGTTCAAACTCTAGCCACACCTACAACACCAATTAACGGCTGTTAATCCGAGTGCTAACACCCTTCTGTTTTACTCAACAACCCTCACCTACAGCTGCCTTATTGTTACTGCTATTTTTGTTTTGATTTGATATGTGGAGATGACGATGATATATGATATTGTTATGAGAAGAAGGTGATAGAAAAATCGTGTTTATGAGGATTTAGAATCCTATATAAATCAGAAATCAAGGTGTAGAAGAATGGTTGGGGTGTTGTTTGGTTTAACCAAGAGGTCATGGGTTCGAACCTGGTCTTGGGCAATTTTTTTTAGAAAGCTCATCATTTAAGGTAGTGATTTTATTGTTATTATTATTATTAAAAGTAACATTTTTATTAAAGTTGTCATTATAATGAAAATTTTTATTTAATTAAAAGTATTATTAAAAGTATTATATTATTAAATGTATCATTATTATTATTATTTTTATCAGTATTATTATTATTATCATTAAACATGATTTTATTATTATTATTAATATTATTATCATTATTTTTATTACTAGTATTTTCATTATTATAAGTACCATTATTTTCAATATATTATTATTATCATTATTATTATTACTACAAATAAAATAACTAGTATTATTATCAAAAATTAATATTTTCATTATTAAACCTAATTATAATTATTATTATTACCAACACTAATTGTGTATCATTAAAATCATTATTTTAACGAACCAAAAGTTATTTATATAAAAATATATCAATTACATATATGAAAACTATATAAATATTACATTATTATTTTAAATAAATATTAATATCTACAAACGGGTTTGATTATTATTACATGTTAATTATACGTGATAATATATATACTTGATATAGGTTCGTGAATCCGAGGCCAACCATGCATTGTTCAGTTGTTCAATATTGTCATATGTATTTTTATTACAAAATACATTAGGTGAGTTTCATTACTCCCTTTTTAAATACTTTTGAAATATATATTTTTGGAACTGAGAATACATGCGCCGCTTTTATAACTGTTTTATGAAATTGACACAAGTAATCGAAACTACATTATATGGTTGAATGATCGAAGCCGAATATGCCCCTTTTTAGCTTGGTAGCCTAAGAATTTGGGAACAGACCCCCAAATTGACGCGAATCCTAAAGATAGATCTATCGGGCCCAACAAGCCCCATTTTGGAATTTGGAATGCTTTAGTACTTCGAAATTATCATGTCCGATGGGTGTCCTGGAATGATGGGGATATTCTATATGCATCTTGTTAATTTCGGTTACCAGGTGTTCAATCCATATGAATGATATTTTTGTTTCTATGCATGGGACGTATATTTATGAGAAATGAAAATGAAAATCTTGTGGTCTATTAAAATGATGGAAACGATTATTTATGTTAAACTAATGAACTCACCAACCTTTTGGTTGACACTTTAAAGCATGTTTATTCTCAGGTATGAAAGAAATCTTCCGCTGTGCATTTGCTCATTCTAGAGATATTACTTGGAGTCATTCATGAACTATTTCAAAAGACGTTGCATTCGAGTCGTTGAGTTCATTAAGATTATTATTAAGTCAATTATAGTTGGATATATTATGAAATAGTATGCATGCCATCAACTTTCGATGTAATGAAAGTTTGTCTTTTAAAAACGAATGCAATGTTTGTAAAATGTATCATATAGAGGTCAAGTACCTCGCGATGTAACCAAATGTAATGTATTCATCCAGATGGATTAGGACGTGTCCTTTCAGTTGGTATCAGAGCGGTGGTCTTAGCGAACCAGGTCTTGCATTAGTGTGTCTAACTGATAGTTGTTTAGATGCATTAGTGAGTCCGGACTTTGACCGTGTCTGCATGTCAAAAGTTTTGCTTATCATTTCTATTCGGAAATCATCTGCTTTTCATTCTTAGGAAATTACGTGCTTATTATTCTTAGTCTAGACACATTTTACTGCATTGATTGCATAAATAGTGTATAGATAAATTTATATCTTAGTGTATCTGTTACTGTAAACTTTGCCTAGCATATTCCGTAGATTCCTCCGTAACTTATGGGATTTTAGTATTATATATGCATATGTAAATTATTTATTGCAGGGTACTAATCTACATCCTATAATCTATTTCTTATCGAAAATCCTTCATCTGATCGTACGAGATGAATTCCTCAACCAGTTCGAATTCCGCGGATTCCGACAGCTATTCCGATATGGATTTTCACTCGAGCTCCGAAAGCAGTGTAACCGAAATGGATCAACCAATCAGCCATCCCCAATTCATCTGATGGGTTTGTAGTCTACTAAATCATTGGAGACAAAAAGAAGGCGATCCCTTCCATCAACCAAATTTCCTTCTTGACGATGAACCTGAAGCAATCACCGGCGAACCAGTCCGAAACACCATTTTCACCCTCATTTCCTGAATATCTCGCCACGATTATATTCTATCTAAAATTCTAAACCTTATTCATCCACTCGTTCTGACCGACAATCATCCCGGAATAATAGCAGAAGTCAACGAGCTTCGCGCCCGAGTTGTAGCCTTGGAAAATATGGTGCAAAATGTACCAGCTTCAGCAACATCACCGACACCAACAGTACCACCAACAACCCAATTTTCAACATCACATGCCTCAACATCACATTCTGTACCTCGAGTATAATCATCGTTCTACATGACGTTCTACATCATTTATCTACGTTCGACATGGCGATTATGTAATCTCTAATGTTTTAGAGATTATATATTCTTGTTCTAACGGTAAATCAGATGAGTTAATATCATAATAACTCATTAAATCCATGATTAAATCTGAAGAAAATATATATGCAAGTATATTTTTATAAAGATTGTAATTAAAAATTCTTTTGTACAAACTGTTAATGGTAAAAATATTTTAACGGGTAGGTAATACCCGAGGAATATTTAGATTTCACATTAATAAGTTACACTGTACATTCTTCGAATCTGATTCAACAATCATTTACTATCCTACTTACATCCACTGATATACGTATCCGTTCACCGCAGAATAACCATTTTCATTCAATTTTATATTTGGATTTTGACCTATCAGAATCCAACAAGTGGCATAATGAAGAAAACATTTGACAAAATAAAATTTGTTAGAAACAAACAAATTAACTATGAAAAAATTTGTTAAGAAACCACGCTAACGAAATCCTAGCTAACTGTTCATAGTTAACTGTTAATTCCGTATTACATTTTATTTATCGCAATTTAATTATCACAATTTTAATTCTCGCAATTTTATTTATCGGCATTTAATTTCTGCATTTATTTTACGCACTTTATTTATCATCATTTAAATACTGTTATTTACGCATTTAAATATCGGGACACGTATACAAGGTTTTGACATATCATATCGACGCATATATATATATATATATATATATATATATATATATATATATATATATATATATATATATATATATATATATATTATTTGGAATAACCATAGACACTCTATATGCAGTAATGCTGGAGTTAGCTATACAGGGTTGAGGTTGATTCTACAATAATATATATACTTTGAGTTGTGATCGAGTCTGAGACATGTACACGGGTCACGATACGTATTAATTAATTTGAATATTATATATTAAAAAAAACTATATATGAATTATTGGACTGTTAACTGTGGACTATCGACTGTGGACAGCCAACATTGGACAATTAAAATAAATTAAAATATTGATTATAACATATGAAACTAAATAGTTCTAACGACCCGTCCTAATCCACAAGGACGAATACATTACATTTGGTTAAATTGCGAGGTACTAGACCTCTATATGATACATTTTACAAACATTGCATTCGTTTTTGAAAAGACAATCTTTCATTACATCAAAAGTTGACGGCATGCATACCATTTTATAATATATCTAACTATAATTGACTTAATAATAATCTTGATGAACTCAATGACTCGAATGCAACGTCTTTTGAAATATGTCCTGAATGACTCCAAGTAATGTCTCTAAAATGAGCAAGTGCACAGCGGAAGATTTCTTTCATACCTGAGAATAAACATGCTTTAAAGTGTCAACCAAAAGGTTGGTGAGTTCATTAGTTTAACATAAATAATCCTTTCCTAATTTTAATAGACCACAAGATTTCATACTTCCATTTCTCATAATCATACGTCCCATGCATAGAGACAAAAATATCATTCATATGGATTGAACACCTGGTAACCGACATTCACAATATGTATATAAGAATATCCCCATCATTCCGGGATCCTCCTTCGGACATGATATAAATTTCAAAGTACTAAAGCATCCAGTACTTTGGATGGGGCTTGTTGGGCCCGATAGATCTATCTTTAGAGTTCGCGTCAATTAGGGTGTCTGTTCCCTAATTCTTAGATTACCAGACTTAATAAAAAGGAGCATATTCGATTTCGATCATTCAACCATATAATGTAGTTTCGATTACTTGTGTCTATTTCGTAAAACATTTATAAAAGCGCATGCATTCTCAGTCCCAAAAATATATATTGCAAAAGCATTTAAAAAGGGAGTGATGAAACTCACTATAATGTATTTTGCAGTAAAAATACATATGACGACATTGAACAATGCAAGGTTAGCCTCGGATTCACGAACCTATATCAAGTATTAACACATTATAGTATAAATCAATTAAGTTTATATATTTGTTATGTATTAATTATTCTTATAATATATTATGATACTTATTTGATATTTAATTAATGTTATATCAATAATATTAGTTGAAACATAATTTTTATGTAATATTAGTATATTTTATGTTATAATATATTTACATATATATCTTTTGTTTTGCAAAATTAATAATCGTAGAAATACCTGACTAAGGGTAATAATAATAATACTAATAGTATGATACTAGTAATAATAATGATAATAATGATTATCATACTTATATGGTGATAATAATATTTATAATACTAATAATAACAATCATAATAACAATACTATTAAATGATCATAAATTCTTATTTTAGTAATAATAATAGTAATAATTATATTACTACTAATAATAACAATAATAATAATAATATTAATTTTAGAAATGAGAACTACCTTCAAAGAGCTTTTCTAAAAAAAACTGCCCCAAATAGGGCTCGAACCCACCCACAAACACCCTTAACCATTCTGCCATCCATGTTTTTCTGACTTATAAGGCAATCCAAACATATATACTTAGTATTTCTTTCATCTTAGTTCATCATCTTCTTCACCAAGTTTAAAATCAAACGGGGGCAAAAACTCAACAACAATCGAACGGGTTTTCATTTGTAAACAACATGAAACAAAAAAAAAAATGTGTTCATGATATAAAAAAAATGAGAAAAAAAAACACAAAAAATCCTACTGCGTGCTGGTAGCTAGAAAAAAAAAAATTTTTGTTTTCAATTTTGAGTTCGTTTTGGACAATCTTTACAACATGAAACATGTTTCAAATCATTCCTAAAATCTATCAAAATCATCAATTTAACTTAAAACATCAAAACAAGCTCTAATTTCTCCAAGAACAAAACAGTTGACTTTTGACAATTTAACTTTGACTCGCAAATTCGAATTCGTTATTAAGAATTGGAACTTGAGATTTTGCAGGAAGTTTAAGTAAATGATTCCTAACAACTCTGCATTTTTAGTTTTTGAAATTTGTTTCGAATTTACGTTAGTATATATTACTGTGAAGAACTCAAGAACTCAAAAATTGATTTTTAGATTAAGAGTGTTATAGGTTATGATTACAACATGAATTGTGTTGCAAATCATTCCTATAATCTTTATGGATCATCAAATTAACTGGAGATATCAAAACAAACTCGAATTTGATTTAAGAACACTTAGTTGACTTTTAAAACCAAAACTTTGACTCCAAAATTAGAGATTAATAGAAAGAATTGAGGATTGAAAACTTACAGATAGTTTAGATAGATGATTCCTAACAAGACTGTATTATTACATTTTGAAAATTCATTCAAAATCAAAATATGATGAAAAAGATAAATGTACAGAGTGTGGAGCTTATTTTCTGGGTTTTTCAGTTTTATTCAATCACTGAATGCAATAGACAATATATAGCAAAGGATTTCTGTTTTGAATTGTGATTGAAGCAGACTCATAACAAACTCCGACAGATACAAAAATCATATACAGTAGGGATGTGGATGTGAAACTGAATGGTACTAGTTCTTGATTCTTTTTTTTTATATATATAATTAAATTAATATTAATAATTGATAATATATTAATAATTATTATTATTATATAAGTACTAATGATACAAAATTCATAAAAATGATAATAATAATACTATTAGTGTTAATAATAATAAATTTTATTAGTTTCTAATAATTTGTACGTTGTCACCCGTCTTACGTCCCGGTTCCGGTTTCCCGAACGCATTTTCGTATGCTTAGAAAACTGATACCTTACATTTCGCGAATTGTACCTTTATTAATAATTAGACTTAAATTAATGGAAAACTAACCCACTCAAAGTGTAACTTAATCTTTTGAGTGTTTTGGTCATTTACTTCTATAAATCATAGTCTCGTTATTTATCAAAGCATATTTAATAATATTAAATCAAAACGTTTTATGACTAATTTGATATTATTATTCATCACTTTGTAAAATAAAAATATATTTTCATTTAAAATATAAACTTGTACATACCGTATATAATGGAAATATTAATGTAATAATATAATATTTAGTTTTTCAAAACTAATAATAGTTCAAAAGTTTATTTTAAATTCGTTTAGAAAATCTTATAACACGTAACGTTTATACTTTAAACTTAATTTGATATAATTCATTTATGCGCCAACGTTTAGTTTAATTTCCTTAAACTTTCTAAATAATATATCTTAATATCGATCAAATCAAATAACAAGTGTTGCTATCGTTTACATAAATAATTTGTAATCAGATATGTATTTAATATACATAAACACGTTTTAAATACAGGTTGCAAGTTATTTAAATATATCTTAACAATTAATATTCAACTTACATTATTTAACAAAGACATTTTAATAACCAAGTTATATTACATTGGAAAACGTTTTCGCACGTTTGTAAATAGATCAATCAAGTAATATGAAATTCAATTCTCCACTAACATTTGTCTGACACTAGATAAGTGATACTTTGTTTTCATTTGAAAATCACTTTATCATTTATTCCGAATACCGTTAAAAACAAACGATTTCTCAAATCAACGTGGACCTCATAACAGAGACTCGTAATCATAATTCAATGTATCTGATAATTCAATCATATGATATTATCTTTTAATTTCGTCAATAACTATATTAACTTATATTGAAACAATATACGTTCATGTAAAGTATTATATGTCTAATACTTTGTTAACGTTTTCAACTAATAAGTATATATTATATATACATATCAATATACACATAAATGTTCGTGAATCGTTGAGCATAGTCAAAGGGTAATTGATTACATGAATATAGATTTCAAAACTTTCGAGACTCAACACTACAGATTTTGCTTATCGTGTCGGAAACATATAAAGATTAAAGTTTAAATTTGATCGGAAATTTCCGGGTCATCACAGTACCTACCCGTTAAAGAAATTTCGTCCAGAAATTTGATCGAGGTCGTCATGCTAACTATAAAAATGTCTGCATGACGAATATGAGTCGATGAATAGAATTTTATCATCATTGAGTAATATAGATAAAACAATTTGATTACGTGAAGAGTATAAGGGAAGCTATCGCAGGAGAGTGAAATGAGTAACTGTATATTCGTTTTAACCGATGACGTAGTTATGATTTGTTTCCGGATTTCATGGAATTTAAAGAAAATCTTTGCGATAAGATTTGGTTCTTCGGCGATTAAGGAAATTTGGATCTTCTTTGATTAAATGCAATAATTTGTTGCGATCGCTCTGTCGGATATTTTACTATAAATCCATCCCCTTTGTTTCCTTATTTTCACAACTCACAACTTTTATTCTTTCTCCTCAATTCATAATTTAAAACATTCGTCAATATGCTCCATCCCGTTTTAATTCTTGATATACTCTTAACTTTCATATCTATCATTCTTCTTTTTCATCTACCGTCGGAAGAATCTATTCACTTATAATATACTCTGGGTTTTATAGTGTTCTTAGTTCTCCCGTGTCTTTATATTGCTATATGCATCGATATATACAGTTTATAAATTCTGGGTGGTTGTTGGGTTTTATATCTTTTCTTATATTTCGATGTCCCTACTTCTGTCTCCCCTAATCATTGTCATCCATTGTTAATGCTCTCTCCTAAT
Source organism: Rutidosis leptorrhynchoides (assembly GCF_046630445.1). NCBI lineage: Eukaryota > Viridiplantae > Streptophyta > Magnoliopsida > Asterales > Asteraceae > Rutidosis > Rutidosis leptorrhynchoides. The sequence goes on along the minus strand of NC_092334.1, from coordinate 605,336 downwards.
TGATGCGATTTATACCCCAATTTCTATTTCAGAGTTTTGTCCTTTCGTTTCTTCTTCTTGTGATTAAGCACCGCTTGTAATGGTCCAGAATTTGCAGATATGAATTTCGGAATGAACATTGTTAATGTTCTAAGAAGAAAATCGTAATGGTACGATCTTAATTATAAATTACCAGAATATCCGGAAAGATAGAACTATCAAGAAGATATGTTCTTAATATGTTTAGAGATTGGGTAGAATGTAAGAGTCGTGTAAATGGCACATGATGACGATATGTTCTGTGAATTATCACATTCCATTAGAAACTCAGCATGAATTACTGTAATGTAATCACGTTGATCAAATGTCATTATATTATACTAACTCATGCTTCAGTTCCCAACACTACTTCAAAATCATTTATATTTTCTACTCGAAGGTTTTAGAATTTAGAAACTAAAATAGTTTCTTTTATGATGTAACACAGATAACACGAAGAGATAACCAATTTCGGATAAGAAGAGTTTTGAAAATATCCTCAGAAATATCAAAGATATTTATGATGATATTTTCAGAATTTCTAAGATCGAAGGTTGATGAAGAAAGATTTTCCACAAGATTTAATATGAGTATAGAGCAAGGTTTTCTCTAAAGATTTCATTGGATATAGAATTATCTGGATTCTTTGAATATAGGGTTTGGTCCTTGTATTTGTCCTTGGCCTCCTTCATGGTTAGCTCAATCCGTTTTCCAGTTCCAAATTTTCTGAGCTTTTCCAACATGCTATTCTTTATTATCAAACTTCTGGCTGTTAAGATCGTTTACAGTTTTTACTGCTTCATTCAGCTTTTTCAACATTTCGAGTATTGATTCGTAGACTGGGTGCTTTTCATAATTTCAGAATGGAAGGTCATAATTCTAAGAGATAAAGGTTATATGTATACCTATAACTGTTGTTGTAGAATTGTTGCGGGATTCAAAATACTGATTGCTGATTCCCGGTAATTGGTATGACAATACTCGTTACAAGATGCAGACGAATATATGATAAGGTTTTAATGAACATATATAATGGTTCTTCGAAGGGACTTAAGACAACGTGTAATGAAGTTGCTGGTAAGTTTACTGCTAATGTGGCGGAATATAAAAGGTTCCCCAACAACGATGGCGAAAGGCATATTTATATATCAAGGCTATAATAAGGCTAATCTGAATGAAAGTCAAAGTTGACTTGCTGGAGCTGTGACAAAATTTGCTAATTGGGAAAGAGATTGCAAAGTAATTTTTGGCAATAACAACGTTAAAGGAATTAGCACAGCTACGTGTTAAATGTTTACTCAGTTTTCGAGAGTTTTCAGGTGCATAACTATACGCATCAATCTTTTCTTCCATAGACGAAGTGCGGTTGGTTCATCCTCTCAATTGAGGTGTTTTCAAGAAATATGAAATGTTTGAACGCAGATTGGAATCCTCAAGATACAAATGAGGTTTAAGATGAAATCAAGTGGCAACTTGAAGAATTGTTTAGTTTCATAGGTTATAATCAATATTTTAATTCATTTTAATTGTCCAATGTTTTTAGTCCACAGTCGATAGTCCACAATTAACAATCCACTGATTCATATATAGTTTAATATATAATATTCGAATTAATTAATACTTATCGTGACCCGTATACGTCTCATACTCGATCACAACTCAAACTATCTATATTATTATAGAATCAACCTCGACCCTGTATAGCTAACTCCCGCATTACTGCATATAGAGTGTCTATGGTTACTCCAAATAATATATATAGATGCGTCGATATGATATGTCAAAACCTTGTATACGTGTCCCGATATTTAAAGTGCGTAAAATAAATAACAGAAATTAAATGACGATAAATAAAGTGCGTAAAGTAAATAACAGAAATTAAATGACGATAAATAAAATTGCGAGAATGTAAATTGCGATAATTAAATTGCGATAAATAAAGTGTAATCAGTTAGCTGGGAACAATTAGTTAGGAACAGTTAGGGTGGATTCTTAACAAAATTTCTCATAGTTAATTTGTTTGTTTCTAACAAATTTTATTTTGTCCAATGTTTTCTTCATTATGCCACTTGTTGGATTATGATAAATCAAAATCCAAATATGAAATTGGATGAATGTGGTTATTCTGTGGTGAACGGATTTGTATATCGGTGGACGTAAGTAGGATAGTAAACGACTGTTGAATTAGATTCGAAGAATGTACAGTGTAACTTATTAATGTGAAATCTAAATATTCCTCGGGTATTACCTACCCGTTAAAATATTTTCACCATTAACAGTTTGTACACAAGAATTTTTTTTTTTTTTTTAATTACAATCTTTATGAAAATATATATACATATATATCTTCTTCAGATGTAATCATGGATTTAATGAGTCAATATGATATTAAACTCATTTGATTTACCGTTGGAACAAGAATATATAATCTCTAAAACATTAGAGATTACATAATCGCCATGTCGAACGAAGATAAATGATGTAGAACGATACGTAGAATGATAATTATACTCAAGGTATAGAATGAGACGTCGAGGCATGGTTTGTTGATGGCACTGGTGTTGTTATTGATGGTACTGTTGGTGCCGGTGATGTTGTTGAAGCTGGTAATTTTTGCACCATATTCTCCAGATTGATTACTCGAGCGCGAAGTTCATTGACTTCTTCTATTATTCCGGGATGATTGTCGGTCGGTACGAGCGGATGAATAAGGTTTAGAATTTTAGATAGAATACAATCGTGGTGAGATATTTGGGAAATGGGGGTGAAAATGGTGTTTCAGACTGGTTCGCCGGTAAGTGCTTCAGGTTCATTGCCAAGAGGTAAATTCGGTTGGTGGGTGGAAAGGATCGCCTTCCTCTCATCTCCATCGATTAAGTCGACTACAAACCCATCAGATGAATTGGGGATGATTGATTGGTTGATTCATTCTGGTGACGTTGCCTCCGGAGCTTAGGTGAACATCCGTGTCGGAATAGCTGTCGGAATAACTATCGGATTAGCTATCGAAGTCTGAGGGACTCGAACTGGTTGAGGGATTCATCTCGTACGATCAGATGAAGTATTTTCGATAAGAAACAGATTATAGGATGTAGATTAGTACCCTGCAATACATAATTCACATATGCGTATACAATACTAAAATCCCATATGTTACGGAGGAATCTACGGAAGTTGTCAGACAAAGTCTACAGTACAAGATATGCTAAGATATGAATTAGCAGATACGCTAAGATACGAATTTTATCTATACACTATTCATACAATCATTGCAGTAAGATGTGTCTAGACTAAGAATGATAAGCAGGTAATTTCCTAAGGATGATAAATAGATGATTTTCGACAAAAAATGATAAGCAAAACTTTTAACATGCAGACACGGTCGAAGTCCAGACTCACTATTGCATCCTAATGACTATCAGTTAGACTCACTAATGCAAGACCTGGTTCGCTAATACCACCGCTCTGATACCAACTCTAACGACCCGTCCTAATCCACAAGGACGAATACATTACATTTGGTTACATTGCGAGGTACTAGACCTCTATATGATACATTTTACAAACATTGCATTCGTTTTTGAAAAGACAATCTTTCATTACATCGAAAGTTGACGGCATGCATACCATTTTATAATATATCTTACTATAATTGACTTAATAATAATCTTGATGAACTCAACGACTCGAATGCAACGTCTTTTGAAATATGTCCTGAATGACTCCAAGTAATGTCTCTAAAATGAGCAAGTGCACAGCGGAAGATTTCTTTCATACCTGAGAATAAACATACTTTAAAGTGTCAACCAAAAGGTTGGTGAGTTCATTAGTTTAACATAAATAATCCTTTCCTAATTTTAATAGACCACAAGATTTCATACTTCCATTTCTCATAATCATACGTCCCATGCATAGAGACAAAAATATCATTCATATGGATTGAACACCTGGTAACCGACATTCACAATATGTATATAAGAATATCCCCATCATTCCGGGATCCTCCTTCGGACATGATATAAATTTCGAAGTACTAAAGCATCCGGTACTTTGGATGGGGCTTGTTGGGCCCGATAGATCTATCTTTAGAGTTCGCGTCAATTAGGGTGTCTGTTCCCTAATTCTTAGATTACCAGACTTAATAAAAAGGGGCATATTCAATTTCGATCATTCAACCATATAATGTAGTTTCGATTACTTGTGTCTATTTCGTAAAACATTTATAAAAGCGCATGCATTCTCAGTCCCAAAAATATATATTGCAAAAGCATTTAAAAAGGGAGTGATGAAACTCACTATAATGTATTTTGCAGTAAAAATACATATGACGACATTGAACAATGCAGGGTTAGCCTCGGATTCACGAACCTATATCAAGTATTAACACATTATAGTATAAATCAATTAAGTTTATATATTTGTTATGTATTAATTATTCTTATAATATATTATGATACTTATTTGATATTTAATTAATGTTATATCAATAATATTAGTTGAAACATAATTTTTATGTAATATTAGTATATTTTATGTTATAATATATTTACATATATATCTTTTGTTTTGCAAAATTTATAATCGTAGAAATACCTGACTAAGGGTAATAATAATAATACTAATAGTATGATACTAGTAATAATAATGATAATAATGATTATCATACTTATATGGTGATAATAATATTTATAATACTAATAATAACAATACTATTAAATGATCATAAATTCTTATTTTAGTAATAATAATAGTAATAATAATAGTAATAATTATATTACTACTAATAATAACAATAATAATAATAATATTAATTTTAGAAATGAGAACTACCTTCAAAGAGCTTTTCTAAAAAAAACTGCCCCAAACAGGGCTCGAACTCGAGACCTCTCGTCCACCCGCAAACACCCTTAACCATTCTGCCATCCATGTTTTCTGACTTATAAGGCAACCCAAACATATATACTTAGTATTTCTTTCATCTTAGTTCATCATCTTCTTCACCAAGTTTAAAATCAAACGGGGGCAAAAACTCAACAACAATCGAACGGGTTTTCATTTGTAAACAACATGAAACAAACAAAAAAATGTGTTCATGATATAAAAAAATGAGAAAAAAAAAACACAAAAAATCCTACTGCTTGCTGGTAGCTAGAAAAAAAAAAATTTGTTTTCAATTTTGAGTTCGTTTTGGACAATCTTTACAACATGAAACATGTTTCAAATCATTCCTAAAATCTATCAAAATCATCAATATAACTTAAAACATCAAAACAAGCTCTAATTTCTCCAAGAACAAAACAGTTGACTTTTGACAATTTAACTTTGACTCGCAAATTCGAATTCATTATTAAGAATTGGAACTTGAGATTTTGCAGGAAGTTTAAGTAAATGATTCCTAACAACTCTGCATTTTTAGTTTTTGAAATTTGTTTCGAATTTACGTTAGTGTATATTACTGTGAAGAACTCAAGAACTCAAAAATTGATTTTTAGATTAAGAGTGTTATAGGTTATGATTACAACATGAATTGTGTTGCAAATCATTCCTATAATCTTTATGGATCATCAAATTAACTGGAAATATCAAAACAAACTCGAATTTGATTCAAGAACACTTAGTTGACTTTTAAAACCAAAACTTTGACTCCAAAATTAGAGATTAATAGAAAGAATTGAGGATTGAAAACTTACAGATAGTTTAGATAGATGATTCCTAACAAGACTGTATTATTACATTTTGAAAATTCATTCAAAATCAAAATATGATGAAAAAGATAAATGTACAGAGTGTGGAGCTTATTTTCTGGGTTTTTCAGTTTTATTCAATCACTGAATGCAATAGACAATATATAGCAAAGGATTTCTGTTTTGAATTGTGATTGAAGCAGACTCATAACAAACTCCGACAGATACAAAAATCATATACAGTAGGGATGTGGATGTGAAACTGAATGGTACTAGTTCTTGATTCTTTTTTTTTTTAATAATTAAATTAATATTAATAATTGATAATATATTAATAATAATAATAATTATATAAGTACTAATGATACAAAATTCATAAAAATGATAATAATAATACTATTAGTGTTAATAATAATAAATTTTATTAGTTTCTAATAATTTGTACGTTGTCACCCGTCTTACGTCCCGGTTCCGGTTTCTCGAACGCATTTTCGTATGCTTAGAAAACTGATACCTTACATTTCGCGAATTGTACCTTTATTAATAATTAGACTTAAATTAATGGAAAACTAACCCACTCAAAGTGTAACTTAATCTTTTGAGTGTTTTGGTCATTTACTTCTATAAATCATAGTCTCGTTATTTATCAAAGCATATTTAATAATATTAAATCAAAACGTTTTATGACTAATTTGATATTATTATTCATCACTTTGTAAAATAAAAATATATTTTCATTTAAAATATAAACTTGTACATACCGTATATAATGGAAATATTAATGTAATAATATAATATTTAGTTTTTCAAAACTAATAATAGTTCAAAAGTTTATTTTAAATTCGTTTAGAAAATCTTATAACACGTAACGTTTATACTTTAAACTTAATTTGATATAATTCATTTATGCACCAACGTTTAGTTTCATTTCCTTCAACTTTCTAAATAATATATCTTAATATCGATCAAATCAAATAACAAGTGTTGCTATCGTTTACATAAATAATTTGTAATCAGATATGTATTTAATATACATAAACACGTTTTAAATACACGTTGCAAGTTATTTAAATATATCTTAACAATTAATATTCAACTTACGTTATTTACCAAAGACATTTTAATAACCAAGTTATATTACATTGGAAAATGTTTTCGCACGTTTGTAAATAGATCAATCAACATTTGTCTGACACTAGATAAGTGATACTTTGTTTTCATTTGAAAATCACTTTATCATTTATTCCGAATACCGTTAAAAACAAACGATTTCTCAAATCAACGTGGACCTCATAACAGAGACTCGTAATCATAATTCAATGTATCTGATAATTCAATCATATGATATTATCTTTTAATTTCGTCAATAACTATATTAACTTATATTGAAACAATATACGTTCATGTAAAGTATTATATGTCTAATACTTTGTTAACGTTTTCAACTAATAAGTATATATTATATATACATATCAATATACACATAAATGTTCGTGAATCGTTGAGCATAGTCAAAGGGTAATTGATTACATGAATATAGATTTCAAAACTTTCGAGACTCAACATTACAGATTTTGCTTATCGTGTCGGAAACATATAAAGATTAAAGTTTAAATTTGATCGGAAATTTCCGGGTCATCACAACAGTTCTTCAAGTTTGCCACTTGATTTCATCTTAAACCTCATTTGTATCTTGACGATTACAATATGAGTTCAAACCTTTCATTATTCTTGAAAATACCTCAATCGAGAGAATGAACCAACTGTATCTCATCTTCAGAAGGAAAGATTTATTCATATAGTTATGCACCTGAAAAACTCTCAAAAACTGAGTAAACGTTTAACACGTAGCTGTGCTAATTCCTTTAGCGTTATTATTGCCCAAAATAACTTTGCAATTCCTTTTCAAATTTACCAATTTTATCACAGCTCCAGCAAATCAACTTTGATTTTCATTCGGATTAGCCTTAGTATAACCTTGATATATATGATGCCCTTTTCATCATCGTTACCGGAGAACCGTTTATATTCCACCACATTAGCAGTAAACTTATCAGCAACTTCATTACACACCGGCTTAAGTTTCTCCGAAGAACCATTATATTTGTTCGTTAAAACGTTATCATATACTCATCTTGCAACGAGAACTGCCATACGAATTACCGGGAATCAGCAATCAGTACTTTGAAAACTCGCAGCATGTCTACATCAACAGTTATATATATAACATTTATTTTATAGAATTTTGATTTTCCATTTTGAAATTCTGAAAAGCACTCAATCTACGAATCAATACTCCAAAGTTTGAAAAAGCGGATTGAAACAGTAGAAACGATAGACAACTATAAACGATCTTAACAGTCAAAAGTTTGATGATAAAGAAAGATACATTGGAAAAGCTCAAAAGGAAATTTGGTACTGAAAAAAACGGATTGAGCAAACCATGAAGGAGACTCTGAGCAAATCACAAGGACTAAACTTGTACATAAAGAATCCTGATGATTCTGTTTCTGATGAAATCTTTAGCGAATACCTTGCTCCTTAATCGCTCTAAATCATCGTGAATGAATTTCTTCATCACAATTTAATTCTAAAATTCTAAGATATTATCGTATCTTTCATTATAAATATCCTCAATATTTCTGAAGATATCTTCATAAATATTCTCGTCCGATATTAATCATCTCTCCGCACTATATGCGTTCTATCATAAAAGGAAACTGTTTTAGTTTCTATATTCTGTAAATCTTTGAATTTAAAATATGAATGTTTTTGAAGTAGTGCTAGAAACTGATGCGTGAGTTAGGATAATATAATGACACTTGATCAATGTGATTATATTACAGTAAGTCATGCTGAGTTTCTAATGAAACATGATGATTCACAGACCATAACGTCATCATGTGCCATGTTACACGACTCTTACATTCTATCTAAATCTATAAACATGTCAAGACCATATTTTCTTGATAGTTCTATCTTTTCTCTTGAATTCTGGTAATTTCACAAGTCAAATTGTGCTATCATAATTTCTTTCTTAGAGCATTAGCTATGTTCATTCCGAATTTCATATCTATGAATTCTGGATCATTATTCGCTTAACTTAAATTCGGGAAGAGAAAACAAAAGTATGGAACTCTAAAATATAAAAGAAATGAAGAGGGTGGATTCATAGTGTCATAACCCGTCCTTAACCATAAGAACGAGTTAGATAACGTATGATTTTATTGCGAGGTATTGACCTCTATATGCGACATTTTTAAAAGAACAACTGCATTTATTTTACATTACAAACCATAACTCTTATGATATTACAAGCTTTAGACAATATAAAGATGATTATCGTTTAGCGATAATCTTAGACTTACAAACTTTACATGTGATGATAACAATACGATTTTTAGCATATTTTACATTACAACTCCTCGGATATGCAGTTTTGTTTTTGACACAAATATGCATACACAAGATCTTGCTTAAATTCAACATGTTGCAGCGGAAGCTTTTAGTTATCACCTGAGAATAGACATGTTTAAAACGTCAACATAAAGTTGGTGAGATATAGGTTTAATGCTGGCAGCAATATATATATATAGACCACAAGATTTCATATATAAACATTTTAATAAAAATATTCTAAGTGGTTGAGCACTTGGTAACCATACTTAACATTTAATCACGTCGCATATTCCCTTTATTATGAAATCTTACTACACCGTACCAAGTGTAGTCACGAAACGAAGTACTGTGCAACCGTTGAATACTGGTCGTCCAGTCCGGTTGGGGTTGTCAGGCCCGATAGATCTATCAACAGGATTCGCGTTTACAATACCGCTGTAAATAATAGTTACCAAGCTACAGGGAAGTATGCCAGTGGTACAACTCAACGTAGAATATATTTTTCAGTTACTTGTGTCCATAACATAAAACATAAAATACATGTATTCTCATCCCGAAATACTTAGAGTTTAAAAGTGGGACTATATACTCACTTTTGCCTTGAAGATATATATATTTTGACTTGGTCTCCGGTTGATATCACGAACCTATCCATATATAATTTATCAATATATTTTCATTTTAAACAATCGTCACATATATATACTTATAATACTTTTAATGTCTTCTTAGTCCGTAGTTAGCAATTCAATTTTAATGGTTCATATTTAGGTGTTTAATAAATAAATAAAACCCCCATCGAAATAAATAAAACCCCCATCGTATTCGTATTGGTCGGGATTAATCTTGACCCATGGTACCGGTGTTGTCAAATGACGTGTTGCGTACATAAAGTACCGGTGTTGTCAAATGACGTGTTGCGTACAATCATGGAATCTTATGATTAATCTTCTCGTATTGTTTACGGGTGATCCTGAAATATATAAAATTAAATTATGAGTACATATATATAAAATATCATGTTATTTTAAAAAGATGTGATTTATTTAATTTTTCTCCAATTATTTTCGTGGCTAAACTAGTCTTGGATATCCGATTTTGTTTTGGTCATAGTTTCTTCGTTACAACTCCGTTTTCGTTGGTTCAACTTGCCACTTCCTTGGATCGAGTCCTTCTTTAAGAATATGAACTGTAAATACCTTAGTTTGTATTCGAAATCACAGGTCATAGGTCAAACTTTGGTGAAACTTATGAAGTTAATCATTTTCCATCATGTAAACAACCTTAAATGATTATTTTTCTAAAAATACTTATACTTTGAGTTAAATCATGAAATTTTTATGTGTTATCATATTCATAGTAAATATCATTTTTCCAGAAAATAAACCTCCAATTCAAGGTTCAAGATAGTTTTTAATTATCCAACCCAAAACAGCCCCCGGTTGCACTCCGACGTCGTAAAAACAGTTTTTAAGGTGTTCTTTGAAAAACCAAGTTATACCTTGTTAAATTAGAATATATTTATGATATATTACAGGTCTTGAAGTATTTTAAAAGTTAAGTTAGAAGGATCTATTTAGTTTGCAAACAAGTTTGAAAACATTCAAACTATGTTCTTGTTGTTAAAATTTTATACCATAAAATAAGATAGCTATATATATATATGAATCGAATAAGGTTATGAACAAAGTTACTACCTCAAGTTACTTGGACAAGATTGCTGTAAAAGAGGAGTAAAAACCTAGAACCAAAAGAGTAATGGAGTTGGATCAAAAGGTTGGAAATAAACTTGTATTCTTGAAAGGATTATTGAAGTGTTCTTGGAAGGTTTTTCTTATGATGATTAAGGGTTGTTTTTGAGCTAGATCTTCATGGTAACTTGCTGAATTGTTGAAGGTGTTTAAGGGTTATGGAAGAGTGTGTGTTTAACTAAGAAATGATGTAGAAATTTGAATCAAAATGAAGTGCCCATGAAGCTTATAAAAAACGTGGAACTAAGGTGTTCATGACAAGATTTTAGTTTGTTATCTTATGTAATTAGTCAATAAGCTTCCAAATTCCAATTACCTTATACCTAGGGCATGAACAAGGGCTGGTTGGTGGTGATTTGATGTGTATATACCAATAGTAAATACGTATAGAAGCTAGGTATGATACGGGTACATATACCCCAGATATACGTATAGAAATCTTGTGAAAACGGAATGAGGATTCAAATATAGCTATCTTTTGTGAATATACTTATATGGTTTTATGTATTTAAGTCCTTAAAAAGTGATTAAATACATTATATATACGATATATGTATAAACATTATAGGTCATAAGTATTTATGTCAAATGACGTTACGTATGGTTATCGTTTTGAAAACTTAAGTTAGTAGTTTCAAAATATACTTATAACTTATTGTTATTAATACAAAATGAGGTATTAAAACATTCTTTAGATCATGTTAAATATGTATATACACATATATATACACAAACGTATAATTATCATATGTTATATAGTTCGTGATATCATCGGTCAAACTAGACGGTCAAACGTTGTGTAAAACTCTTTTCAAAAACATAAATCTCAACAATTTGGATTGCTTATCATGTTGGTATGGTTTAATTTATGTAAATATTAATCTTATAAGTATAGAACGATCGAAAAAGTGCGGGTCATTACAGTACCTACCCGTTAAATAAATTGTAACATCCCGCCTTTTTCCGTTTATTTTTCCTTTATACTATTTCAAACTCTGTTATATGTTTATAACATCTCCCGTTAATACGCGTTTCAAAATATCTTGTGTAGGTAATTTAACGCACCCGATTCAAAGTTGAGGGACTAGTTTTGCCAAGAGGCCAAAGATTTGACTAGGTCAACTAGTCAAACCTTCAACCTCATCCACTCATCATTTTCTCATTTTCTTTTCTCTTTTCTTCTCCTACTTTCACATTTTCTTTCAATTCACCACATCAAGGAATCATCATCCATTTAATTTCTAGCAAGCTTCAATTCAAACAAAATACATATTTGGAATCCTTGCAACATCCTCTTCGATTCCATACCGATTTCATCAATTTTGGGTAACTTTCTAAAATCACTAATTTTATGTGTTCTTGAGATTTTTGAGTTAAAAGGTTGTTGATTAGTGTCTATGGCTCAAGTCTAGTATGATTATGTGATTTGTATGCTTGTTCTTGTTATTTTGATGTAACTAGTTCATATTGAAAGATAACATGCTTAACCTTGAGATTTGAGTGTTTATATGTTGTTAGATGCTAAGACTTCATGTTTTAATTATGCTCCTAGTGTTACTAGCTTTATTTTGATGTAAAGTTTGATTAAGGAAACCTCCTAAACTTGATTATGAAATTTGGTGAATTTAGTTTAGGGTTTGATGAACTTGAAATGAATCTTAGATGCATTGAATGATTGCCATGTTGTTTTGTTTGCGTTTAGTTGTATTGTATGCTTGATTATCTTCAAAACGGCGTATTACACATGTGCATTAATTTCCCGAATCATAATATGGCATTTATGAACTTGGAGTAATAAATGATGAGCATTAATGGTGATTTTGATATGAGTTTGTTTGGTTTTGATTGAGTAAATGCGTTTAGTTATTCTCCTTGTCAAATTACCTTTCTAATGATATATGATATGCGTTTTAAGTGTTTTCGGTGCATGAGATGTGTTAAATTGTATTTTGGTTCGTGACTTGGACCATTTTTCTGCAAACTGCATGTTTCCCAGGTATTGCGCGCCGCGCATATACCCGCGCGCCGCGCAGAATTAGAAATCCCAGATGTTTGCCTTCGTGGTTAAGTTCTGACCAGGATTTACACTTGGGTGCGCGCCGCGCATACTGCCCAGCTCATTTGTCTTTGTTTTTCATGTCACAAAAATGTTTCCCGCTTTACTATAACCCCGTTTACCATGAAACTTGACTATTATGCTCGTATATGACTTCTCATCATGAGAAAATTGTCGGACACCCGACCCGACCCCGTTGACTTTGACTTTGACCAAGTTTGACTTTTAGTCAAACTTAACCAAACGATTATACAATCGTTCTAACATGCTTAACTACTTGTGTCGTGCATGAAACTTGACAAATTGATCCACGTGCTATATTAATCGAGTCGTAACGAGCCATAGGACTAATTGAACATCTTTGACCCTTCGTGACTATCGTTATTGATACAACCTATTTGTTTAGGTCAAGACTAGCATTGTTTCTTGCACGTTTACTTGTCGAAGTACTTTGTGGTTCGTGCATACAAGGTGAGATCATAGTCCCACTTTTACTCTTTTAAACTTACTTTTGGGATGAGAAAACATAAACGATTCTTTTGAACTAAGTGAACACAAGAACGGGAAAACAAACATTCTACATACGAGTTTAGAACGAAAATCCTCAATCTGATTATCATTAGTTACATCAGATGGTGTAAGCGAGAACTTATGTTATATGGCCATATGGGTTGACAACCCTCATCTTTGACGGTTCGCTACCGTCTACGGATGAAATATATTTTCGGGAAACAGTGTTGTTCTAGCACTAATTTATGGGGTATTCAACGGACAGAATGTTAAGCTTTGATAATTGGGTGCTCGTGAATATTAACTTTAGAATGTATTACTATTATTTCAACTTTACAAATCTTGTGGTTCGGCTTACTTTACTTTTACTCACATACTTACTTAAACCTATGATTTCACCAACGTTTTCGTTGACAGATTTCTATGTTTTTCTCAGGTCTTACACGATATGTGAAACATGCTTCCGCTCATTATTTGATACTTGCTTTGGATGTCGAGTATACATGCTTTTCATGGAGCGTCTTATGACTTTACTTTAAACCGTGTCGCCTAGATTTCCTTTGTACTTATAACCTTGTAACTTAACTTTTGGTTGAACAATTCTTGTAAACTTTGGGAACAATCTTTATTTTGAAATGAAGGCGACATATTTTGGTCAAACTTTGTCTTAAAGACTTATGACCATGCAATGGGACCTACGTAGACGACGCCGTCACTTGACGATTTGTCGGGGTCGCTACAAGTGGTATCAGAGCTTTGGTTGTAGGGATTTAGAGTTCATTTGTGTCCACCCCGAGTCATAGGGTACATAGGTGAATCTAGACTACAACCGGCATATAGACTGAAGTAGGAATTACTTGACTATTTGTGCATTTATACTCGAACTCTTCTATCATATCTAACTCGTATTCGATCTTGATCTTACGTTGATAAATTTTGTTGACGCGCCACCTTGACTTTATGAAGTAATGTTAAATGCACATGAGAATCAGGGTAATATAATTTCCGGGATTATATTACGGTGATTCACATGGACGTTCCGACATTATGACATAAAGAATTTAAGGCGAGTCAAGGAAAATTTTTTTCTCTCTATCCTTATTCCATATCATGGTTAGTATTGTTAAGAATACTAATCAACGATATTCTTGTGTCATGAAGGAACAATGGCTCCCCAAGGTCAACACAATACCCCTCTCGAAACTCTAGAACAAGCTCTTCAATGAATGATAACCACCGCCGTGGGTACGGCCGTGGCCGATCACTTTTCCAACAACACCAATCGTGGAGCCGGTAATTCAAGCGAAGGTTGCTCCTACAAGAACTTCATGAAGTACAACCCTCCCACTTTCGATGGAACCGGAGGACCGGTTGTTCTCACCCGATGGTTTGAACAAATGGAGACCGTTTTTAACACAAGCGGTTGTCGAGACCAAGATAAGGTCAAGTTTTCCACCCTCACTTTCACCGGCATTGCTCTTTCGTGGTGGAACAAGTACGTACAATCGGTGGGTATCGATGAAGCCCACTCACTCTCTTGGACAGAATTAAGAGAAAGAATGATCACCGAATATTTTCTGCGCGACGAGACTCGAAGGCTCGAGCAGGGTCTAAGGAATTTAAAAACGGCCGGGAATGACCTCGAAGCTTATAATCAACGGTTTACCGAACTAGTCACAATGTGTCCAAATCTCATGACTCCCGAATCCCTAAGAGTCGAACTTTACATGGATGGCCTCCCTAAGAGCATTCAACACAGGGTAATGACATCTCGACCCACTAACCTACAAGAGGCTTTAACAACGGCCCGCCAAACTTTAGAAACGGTGAAGGAAATGGAAGCACCGGCACCAATGGTCGAGAACCACCCGAGTAACAACAAAAGAACATGGGAAGCCTCCCAATCAAGCAACCGCAACAATAACAACTTCACCAAAGAGCCCTTTTTCCCCGGCGACAAGAAAGGGTATGCCGGAAAACTACCTTTTTGTAACGAATGCCACAAGCATCACTTTGAAGGATGTGGCAGGTTCCGCCACCGGCGCCAAGGAAGTGGTCACATCACCAAACATTGTGGAAGTGCCACCCCCGTCACTCAAAAGGGACCCAACCCACGAAAGTCGGTCACTTGCTACGCATGTGGCCAAACGGGTCATTTTAGGAATGAATGCCCAAATAAGAAAATCAACCCCAACCCACGCCGTTAAACTTTCAACATCAACGCCTAGGATGCCCGAGACGACGATGGACTAGTCACGGGTATGTTTCTTCTCGAAATTCTCACGTTTCATGTTTATTCGATTCGGTTACCGTTAGACGTTTTATAAACAAGGCTCTGACTCATACTCTTTGCACTTCACCTTTTTCCCCTAGACACTACTTAGGCAATTTAAGTGACCAACGGAAAATATTGTGTGCCTATAAATTTTATTGGAGGATATACGTTAAGACTTTTGACTTGACACCTATAGAACTAGGGAGCTCGGAACCTATTCGTTAAAAAGAAAATGTTTCCCCATCATCTTGTATAGATTATTGTGAACTGAGTAATTTTCGGTTGGAAACCGATACCCTCTTCCTCGTATCCATTACCTCATGATTACTTGCATGAATCCCGTGTGTATTCCAAAACGACCTCCGTTCCGGTTATCATCAATTGGGGGTTAAGGGAGACGATGTCTCCTAAGCCATTTTTCCAAACTCGCAACGTTAGTTGTAAATCTCTCTTAGTACCATTCGATTTATTTAGGACTCTACCCGTATTCATGAACCTCCTAAACCGCGTATGCAAATTTTCATAGACGAATCCGTTATCGTATTTATAGACAAATCTTAACCTATTCAAGCAAAGAAGAAAACGCGCAACATCACCATCTTACGCTCGAACTTTTGAGAAAAGAGCAACTCTATACCAAATTCTCCGAGTGGGAATTTTTGTGGAACGAAGTCCAATTTTCTAGACCATGATGTTAATGGTCGAGGCATTACAATCAATCTCCAAATCAAGCCACATGTAATCAGGAAACTCTCATGACTCAGACTTACCGCAGATTCATTTTCGACTTTTTCTCGTGATGCTCGTTCTTTACCCTCGATAACTCATTAAGGTAGAAATCTAAACCTCTACGTGCCCGAATCTTGAACGTGATTATTCACACCAACCTTGCTAGCTTAATTCGTATAGCACCAGGTGGAACTCAAATATGGAAATATTTCTACTTGAACGCCGAAAGGCATACTCTCTCGACTCAAAATCAACGTAACTAAAATTCGTTATTTTGCACGAAGAATTCGAATACTAAATTGTGGATCCGATCAATATTCTCGTCATCACGTACCACACTACATACCTCTGTTATTTCACCGTTACTGTCTGATATTACTGGAAATTAAGATAACACACAATCCAACGATACTTCACTCTTCTTTGACTTAACGCCCTTGTGTTTCTGATAATCGGCCAACTATTATTCAACCCCGAACTATACAACTACGTGTACTATCTCGTTTCTCTTTCAGACTTCAACTTTTGACAACTAGAGGCACGTTATGGCAACCTCGAAATGCAAGCTCATCCTATTCTAAGTCCTCATTTCACTCCTATCTTTATCGCTCGCATTTCCGTTTAAAGAAACTCCTTGTAACATTTCTCCATGGATAGAGAAATTCCTCATATTACATTAGTATTCGCCACGAGGGTGAATAGTCCTAACGAACGATTTACGTCTTCGAAAGACATGTTTCAAACTTGCATGGTCGCTTTTAGTAGATCCCTCTTACAACAGTAGTTACCACTCGTGTGTTCACACGCACTTTCTGAAACCCTATATGACCGCTAATGTCATACCCCTATTCGTTGGACCAAAGCATGTGGCAAACAAAACTCCGAATCTTAACTCATCCAAGAAACAACAATTGAGATAATCCAAGTCCGAGAAGGGCTCGAGACGACCCGTAGTCGCCCAAAAGAGTCATACCAAACTTAGATGAAAACCTCACAAATCCCAGTGTGTAACCGCATAATATTGAGAAACCGCACCTTGGAAAGGTGTAATCCATTTTGGGAAATCGAGAAAGGCTATATCCGCAATATCGAACCTTTTGAAAACTTGGGGCGTATTGGAACCGCTTCCTACCGTTTAGAACTTCCGACTCAATTAAGTTTTCGTTTACCCTACATTTCGTGTAACAAATTTAGAAACGTGTCCTGCGGAACAGGAACGTGCAATCCTTCTAGATGCACCAACTATTGATGACAAACTCCTCCTCATAGGAAAAACCGGCTGAACTTGTGGATCGTAAAACCAAGCCCTAATACAACGTAACACCCCGACTATCCGGATTCGTGGAATGTCCAAGAAAGTACCTTTAATCATTCGTAGAGTTACTACACTAGGTCTCGAGTAAGAGACATCGACTATTACTTCCAACTAAATTTCGGGACGAAATTTCTTTTAAGGTGTAGGTAATGTAACATCCCGCCTTTTTCCGTTTATTTTTCCTTTATACTATTTCAAACTCCGTTATATGTTTATAACATCTCCCGTTAATACGCGTTTCAAAATATCTTGTGTAGGTAATTTAACGCACCCGATTCAAAGTTGAGGGACTAGTTTTGCCAAGAGGCCAAAGATTTGACTAGGTCAACTAGTCAAACCTTCAGCCTCATCCACTCATCATTTTCTCATTTTCTTTTCTCTTTTCTTCTCCTACTTTCACATTTTCTTTCAATTCACCACATCAAGGAATCATCATCCATTTAATTTCTAGCAAGCTTCAATTCAAACAAAATACATATTTGGAATCCTTGCAACATCCTCTTCGATTCCATACCGATTTCATCAATTTTGGGTAACTTTCTAAAATCACTAATTTTATGTGTTCTTGAGATTTTTGAGTTAAAAGGTTGTTGATTAGTGTCTATGGCTCAAGTCTAGTATGATTATGTGATTTGTATGCTTGTTCTTATTATTTTGATGTAACTAGTTCACATTGATAGATAACATGCTTAACCTTGAGATTTGAGTGTTTATATGTTGTTAGATGCTAAGACTTCATGTTTTAATTATGCTCCTAGTGTTACTAGCTTTATTTTGATGTAAAGTTTGATTAAGGAAACCTCCTAAACTTGATTATGAAATTTGGTGAATTTAGTTTAGGGTTTGATGAACTTGAAATGAATCTTAGATGCATTGAATGATTGCCATGTTGTTTTGTTTGCGTTTAGTTGTATTGTATGCTTGATTATCTTCAAAACGGCGTATTACACATGTGCATTAATTTCCCGAATCATAATATGGCATTTATGAACTTGGAGTAATAAATGATGAGCATTAATGGTGATTTTGATATGAGTTTGTTTGGTTTTGATTGAGTAAATGCGTTTAGTTATTCTCCTTGTCAAATTACCTTTCTAATGATATATGATATGCGTTTTAAGTGTTTTCGGTGCATGAGATGTGTTAAATTGTATTTTGGTTCGTGACTTGGACCATTTTTCTGCAAACTGCATGTTTCCCAGGTATTGCGCGCCGCGCTTATACCCGCGCGCCGCGCAGAATTAGAAATCCCAGATGTTTGCCTTCGTGGTTAAGTTCTGACCAGGATTTACACTTGGGTGCGCGCCGCGCAACCCATAGCGCGCCGCGCATACTGCCCAGCTCATTTGTCTTTGTTTTTCATGTCACAAAAATGTTTCCCGCTTTACTATAACCCCGTTTACCATGAAACTTGACTATTATGCTCGTATATGACTTCTCATCATGAGAAAATTGTCGGACACCCGACCCGACCCCGTTGACTTTGACTTTGACCAAGTTTGACTTTTAGTCAAACTTAACCAAACGATTATACAATCGTTCTAACATGCTTAACTACTTGTGTCGTGCATGAAACTTGACAAATTGATCCACGTGCTATATTAATTGAGTCGTAACGAGCCATAGGACTAATTGAACATCTTTAACCCTTCGTGACTATCGTTATTGATACAACCTATTTGTTTAGGTCAAGACTAGCATTGTTTCTTGCACGTTTACTTGTCGAAGTACTTTGTGGTTCGTGCATACAAGGTGAGATCATAGTCCCACTTTTACTCTTTTAAACTTACTTTTGGGATGAGAAAACATAAACGATTCTTTTGAACTAAGTGAACACAAGAACGGGAAAACAAACATTCTACATACGAGTTTAGAACGAAAATCCTCAATCCGATTATCATTAGTTACATCAGATGGTGTAAGCGAGAACTTATGTTATATGGCCATATGGGTTGACAACCCTCATCTTTGACGGTTCGCTACCGTCTACGGATGAAATATATTTTCGGGAAACAGTGTTGTTCTAGCACTAATTTATGGGGTATTCAACGGACGGAATGTTAAGCTTTGATAATTGGGTGCTCGTGAATATTAACTTTAGAATGTATTACTATTATTTCAACTTTACAAATCTTGTGGTTCGGCTTACTTTACTTTTACTCACATACTTACTTAAACCTATGATTTCACCAACGTTTTCGTTGACAGATTTCTATGTTTTTCTCAGGTCTTACACGATATGTGAAACATGCTTCCGCTCATTATTTGATACTTGCTTTGGATGTCGAGTATACATGCTTTTCATGGAGCGTCTTATGACTTTACTTTAAACCGTGTCGCCTAGATTTCCTTTGTACTTATAACCTTGTAACTTAACTTTTGGTTGAACAATTCTTGTAAACTTTGGGAACAATCTTTATTTTGAAATGAAGGCGACATATTTTGGTCAAACTTTGTCTTAAAGACTTATGACCATGCAATGGGACCTACGTAGACGACGCCGTCACTTGACGATTTGTCGGGGTCGCTACATAAATTTCGTCCCGAAATTTTAAAATTGTACCTATTTTGCGTCATCGAGAAACAAGTGTGGATACTTTTGTTTCATCTGATCCTCTCGTTCCCAAGTAAACTCAGGACCTCTTCGAGCATTCCAATGAACCTTAACGATACGTATGTTGCTCTGCTTGAGCTGTTTAACTTCACGGTCCATGATTTCGATTGGTTCTTCGATGAATTGTAGTTTCTCATCGACATGGATTTCTTCAAGAGGAATGGTGAGATCTTCCTTTGCAAGACACTTCTTAAGGTTCGAGACGTGAAATGTATTATGTACTCCAGCGAGTTGTTGTGGTAACTCGAGTCGATAAGCTACCGGTCCAATGCGTTCGATAATCTTGAACGGGCCTACGTATCTTGGGTTCAGTTTACCCCTTTTACCGAAACGTATTACACCTTTCCAAGGTGACACCTTTAGCATAACCATGTCACCGATCTGAAACTCTAATGGTTTCCTTCGGACATCGGCGTAGCTCTTTTGGCGACTACGGGCTGTTTTCAATCTCTCCTTGATTTGTACTATCTTCTCAGTCGTTTCGTGTATGATCTCGGGACCAGTTAATTGTCGATCTCCTACTTCATTCCAACAAATAGGAGATCTACACTTCCTTCCGTACAATGCTTCGAATGGCGCAGCTTTAATGCTCGCATGATAACTATTATTATACGAGAATTCTGCTAATGGTAGATATTTTTCCCATCCGTTTCCAAAATCGATCACACATGCCCTGAGCATGTCTTCAAGAGTCTGAATTGTTCTTTCACTCTGCCCGTCGGTTTGCGGATGATATGCGGTACTCATATCCAAACGAGTTCCTAGTGCCTCCTGTAGTGATTGCCAGAACTTTGAGGTAAATCTACTATCACGATCAGATATAATGGAAATAGGTATTCCATGCCTTGAAACTATTTCCTTTATATATAATCGTAATAATTTCTCCATTCTATCCGTTTCCTTTATAGGCAAGAAATGTGCAGATTTGGTAAGACGATCAACAATTACCCAAATGGTGTCGTATCCCCAGGCAGTCTTTGGTAACTTCGTGATGAAATCCATGGTAATACCATCCCATTTCCATTCTGGGATTTCTGGTTGTTGAAGTAATCCTGACGGCTTCTGGTGTTCTGCTTTGACTTTGGAACAAGTTAAACACTCCCCAACATATGTTGCAACGTCTGTCTTTAAATTAGGCCACCAATAATGTGTCTTAAGATCTTGGTACATCTTTCCAACTCCAGGATGTATCGAATATCTTGTCTTATGTGCCTCGTTCAATATCAACTTCCTTAATCCACCCAACTTCGGTACCCAAATACGATTTGCAAAATATCGAATTCCATATTCCTGCATAACGAGTTGCTTCTCATACTTCTTCATTATTTCATTTCCTATATTTTCTTTAGTAAGTGCTTCTCGTTGAACTTCTTTGATTTGTGAGTTGAGATTCATGCGAATTTTTATGTTCATTGCTCGTACTCGAATTGGTTCTCGTTCCTTTCTGCTTAGTGCGTCAGCCACCACATTCGCTTTCCCGGGATGATAACGAATTTCACAATCATAGTCGTTTATTAACTCGACCCACCTACGTTGCCTCATGTTCAGCTGTTTCTGATCAAAAATATGTTGAAGGCTTTTATGATCAGTAAACACAGTGCATTTAACCCCATACAAGTAGTGTCTCCATATCTTCAATGCAAACACGACTGCTCCCAGTTCTAGATCATGCGTTGTATAATTCCGCTCGTGAATCTTCAATTGTCGGGATGCGTATGCAATAACTTTCTTCCGTTGCATAAGAACGCAACCAAAACCTTGTCGCGAAGCGTCACAATATATTTCAAAATCACCGTTCCCTTCTGGTAACGATAAAATAGGCGCCGTAGTCAACTTCTTTTTCAGTAATTGAAATGCACTCTCCTGCTCAGAAGTCCATTCATATTTCTTCCCTTTTTGCGTTAACGCTGTCAACGGCTTAGCTATTCGGGAAAAATCTTGAATAAACCTTCTATAATAACCGGCTAAACCCAAAAATTGGCGTATCTGCATTGGTGTCTTAGGAGTCTCCCATTTTTCAATGGCTTCAATTTTTGCTGGATCAACCTGAATTCCTTTGCTACTAACAACGTGGCCAAGAAATTGCACTTCTTTCAACCAGAAAGCACACTTAGAAAATTTAGCGTATAGCTGTTATTTTCTCAACATCTCTAATATTAAACTTAAATGCTGCTCATGCTCTTGCTCACTCTTGGAATAGATAAGAATGTCATCAATGAAAACAATAACAAACTTATCTAAATATGGACTACAAACTCGATTCATGAGGTCCATGAATACAGCTGGCGCATTCGTCAATCCAAACGGCATGACCAAAAATTCGTAATGACCGTAACGTGTCCGAAAAGCAGTTTTCGGTATATCTTCTTCTTTGACACGTAATTGATGATAACCCGATCTTAGGTCGATTTTCGAATAAACACATGATCCTTGCAGTTGATCAAATAAGTCATCAATTCTCGATAGTGGATACCGATTCTTGATAGTTAACTTATTTAATTCACGATAATCTATACACATCCTAAAAGATCCATCTTTCTTTTTAACAAATAGAATCGGAGCTCCCCACGGTGAAGTACTTGGTCGTATGAACCCACGATCCAGTAATTCTTTTAACTGACTCTGAAGTTCTTTTAACTCGGACGGTGCAAGTCTATATGGAGCACGGGCAACTGGTGCAGCTCCTGGTACTAAATCTATTTGAAATTCTACAGATCTAAATGGAGGTAATCCCGGCAACTCTTCCGGAAAAACTTCAGGAAAATCTCTTGCCACAGGCACGTCGTTGATGCACTTCTCTTTTCCTTTCTTTTCGACTTTATTAACATGTGCTAGAATAGCATAACATCCCTTTTCTAAACACTTCTTGGCTTTCAAACAGCTAATGAGTTTTAACTTTGAGTTACCCTTCTCTCCATAAATCATCACCGGCATTTTATCCTTACAAGGAATGCGAATTGCCTTCTTGGCACACACAACTTCAGCTCCTACTTTGGACATCCAGTCCATGCCGACTATTACATCAAAACTTCCTAATTCTACGGGTATCAAGTCAATTTTAAACGTTTCTCCGGATAAATTTATTTTACAATCACGACAAATTTTATCGGCTTTAATTAGTTTACCATTAGCTAACTCAATCATGTACTTAGCATCTAGAGGTAATGATGAACAATTCAATTTAGTGTAAAAATTTCTACACACGTAACTTCTATCGGCACCAGTATCAAATATAATAGATGCTGATAAGTTATTAATGGTAAACGTACCCGTAACAAGCTCCGGGTCTTCACACGCCTCTCTACCATTAATAACAAATGCTCTTCCACGTGCAGATCCATTATTCTTCTCTGGATTCGGACACTGGCTCTTATAATGACCTTGTTTTCCACACCCATAACAAGTAATGGTAGCCAAAGCAGTTCTATTTGCATTGGTGGCAGGAGTCTTGATACCATTTGTATTTGTAACGAGAGCCCTACAATCTTCAGCAAGATGACCCTTTCGATTACATTTGTTGCATACCACATTACAGTAACCAGAGTGATGTTTGTGGCATCGGTTGCATAAAGGATTTTGTCCTTTATAACCAAAGCTTAAACCACTACCCGCACCTTGCGTGATTTCTTGTTTCTTAAAAGATTGTTGTTGGTTACCTCGATCATAATTTCCATTCCACTTTCTTTTGTTACCTGATACCTTCACATCAGTATTGGATACTTTCTTATCCATGATGACCTGATCCATTAGCTCGTTTGCCATGGTTATAGCTTCATGAATTGTCTTAGGTTTCGATGCTGTAACATTTGCCTTGACCTTTTTGGGCAAACCATCTTTGTACATTTCAATCTTCCGTTCTTCGGTTGGAACCAATTCAGGACATAGCAAAACTAATTCCATGAATCGCTGATTGTAGTTGGTGATTTCAGTACCAACAACCTTCAGACTTCGTAATTCATCTTCCAACTTCCTAACCTCGTTCCTTGGACAATATTCGTTGATTAACATTGTTTTGAATTCTTCCCATGGAGTATCATAAGCTACATCTCCTCCTACAGCCTTCACATAATTTTTCCACCACGTGAGTGCACTATCTTGTAAAGTGCACGATGCATACTTGGTCATGTCCTTTTCAACACAACCACTGATTTTAAACACAGTCTCCATCTTTTCTATCCACCCGGTTAAACCGATCGGTCCTTCTGTTCCACTGAATGATGAGGGCTTGCAAGCTTGAAAAGTTTTGTAGGTGCATCCTACACGAGGATTTGGGTTAACTGCAGCAGCTCTTGCAGCCTCGACCCATAACATTCTGTCGTTCACTCGCTGGTTGATGAATTCCTCGACTTCTTGTTCCGTCATTCGATTCAATCGCGCTATATTCTTCTATAAGAATGAAAAGAAAATAATTATTCACATGTAATATTATAGATGTAGTGTATATTTACAGTACATTATAGCTTATTAATAATATGAACCAGGTATTATTATAAAAGCCTTTTTTTCTTATTAGCGTTTTATAATTATATCTAGGGTAGTACCTACCCGTTAATGCCCATACTTAATAGCTTAGTACAGAACCAATTACTACCATCTAAATAATACTTAACCATGGAAAATTATTGCATTTCATACTTCACTATTTTACATATGCTTATCTTACATCGAACATTAAGCAAACCACACTAATAATATTATACAAAACATTATATGGTCCCATGGTTTAATACGGCAGCGCATCATTTGGTCTATTTTCTAGGACGTTTAGGTTCAAAGAATCGCTTAACGCTTATCCTGGCTGTCTGCCTATATTTTGGCTGTGGGGCTGAAGAACAGGATGCCGGGATAGAACGAATAGGAATAGCGGGAATAGGGGTGGTAGTGTCTAGTGGAGTTGGTGCCACATCATCCTTACTAAACTCGGGATTTGAATTTTCTAATTCATTAGCCTTTCGTTTCTTTCCTAGTTCGAACTTGTCTTTTGTAATTTCCTGTATTTCTTCCTCGGGTTCACTTTCCTCCTCGGGTTCACTTTCCTCCTCGGGTTCACTTTCCTCCTCGGGTTCACTTTCCGGGTTCTCTATAGTCGGTTCATCCGGAATTTGTGAGTCTTCCCCAAAGATATTATTTTCGTCATCGGATAGGTTAATGACTGGAACACCATCTGAAGATTCTGGTTCGGAGTCGCTGAATGTGATAACAAGTTTTGAGCCCGACATCTATCACACAACAACTAACCCATTAGTACTACATAATATTTACATATAAATTTTAACCAACAATGATAAGCAATGGTTTTTAAATCAGACCCGGTCAAAGTCCAGACTTACTAATGTATCCTAACGACTTATCAGTTAGACACACTAATGCAAACCTGGTTCGCTAAGACCACCGCTCTGATACCACATGTCATAACCCGTCCTTAACCATAAGAACGAGTTAGATAACGTATGATTTCATTGCGAGGTATTGACCTCTATATGCGACATTTTGAAAAGAACAACTGCATTTATTTTACATTACAAACCATAACTCTTATGATATTACAAGCTTTAGACAATATAAAGATGATTATCGTTTAGCGATAATCTTAGACTTACAAACTTTACATGTGATGATAACAATACGATTTTTAGAATATTTTACATTACAACTCCTCGGATATGCAGTTTTGTTTTTGACACAAATATGCATACACAAGATCTTGCTTAAATTCAACATGTTGCATCGGAAGCTTTTAGTTATCACCTGAGAATAGACATGTTTAAAACGTCAACATAAAGTTGGTGAGATATAGGTTTAATGCCGGCAGCAATATATATATATATATATAGACCACAAGATTTCATATATAAACATTTTAATAAAAATATTCTAAGTGGTTGAGCACTTGGTAACCATACTTAACATTTAATCACGTCGCATATTCCCTTTATTATGAAATCTTACTACACCGTACCAAGTGTAGTCACGAAACGAAGTACTGTGCAACCGTTGAATACTGGTCGTCCAGTCCGGTTGGGGTTGTCAGGCCCGATAGATCTATCAACAGGATTCGCGTTTACAATACCGCTGTAAATAATAGTTACCAAGCTACAGGGAAGTATGCCAGTGGTACAACTCAACGTAGAATATATTTTTCAGTTACTTGTGTCTATAACGTAAAACATAAAATACATGTATTCTCATCCCGAAATACTTAGAGTTTAAAAGTGGGACTATATACTCACTTTTGCCTTGAAGATATATATATTTTGACTTGGTCTCCGGTTGATATCACGAACCTATCCATATATAATTTATCAATATATTTTCATTTTAAACAATCGTCACATATATATACTTATAATACTTTTAATGTCTTCTTAGTCCGTAGTTAGCAATTCAATTTTAATGGTTCATATTTAGGTGTTTAATAAATAAATAAAACCCCCATCGAAATAAATAAAACCCCCATCGTATTCGTATTGGTCGGGATTAATCTTGACCCATGGTACCGGTGTTGTCAAATGACGTGTTGCGTACATAAAGTACCGGTGTTGTCAAATGACGTGTTGCGTACAATCATGGAATCTTATGATTAATCTTCTCGTATTGTTTACGGGTGATCCTGAAATATATAAAATTAAATTATGAGTACATATATATAAAATATCATGTTATTTTAAAAAGATGTGATTTATTTAATTTTTCTCCAATTATTTTCGTGGCTAAACTAGTCTTGGATATCCGATTTTGTTTTGGTCATAGTTTCTTCGTTACAACTCCGTTTTCGTTGGTTCAACTTGCCACTTCCTTGGATCGAGTCCTTCTTTAAGAATATGAACTGTAAATACCTTAGTTTGTATTCGAAATCACAGGTCATAGGTCAAACTTTGGTGAAACTTATGAAGTTAATCATTTTCCATCATGTAAACAACCTTAAATGATTATTTTTCTAAAAATACTTATACTTTGAGTTAAATCATGAAATTTTTATGTGTTATCATATTCATAGTAAATATCATTTTTCCAGAAAATAAATCTCCAATTCAAGGTTCAAGATAGTTTTTAATTATCCAACCCAAAACAGCCCCCGGTTGCACTCCGACGTCGTAAAAACAGTTTTTAAGGTGTTCTTTGAAAAACCAAGTTATACCTTGTTAAATTAGAATATATTTATGATATATTATAGGTCTTGAAGTATTTTAAAAGTTAAGTTAGAAGGATCTATTTAGTTTGCAAACAAGTTTGAAAACATTCAAACTATGTTCTTGTTGTTAAAATTTTATACCATAAAATAAGATAGCTATATATATATATGAATCGAATAAGGTTATGAACAAAGTTACTACCTCAAGTTACTTGGACAAGATTGCTGTAAAAGAGGAGTAAAAACCTAGAACCAAAAGAGTAATGGAGTTGGATCAAAAGGTTGGAAATAAACTTGTATTCTTGAAAGGATTATTGAAGTGTTCTTGGAAGGTTTTTCTTATGATGATTAAGGGTTGTTTTTGAGCTAGATCTTCATGGTAACTTGCTGAATTGTTGAAGGTGTTTAAGGGTTATGGAAGAGTGTTTAACTAAGAAATGATGTAGAAATTTGAATCAAAATGAAGTGCCCATGAATCTTATAAAAAACGTGGAAATAAGGTGTTCATGACAAGATTTTAGTTTGTTATCTTATGTAATTAGTCAATAAGCTTCCAAATTCCAATTACCTTATACCTAGGGCATGAACAAGGGCTGGTTGGTGGTGATTTGATGTGTATATACCAATAGTAAATACGTATAGAAGGTAGGTATGATACGTTTACATATACCCCAGATATACGTATAGAAATCTTGTGAAAACGGAATGAGGATTCAAATATAGCTACCTTTTGTGAATATACTTATATGGTTTTATGTATTTAAGTCCTTAAAAAGTGATTAAATACATTATATATATGATATATGTATTAACATTATAGGTCATAAGTATTTATGTCAAATGACGTTACGTATGGTTATCGTTTTGAAAACTTAAGTTAGTAGTTTCAAAATATACTTATAACTTATTGTTATTAATACAAAATGAGGTATTAAAACATTCTTTAGATCATGTTAAATATGTATATATACATATATATACACAAACGTATAATTATCATATGTTATATAGTTCGTGATATCATCGGTCAAACTAGACGGTCAAACGTTGTGTAAAACTCTTTTCAAAAACATAAATCTCAACAATTTGGATTGCTTATCATGTTGGTATGGTTTAATTTATGTAAATATTAATCTTATAAGTATAGAACGATCGAAAAAGTGCGGGTCATTACACATAGTGAAATATCAGACAGAACAATCGAGACAGATTATCACATTTAATCAAAGAAGATCCTAACATCCTTAATTACCGAAGAACCAAATCTTTTTACGAAGATTTTCTCTAAATCCCTTGAATTTCGGAAATCAATCGTGACTACGTCAAGAGTTAAGACGAACCTTTATTTCATTCACTTCACTCTCTCGTGATAACTTCACTCGTACGATTCACATAAACAAATTGTTTTATCCAAATTACTCGCTGATGATAAAACTCTAATTTTCAGCCTGTATGAGTCATGAAAACATATTTATTGTCAGCCATGACCATCCCAATCAAATTTCGGGACGGAATTTCTTTAACGGGTAGGTACTGTGACGACCCGAAAATATCCGACCAAATTTAAACTTAATCTTTAAATGATTTCAGCACGATAAGCAAAATCTATAAAGGTGAGCCTCAAAATGTTTGAAACTGTTTACTTGAATTCATTTGTCCTTTGACCAATTCCGACGATTCACGAACAAATAATTGTAAATAGATTTGTATGTGTATAGATATATATATATATATATATATATATATATATATATATATATATATATATATATATATACATAATAATAATTTTGAATATTATGTAATGTGATTATTAGAATTAATTATGTAAAATAATAATAGTATATAATAATTATTATTTAAAAAGTATCTACATATATAAATAAAGTATATAAAATATATAATTTTCGAAGCTATTTAGTAAACGAAGGTAACGCTCATTTGTCATTCAATTGATAGTAAACGAATTAAAAAGGAACTTATATTATAAACGGTGATGCGAAAATGAGTTCTATAAATTTTAGGCTTATTAAATATGTATTTAGGAACTATTTGTTAAGTTTTAACACTTTTTATATTTTAACCATATATGAGAGGGACGGTTGTTGTAATTTTTACTTATTAAATTAATGACTGAATTTTATACCATAATGACCAAAATAAATAAATATAGTTAATCTAAAAATTTGAGATTCTTCCGAAGACTTTTATTCGCCACTAATTATCAATGGAGTACGAATTAATATGGTATTTTGAAAGTGTCGGCACATAATTCTAATTTAATGGCTGTTATAGTATTTGTAAAGTTTCTTTTAATTATCAAACGCGTGAATTGAATAAACAAAAAGAGCCACTGTTTTGCTTTTTCTTCTTCTCAATCATACTCATACAGATTATATAGATATTTATATATACATGTACTACATGATACTTAACACCCTTACTCTTGAAACAACCATCACCTTAGTTTCTTTCTTCTTCCTTACGGCTACAACCATTAAACCGCCACCATGAACTTCACCCTCTTATTACAACCCAAGGAAACTATCGAGCTACCATCCCTCCCATCGTGAATAACCACTCACCATACCCTTTAACCACCATAACCATAAACCCAAAACCCATTCATTTTTAGTTCATGTGCAACGAAACCCAAAACATTGATAATTATTTGTTGCTGTTTTTATTTTCAGCTTGATGAGACCAACACAACCCTGCCACCTTCATCGGTTAACATACAACCACTAAATCTCATCATCGATTACCACAAACCCACCCATATCAAACCCACAACCGTCATCAAGAACAACCCTACACCTCCAACCATGAAAAACGATCACCAAGAAACCCATATTCTCCTTCTCTTGTCACCAACTTCTTTCTCGTATTTTTTTTTATCGACAACCACCAACGGAGACCACCATGGACACACCACCATATTCAACCTCAACCACCATCGAACCTTTTTCTCTTCTGTTGTAACAATCGGAACCATCAACATCATTCATTATATTCTTTTCTTTCGTGAACCATAATCAACCCTATCAATCTTCATGCTGAATTATTTATATCACAACTGTTCCTATCAAGAAACTCACTCGTTTTTGCCTCAATATGTCGGACTGTTTTCTTCTGCATAAAGGTTCGGGAATAAATCTATATTCTTATTTGTTAATACATCGTGGACCTTTACAACTAAATGAGTGATATTCCTTTTTACTTTATGGCCGACAAATTCGATAAGCAACCAAACCCTACTATCCCTATTAGTTAGACAATTTTTATTCAGGACTTTTGTAAACTGTTAGACCATTGCATATTGTAGCTTGGGCTAAAATTTAATTAAATACTTGGAATTTCTAATTGCTAAAAGGGTCGAGAGTTTTATTTTTTTTGGGGCCGAGAATCAAATTGTGATTGGGCTGTTGAGTATGCTTGTCGAGCTGAGGTCCAGCTAGGTGAACTTATTGGGCTGCTTTAACTTATAAAACCCAAGCCAAATACCCCGAATTAGTCTGCAGATGGAGAATGATGATAATGATTTTATGATGTGATGATGGAAGTGTTAAATGATGATAATGATAACGTGATTATAAGACGATGATGTTAAATGTTTTTGTTCAAACTCTAGCCATACCTACAACACCAATTAATGGATGTTAATCCGAGTGCTAACACCCTTCTGTTTTACTCAACAACCCTCACCTACAGCTGCCTTATTGTTACTGCTATTTTTGTTTTGATTTGATATGTGGAGATGACGATGATATATGATATTGTTATGAGAAGAAGGTGATAGAAAAATCGTGTTTATGAGGATTTAGAATCCTATATAAATCAGAAATCAAGGTGTAGAAGAATGGTTGGGGTGTTATTTGGTTTAACCAAGAGGTCATGGGTTCGAGCCTGGTCTTGGGCAATTTTTTTTAGAAAGCTCATCATTTAAGGTAGTGATTTTATTGTTATTATTATTATTATTAAAAGTAACATTTTTATTAAAGTTGTCATTATAATGAAAATTTTTATTTTAATTAAAAGTATTATTAAAAGTATTATATTATTAAAGGTATCATATTATTATTATTTTTATCAGTATTATTATTATTATCATTAAACATGATTTTATTATTATTATTAATATTATTATCATTATTTTTATTACTAGTATTTTCATTATTATAAGTACCATTATTTTCAATATATTATTATTATCATTATTATTATTACTACAAATAAAATAACTAGTATTTTTATCAAAAATTAATATTTTCATTATTAAACCTAATTATAATTATTATTATTACCAACACTAATTGTGTATCATTAAAATAATTATTTTAACGAACCAAAAGTTATTTATATAAAAATATATCAATTACATATATGAAAACTATGTAAATATTACATTATTATTTTAAATAAATATTAATATCTACAAACGGGTTTGATTATTATTACATGTTAATTATACGTGATAATATATATATTTGATATAGGTTCGTGAATCCGAGGCCAACCCTGCATTGTTCAGTTGTTCAATATTGTCATATGTATTTTTACTACAAAATACATTAGGTGAGTTTCATTACTCCCTTTTTAAATACTTTTGAAATATATATTTTTGGGACTGAGAATACATGCACTGCTTTTATAACTGTTTTACAAAATTGACACAAGTAATCGAAACTATATTATATGGTTAAATGATCGAAGCCGAATATGCCCCTTTTTAGCTTGGTAGCCTAAGAATTTGGGAACAGACCCCCAAATTGACGCGAATACTAAAGATAGATCTATCGGGCCCAACAAGCCCCATTCTGGAATTTGAAATGCTTTAGTACTTTGAAATTATCATGTCCGATGGGTGTCCCAGAATGATGGGGATATTCTATATGCATCTTGTTAATGTCGGTTACCAGGTGTTCAATCCATATGAATGATATTTTTGTCTCTATGCATGGGACGTATATTTATGAGAAATGAAAATGAAAATCTTGTGGTCTATTAAAATGATGGAAATAATTATTTATGTTAAACTAATGAACTCACCAACCTTTTGGTTGACACTTTAAAGCATGTTTATTCTCAGGTATGAAAGAAATCTTCCGCTGTGCATTTGCTCATTCTAGAGATATTACTTGGAGTCATTCATGACATATTTCAAAATACGTTGCATTCGAGTCGTTGAGTTCATTAAGATTATTATTAAGTCAATTATAGTTGGATATATTATAAATGGTATGCATGCTGTCAACTTTCGATTTAATGAAAGTTTGTCTTTTAAAAACGAATGCAATGTTTGTAAAATGTATCATATAGAGGTCAAGTACCTCGCGATGTAACCAAATGTAATGTATTCATCCAGATGGATTAGGACGGGTCCTTTCAGTTGGTATCAGAGCGGTGGTCTTAGCGAACCAGGTCTTGCATTAGTGTGTCTAACTGATAGTTGTTTAGATACATTAGTGAGTCTGGACTTCGACCGTGTCTGCATGTCAAAAGTTTTGCTTATCATTTCTAGTCGGAAATCATCTGCTTTTCATCCTTAGGAAATTACCTGCTTATTATTCTTAGTCTAGACACATTTTACTGCATTGATTGCATAAATAGTGTATAGACAAATTTATATCTTAGTGTATCTGTTACTGTAAACTTTGCCTGGCATATTCCGTAGATTCCTCCGTAACTTATGGGATTTTAGTATTATATATGCATATGTAAATTATGTATTGCAGGGTACTAATCTACATCCTATAATCTATTTCTTATCGAAAATCCTTCATCTGATCGTACGAGATGAATTCCTCAACCAGTTCGAATTCCTCGGATTCCGACAGCTATTCCGATATGGATTTTCACTCGAGCTCTGAAAGCAGAGTGACCGAAATGGATCAACCAATCAGCCATCCCCAATTCATCTGATGGGTTTGTAGTCTACTAAATCATTGGAGACAAAAAGAAGGCGATCCCTTCCATCAACCAAATTTCCTTCTTGACGATGAACCTGAAGCACTCACCGGCGAACCAGTCCGAAACACCATTTTCACCCTCATTTCCCGAATATCTCGCCACGATTATATTCTATCTAAAATTTTAAACCTTATTCATCCACTCGTTCCGACCGACAATCATCCCGGAATAATAGCAGAAGTCAACGAGCTTCGCGCCCGAGTTGTATCCTTGGAAAATATGGTGCAAAATGTACCAGCTTCAGCAACATCACCGGCACCAACAGTACCACCAACAACCCAAGTTTCAACATCACATGCCTCAACATCTCATTCTGTACCTCGAGTATAATCATCGTTCTACATGACGTTCTACATCATTTATCTACGTTCGACATGGCGATTATGTAATCTCTAATGTTTTAGAGATTATATATTCTTGTTCTAACGGTAAATCAGATGAGTCAATATTATAATAACTCATTAAATCCATGATTACATCTGAAGAAAATATATATGCAAGTATATTTTTATAAAGATTGTAATTAAAAATTCTTTTGTACAAACTGTTAATGGTAAAAATATTTTAACGGGTAGGTAATACCCGAGGAATATTTAGATTTCACATTAATAAGTTACACTGTACATTCTTCGAATCTGATTCAACAATCATTTACTATCCTACTTACATCCACAGATATACGTATCCGTTCACCGCAGAATAACCATTTTCATTCAATTTTATATTTGGATTTTGACCTATCAGAATCCAACAAGTGGTATAATGAAGAAAACATTTGACAAAATAAAATTTGTTAGAAACAAACAAATTAACTATGAGAAAATTTGTTAAGAAACCACGCTAACGAAATCCTAGCTAACTGTTCATAGCTAACTGTTAATTCCGTATTACATTTTATTTATCGCAATTTAATTATCACAATTTTAATTCTCGCAATTTTATTTATCGGCATTTGATTTCTGCATTTATTTTACGCACTTTATTTATCATCATATATATATATTATTTGAAATAACCATAGACACTCTATATGCAGTAATGCTGGAGTTAGCTATACATGGTTGAGGTTGATTCTATAATAATATATATACTTTGAGTTGTGATCGAGTCTGAGACATGTACACGGGTCACGATACATATTAATTAATTTGAATATTATATATTAAAAAAACTATATATGAATTATTGGACTGTTAACGGTGGACTATCGACTGTGGACTGCCAACATTAGACAATTAAAATAAATTAAAATATTGATTATAACATATGAAACTAAACAGTTCTTCAAGTTTGCCACTTGATTTCATCTTAAACCTCATTTGTATCTTGACGATTACAATATGAGTTCAAACCTTTCATTATTCTTGAAAATACCTCAATCGAGAGAATGAACCAACTGTATCTCATCTTCAGAAGGAAAGATTTATTCATATAGTTATGCACCTGAAAAACTCTCAAAAACTGAGTAAACGTTTAACACGTAGCTGTGCTAATTCCTTTAGCCTTATTATTACCCAAAATAACTTTGCAATTCCTTTTCAAATTTGCCAATTTTATCACAGCTCCAGCAAATCAACTTTGATTTTCATTCGGATTAGCCTTACTATAACCTTGATATATATGATGCCCTTTTCATCATCGTTACCGGAGAACCGTTTATATTCCACCACATTAGTAGTAAACTTATTAGCAACTTCATTACTCACCGGCTTAAGTTTCTCCGAAGAACCATTATATTTGTTCGTTAAAACCTTATCATATACTCATCTTGCAACGAGAACTGCCATACGAATTACCGGGAATCAGTAATCAGTACTTTGAAAACTCGCAGCATGTCTACATCAACAGTTATATATATAACATTTATTTTATAGAATTTTGATTTTCCATTTTGAAATTCTGAAAAGCACTCAATCTACGAATCAATACTCCAAAGTTTGAAAAAGCGGATTGAAACAGTAGAAATGATAGAAAACTATAAACGATCTTAACAGTCAAAAGTTTGATGATAAAGAAAGATACATTGGAAAAGCTCAAAAGGAAATTTGGTACTGAAAAAAACGGATTGAGCAAACCATGAAGGAGACTCTGAGCAAATCACAAGGACTAAACTTGTACATAAAGAATCCTGATGATTCTGTTTCTGATGAAATCTTTAGCGAATACCTTGCTCCTTAATCGCTCTAAATCATCGTGAATGAATTTCTTCATCACAATTTGATTCTAAAATTCTAAGATATTATCGTATCTTTCATTATAAATATCCTCAATATTTCTGAAGATATCTTCATAAATATTCTCGTCCGATATTAATCATCTCTCCGCACTATCTGTGTTCTATCATAAAAGGAAACTGTTTTAGTTTCTATATTCTGTAAATCTTTGAATTTAAAATATGAATGTTTTTGAAGTAGTGCTAGAAACTGATGCATGAGTTAGGATAATATAATGACACTTGATCAATGTGATTATATTACAGTAAGTCATGATGAGTTTCTAATGAAACATGATGATTCACAGACCATAACGTCATCATGTTCCATGTTACACGACTCTTACATTCTATCTAAATCTATAAACATGTCAAGACCATATTTTCTTGATAGTTCTATCTTTTCTCTTGAATTCTGGTAATTTCACAAGTCAAATTGTGCTATCATAATTTCTTTCTTAGAGCATTAGCTATGTTCATTCCGAATTTCATATCTATGAATTCTGGATCATTATTCGCTAAACTTAAATTCGGGAAGAGAAAACAAAAGTATGGAACTCCAAAATATAAAGGAAATGAAGAGGGTGGATTCATAGTGAAATATCAGACAGAACAATCGAGACAGATTATTACATTTAATCAAAGAAGATCCTAACTTCCTTAATTACCGAAGAACCAAATCTTTTTACGAAGATTTTCTCTAAATCCCTTGAATTCCAGAAATCAACCGTGACTACGTCAAGAGTTAAGACGAACCTTTATTTCATTCACTTCACTCTCTCGTGATAACTTCACTCGTACGATTCACATAAACAAATTGTTTTATCCAAATTACTCGCTGATGATAAAACTCTAATTTTCAGCCTGTATGAGTCATGAAAACATATTTATTGTCAGCCATGACCATCCCAATCAAATTTCGGGATGGAATTTCTTTAACGGGTAGGTACTGTGACGACCCGGAAATTTTTGACCAAATTTAAACTTAATCTTT
Organism: Rutidosis leptorrhynchoides; assembly: GCF_046630445.1. Lineage (NCBI taxonomy): Eukaryota > Viridiplantae > Streptophyta > Magnoliopsida > Asterales > Asteraceae > Rutidosis > Rutidosis leptorrhynchoides. The sequence continues at coordinate 568,677 of NC_092334.1, read as the reverse complement.
AAATGATTTCGACACGATAAGCAAAATCTATAAAGTTGAGCCTCAAAATGTTTGAAACTGTTTACTTGAATTCATTTGTCCTTTGACCAATTCTGATGATTCACGAACAAATAATTGTAAATAGATTTGTATGTGTATAGATATATATATATATATATATATATATATATATATATATATATATATATATATATATATATATACATAATAATAATTTTGAATATTATGTAATGTGATTATTAGAATTAATTATGTAAAATAATAATAGTATATAATAATTATTATTTAAAAAGTATCTACATATATAAATAAAGTATATAAAATATATATTTTTCGAAGCTATTTAGTAAACGAAGGTAACGCTCATTTGTCATTCAATTGATAGTAAACGAATTAAAAAGGAACTTATATTATAAACGGTGATCCGAAAATGAGTTCTATAAATTTTAGGCTTATTAAAAATGTATTTAGGAACTATTTGTTAAGTTTTAACACTTTTTATATTTTACCCATAAATGAGAGGGACGGTTGTTGTAATTTTTACTTATTAAATTAATGACTGAATTTTATATCATAATAACCAAAATAAATAAATATAGTTAATCTAAAAATTTGGGATTCTTCCGAAGACTTTTATTCGCCACTAATTATCAACGGAGTACGAATTAATACGGTATTTTGAAAGTGTCGGCACATAATTCTAATTTAATGGCTGTTATACTATTTGTAAAGTTTCTTTTAATTATCAAACGTGTGAATTGAATAAACAAAAAGAGCCACTTTTTAAAAGGGCCGAGAGTTTTATTTTTTTTTGGGTCGAGAATCAAATTGTGATTGGGCTGTTGAGTATGCTTGTCGAGCAGAGGTCCAGCTAGGTGAACTTATTGGGCTACTTCAACTTATAAAACCCAAGCCAAATACCCCGAATCAATCTGCAGATGGAGAATGATGATAATGATTTTATGTTGTGATGATGGAAGTGTTAAATGATGATAATGATAACGTGATTATAAGATGATGATGCTAAATGTTTTTGTTCAAACTCTAGCTACACCTACAACACCAATTAACAGCTGTTAATCTGAGTGCTAACACCCTTCTGTTTTATTCAACAACCCTCACCTACAGCTGCCTTATTGTTACTGCTAATTCTGTTTTGATTTGATATGTGGAGATGACGATGATATATGATATTGTTATGAGAAGAAGGTGATAGAAAAATCGTGCTTAAGAGGATTTAGAATCCTATATAAATCAGAAATCAAGGTGTAGAAGAATGATTAGGGTGTTGTTTGGTTTAACCAAGAGGTCATGGGTTCGAGCCTGGTCTTGGGTAATTTTTTTTTAGAAAGCTCATCATTTAAGGTAGTGATTTTATTGTTATTATTATTATTAAAAGTAACATTTTTATTAAAATTGTCATTATAATGAAAATTTTTATTTTAATTAAAAGTATTATTAAAATTATTATATTATTAAAGGTATCATTATTATTGTTATTTTTATCAATATTATTATCATTATCATTAAACATGATTTTATTATTATTATTAATATTATTATCATTATTTTTATTACTAGTATTTTCATTATTATAAGTACCATTATTTTCAATATATTATTATTATCATTATTATTATTACTACAAATAAAATAACTAGTATTATTATCAAAAATTAATATTGTCATTATTAAACCTAATTATAATTATTATTATTACCAACACTAATTGTGTATCATTAAAATCATTATTTTAACGAACCAAAAGTTATTTATATAAAAATATATCAATTACATATATGAAAACTATATAAATATTACATTATTATTTTAAATAAGTATTAATATCTTCAAACGGGTTTGATTATTATTACATATTAATTATACGTGATAATATATATACTTGATATAGGTTCGTGAATCCGAGGCCAACCCTGCATTGTTCAGTTGTTCAATATTGTCATATGTATTTTTACTACAAAATACATTAGGTGAGTTTCATTACTCCCTTTTTAAATACTTTTGCAATATATATTTTTGGGACTGAGAATACATGCACTGCTTTTATAACTATTTTACGAAATAGACACAAGTAATCGAAACTACATTATATGGTTGAATGATCGAAGCCGAATATGCCCCTTTTTAGCTTGGTAGCCTAAGAATTTGGGAACAGACCCCCAAATTGACGCGAATCCTAAAGATAGATCTATCGGGCCCAACAAGCCCCATTCTGGAATTTGGAATGCTTTAGTACTTCGAAATTATCATGTCCGATGGGTGTCCCGGAATGATGGGGATATTCTATATGCATCTTGTTAATGTCGGTTACCAGGTGTTCAATCCATATGAATGATATTTTTGTCTCTATGCATGGGACGTATATTTATGAGAAATGAAAATGAAAATCTTATGGTCTATTAAAATGATGGAAACGATTATTTATGTTAAACTAATGAACTCACCAACCTTTTGGTTTACACTTTAAAGCATGTTTATTCTCAGGTATGAAAGAAATCTTCTGTTGTGCATTTGCTCATTCTAGAGATATTACTTGGAGTCATTCATGACATATTTCAAAAGACGTTGCATTCGAGTCGTTGAGTTCATCTAGATTATTATTAAGTCAATTATAGTTGGATATATTATGAATGGTATGTATGCCGTCAACTTTCGATGTAATGAAAATTTGTCTTTTAAAAACGAATGCAATGTTTGTAAAATGTATCATATAGAGGTCAAGTACCTCGCGATGTAACCAAATATAATGTATTCGTCCAGATGGATTAGGACGGGTCCTTTCATTAGGGTTTAGGGGTTAGGGTTTAGGGGTTAGGGGTTAGGTGTTAGGGGTTAGGGGTTAGGGTTTAGGGTTTAGGGGTTAGGGGTTAGAGGTTAGGGGTTAGGGGTTAGGGTTTAGGGGTTATGGTTTAGTGTTTAGGGGTTAGGGGTTAGGGGTTAGGGTTTTAGGGTTTACGTTTTAGGGTTTCGGAAAAGGGGACGGTACCCCGGAAAAACTTTATTAGATCATAGGGTTTAGGGTTTAGGGTTTAGGGGTTAGGGGTTAGGGGTTAGGGGTTAAGGGTTAGGGTTTAGGGTTTAGGGGTTAGGGATTAGGGGTTAGGGTTTAGGGTTTAGGGTTTAAGGTTTGGGGTTTTAGGGTTTGGGGTTTTAGGGTTTAGGGTTTAGGGTTTGGAGTTTAGGGTTTAGGGTTTAGGGTTTTGGGTTAGGGGTTTGGGGTTTGGGGTTGGGGTTTAGGGGTTAGGGGTTAGGGGTTTAGGTTTAGGGTTTAGGGTTTAGGGTTTGGGGTTGGGGGTTGGGGGGTTTAGCGGGTTAGGGGTTAGGGGTTTAGGGGTTTGAGGTATATGGTTTGGGGTTTACGGTTTAGGGGTTTGGGGTTTGGGGATTTGGGGTTTGGGGTTTGGGGTTTGGGGGTTGGGGGTTTCGGGTTTCGGGTTTAGGGTTTGAGGTTTGGGGTTTGGGGTTGGGGGTTGGGGGTTTAGGGTTTAGGGTTTAGGGGTTAGGGTTTAGGGTTTAGGGTTAGGGGTTAGGGGTTAGGGGTTTAGGGTTTTAGGTGTTAAGTGTTAGGGGTTAGGTGTTAGGGGTTAGGGGTTAGGGGTTAGGGTTTAGGGGTTAGGGGTTAGGGGTTAGGGTTTAGAGTTTAGGGGTTATGGTTTAGTGTTTAGGGGTTAGGTGTTAGGGTTTAGGATTTAGGGTTTAGGGTTTTAGGGTTTAGGGTTTAGGGTTTAGTGTTTAGGAAAAGGGGACGGTACTCCGGAAAATTTTTATTAGATCATAGGGTTTAGGGTTTAGGGTTTAGGGGTTAGGGGTTGGGGCTTTGGGTTTGGGGGTTTGGGGTTTGGGGTTTGGGGGTGGGGTTTGGGGTTTTGGGTTTGGGGTTTGGGGGTTAGGGGTTTAGGGTTTAGGGGGTTTGAGGGTTAGGGGTTAGGATTTAGGGTTTAGGGTTTAGGGTTTAGGGTTTAGGGGTTAGGTGTTAGGGGTTAGGGGTTAGGGGTTAGGGTTTAGGGGTTAGGGGTTAGGGTTTAGGGGTTAGGTATTAGGGGTTAGGGGTTATGAAATGTCCCGTTCTTATTGATTAAAAACGTTCCATATTAATTGATTTCGTTGCGAGGTTTTGACCTCTATATGAGTCGTTTTTCAAAGACTGCATTCATTTTTAAAACAAACCATAACCTTTATTTCATCAATAAAGGTTTAAAAAGCTTTACGTAGATTATCAAATAATGATAATCTAAAATATCCTGTTTACACACTACCATTACATAATGGTTTACAATACAAATATGTTACAACAAAATAAGTTTCTTGAATGCAGTTTTTACACAATATCATACAAGCATGGACTCCAAATCTCGTCCTTATTTAAGTATGCGACATCGGAAGCTCTTAATAATCACCTGAGAATAAACATGCTTAAAACGTCAACAAAAATGTTGGTGAGTTATAGGTTTAACCTATATATATCAAATCATAATAATAGACCACAAGATTTCATATTTCAATACACATCCCATACATAGAGATAAAAATCATTCATATGGTGAACACCAGGTAACCGACATTAACAAGATGCATATATAAGAATATCCCCATCATTCCGGGACACCCTTCGGATATGATATAAATTTCGAAGTACTAAAGCATCCGGTACTTTGGATGGGGTTTGTTAAGCCCAATAGATCTATCTTTAGGATTCGCGTCAATTAGGGTGTCTGTTCCCTAATTCTTAGATTACCAGACTTAATAAAAAGGGGCATATTCGATTTCGATAATTCAACCATAGAATGTAGTTTCACGTACTTGTGTCTATTTTGTAAATCATTTATAAAACTTGCATGTATTCTCATCCCAAAAATATTAGATTTTAAAAGTGGGACTATAACTCACATTCACAGATTTTTACTTCGTCGGGAAGTAAGACTTGGCCACTGGTTGATTCACGTACCTATAACAATATATACATATATATCAAAGTATGTTCAAAATATATTTACAACACTTTTAATATATTTTGATGTTTTAAGTTTATTAAGTCAGCTGTCCTCGTTAGTAACCTACAACTAGTTGTCCACAGTTAGATGAACAGAAATAAATCGATAAATATTATCTTGAATCAATCCATGACCCAGTGTATACGTATCTCAGTATTGATCACAACTCAAACTATATATATTTTGGAATCAACCTCAACCCTGTATAGCTAACTCCAACATTCACATATAGAGTGTCTATGGTTGTTCCGAAATATATATAGATGTGTCGACATGATAGGTCGAAACATTGTATACGTGTCTATGGTATCTCAAGATTACATAATATACAATACAAGTTGATTAAGTTATGGTTGGAATAGATTTGTTACCAATTTTCACGTAGCTAAAATGAGAAAAATTATCCAATCTTGTTTTACCCATAACTTCTTCATTTTAAATCCGTTTTGAGTGAATCAAATTGCTATGGTTTTATATTGAACTCTGTTTTATGAATCTAAACAGAAAAAGCATAAGTTTATAGTCGGAAAAATAAGTTACAAGTCGTTTTTGTAAAGGTAGTCATTTTAGTCTAAAGAACGACGTCTAGATGACCATTTTAGAAAACATACTTCCACTTTGAGTTTAACCATAATTTTTGGATATAGTTTCATGTTCATAATAAAAATCATTTTCTCAGAATAACAACTTTTAAATCAAAGTTTATCATAGTTTTTAATTAACTAACCCAAAACAGCCCGCGGTGTTACTACGACGGCGTAAATCCGGTTTTACGGTGTTTTTCGTGTTTTCAGGTTTTAAATCATTAAGTTAGCATATCATATAGATATAGAACATGTGTTTAGTTGATTTTAAAAGTCAAGTTAGAAGGATTAACTTTTGTTTGCGAACAAGTTTAGAATTAACTAAACTATGTTCTAGTGATTACAAGTTTAAACCTTCGAATAAGATAGCTTTATATGTATGAATTGAATGATGTTATGAACATCATTACTACCTTAAGTTCCTTGGATAAACCTACTGGAAAAGAGAAAAATGGATCTAGCTTCAACGGATCCTTGGATGGCTCGAAGTTCTTGAAGCAGAATCATGACACGAAAACAAGTTCAAGTAAGATCATCACTTGAAATAAGATTGTTATAGTTATAGAATTTGAACCAAAGTTTGAATATGATTATTACCTTGTATTGAATGATAACCTACTGTAAGAAACAAAGATTTCTTGAGGTTGGATGATCACCTTACAAGATTGGAAGTGAGCTAGCAAACTTGAAAGTATTCTTGATTTTATGTAACTAGAACTTGTAGAATATATGAAGAACACTTAGAACTTGAAGATAGAACTTGAGAGAGATCAATTTGATGAAGAAAATTGAATAATGAAAGTGTTTGTAGGTGTTTTTGGTCGTTGGTGTATGGATTAGATATAAAGGATATGTAATTTTGTTTTCATGTAAATAAGTCATGAATGATTACTCATATTTTTGTAATTTTATGAGATATTTCAAGCTAGTTGCCAAATGATGGTTCCTACATGTGTTAGGTGACTCAAATGGGCTGCTAAGAGCTGATCATTGGAGTATATATACCAATAGTACATACATCTAAAAGCTGTGTATTGTACGAGTACGAATACGGGTGCATACGAGTAGAATTGTTGATGAAACTGAACGAGGATGTAATTGTAAGCATTTTTGTTAAGTAGAAGTATTTTGATAAGTGTCTTGAAGTATTTCAAAAGTGTATGAATACATATTAAAACACTACATGTATATACATTTTAACTGAGTCGTTAAGTCATCGTTAGTCGTTACATGTAAATGTTGTTTTGAAACCTTTAGGTTAACGATCTTGTTGAATGTTGTTAACCCATTATTTATTATAACAAATGAGATGTTAAATTGTTATATTATCATGATATTATGATATATAATATATCTTAGTATGATGTATATACAGTTAAATGTCATTACAACGATAATCGTTACATATATGTCTCGTTTCGAAATCATTAAGTTAGTAGTCTTATTTTTACATATGTATTTCATTGTTAATACACTTAATAATATATTTACTTATCATTTAACATAATTAACCAAGTGTATCAATATCGTAATATGATTCATATGTACCTAGTAAGACGTTGTTATAACGATAATCGTTATATATATCGTTTTCGAGTTTCTTAAATTAATAGTCTCATTTTTATGTATATAACTCATTGTTAAAATACCTAATGAGATACATACTTATAATAAAAACATGTTAACTATATATATAACCATATATATGTCATCGTATAGTTTTTACAAGTTTTAACGTTCGTGAATCACCGGTCAACTTGGGTGGTCAATTGTCTATATGAAACATATTTCAATTAATCAAGTCTTAACAAGTTTAATTGCTTAACATGTTGGAAACATTTAATCATGTAAATATCAATCTCAATTAATATATATAAACATGGAAAAGTTCGGGTCACTACAGTACCTACCCGTTAAATAAATTTCGTCCCGAAATTTTAAGTTGTTGAAGGTGTTGACGAATCTTCTGGAAATAGATGCGGGTATTTCTTCTTCATCTGATCTTCACGCTCCCAGGTGAACTCGGGTCCTCTACGAGCATTCCATCGAACCTTAACAATTGGTATCTTGTTTTGCTTAAGTCTTTTAACCTCACGATCCATTATTTCGACGGGTTCTTCGATGAATTGAAGTTTTTCGTTGATTTGGATTTCATCTAACGGAATAGTGAGATCTTCTTTAGCAAAACATTTCTTCAAATTCGAGACGTGGAAAGTGTTATGTACAGCCGCGAGTTGTTGAGGTAACTCAAGTCGGTAAGCTACAGGTCCGACACGATCAATAATCTTAAATGGTCCAATATACCTTGGATTTAATTTCCCTCGTTTACCAAATCGAACAACGCCTTTTCAAGGTGCAACTTTAAGCATGACCATCTCTCCAATTTCAAATTCTATATCTTTTCTTTTAATGTCAGCGTAGCTCTTTTGTCGACTTTGTGCGGTTTTCAACCGTTGTTGAATTTGGATGATCTTCTCGGTAGTTTCTTGTATAATCTCCGGACCCGTAATCTGTCTATCCCCCACTTCACTCCAACAAATCGGAGACCTGCAATTTCTACCATAAAGTGCTTCAAACAGCGCCATCTCAATGCTTGAATGGTAGTTGTTGTTGTAGGAAAATTCTGCTAACGGTAGATGTCGATCCCAACTGTTTCCGAAATCAATAACACATTCTCGTAGCATGTCTTCAAGCGTTTTTATCGTCCTTTCACTCTGCCCATCAGTTTGTGGATGATAGGCAGTACTCATGTCTAGACGAGTTCCTAATGCTTGCTGTAATGTCTGCCAGAATCTTGAAATAAATCTGCCATCCCTATCAGAGATAATAGAGATTGGTATTCCATGTCTGGAGACGACTTCCTTCAAATACAGTCGTGCTAACTTCTCCATCTTGTCATCTTCTCTTATTGGCAGGAAGTGTGCTGATTTGGTGAGACGATCAACTATTACCCAAATAGTATCAAAACGACTTGCAGTCCTTGGCAATTTAGTGATGAAATCCATGGTAATGTTTTCCCATTTCCATTCCGGGATTTCGGGTTGTTGAAGTAGACCTGATGGTTTCTGATGCTCAGCTTTGACCTTAGAACACGTCAAACATTCTCCTACGTATTTACCAACATCGGCTTTCATACCCGGCCACCAAAAATGTTTCTTGAGATCCTTGTACATCTTCTCCGTTCCAGGATGTATTGAGTATCTGGTTTTATGAGCTTCTCTAAGTACCATTTCTCTCATATCTCCAAATTTTGGTACCCAAATCCTTTCAGCCCTATACCGGGTTCCGACTTCCTGAATATTAAGATGCTTCTTCGATCCTTTGGGTATTTCATCCTTTAAATTTCCCTCTTTTAAAACTCCTTGTTGTGCCTCCTTTATTTGAGTAGTAAGGTTATTAGGAATCATTATATTCATAGATTTTACTCGAATGGGTTCTCTGTCCTTCCTGCTCAAGGCATCGGCTACCACATTTGCCTTCCCCGGGTGGTAACGAATCTCAAAGTCGTAATCATTCAATAATTCAATCCACCTACGCTGCCTCATATTCAGTTGTTTCTGATTAAATATGTGTTGAAGACTTTTGTGGTCGGTATATATAATACTTTTGACCCCATATAAGTAGTGCCTCCAAGTCTTTAATGCAAAAACAACCGCGCCTAATTCCAAATCATGCGTCGTATAATTTTGTTCGTGAATCTTCAATTGTCTAGACGCATAAGCAATCACCTTCGTTCGTTGCATTAATACACAACCGAGACCTTGCTTTGATGCGTCACAATAAATCACAAAATCATCATTCCCTTCAGGCAATGACAATATAGGTGCCGTAGTTAGCTTTTTCTTCAATAACTGAAACGCTTTCTCTTGTTCATCATTCCATTCAAATTTCTTCCCTTTATGCGTTAATGCAGTCAAGGGTTTTGCTATTCTGGAAAAGTCTTGGATGAACCTTCTGTAGTAACCAGTTAGTCCTAAAAACTGGCGTATGTGTTTCGGAGTTTCCCACTTTTCAACAGTTTCTATCTTTGCCGGATCTACCTTAATACCTTCTTTGTTTACTATGTGACCGAGGAATTGAACTTCTTCCAACCAAAATGCACACTTTGAAAACTTAGCGTACAATTCTTCCTTCCTCAATACTTCTAACACCTTTCTCAAATGTTCACCGTGTTCTTGGTCATTCTTTGAGTAAATAAGTATGTCATCAATGAAAACAATGACAAACTTGTCAAGGTATGGTCCACACACTCGGTTCATAAGGTCCATGAACACAGCTGGTGCATTAGTTAAACCAAATGGCATGACCATAAACTCGTAATGACCGTAACGTGTTCTGAAAGCAGTCTTTGGAATATCATCTTCTTTCACCCGCATTTGATGATACCCTGAACGTAAGTCAATCTTTGAATAAACAGACGAGCCTTGTAGTTGATCAAATAAGTCGTCGATTCTTGGTAGTGGGTAGCGGTTCTTGATGGTAAGTTTGTTCAACTCTCGGTAGTCGGTACACAGCCTGAATGTACCATCTTTCTTCTTGACAAACAAAACAGGAGCTCCCCACGGTGATGTGCTTGGTCGAATGAAACCTAGCTCTAAAAGTTCTTGTAATTGGCTTTGCAGTTCTTTCATCTCGCTGGGTGCGAGTCTGTAAGGAGCACGAGCTATTGGTACAGCTCCTGGTACAAGATCTATTTGAAATTCAACGGATCGATGTGGGGGTAATCCCGGTAATTCTTTCGGAAATACATCGGGAAATTGTTTTGCAATGGGAACATCATTGATGCTCTTTTCTTCAGTTTGTACTTTCTCGACGTGTGCTAGAACAGCATAGCAACCTTTTCTTATTAGTTTTTGTGCCTTCAAATTACTAATAAGATGTAGCTTCGTGTTGCCCTTTTCTCAGTACACCATTAAGGGTTTTCCTTTTTCTCGTATAATGCGAATTGCATTTTTGTAACAAACGATCTCTGCTTTCACTTCTTTCAACCAGTCCATACCGATTATCACATCAAAACTCCCTAACTCTACTGGTATCAAATCAATCTTAAATGTTTCGCTAACCAGTTTAATTTCTCGATTCCGACATATATTATCTGCTGAAATTAATTTACCATTTGCTAATTCGAGTAAAAATTTACTATCCAAAGGCGTCAATGGACAACTTAATTTAGCACAAAAATATCTACTCATATAGCTTCTATCCGCACCCGAATCAAATAAAACGTAAGCAGATTTATTGTCAATAAGAAACGTACCCGTAACAAGCTCCGGGTCTTCCTGTACCTCTGCCGCATTAATATTGAAAACTCTTCCGCGGCCTTGTCCATTCGTGTTCTCCTGGTTCGGGAAATTTCTAATAATGTGGCCCGGTTTTCCACATTTATAACAAACTACATTGGCATAACTTGCTCCGACACTACTTGCTCCGCCATTACTCGTTCCGACACCATTTGTTCCTTTCGTTCTATTAACCCCTGGTCCGTAGACCTCACACTTCGCCGCGCTATGACCATTTCTTTTACACTTGTTGCAAAATTTGGTGCAGAACCCCGAGTGATACTTTTCACACCTTTGGCATAGCTGCTTCTGATTGTTGTTGTTGTTGCGGTTATTATTGTTGTTGGGATGATTGTTGTAGTTGCTGTTGTTGTTGTTGTTGTTGTTGTTGTTGTTGTTGTTGTTGTTGGGCCGTTTGTTGTAGTTGCGATTGATGTTGTGATTGTTGGGATAATTGTTGCGATTATTGTTGTAATTGCTGTTGTTGTTGTATTGATGATTCTTATCACCGTTTTCCTCCCACTTTCTTTTGACTTGCTTCACATTGGCCTCTTCAGCATTCTGTTCTTTAATTCTTTCTTCAAACTGGTTCACTAGTTTGTGAGCCATTCTACATGCCTATTGTATGGAGGCGGGCTCGTGTGAACTTATATCTTCTTGGATTCTTTCCGGTAATCCTTTCACAAACGCGTCGATCTTCTCTTCCTCATCTTCGAATGCTCCCGGACACAATAGGCACAATTCTATGAATCGTCTTTCGTACGTGGTAATATCAAATCCTTGGGTTCGTAACCCTCTAAGTTCTGTCTTGAGCTTATTGACCTCGGTTCTGGGACGGTACTTCTCGTTCATCAAGTGCTTGAATGCTGACCACGGTAGTGCGTACGCATCGTCTTGTCCCACTTGCTCTAGATAGGTATTCCACCATGTTAACGCAGAACCTGTGAAGGTATGCGTAGCGTACTTTACTTTGTCCTCTTCAGTACACTTACTTATGGCAAACACCAATTCGACCTTCTCGATCCACCGTTTCAATCCGATCGGTCCTTCGGTTGCATCAAATTCCAAAGGTTTGCAAGCAGTGAATTCTTTGTAGGTGCATCCTACACGATTTCCTGTACTGCTAGATCCAAGGTTATTATTGGTATGTAGCGCAGCCTGTACTGCGGCTATGTTTGAAGCTAGAAAAGTACGGAATTCCTCTTTATTCATATTCACGGTGTGTCGAGTAGTCGGTGCCATTTCCTTCAAAATAGTCAAATGGAACAAGTTAATCATACAGAATATTAAGAGTAGTTAATAGTATTTCGTAGCATAATATGAACTCATTTATAAAAGCTTTTTTTTCATATTAGCGTTTTATAAGTTTAAATTCGGGTAGTACCTACCCGTTAAGTTCATACTTAGTAGCTAATATACAATTCAACTACTACAATTCTATATGAAAAACTGATTATAATAATATTTCGCGTTCAAACTTTTATACAATATTTTACAAACTTACAATACCGCTTATTTTACATAAAGCATGAAATATAGCACACAATAACTTTGATACAAGATAGTTGTGAAGATAATTCTAGCTAGTACACAAGTCGTTCAGCAAATGCAATAAAGACACGTAATTCATACGTCCATAAACAAGTCATGCATTCTGGTTTTACTAGGACTACTTCCCATCCTTGGTCTTGTGGAACATAACCGTTATGGCCGTTGATAAGACAGCTTGTTGTAACGTCATCAAAGGGACTAGGGTTACGTAATGTCCAACAGTCCCGTAACAATCTAAAAACCTCATTTCTTACCCCAATTACCGACTCCGTCACTTGTGGGAACGTTTTGTTTAATAGTTGTAGCCCGATGTTCTTGTTCTCACTTTGGTGAGAAGCGAACATTACTAATCCCTAAGCATAACATGCTTCTTTATGTTGTATGTTAGCCGCTTTTTCCTAAATCACGAAGTCCAATATTCGGATATATTGAGTCAAAATAATTTCTTAACCCATAGCGTAAAATAGCATTTGGGTTCCCCGCAATATATGCGTCAAAGTAAACACATCGTAACTTATGGATTTCCCAATGTGATATCCCCCATCTTTCGAACGAAAGCCTTTTATAAACCAAGGCATTCTTGGAACGTTCTTCGAATGTCTTACAAACTGATCTCGCCTTAAATAGTTGTGCCGAAGAATTCTGACCGACTCTAGACAAGATTTCATCAATCATGTCTCTGGGTAGGTCTCTTAAAATATTGGGTTGTCTATCCATTTTGTGTTTTTATACTGTAAAATAGACAAGAGTTAGATTCATAAAAAAATACTTATTAATACAAGCAATTTTTTTACATATATCATAAAGCATAAGCACACTATATTACTTATATTACACCACACGAATACAACTATCTTATTCTGACTCGCTTGTTTCCTCTTCTTCGGTTTTGGTTCGTTTTGCCAAGTTTCTAGGGATATATGATGTTCCCCCAATACGAGCCGTCGTTATCCACATTGGTTTAGAAAAACCTGGTGGTTTAGAGGTTCCCGGGTCATTGTTACAACTTAAGGACTTCGGGGGTTGACGATACATATAAAGTTCATCGGGGTTGGAATTAGATTTCTCTATTTTTATGCCCTTTCCCTTATTATTTTCTTTTGCCTTTTTAAATTCAGTTGGGGTAATTTCTATAACATCATCGAAATTCTCGTCAGAATCCGATTCATCGGAGAATTGGTAATCCTCCCAATATTTTGCTTCCTTAGCGGAAACACCATTGACCATAATTAACCTTGGTCGGTTGGTTGAGGATCTTTTACTTAACCGTTTTATTATTTCCCCCACCGGTTCTATTTCTTCATCCGGTTCCGATTCTTCTTCTGGTTCCGATTCTTCTTCTGGTTCTGACTCTTCTTCCGGTTCCTCTTCGGGAACTTGTGAATCAGTCCACGAATCATTCCAATTTACATTTGACTCTTCATTATTATTAGGTGAGTCAATGAGACTTGTTCTAGAGGTAGACATCTATCACATAATATCAAACGCGTTAAAAGATTAATATATCACATAATATTCACATGTTAAAAATATATAGTTTCCAACAAAATTTGTTAAGCAATCATTTTTCAAGTAAACACGGTCGAAGTCCAGACTCACTAATGCATCCTAACAAACTCGATAAGACACACTAATGCAAAATTCCGGTTCTCTAAGACCAACGCTAGGATACCAACTGAAATGTCCCGTTCTTATTGATTAAAAACGTTCCATATTAATTGATTTCGTTGCGAGGTTTTGACCTCTATATGAGACGTTTTTCAAAGACTGCATTCATTTTTAAAACAAACCATAACCTTTATTTCATCAATAAAGGTTTAAAAAGCTTTACGTAGATTATCAAATAATGATAATCTAAAATATCCTGTTTACACACTACCATTACATAATGGTTTACAATACAAATATGTTACAACAAAATAAGTTTCTTGAATGCAGTTTTTACACAATATCATACAAGCATGGACTCCAAATCTCGTCCTTATTTAAGTATGCTTAATAATCACCTTATTTAAGTATGTTTAGTCACCAACATACAAGCTCTTAATAATCACCTGAGAATAAACATGCTTAAAACGTCAACAAAAATGTTGGTGAGTTATAGGTTTAACCTATATATATCAAATCATAATAATAGACCACAAGATTTCATATTTCAATACACATCCCATATATAGAGATAAAAATCATTCATATGGTGAACACCTGGTAACCGACATTAACAAGATACATATATAAGAATATCCCCATCATTCCGGGACACCCTTCGGATATGATATAAATTTCGAAGTACTAAAGCATCCGGTACTTTGGATGGGGTTTGTTAAGCCCAATAGATCTATCTTTAGGATTCGCGTCAATTAGGGTGTCTGTTCCCTAATTCTTAGATTACCAGACTTAATAAAAAGGGGCATATTCGATTTCGATAATTCAACCATAGAATGTAGTTTCACGTACTTGTGTCTATTTTGTAAATCATTTATAAAACTTGCATGTATTCTCATCCCAAAAATATTAGATTTTAAAAGTGGGACTATAACTCACATTCACAGATTTTTACTTCGTCGGGAAGTAAGACTTGGCCACTGGTTGATTCACGAACCTATAACAATATATACATATATATCAAAGTATGTTCAAAATATATTTACAACACTTTTAATATATTTTGATGTTTTAAGTTTATTAAGTCAGCTGTCCTCGTTAGTAACCTACAACTAGTTGTCCACAGTTAGATGTACAGAAATAAATCGATAAATATTATCTTGAATCAATCCATGACCCAGTGTATACGTATCTCAGTATTGATCACAACTCAAACTATATATATTTTGGAATCAACCTCAACCCTGTATAGCTAACTCCAACATTCACATATAGAGTGTGTATGGTTGTTCCGAAATATATATAGATGTGTCGCATTATAGGTCGAAACATTGTATACGTGTCTATGGTATCTCAAGATTACATAATATACAATACAAGTTGATTAAGTTATGGTTGGAATAGATTTGTTACCAATTTTCACGTAGCTAAAATGAGAAAAATTATCCAATCTTGTTTTACCCATAACTTCTTCATTTTAAATCCGTTTTGAGTGAATCAAATTGCTATGGTTTCATATTGAACTCTATTTTATGAATCTAAACAGAAAAAGCATAAGTTTATAGTCGGAAAAATAAGTTACAAGTCGTTTTTGTAAAGGTAGTCATTTCAGTCTAAAGAACGACGTCTAGATGACCATTTTAGAAAACATACTTCCACTTTGAGTTTAACCATAATTTTTGGATATAGTTTCATGTTCATAATAAAAATCATTTTCTCAGAATAACAACTTTTAAATCAAAGTTTATCATAGTTTTTAATTAACTAACCCAAAACATCCCGCGGTGTTACTACGACGGCGTAAATCCGGTTTTACGGTGTTTTTCGTGTTTCCAGGTTTTAAATCATTAAGTTAGCATATCATATAGTTATAGAACATGTGTTTAGTTGATTTTAAAAGTCAAGTTAGAAGGATTAACTTTTGTTTGCGAACAAGTTTAGAATTAACTAAACTATGTTCTAGTGATTACAAGTTTAAACCTTCGAATAAGATAGCTTTATATGTATGAATCGAATGATGTTATGAACATCATTACTACCTTAAGTTCCTTGGATAAACCTACTGGAAAAGAGAAAAATGGATCTAGCTTCAACGGATCCTTGGATGGCTCGAAGTTCTTGAAGCAGAATCATGACACGAAAACAAGTTCAAGTAAGATCATCACTTGAAATAAGATTGTTATAGTTATAGAATTTGAACCAAAGTTTGAATATGATTATTACCTTGTATTAGAATGATAACCTACTGTAAGAAACAAAGATTTCTTGAGGTTGGATGATCACCTTACAAGATTGGAAGTGAGCTAGCAAACTTGAAAGTATTCTTGATTTTATGTAACTAGAACTTGTAGAATATATGAAGAACACTTAGAACTTGAAGATAGAACTTGAGAGAGATCAATTAGATGAAGAAAATTGAATAATGAAAGTGTTTGTAGGTGTTTTTGGTCGTCGGTGTATGGATTAGATATAAAGGATATGTAATTTTATTTTCATGTAAATAAGTCATGAATGATTACTCATATTTTTGTAATTTTATGAGATATTTCAAGCTAGTTGCCAAATGATGGTTCCCACATGTGTTAGGTGACTCACATGGGCTGCTAAGAGCTGATCATTGGAGTATATATACCAATAGTACATACATCTAAAAGCTGTGTATTGTACGAGTACGAATACGGGTGCATACGAGTAGAATTGTTGATGAAACTAAACGAGGATGTAATTGTAAGCATTTTTGTTAAGTATAAGTATTTTGATAAGTGTCTTGAAGTCTTTCAAAAGTGTATGAATACATATTAAAATACTACATGTATATACATTTTAACTGAGTCGTTAAGTCATCGTTAGTCGTTACATGTAAATGTTGTTTTGAAACCTTTAGGTTAACGATCTTGTTGAATGTTGTTAACCCATTGTTTATTATAACAAATGAGATGTTAAATTGTTATATTATCATGATATTATGATATATAATATATCTTAGTATGATGTATATACAGTTAAATGTCGTTACAACGATAATCGTTACATATATGTCTCGTTTCGAAATCATTAAGTTAGTAGTCTTATTTTTACATATGTATTTCATTGTTAATACACTTAATAATATATTTACTTATCATTTAACATAATTAACCAAGTGTATCAATATCTTAATATGATTCATATGTACCTAGTAAGACGTTGTTATAACGATAATCGTTATATATATCGTTTTCGAGTTTCTTAAATGAATAGTCTCATTTTTATGTATATAACTCATTGTTAAAATACCTAATGAGATACATACTTATAATAAAAACATGTTAACTATATATATAACCATATATATGTCATCGTATAGTTTTTACAAGTTTTAACGTTCGTGAATCACCGGTCAACTTGGGTGGTCAATTGTCTATATGAAACATATTTATATTAATCAAGTCTTAACAAGTTTGATTGCTTAACATGTTGGAAACATTTAATCATGTAAATATCAATCTCAATTAATATATATAAACATGGAAAAGTTCGGGTCACTACAGGTTAGGGGTTAGGGTTTAGGATTTTAGGGTTTAGGGTTTAGGGTTTAGGGTTTAGGAAAAGGGGACAGTACCCCAGAAAAATTTTATTAGATCATAGGGTTTAGGGTTTAGGGTTTAGGGGTTAGGGGTTACGGGGTAGGGTTTAGGGTTTAGGGGTTAGGGGTTAGGGTTTAGGGTTTGGGGTTTGGGGTTTTAGGGCTTGGGGTTTGGGGTTTAGGGATTATGGTTTTGGGTTAGGGGTTTTGGGTTTTAGGGTTTGGGGTTTGGGGTTGGGGTTTAGGGCTTTAGGGGTTTGGGGTTAGTGGTTTAGGGTTTAGGGTTTGGGGTTTAGGGTTTGGGGTTTGGGGTTAGGGGTTGGGGGGTTTAGGGGGTTAGGGGTTAGGGGTTTAGGGGTTTGGGGTATAGGGTTTGGGGTTTAGGGTTTAGGGTTTGGGGGTTTAGGGGTTTGGGGTTTGGGGTTTGGGATTGGGGATTGGGGGTTGGGGGTTGGGGGTTTGGTGTTTAGGGTTTAGGGTTTGGAATTTAGGGGTTAGGGGTTAGGGGTTAGGGTTTAGGGTTTAGGGTTTAGGGTTTATGTGTTTAGGGTTTTAGGGTTTAGGGGTTAGGGGTTAGGGGTTAGGGTTTAGGGTTAGGGTTTGGGGTTTGAGGTTTGGGGTTTGGGGGTTGGGGGTTTGGGGTTTGGAGGTTGGGGGTTTTGGGGTTTGGGGGTTTGGGGGTTTTGGGGTTTGGAGTTTGGGGGTTGGGGGTTGGGGGGTTGGGGGTTTGGGGTTGGGGGTTGGGGGTTTGGGGTTTAGGGTTTAGGGTTAGGGTTTAGGGTTTAGGGTTTAGGGGTTGGGGTTTATGGGTTAGGGGTTAGGGGTTTAGGGTTTAGGGTTTAGGGTTTAGGGTTTAGTGTTTAGTGTTTAGGGTTTAGGGTTTAGGGTTTAGGGTTTTAGGGTTTAGGGTTTAGGGTTTAGGGGTTAGGGATTAGGGTTTAGGGTGTAGGGTTTGGGGTTTGGGGTTTGGGGTTTGGGGTTTTAGGGGTTTAGGGTTAGGGGTTTAGGGTTTAGGGTTTAGGGTTTAGGGGGTTAGGGTTGGGGGGTTAGGGTTTAGGGTTTAGGGTTTAGGGGTTAGGGGTTAGGGGTTAGGGTTTAGGGTTTGGAGTTTGGGGTTTGGGGTTTGGGGTTTGGGGGTTTAGGGGTTTGGGTTTAGGGGTTTGGGGTTTAGGGTTTGGGGTTTGGAGTTAGGGTTAGGGGTTAGGGGTTAGGGGTTAGGGTTTGGGGTTTGGGGTTTGGGGTTAGGGGTTTGGGGTTTAGGTGAAAGGACCCATCCTAATCCATTCGGACGAAGTCCGTATCGATTATAAACGATTCACAATAGTTGCTTACATCGCGAGGTACTTGACCTCTATATGATACATTTTACAAACATTGCATTCATTTTTGAAAAGACAATCTTTCATTACATCGAAAGTTGACGGCATGCATACCATTTCATAATATATCTAACTATAATTAACTTAATATTAATCTTGATTAACTCAACGACTCGAATGCAACATCTTTTGAAATATGTCATGAATGACTCCAAGAAATATCTCTAAAATGAGCAAATGCACAGCGAAAGATTTCTTTCATACCTGAGAATAAACATACTTTCAAGTGTCAACCAAAAGGTTGGTGAGTTCATTAGTTTAACATAAATAATTATTTCCATCATTTTAATAGACCACAAGATTTTCATTTTCAGTTCTCATAAATAAACGTCCCATGCATAGAGACAAAAATATCATTCATATGGATTGAACACCTGGTAACCGACATTCACAATATGCATATAAGAATATCCCCATCATTCCGGGATCCTCCTTCGGACATGATATAAATTTCGAAGTACTAAAGCATCCGATACTTTGGATGGGGCTTGTTGGGCCCGATAGATCTATCTTTAGAGTTCGCGTCAATTAGGGTGTCTGTTCCCTAATTCTTAGATTACCAGACTTAATAAAAATGGGCATATTCGATTTCGATCATTCAACCATATAATGTAGTTTCGATTACTTGTGTCTATTTCGTAAAACATTTATAAAACAGCGCATGTATTCTCAGTCCCAAAAATATATATATTGCAAAAGCATTTAAAAAGGGAATAATGAAACTCACCTAATATATTTTGTAGTAAAAATACATATGTCGACAATGAACAAGTGTAGGGTTGGCCTCGGATTCACGAACCTATATCATTTGTATTTATATTAAAATATCTTCTCGTAATCGAACAATTTCATATCTTATAACTTTATATATTATATATTTAGTTTGTATATTTTATATATAATCATTACTTATCATTAATAATAAAAACTGTATATTAAGGTTTAGTATATATTTATATATCAATTGATGTAACTTAACTAATATCTTTTTAATAATAAAAATATAGCGTAATGTATTTTTATATAAAAGTATCTATTTGTGAAATTATTGATAGTTTTAGTGATCAAAATAATAATTTTAGTAAGGATGATAATAATGATAATATAGTTGTTATAATAATGATAATGATAATAATAAGAATGATACTAATAATAATAATAATAAGGTAAAAATTTATAATCTTAATGTTAAAAATAATAATTTTATATATCTTTATACTGATCCTTATGACTTGTAAACTTTGTGGTAGTAATTAATATTTTACATCAGTTTTATTTTATCATCAGGATCTATATTATGTTTATAATCTAACTTTAAATTTTATTAGCCTCTAGCTAATACTTTTAAATTCTAAGATTATCATATTAATATTAACACTAACTTACTTAATAATAATAACAATAATAATAATAATAATAATAACGATAGATATAATGTCGATAATGGTTTTTACTTCTAATGATGCTACTAATAATAACCTAAATGATAATATTAATAATAATACTTATAATAATAATAATAATGATAATGATGTTAATACTAAATATAAATAAAATCCTAGTTGTAACTATAATCATATTAACAATAAATGATACATAATATTTGTATAAGAAATAATAATAATAATAATAATAATAATAATAATAATAATAATAATAATAATAATAATAATAATAATAATAATAATAATAATAATAATAATAATAATAATAATAATAATAATAATAATAATAATAATAATAAAAGTTATAATTAATACTAATAATTATAACAATAATAATAATAATAATAATAAATAGAATACTACCTTAAAGGTTTCAAAAGGCTTTCCAAAAAGAAATGATCTAAACAGGATTCGAACTCGTGACCCCTCGCTCAACCAACACACCCCTTAACCATCCCTCTATTTCCGTTTTTTCTGAATAAATACACAGCAGATACCCATATAACCCGTATTACTATGCTGTTTCTTATTTCTCTTTCAATGTCATTAATCTGGCCCAACAATACAAATGAACACAGCCCATTCGTTAAATTGAATCTCGGCCCAAGTTCATACGTTTTGAAAATATAACATGAATTAAAACAATAGCTTATCCAAAAATCTTTACAGCTCATCATCATATACATCTGGATCCTTTCATTCGTTGGGCAACAGAAGGCATACACATCATCACCTTTATTATCACTATCGTCTTCAACATCACAGTTTCACAATCATCGATCATCATCTATCATAGTTATCCAATATCATTCATCAACGTGTTATTTATCATAATCATTATCGATCACGATCCCTATTCCCCTCTCATCATCTTCTTCGCTTTTCAATTTTTTTTTTTCGTTAATATTATTCGTAATCATCACCGAAAAATCGTTATTGTTTGTGGGTATAATGTTTGAGCAGTCCAACGAAGGGAAAAAAAATATAGCATCAACCTTTTTTTGTTTTGGTTTTGAACGCAACCAGTTGCAACCGGAAGCAGTAATCTCCGGCTGAAAAAAAAAATTAGAAAACGCCAATGGTTTAGAGGTGGAGGTGGTGATTCAGTTGTCTTGGTGTTCGGTTTAAAAAAAATATATATTTGATGCAGTGACTGAAAACGAAAATAGAAAGGAAAGAAGAGAATGAAACGTGAAGTTGGTGAAGGTTCTTGGTTTCAAACAGGAAGAAAACACAGTACATATGCATTAGTATAGTGATGTGTTAGTCGATAATTGAGGGGATGGTCATGGTGGACGTGGTTCGGAGATGGGTGGTGATGGTTGTTCACGTCCTAAGAGAAAAGAGAAAGGGAAGGGGAAGATGAGAGAGAGATAATGATAGTGTGTTCTTGGTTGATAAAATAAAAAGATATAAACCCAGACATAAGTTATCATATGGTATCATTTTGGTTTAATATCAATTGCAAACAATAGTGGGTTAATAGCAGTAAGTGGTTGATCATGAGTGATAGTGGTCGAGAATTTGCAAGGTGATTCGTGGTGAGGGTTGCCGAAGTAAGAGGTGAAGAAAGGTGGTAGTTTACGGAGGTGGTGAGGTGATGGCGATTGTGAGGTGTCGAGACTGTAAACAGAAATATGTATATATCTAAGTTGGGTTGGTGAATGTTGGTGATGAACACGAGGGAATTAGAGAGGGAAAGAGAAGAGACTGGGTTTATAGATATATCTTATGCATATATGTATACTCATGTGATCGTATTTGTGAGGAGACAAGAAGTAAAAAGTAAGAAACAGTATAATAGTGTCAATCACAAAACATCCCCAATTTACGGATGAATTAACAAGAGGGTTGGTTAATTGTTGCTTTCAATTACATAAAGTAGATATAATACTATATTACAAACAAATATATTGTATTGTGAATTGAAAGAGAATAGTGAGTAATCGGATAAATTTAGTTTTATTATGACGACAGTTTTCACGGACTATTATTTCGTGCCCCGTTGTTCACTCAGTGGCGAATAAAAAGTCTTCAGAAAGATCCCAAAATTTTAAATTAAGTATCTTTATTTATGTAGATCATTATGGTATAAAATTTGATCATTGATTTAATAAATAAAAATTATACCAACTGTCCCTCCCATTTATGGGTGAAATATAAAAAGTGTTAAAATTAAATAATTAGATCCTAAATATACTTTTAATAAGCCTATAACTTATATAACTTCTTTTCGTATCACCGTTTAATTTAAAATCACTTAAGTTCGTATTTAACTTGCTTAATATCCATCGAATGACATTTGAGTGTTTCTGACGTTTACTAAATAGATTCGAAATTACAAAATATATATTTAATATACTTTATATATATATAGATCTGTTTTAAATAATTATTATTACAATATCTTATATTTATTTTATTTATAAATAATTTTATTAACAATAACATATAATATTTCAATTTATTTTTCCAATTACTATTATATTTTCATAGATTTAAATATACATGTATCTATTACAAATAGTTGTTCGTGAATCGTCGATAATAGTCGAAGGGTAACTGAATATAAATTTCAAAGTTTTCGAGACTCAACATTACAGACTTTGCTTATCATGTCGGAAACATATAAAGATTGAAGTTTAAATTTGATCGGAAATTTCCGGGTCGTCACAGTACCTACCCGTTAAAGAAATTTCGTCCCGAAATTTGAGTGAGGTGGTCATGGCTAACAATAAAAATGTTTTCATAATGAATATGAGTTGATAACTTGAGTTTTATCATCATTGAGTAATATGGATAAAAATAATTCGATTATTCGAAGAGTACGAATGAAGCTATCACCAAAGAGTGAAATAGGAAAGTAAAGATTCATCTTAACTTTTGACAGAGTCAGGGTTGAATTTAGAAAATAAGGTGCGTCTTAGCTTTTGACGTTGTCTTGGTTGAATTTCGGAATTCAAGGGATTAAAGAAAATCTTCAAAATCTATAAGATTTGATTCTTCGGCGAATAAGGAAATTAAGATCTCTATAATTAAATACGGTGATCTGTCTCTATTACTCTGTCTGATATTTCCATTATAAATCAAACTCTTCCGTTCCGTTATTCTCACCATTCCTATACTTTCTTTCTTAGTCCATACATCCAAAACATTGTAAAAATACTTAATCCAGTTCTAATTCTTGATATTTCCCTAATTATTATTTCTGTCATTCTTCCTTTCAATCTTCCACCAGAGAAATTTTTGCTTACTTTTAATATAACCTTGGGGTGATACTATTCTCAATTATGCCATGTCTTTATATTGCTATTCGTATTAATATCCATGGTTTATAATTTCTGCGTTGCTGTTGGATTTTATATCTTCCCTTATATTTCAATGTCCCTGCTTCTGTCTCCTATAATTATTGTCATCCACAGTTAATGCGTTCTCTTATTTGCTGCGATTTATACCCCCTTTCTATTTCGGAGCTTCATGCTTTTGTTTACTTTTCGCAAGTAACGGTCCAGAATTCATAGGTATGGAGTTTCGAATTATCATAATATACAATGTAGAAAGTAAAGGTAGTAGCACGATTTGTTTTGTCAATTTACCTGAATCACTGAGTATAGAACTATCAAGAATATATTTTCTTGATATGTTCAGAAGTTAAGCAGAATGAAAGAGTTATGTAACATGGCACATGATGACGTTATAATCTGTGAATCATCACGTCCCATTATAAACTCAGCATGACTTACTGTAATATAATCACGTTGATCAAGTGTCATTATATTATACTAACTCATGCATCAATTCCCAACATTACTTCAATAACATTCATATTTTAAGCTCGAAAGTTTATAGAATATAAAGAATAACAGTTTCTATATGATGTAACACTGATAGTACGAATAGATTAATGATTTCAGATAAGAATAGTTATGAAAATATATTCAGAAATATCGAGGATATTTATAATGAAAGGTACGATAATACCTCGGAATATCTAAGATCAGAGGATGATAGAAACTATTGTCCGTAAGGGTTTAGAGTAAGGAGTAAGATATTCACTAAAGACTTTAGCAGACATTGAATCATTTGGATTCTTTGAATTCAAACTTATTCTTTGTGATTTGTCCACGACTTTCTTCATAGTTTTGCATAATCTGCTTTTCGGTACTAAATTTTCTTTTGAATGTTTCCAATATAATGATACACAGGAAGCACGAAGAGGTATATAATTTTGGACGAGAATATTTATGAAAAGATCGTCAGAAATATCGAAGATATTGATGATGATATTTTGGAATTTCTAAGTTCGATGGTTGATGGAGAAAGATTTTTCCGCAAGATTTTAACATGACTTCGGAGCAAGATATTCTCTAAAGATTTCAACGGATCCAGAATTATCTGGATTCTTTGAATATAGGGTATGGTCCTTGTATTTGTCCTTGGTCTCCTTCATGGTTAACTCTATCCGTTTTCCAGTTCCAACGTTTCTGAGTTTTTCCAACATATTATTCTTTATCATCAAACTTCGGACGACTAAAGTCGTTTACGGCTGCCTACAGTTTCTGCTGCTTCATTCAGCTTTTTCAACATTCAGAGTATTGATATGTAGATGGAGTGCTTTTCAGAATTTCAGAATAAGAGACCATGATTCTAAAAGATAAATGTTATACATATAACTGTTGATGTAGATATATTGTGCCTTTTCAAAGTACTGATTGTTGACTCCCGATAATTGGCATGGCAGTCCTCGTTACAAGATGCGGATGAGTATATGATAAGGTTTCAATGAATAAATATAATGATTTATCGGAGAGATTTGAACCAAGAAGCAACGAGGTTGCTAGTACGTCTACTAGTAATATGGTAGAATATGAAAGGTTCGTTGGTAATAATAAAAGAGCACGCGTATATATCAAGGTTATAATAAGGTTGTTTCGAACGAAAAGTCGAAGTTGTCTTGCTGGAGCTGTGACAAAATTCGCTACTTTGAAAAGGGATTGCAAAGTTATTTTCGGTAATAACAACGCCAAAAGAGCTAGCACAGATACGTGTTAAACGTTTACTTTGGTTCCGAGTGTTTTTCAGGTGCATAAATATATGTATCAATCTTTTCTTCCGTAAATGGAGTGCGGTTGGTTCATCCTATCGATTGAAGTGTTTTTAAGAATTATGAAAGGTTTGAATCGCAGATTGTAATCGTCAAGATACAAATGAGGTTTAAGATGAAATCAAGTGGCAACTTGAAGAAATGTTTAGTTTCATATGTTATATTCAATATTTTAATTCATTTTAATTGTCCAATGTTATTAGTCCACAGTCGATAGTCCACAGTTGACAGTCCAATAATTCATATATAATTTAGTATATAATATTCGAATTAATTAATACGTATCGTAACCCGTATACGTCTCAGACTCGATCACAACTCAAAGTATATATATTATTATAGAATCAACCTCAACCCTGTATAGCTAACTCCCGCATTACTGCATATAGAGTGTCTATGGTTATTCCAAATAATATATATAGATGGGTCGATATGATATGTCAAAACCTTGTATACGTGTCCCGATATTTAAAGTGCGTAAAAATAAATAACAGAAATTAAATGACGATAAATAAAGTTCGTAAAGTAAATAACAAAAATTAAATGACGATAAATAAAATTGCGAGAATGTAAATTGCGATAATTAAATTGCGATAAATAAAATGTAATCAGTTAGCTAGGAACAATTAGCTAGGAACAGTTAGCGTGGATTCTTAACAAAATTTCTCATAGTTAATTTGTTTGTTTCTAACAGATTTTATTTGTCCAATGTTTTCTTCTTTATGCCATTTGTTGGATTCTGAGAAGCCAAAATCCAAATATGAAATTTGAATGAAAATGGTTATTTTGTGGTGAACAGATTCGTATATCGGTGAATGCAAATAGGATAGTAAATGACTGTTGAATCAGCTTCGTTGAATGTACAGTGTAACTTATTAAAGTGAAATCTAAATATTCCTCGGGTATTACCTACCCGTTAAAATATTTTCACCATTAACAGTTTGTACGAAAGAATTTTTAATTACAATCTTTATGAAAATATACTTGTATATATATTTTCTTCAGATGCAATCATGGATTTAAT
Organism: Rutidosis leptorrhynchoides; assembly: GCF_046630445.1. NCBI lineage: Eukaryota > Viridiplantae > Streptophyta > Magnoliopsida > Asterales > Asteraceae > Rutidosis > Rutidosis leptorrhynchoides. Next base: position 542,129 of record NC_092334.1, on the reverse strand, counting down.
GAGTTAATATGATATTAAACTCATTTGATTTACGTTAGAACAAGAATATATAATCTCTAAAACATTAGAGATTACATATTCGGCATGTTGAACGAAGATAAATGATGTAGAACGTCATGTAGAACGAAGATAATCGATGTAGGTCATCATGTAATATGATGATTATGCTGGAGGTACAGACTGTGAGTTTGAGGCGTGTAGTGTTGAGGCTTGTGCTACGGATGTTGTTGTTGGTGGTACTGGTGTTGCCGGTGCTGTTGCTGAAGTTGGTAGGTTTTGCACCACGTTTTCCAAATTGATTACTCGAGCGCGAAGCTCGTTGACTTCTTTTATTACCCCAGACTGATGGTTGGTTGGAATGAGCGGATGAATAAGGTTCAGAATTGTGGATAGAATATGATCTTGTCGAGTTACCCTGGAAATGGGACTGAAAATGGTGTCTCGAACAGGTTCGCCGGTAAACGCTTCAGGTTCATTGTCAAGAGGTGAATTCAGTTGGTGGAAGGGATTGCCTTCTGCGCGTTTCCATTAATTAAGTCAACTACGAACCCATCAGATGAATTGATAATGGCTGATTGGTTGATTCATGCCGATGACGCTGTTTTCGGAGCTTAGGTGAACATCTATGTCGGAATAGCTGTCGAAATAACTATCGGAATAGCTATCGAAATCTGAGGAACTCGAACTGGTTGCAGGATTCATCTCGTACGATCAGATGAAGGATTTTTCGATAAGAAATAGATTATAGGATGTAGATTAGTACCCTGCAATACATAATTTACATATGCATATATAATACTAAAATCCCATAAATTACGGAGAAATCTACGGAAATTGTCAGACAAAGGTAACAATAACAGATACGCTAAGATATGAATTTTATCTATACACTGTCTATGCAATAGGGGCAGTAAGACGTGTCTAGACTTTAAGGATGATAAGCAAATAATTTTTCGACACTAAATGATAAGCAAAACTTTTGGCATGCAGACACGGTCAAAGTCCAGACTCACTAATGCATCTAAACAACTATCAGTTAGACACACTAATGCAAGACCTGGTTCACTAAGACCACCGCTCTGATACCAACTGAAAGGACCCATCCTAATCCATTCGGACGAAGTCCGTATCGATTATAAACGATTCACAATAGTTGCTTACATCGCGAGGTACTTGACCTCTATATGATACATTTTACAAACATTGCATTCATTTTTGAAAAGACAATCTTTCATTACATCGAAAGTTGACGGCATGCATACCATTTCATAATATATCTAACTATAATTAACTTAATATTAATCTTGATTAACTCAACGACTCGAATGCAACATCTTTTGAAATATGTCATGAATGACTCCAAGAAATATCTCTAAAATGAGCAAATGCACAGCGAAAGATTTCTTTCATACCTGAGAATAAACATACTTTCAAGTGTCAACCAAAAGGTTGGTGAGTTCATTAGTTTAACATAAATAATTATTTCCATCATTTTAATAGACCACAAGATTTTCATTTTCAGTTCTCATAAATAAACGTCCCATGCATAGAGACAAAAATATCATTCATATGGATTGAACACCTGGTAACCGACATTCACAATATGCATATAAGAATATCCCCATCATTCCGGGATCCTCCTTCGGACATGATATAAATTTTGAAGTACTAAAGCATCCGATACTTTGGATGGGGCTTGTTGGGCCCGATAGATCTATCTTTAGAGTTCGCGTCAATTAGGGTGTCTGTTCCCTAATTCTTAGATTACCAGACTTAATAAAAATGGGCATATTCGATTTCGATCATTCAACCATATAATGTAGTTTCGATTACTTGTGTCTATTTCGTAAAACATTTATAAAACAGCGCATGTATTCTCAGTCCCAAAAATATATATATGGCAAAAGCATTTAAAAAGGGAATAATGAAACTCACCTAATATATTTTGTAGTAAAAATACATATGTCGACAATGAACAAGTGTAGGGTTGGCCTCGGATTCACGAACCTATATCATTTGTATTTATATTAAAATATCTTCTCGTAATCGAACAATTTCATATCTTATAACTTTATATATTATATATTTAGTTTGTATATTTTATATATAATCATTACTTATCATTAATAATAAAAACTGTATATTAAGGTTTAGTATATATTTATATATCAATTGATGTAACTTAACTAATATCTTTTTAATAATAAAAATATAGCGTAATGTATTTTTATATAAAAGTATCTATTTGTGAAATTATTGATAGTTTTAGTGATCAAAATAATAATTTTAGTAAGGATGATAATAATGATAATATAGTTGTTATAATAATGATAATGAAATGATAATAATAAGAATGATACTAATAATAATAATAATAATAAGGTAAAAATTTATAATCTTAATGTTAAAAATAATAATTTTATATATCTTTATACTGATCCTTATGACTTGTAAACTTTGTGGTAGTAATTAATATTTTACATCAGTTTTAATTTATCATCAGGATCTATATTATGTTTATAATCTAACTTTAAATTTTATTAGCCTCTAGCTAATACTTTTAAATTCTAAGATTATCATATTAATATTAACACTAACTTACTTAATAATAATAACAATAATAATAATAATAATAATAACGATAGATATAATGTCGATAATGGTTTTTACTTCTAATGATGCTACTAATAATAACCTAAATGATAATATTAATAATAATACTTATAATAATAATAATAATGATAATGATGTTAATACTAAATATAAATAAAATCCTAGTTGTAACTATAATCATATTAACAATAAATGATACATAATATTTGTATAAGAAATAATAATAATAATAATAATAATAATAATAATAATAATAATAATAATAATAATAATAATAATAATAATAATAATAATAATAATAATAATAATAATAATAATAATAAAAGTTATAATTAATACTAATAATTATAACAATAATAATAATAATAATAATAATAAATAGAATACTACCTTAAAGGTTTCAAAAGGCTTTCCAAAAAGAAATGATCTAAACAGGATTCGAACTCGTGACCCCTCGCTCAACCAACACACCCCTTAACCATCCCTCTATTTCCGTTTTTTCTGAATAAATACACAGAAGATACCCATATAACCCGTATTACTATGCTGTTTCTTATTTCTCTTTCAATGTCATTAATCTGGCCCAACAATACAAATGAACACAGCCCATTCGTTAAATTGAATCTCGGCCCAAGTTCATACGTTTTGAAAATATAACATGAATTAAAACAATAGCTTATCCAAAAATCTTTACAGCTCATCATCATATACATCTGGATCCTTTCATTCGTTGGGCAACAGAAGGCATACACATCATCACCTTTATTATCACTATCGTCTTCAACATCACAGTTTCACAATCATCGATCATCATCTATCATAGTTATCCAATATCATTCATCAACGTGTTATTTATCATAATCATTATCGATCACGATCCCTATTCCCCTCTCATCATCTTCTTCGCTTTTCAATTTTTTTTTTTCGTTAATATTATTCGTAATCATCACCGAAAAATCGTTATTGTTTGTGGGTATAATGTTTGAGCAGTCCAACGAAGGGAAAAAAAATATAGCATCAACCTTTTTTTGTTTTGGTTTTGAACGCAACCAGTTGCAACCGGAAGCAGTAATCTCCGGCTGAAAAAAAAAATTAGAAAACGCCAATGGTTTAGAGGTGGAGGTGGTGATTCAGTTGTCTTGGTGTTCGGTTTAAAAAAAATATATATTTGATGCAGTGACTGAAAACGAAAATAGAAAGGAAAGAAGAGAATGACACGTGAAGTTGGTGAAGGTTCTTGGTTTCAAACAGGAAGAAAACACAGTACATATGCATTAGTATAGTGATGTGTTAGTCGATAATTGAGGGGATGGTCATGGTGGACGTGGTTCGGAGATGGGTGGTGATGGTTGTTCACGTCCTAAGAGAAAAGAGAAAGGGAAGGGGAAGATGAGAGAGAGATAATGATAGTGTGTTCTTGGTTGATAAAATAAAAAGATATAAACCCAGACATAAGTTATCGTATGGTATCATTTTGGTTTAATATCAATTGCAAACAATAGTGGGTTAATAGCAGTAAGTGGTTGATCATGAGTGATAGTGGTCGAGAATTTGCAAGGTGATTCGTGGTGAGGGTTGCTGAAGTAAGAGGTGAAGAAAGGTGGTAGTTTACGGAGGTGGTGAGGTGATGGCGATTGTGAGGTGTCGAGACTGTAAACAGAAATATGTATATATCTAAGTTGGGTTGGTGAATGTTGGTGATGAACACGAGGGAATTAGAGAGGGAAAGAGAAGAGACTGGGTTTATAGATATATCTTATGCATATATGTATACTCATGTGATCTTATTTGTGAGGAGACAAGAAGTAAAAAGTAAGAAACAGTATAATAGTGTCAATCACAAAACATCCCCAATTTACGGATGAATTAACAAGAGGGTTGGTTAATTGTTGCTTTCAATTACATAAAGTAGATATAATACTATATTACAAACAAATATATTGTATTGTGAATTGAAAGAGAATAGTGAGTAATCGGATAAATTTAGTTTTATTATGACGACAGTTTTCACGGACTATTATTTCGTGCCCCGTTGTTCACTCAGTGGCGAATAAAAAGTCTTCAGAAAGATCCCAAAATTTTAAATTAAGTATCTTTATTTATGTAGATCATTATGGTATAAAATTTGATCATTGATTTAATAAATAAAAATTACACCAACTGTCCCTCCCATTTATGGGTGAAATATAAAAAGTGTTAAAATTAAATAATTAGATCCTAAATATACTTTTAATAAGCCTATAACTTATATAACTTCTTTTCGTATCACCGTTTAATTTAAAATCACTTAAGTTCGTATTTAACTTGCTTAATATCCATCGAATGACATTTGAGTGTTTCTGACGTTTACTAAATAGATTCGAAATTACAAAATATATATTTAATATACTTTATATATATATAGATCTGTTTTAAATAATTATTATTACAATATCTTATATTTATTTTATTTATAAATAATTTTATTAACAATAACATATAATATTTCAATTTATTTTTCCAATTACTATTATATTTTCATAGATTTAAATATACATGTATCTATTACAAATAGTTGTTCGTGAATCGTCGATAATAGTCGAAGGGTAACTGAATATAAATTTCAAAGTTTTCGAGACTCAACATTACAGACTTTGCTTATCATGTCGGAAACATATAAAGATTGAAGTTTAAATTTGATCGGAAATTTCCGGGTCGTCACAGTAGGGGTTTAGGGTGTGGGGTTTGGGGTTTGGGGTTTAGGGGTTTTTTTTTTTTTTTGGATAAAGGGACTTAGCCCCGGAAAAATCAAATAGAAGGGAAAAAGAATGTACAATTACAACGGGCATGCCCGAGGGGAGATTTTAGTGACCTCCAAAACACTTTTACAATGAACTAAAATGACAAAAATTAGTGGACGTCTAAAGGATTTCCAATGAAAAAATACCAAACTAGGATGACAAACAAAGGACTATTCGTGCAATACATCTGAAACTGCAAAGGATTAGAAATGTAACGATTCTGAATCTGCAGGGGACTAGCCATGTAATAGATTTGAAACTGCAAAGGACTTAACTTGTGAAGCTTCTGAATCTACATTATATTTACTCCACCGGTCCCTGCAGTCCAAAAATTCAAAATAATGCATTCTGAGTTCAAACCTTTATAGCAACCTTGATCCTTTTGCCAAAACCACAAATTCTTTACTCTTTTTCCATCCAAAATGGGATCAAAAACATTGATTTGCCATTGAATCTTGCATAGTTGCTATATCATATCGATTAAATCATTCAACCATGACCATAAATTATCAAAATTCTTCATAAAAATACCAAATTGAGCTGTGATCAGAATGAGGATAAGAGCACACTTAAAAAAAAACCTCTTTTGCACTTTAAAACCATAATAACACTTGTGATACCATATTTCAACACCAAAAACCACATAATCATTTTATAGCCTTTAATTAGGGTATCAGGTTTGACTGGAGGTCCACTCTGGTCAACACTTTGAATATTACACCTCCATTTAACATCCTGGCCATTGAAGATCATCACTAAACAAGCAGAAAATTCAGAATTCCATCCAAACTCCCATAAGAACTTTTGACTCAAAAAGTCAAAAGTCACTAAAACTGTAATTTTGACTAGGGTTCCAACCTGGTTAACATTTTTATAAATAGGCTTTCTTTGACCAAACTTACACTTGAATATCATTATAGACCTCAAAACAATCTTGTAGCACCAGTCTTCTTCCCAAAATACCCTTTGACTTAAAAAGTCAACATACATCAGAAACCCTAAAACATTCATCAGAGTCAAACCAGAAACCCTAATACTCATAGAAAAATAAAAGATCATGCAAGAATCCTCTTTGTTCCATAAAATCAATACATTATGATAAGAGGGATCATCAGGATCATAGGTTTGACCCGGGTAAGTCAAACTTTTCAAAATTAGGGTTCTAAGGTGCAGCAGCTGGAACCCTAGCACATCCATCACCAACTCCCAACCCAATGTGGGCCTGCCCTTATATCTACCCATCTCCCATCTCCCCCTTATATCTCCAGCCCAAACCAAATCCCAAGTACCCCAATTCCTCCAATAATGCTCCTCAACACCAGAATCAAAAACTTGTACTATCATGTTGACTTTGAGGGTTGACTTCAATAACATTAAACTTCCACATGGCAGCAGCTATAGTAGAATGGCTTGATTTAACAATATTCAATCCCATAAGCCTTAGTCTAACCACCTCTTCTATATGCTTAGATAAGGTATCCACATTTCTCTGCTCACTTTTGAAAAGTCTAGCATTTCTTTCCTGCCAGAGGTGATAGATAATAGAACCAATAACAAGTCTTCTGATAATACTCCAGATGGACTTATTACGCTTCTTGTTTGACATCAGCTCAATAAGCTCCACCCAAGAGATATTAGCATTTATGATAATATCAATAATGTCATCTAGAGCAGCCTTATTTCTGAAATGATCCCACACATCCTTAGCATACTGACAGTCAATGAAGATGTGATTGTGGGAATCTTTGACTTGGTTACAAAAAGCACAGAGTTTATCATCTTGAACCATCCAGCTTTCAAGCCTGTCTTGAGTGGTCAACTTTTGGTTTGTAGCCACCCAAAGGATAAAGGCATTTCTTGGGATATTTTGTGAAAACCACACCAATTTATGCCATTTAACATCCTTCCTGGTGACTTTCATGTCCAACCTGAAATGTCCCGTTCTTATTGATTAAAAACGTTCCATATTAATTGATTTCGTTGCGAGGTTTTGACCTCTATATGAGACGTTTTTCAAAGACTGCATTCATTTTAAAACAAACCATAACCTTTATTTCATCAATAAAGGTTTAAAAAGCTTTACGTAGATTATCAAATAATGATAATCTAAAATATCCTGTTTACACACGACCATTACATAATGGTTTACAATACAAATATGTTACAACAAAATAAGTTTCTTGAATGCAGTTTTTACACAATATCATACAAGCATGGACTTCAAATCTCGTCCTTATTTAAGTATGCGACAGCGGAAGCTCTTAATAATCACCTGAGAATAAACATGCTTAAAACGTCAACAAAAATGTTGGTGAGTTATAGGTTTAACCTGTGATGACCCGGGAATTTCTGACCAAATTTAAACATAATCTTATATGATTCGACTCGATAAGCAAAGTCTATTAAACCGAGTCTCATTATGTTTGAACTATTTCATGATAACATTTGACCTTTAACTATTTCCGACGATTCACGAACCTTTAATTGTAACTAAGAATGTAAATATAAATAATTATATATAAAACTAATTATATTAGTATTAATGAACTATTAAGTAATTTTGTTATTATAAAAGATAACATTTAATAACTAAAGATTTTCATTTTGAATATATATAGTATATTGTATATAAATGATTCAAACATATTTTACCAACGTTATCAAAATATTAAATGTACAATGTTATACTTTGTAGTTAATTGTTTAATATACATAATTAATCATCTACTCAACATTTAAAACATGATTTTATATATATGGTAGTATACATATATACATAAATATAACTATATATATATGATTTTATACATAATTATTATATTATGTATATGTAGAAATTTATAATATATCTATGATGAAATAATGTACTATTTTAATAAATATATATAATACTTACATATATAAAACATTTATATTTTTCATAATTACATACATAAGTATAATATAATTAGTATGTAAATAAATATTATAATATATTTATATTAAAATGCATAAATATATAATATTCAGTATATGTTACAATACATATTACATAATTATTAAATATTACATAATAATAGATGATATTAATAAATTAAATTTAAATACAAATATAGTTGTTGTAGTAATGTTATTTGTATCGTCAAATATCAATATTTGTATTCATAATATCACTTTATATCATATAAAGATGAAATTGGATGTATATATTAGATTATTATTACTAATATTATTATTATCGATAAAATATTAATATTATCATAATTAGTATGGTATTATTATTATTATTATTATCATTTTTACAATTATTATTATCATTAATATTATATTTATCATTATTATTAATTTTATTAATATTATTAGATATTAATAGTATTGTTATTATATATTATTATTATTAATTAAAAAAAAAACAGTAGGGATCTGTATTATACGCGTGACCTCTGTATCCTTTATCTCTATTATTATTATTTTTTTGTTTCTTTCCTGCTCCCAACTCGTGAACCTGTGTTGACATTTTCTCCATTTTTTTAACAACCGATCTCTATTATTACAACATGATTATGTATAATTGCAAATCAAATAAAAAGGAAATCCAATGGGATTAAAGAGCACAGCGATATTTTTTTTTCTTCTTCTCTGCACGCTCCAATTTTTTTTTCTCTTAATTCAATTTCGAATAAAGTTTCAAAATCTAAAAATGCAGAAAGGTTAGAAATCTTTCTTTGAATCTATCTGCAAAATCTCAACTCTCAAATCTTTATATCGATCTTGAATTTTGAAGTCAAAGTTTAGTTTAAAAAAAGTCAACAATTGTTCTTGAGACAAATTCGCGTTCGTGTATATGTTTCTGATCAAATTGACGATTCCAGTAGTTTTTATACATGTTTAGAAAACTATTTCGTGTTATAAACATTATCTATAATGTTATCTATTACGAAATCAATTTTTTTTTTGTTCCAAGAACCGACGCTGCAGTAGGCCTTTAGTATTTTTTTTTTTATTTTAGAACCCAAATTATTTTTTTTTCTGTAATGTTTTGAAGCTTTAAAGGGAACCCCGATTTTGTTTTTTTTTTTGGTTATTGATGTTTTATTGAATCCATGAGACTTGTGGAGAAGAAGAGGAATAGAAGAAAAACAGTTTATATATAAAATTTAAATTCGATATTAGTACAGAGAATCAGAATTGGTGGGATGGTCGAGAGTGTTTGCGTGTGAGCATGTGGTCACGAGATCGATTCCAGAGGACGGTAGTTTCTTTTTTTTTTTTAAACTCTTTTCATGTGAGGTAGTTTTCTTTTCTAATTTTATTATTGTTATTATATATTAATTATTATTAGTATTATTATTATTATTGTGATTGTTTTGATTGTTATTGTTATTGTTATTATTAGTATCATACTTGTTATCATATTTGAAAGTATTATAGACATTACTATTATTATTATGATAGGTATTAATAATATTATTATTAGTAATAAACTTATCATTTTAGTATTTTATCATCATTAGGATTATGATTATGATTATCATTATTATTATTATGAAGGAAATAAAAATATATTATTATCATCAATATTAGAATTTGTACCGGTTTATAAATAATAGTATCATCAGTACATTTACAATTAATAATATCATATTTATCAGTATCATCATTAATATTTACTAGTATTATTATGATTATCATTTATCATTTTATAAATATTAGAACCCTTATTATTAACATAAGTATGGTATTAGTATTAATATTATTTTAGAGTTATTATTATTAGTATCATTAACAGTTATCATTTTCATTTTTTTTGCTATTAGTATTATCATTATTAATAAAATTATTATTATTATTAGTAAATCATTATTATCTAAATTATTATTTTAACAAATAAATATTTTGTACACTATATATATACTTATGGTATATACTAGGATTGTATTAATAATTCACATAACAAACTAATAAAATTTCATAAATACAATACTAACCACAAATATATGTATATAAATATATTAATGTCATTATTTATATAAACGTAAATCATTATAGATATATATACATAAAATCGATATATATATAAAATATAATATAAGTATACGTTTTAAAATAAAGGTTAGAATAAATTCTACAAAACTATAATATATAAATAATACATATTAATAAATGAAATTTTGTAACTTACATTATACGTATTAATATATACACAATTGATATAGGTTCGTAAATCCGAGGCCAACCCTGCATTGTTCAATGACGTCATGAAAGGACCCGTTCATATACATTATAAACGATTCACAATAGTTGATTACATCGCGAGGTATTTGACCTCTATATGATACGTTTTACAAACATTGCATTCGTTTTTAAAAGACAAACTTTCTTTACATCAAAAATTGATGGCATGCATACCATTTCATATTACATCCAACTATAATTGACTTAATATTAATCTTGATGAACTCAACGACTCGAATGCAACGTCTTTCAAAGTATGTCATGAATGACTCCAGGTAATATCCTTAAAATGAGCTAATGCACAGCGGAAGATTTCTTTAATACCTGAGAATAAACATGCTTTAAAGTGTCAACCAAAAGGTTGGTGAGTTCATTAGTTTATCATAATCAATCATTTCCGTAATAGTAATAGACCACAAGATTTCAGTTTCCATAAATATCCGTACACTCGCAAGTGTTTAAAAGTATTCTATAAGTTGTAGGCACCCGGTAACAAGCCTTAACATTCATGTTTTACCCTCTGAAGTACACCAGATCAGGTGTGTTTAAAATAACCTCGAAGTACTAAAGCATCCCATAGTCAGGATGGGGTTTGTCAGGCCCAATAGATCTATCTTTAGGATTCGCGCCTACCGTACATAGACAAGTAGTTTAATGTTACCAAGCTAAGGGTATATTTCTGGTTTAAACCCACGTAGAATTAGTTTTAGTACTTGTGCCTATTTCGTAAAACATTTATAAAAAACAGCGCATGTATTCTCAGTCCCAAAAATATATATATAAAAGGGAGCAAATGAAACTCACAATACTGTATTTCGTAGCAATTATGTATATGACGACACTGAAAATGATAAACGTTAGGTTGACCTCACGAGCAATACCCTCGATCAATACCCATAACCTCCATAGCTATAACCCATAATTTCCTTAGCTCTATCCCGTTTGAAAACTTATTTTGAAATCGTCCGAGTATAACTCCGTCGTAGTATTTTATGTATACTAATAATATCTTGAAATAATACAAAAATATATATATATATATATATATATATATATATATATATATATATATATATATATATATATATATATATATATATATATATATATATATATATATATATATATATATGTATGTAATTCGATTGAGAGAGTTTAGAGAAATATATTTTCAAGTTTCTATGAAATAATGAAACCTATTGAATTCTATTTATAATAGATTTTTGAATTATTAAAGTGAATTATTAAAGTATGAATTATTAAAGTGAATTATTAAAGTGTGAATTATTAAAGTGAATTATTAAAGTGAATTATTAAAGTATGAATTATTAAAGTGAATTATTAAAGTATGAATTATTAAAGTGAATTATTAAAGTATGAATTATTAAAGTTAAAGTAAAATAAAAGTAAAGTAAAGGTAAAGTTAAAGTATAGTAAAAGTATAAAACTATATACGTATAATACGAGTATAAATATATATAATATTAATTTAAATCGTTATATATATTTAATAAAATAAAATATAAATATCGTTATCTTTATCATACTGGTTAAGTAATGAGTTGTCAAAAGTGGTTCTAGATATTTATAAAAGATATATACGTTTTAATAATAAAGTTCTTTTTAAACTGAAAACGTTTTTTGTACTTTTGAAACTAAATCAAATAAATATGATAATTTTGTTTTCCAAAACTAAATATATTTAAGAATCATTTTGTTAAAAGGTTAAAATAATGGAAATCGTTATACCACAAAACATTTTAGAAAAGTAGAATTATATATATTCATAATAGGTTTCAAGTTTTTAAATTACAGTCTGTTGGTGAAGCATGGGATAAAGTCCAAAGGTTAAATAAACGTATGAAATCATCTTAATGAAAAATGTCGAGTTACTTAACTTGTCGATATCCAACATCTAAGTTATTTACACTCCACGTTCTTATTTTCATATTAAATAAAATGAAAGTTAACATAGTTATCTTATCAAGGTCACGAGGAAAATATTATAAAACATGCCTTGGAAATTAAACAGGAATTTCCACTAACCCTTGTCTAGTTCCCGTTAATTGATACATTTGTTCTTATTTATAAATCACTTTACCATTTTCTGAATGTTGTCAAAAAGAATAGATTTCTTAAATCACAGTGGACCTCATAACATAGGCCCGTAATCATATCATAATGTATCTGATAATTCAATCATTTGATATTATCTCTTAATTCTGTCGATAAATATATCGAAACAAATACGTTCATGTAAAGTATCATATATCTAATACTTTGTTAATGTTTTCAGTTAATATTATATATTATATATACATATCTATATACTCATAATTGTTCGTGAATCGTCGAACACGGTCAAAGGGTAATTGATTACATGAATGTAGTTCCAAACTTTTTGAGATTCAACATTACAAATTCTGCTTATCGTGTCGGAAACATATAAAGGTTAAGTTTAAATTTGGTCGGAAATTTTCGGGTCGTCACAGTACCTACCCGTTAAAGAAATTTCGTCCCGAAATTTGATCGAGGTCGTCATGGCTAACAATAAGAATGTTATTATAACGAATATAAGTTGATTCATAGGGTTTTATCATGATTGAGAAATATGGATAAAATAATTCGATTACTCGAAACGTATGAGTGAAGCTATCGTAAAAGAGTGAAATGAGAAAATAGGGATTCGTCTTATCTTTTGACGTCATCACGGTTGATCTCCGGATTAAAGAAAATCTTTGTAATCTATATAGGGTTTGATTCTTCGATGATTAAGGAAATTATGATCCTCTTCGATTTAATGCGATGATTCATCTTGATTTTTCTGTCGGATATTTCACTATAAATCCACCTCCTTCGTTTCCTTTTAATTCACACCTTCTATTCTTTCTCCCTCAATTCTTACTTTAAAATTATTCGTTAATATGCTTCATCCAGTGCTGATTCTCGATATACTCCTCACTTTCATATCTGTCGTTCTTCTTTTTCATCTACCTCCGGAAGAATCTATTTACTTCTACTATACTCTTGGTTTTATAGTGTTTTTTGTTCTCCCGTGTCTTTATATTGCTATATGCAACGATATATACGGTTTATAATTTCTGGGTTGTTGTTGGGTTTTATATCTTCCCTTATATTTCGATGTCCCTGCTTCTGTCTTCTATAATCATTGTCATCCCCAATTAATGCTCTCTTTTATTTGCTGCGATTTATACCCCAATTTCTATTTCGGAGTTTTGTCCTTTCGTTTCTTCTTCTTGCGATTAAGCACCGCTTGTAATGGTCCAGAATTCGCATATATGAATTTCGGAATGAACATTGTTAATGTTCTAAGAAGGAAATTGTAATGGCACGATCTTGACTTGTCAAATTACTAGAATACCTCGGATAAGGCCGAATCATCAAGAAATATTTTCTTGATATTTTAGAGGTTAAAGAGAATACAAGAGTCGTGTAACATAGAACATGATGACGTTATAATCTGTGAATCATCACGTTCCATTTAGAAACTCAGCATGACTTACTGTAATATAATCACGTTGATCAAGTGTCATTTTATTATACTAGTTCATGCTTCAGTTCCCAACACTACTTCAAAAATATTCCTATTTTAAATTCGAAAGTTTCAGAATTTAGAAACTAAAATAGTTTCTTTTATGATGTAATACAGACAGCACGAAGAGGTAAATGATTTCAGATAAGAATAATTATGAAAATATCTTCAGAAATATGGAGGATATTTATAATGAAAGATACGATGATATCTTAAAATTTCTAATATCAGATGATGATGAAGAATATTGTCCGTAAGGGTTTAGAGTCAGGAGCAAGGTATTCGATAATGACTTCAGCAGACATGGAATCATTTGGATTCTTTGAAGGTAGATTTCGTCCTTGTGATTTATCCACAGCCTTCTTCATGGTTTGCTCAATCCGTATTTTTCAGTACCAAATCTTCTCTTTTTCTGAGCTTTGCTAACACACTACTCTTTATCATCAAACTTTTTACTATTAAGGTCGTTTATAGTTTTTGCTGCTTCATCAGTATTTCGAGAACTAGTTCGCAGTTTAGGGTGTTTTTCAGAAACTTCACATTCAAAGTATATAAGACCAGAAGATAGACACATATAATTGTTGGTGTAGACATGCTGCGAGATTTCAAAATACTGATTGCTAATTTTCGATGATTCGTATGGCAATTCTCGTTACAAGATGCAGATGAGTAAATGATGGGGTTTTGATAAATATAAAGATTTTTCGGAAAATCAAAGATCAATGAAGTTGTTAATAAGTTTACTACAAATGTGGCGAGATATGAAAGGATCCCCGGTAATAATGATGAAGGGGTAATCATTATAATAAGGCTTATTCGATTGAACAATTGAAGTTGGTTTGCTGGAGCTGTGACAAAACCGTCTATTTTTAGAAGGGATTGAAAAGTTATTTTAGCTAGT
Organism: Rutidosis leptorrhynchoides; assembly: GCF_046630445.1. Taxonomy (NCBI): domain Eukaryota; kingdom Viridiplantae; phylum Streptophyta; class Magnoliopsida; order Asterales; family Asteraceae; genus Rutidosis; species Rutidosis leptorrhynchoides. Next base: position 527,068 of record NC_092334.1, on the reverse strand, counting down.
AAATGTCAAAAGGTCTGACATGGATACATGTTAAATTATGACTTTAGTTTCAAGAGTTTTTCAGGTACGTAACTGTGAATAACATGTGGTTGGATCATCATCTCGATTGTTCATTATTTGAAGTGTCTTCAGGTATTTCGAAGGGTTTGAACACAGATTATAATCGTTAATATACATACGATGTTCTAACACAGTTTTGAAGTTAAAGTATAGCTTTGAAAGATGTAAGAATCTAAGAGTGATGATACCGGTTATAACTTGAATTGAATTCGGCGATTTCAAAATCAGAATATGTAATTAGATTTTTGAATGATTATGGTTGTTTTGATTTCTATAAAAGAATGTATATTGTTGTGAAAGTAGGGAGTATAATGGATGATCTGCTGAATCAGATTCGAAGAATGTAACATATTAATTGTGAATTTATATATCTCTCGGGTATTACCTACCCGTTAAAAAAAATGTCACAATTAATATTTTGTACAAAAGAATTTTATTACTGTCTTTATGGAAATATATGTGTATATTTCTTCAGATGTAATATAGATTTAATGAGTTAATATTAAATTAAACTCACTTGATTTATGGTTAAGGCTAGGATAGATAATTTATAAACTTTAGAAATTACATAATCGTCGTAGAATGTTTTTCCAATGAAGTTATGAATCAATACTTCATCGTTGTGTTATTCCTTAGTATCTACAGGGCGTATGACGTCGATGCTCATGGGACAGATTGTGAAGTTGAGGTTTGCGATGAAATTGTTGGTGGTGGTGGTAATGGTACTGTTGATGTTGTTGATGGTGGTACTTGTTATGTTGCTGGTGCTGCTGCTGGTGTTTGTAACCTTTGCACCATATTCTCCAAAGCCACTACCCGAGCGCGAAGCTCGTTGACTTCTTCTATTACACCTGGGTGATTGTCGGTTCGGACGAGCGGATAAATAAGATCTAGAATTTGGTGTAGTATATAATCATGACGAGATACTCTGGAAATGAGAGAAAATGGTGTATCGAACAGGTTCGCCGGTAAGTGCTTCAGGTTCATTGCCAAGAGGGCAATGTGGTGGATGGAAAGGATCGCATTCTTCTTGTCTCCAATGATTAAGGAGGCTACGAACCCATCCCCAATTCATCCAGAATAGATGATGGCTGATTGGTTGATCCATTCCAGTCACACTGCTTTCGGAGCTTGAGTGGGATTCCATTTCGGAATCCGAGGAACTTGAACTGATGACGAATTCCATTTCGGACGATTTGATAAAGGATTTTTCGATACGAAATGATTTTCCGGATATCGGGTGGTATTCTAACTACGTAGAATATCTATATATATAGATCAAAAGATTTCATAGATTACGGAGGAATTTACGGAATATGTCAGGCAAAGTTTACGGTAATAGATACGATAAGATATGATTTAGCAGATACGCTAAGATATGAATTTTGTCTATACACTATTCATGCAATCAATGCAGCAAGACGTGTCTAGACTAAGAATGATAAGCAGGTAATTTCCTAAGGATGGTAAGTAGATGATTTCCGACTAAAAATGATAAACAAAACTTTTGACATGCAGACATGGTCGAAGTCCAGACTCACTAATGCATCTTAACAATTATCAGTTAGACACACTAATGCAAGACCTGGTTCGCTAAGACCACCGCTCTGATACCAACTGAAAGGACCCGTTCATATACATTATAAACGATTCACAATAGTTGATTACATCGCGAGGTATTTGACCTCTATATGATAGGTTTTACAAACATTGCATTCGTTTTTAAAAGACAAACTTTCTTTACATCAAAAATTGACGGCATGCATACCATTTCATATTACATCCAACTATAATTGACTTAATATTAATCTTGATGAACTCAACGACTCGAATGCAACGTCTTTCAAAGTATGTCATGAATGACTCCAGGTAATATCCTTAAAATGAGCTAATGCACAGCGGAAGATTTCTTTAATACCTGAGAATAAACATGCTTTAAAGTGTCAACCAAAAGGTTGGTGAGTTCATTAGTTTATCATAATCAATCATTTCCGTAATAGTAATAGACCACAAGATTTCAGTTTCCATAAATATCCGTACACTCGCAAGTGTTTAAAAGTATTCTATAAGTTGTAGGCACCCGGTAACAAGCCTTAACATTCATGTTTTACCCTCTGAAGTACACCAGATCAGGTGTGTTTAAAATAACCTCGAAGTACTAAAGCATCCCATAGTCAGGATGGGGTTTGTCAGGCCCAATAGATCTATCTTTAGGATTCGCGCCTACCGTACATAGACAAGTAGTTTAATGTTACCAAGCTAAGGGTATATTTCTAGTTTAAACCCACGTAGAATTAGTTTTAGTACTTGTGCCTATTTCGTAAAACATTTATAAAAAACAGCGCATGTATTCTCAGTCCCAAAAATATATATATAAAAGGGAGCAAATGAAACTCACAATACTGTATTTCGTAGCAATTATGTATATGACGGCACTGAAAATGATAAACGTTAGGTTGACCTCACGAGCAATACCCTCGATCAATACCCATAACCTCCATAGCTATAACCCATAATTTCCTTAGCTCTATCCCGTTTGAAAACTTATTTTGAAATCGTCCGAGTATAACTCCGTCGTAGTATTTTATGTATACTAATAATATCTTGAAATAATACAAAAAAAATATATATATATATATATGTATGTAATTCGATTGAGAGAGTTTAGAGAAATATATTTTCAAGTTTCTATGAAATAATGAAACTTATTGAATTCTATTTATAATAGATTTTTGAATTATTAAAGTGAATTATTAAAGTATGAATTATTAAAGTGAATTATTAAAGTGTGAATTATTAAAGTGAATTATTAAAGTGAATTATTAAAGTATGAATTATTAAAGTGAATTATTAAAGTATGAATTATTAAAGTGAATTATTAAAGTATGAATTATTAAAGTTAAAGTAAAATAAAAGTAAAGTAAAGGTAAAGTTAAAGTATAGTAAAAGTATAAAACTATATACGTATAATACGAGTATAAATATATATAATATTAATTTAAATCGTTATATATATTTAATAAAATAAAATATAAATATCGTTATGTTTATCATACTGGTTAAGTAATGAGTTGTCAAAAGTGGTTCTAGATATTTATAAAAGATATATACGTTTTAATAATAAAGTTCTTTTTAAACTGAAAACGTTTTTTGTACTTTTGAAACTAAATCAAATAAATATGATAATTTTGTTTTCCAAAACTAAATATATTTAAGAATCATTTTGTTAAAAGGTTAAAATAATGGAAATCGTTATACCACAAAACATTTTAGAAAAGTAGAATTATATATATTCATAATAGGTTTCAAGTTTTTAAATTACAGTCTGTTGGTGAAGCATGGGATAAAGTCCAAAGGTTAAATAAACGTATGAAATCATCTTAATGAAAAATGTCGAGTTACTTAACTTGTCGATATCCAACATCTAAGTTATTTACACTCCACGTTCTTATTTTCATATTAAATAAAATGAAAGTTAACATAGTTATCTTATCAAGGTCACGAGGAAAATATTATAAAACATGCCTTGGAAATTAAACAGGAATTTCCACTAACCCTTGTCTAGTTCCCGTTAATTGATACATTTGTTCTTATTTATAAATCACTTTACCATTTTCCGAATGTTGTCAAAAAGAATAGATTTCTTAAATCACAGTGGACCTCATAACATAGGCCCGTAATCATATCATAATGTATCTGATAATTCAATCATTTGATATTATCTCTTAATTCTGTCGATAAATATATCGAAACAAATACGTTCATGTAAAGTATCATATATCTAATACTTTGTTAATGTTTTCAGTTAATATTATATATTATATATACATATCTATATACTCATAATTGTTCGTGAATCGTCGAACACGGTCAAAGGGTAATTGATTACATGAATGTAGTTCCAAACTTTTTGAGATTCAACATTACAAATTCTGCTTATCGTGTCGGAAACATATAAGGTTAAGTTTAAATTTGGTCGGAAATTTTCGGGTCGTCACACGTCATATGTATTTTTACTATAAAATACAGTATCGTGAGTTTCATTTGCCTTTTTACCCTTTATATTTTTGGGCTGAGAATACATGCGCAACTTTTATAACTGTTTTATGAAATTGACACAAGTACGTGAAACTACATTCTATGGTTGGATTATCGAAGTCGAATATGCCCCTTTTTATTAAGTCTGGTAATCTAAGAATTAGGGAACAGACACCCTAATTGACGCGAATCCTAAAGATAGATCTATCGAGCCCAACAAGCCCCATCCAAAGTACCGGATGTTTTAGTACTTCGAAATTTATATCATGTCCGAAGGAGGATCCCGGAATGATGGAGATATTCTTATATATGCATATTGTTAATGTCGGTTACCAGGTGTTCAATCCATATGAATGATATTTTTGTCTCTATACATGGGACGTATGTTTATGAGAAATGGAAATCTGAAATCTTGTGGTCTATTAAAATGATGGAAACGATTGTTTAAGTTAAACTAATGAACTCACCAACCTTTTGGTTGACACTTTAAAGCATGTTTATTCTCAGGTACGAAAGAAATCTTCCGCTGTGTATTTGCTCATTTTATAGATATTACTTGGAGTCATTCATGGCATATTTCAAAAGACGTTGCATTCGAGTCGTCGAGTTCATCAAGATTATTATCAAGTCAATTATAGTTGGATATATTATGAAATGGTATGCATGCCTGTCAACTTTCGATGTAATGAAAGTTTGTCTTTTCAAAAACGAATGCAATGTTTGTAAAATGTATCATATAGAGGTCAAGTACCTCGCGATGTAATCAACTGTTGTGAATCGTTTATAATCGATATGGACTTTTTTCGGATGGATTAGGACGGGTCTTCACATAACCTATATATATCAAATCATAATAATAGACCACAAGATTTCATATTTCAATACACATCCCATACATAGAGATAAAAGTCATTCATATGGTGAACACCTGGTAACCGACATTAACAAGATGCATATATAAGAATATCCCCATCATTCCGGGACACCCTTTGGATATGATATAAATTTCGAAGTACTAAAGCATCCGGTAGTTTGGATGGGGTTTGTTAGGCCCAATAGATCTATCTTTAGGATTCGCGTCAATTAGGGTGTTTGTTCCTTAATTCTTAGATTACCAGACTTAATAAAAAGGGGCATATTCGATTTCGATAATTCAACCATAGAATGTAGTTTCACGTACTTGTGTCTATTTTGTAAATCATTTATAAAACCTGCATGTATTCTCATCCCAAAAATATTAGATTTTAAAAGTGGGACTATAACTCACTTTCACAGATTTTTACTTCGTCGGGAAGTAAGACTTGGCCACTGGTTGATTCACGAACCTATAACAATATATACATATATATCAAAGTATGTTCAAAATATATTTACAACACTTTTAATATATTTTGATGTTTTAAGTTTATTAAGTCAGCTGTCCTCGTTAGTAACCTACAACTAGTTGTCCACAGTTAGATGTACAAAAATAAATCTATAAATATTATCTTGAATCAATCCACGACCCAGTGTATACGTATCTCAGTATTGATCACAACTCAAACTATATATATTTTGGAATCAACCTCAACCCTGTATAGCTAACTCCAACATTCACATATAGAGTGTCTATGGTTGTTCCGAAATATATATAGATGTGTCGACATGATAGGTTGAAATATTGTATACGTGTCTATGGTATCTCAAGATTACATAATATACAATACAAGTTGATTAAGTTATGGCTGGAATAGATTTGTTACCAATTTTCACGTAGCTAAAATGAGAAAAATTATCCAATCTTGTTTTACCCATAACTTCTTCATTTTAAATCCGTTTTGAGTGAATCAAATTGCTATGGTTTCATATTGAACTCTATTTTATGAATCAAAACAGAAAAATTATAGGTTTATAGTCATAAAAATAAGTTACAAGTCGTTTTTGTAAAGGTAGTCATTTTTGTCGAAAGAACGACGTCTAGATGACCATTTTAGAAAACATACTTCCACTTTGAGTTTAACCATAATTTTTTGATATAGTTTCATGTTCATAATAAAAATCATTTTCTCAGAATAACAAATTTTAAATCAAAGTTTATCATAGTTTTTAATTAACTAACCCAAAACAGCCCGCGGTGTTACTACGACGGCGTAAATCCGGTTTTAAGGTGCTTTTCGTGTTTCCAGGTTTTAAATCATTAAGTTAGCATATCATATAGATATAGAACATGTGTTTAGTTGATTTTAAAAGTCAAGTTAGAAGGATTAACTTTTGTTTGCGAACAAGTTTAGAATTAACTAAACTATGTTCTAGTGATTACAAGTTTAAACCTTCGAATAAGATAGCTTTATATGTATGAATCGAATGATGTTATGAACATCATTACTACCTTAAGTTCTTTGGATAAACCTACTGGAAAATAGAAAAATGGATCTAGCTTCAACGGATCCTTGGATGGCTCGAAGTTCTTGAAGCAGAATCATGACACGAAAACAAGTTCAAGTAAGATCATCACTTGAAATAAGATTGTTATAGTTATAGAAATTGAACCAAAGTTTGAATATGATTATTACCTTGTATTAGAATGATAACCTACTGTAAGAAACAAAGATTTCTTGAGGTTGGATGATCACCTTACAAGATTGGAAGTGAGCTAGCAAACTTGAAAGTATTCTTGATTTTATGTAACTAGAACTTGTAGAATTTATGAAGAACACTTAGAACTTGAAGATAGAACTTGAGAGAGATCAATTGGATGAATAAAATTGAAGAATGAAAGTGTTTGTAGGTGTTTTTGGTCGTTGGTATATGGATTAGATATAAAGGATATGTAATTTTGTTTTCATGTAAATAAGTCATGAATGATTACTCATATTTTTGTAATTTTATGAGATATTTCATGCTAGTTGCCAAATGATGGTTCCCACATGTGTTAGGTGACTCACATGGGCTGCTAAGAGCTGATCATTGGAGTGTATATACCAATAGTACATACATCTAAAAGCTGTGTATTGTACGAGTACGAATACGGGTGCATACGAGTAGAATTGTTGATGAAACTGAACGAGGATGTAATTGTAAGCATTTTTGTTAAGTAGAAGTATTTTGATAAGTGTATTGAAGTCTTTAAAAAGTGTATAAATACATATTAAAATACTACATGTATATACATTTTAACTGAGTCGTTAAGTCATCGTTAGTCGTTACATGTAAGTGTTGTTTTGAAACCTTTAGGTTAACGATCTTGTTAAATGTTGTTAACCCAATGTTTATAATATCAAATGAGATTTTAAATTATTATATTATCATGATATTATCATGTATGAATATCTCTTAATATGATATATATACATTAAATGTCTTTACAACGATAATCGTTACATATATGTCTCGTTTAAAAATCATTAAGTTAGTAGTCTTGTTTTTACATATGTAGTTCATTGTTAATATACTTAATGATATGTTTACTTATCATAGTATCATGTTAACTATATATATATATATATCCATATATATGTCATCATATAGTTTTTACAAGTTTTAACGTTCGTGAATCACCGGTCAACTTGGGTGGTCAATTGTCTATATGAAACATATTTCAATTAAATCAAGTTTTAACAAGTTTGATTGTTTAACATGTTGGAAACATTTAATCATGTAAATATCAATCTCAATTAATATATATAAACATGGAAAAATTCGGGTCACTACAGTACCTACCCGTTAAATAAATTTCATCCCGAAATTTTAAGCTGTTGAAGGTGTTGACGAATCTTCTGGAAATAGATGCGGGTATTTCTTCTTCATCTGATCTTCACGCTCCCAGGTGAACTCGGGTCCTCTACGAGCATTCCATCGAACCTTAACAATTGGTATCTTGTTTTGCTTAAGTCTTTTAACCTCACGATCCATTATTTCGACGGGTTCTTCGATGAATTGAAGTTTTTCGTTGATTTGGATTTCATCTAACGGAATAGTGAGATCTTCTTTAGCAAAACATTTCTTCAAATTCGAGACGTGGAAAGTGTTATGTACAGCCGCGAGTTGTTGAGGTAACTCAAGTCGGTAAGCTAATGGTCCGACACGATCAATAATCTTGAATGGTCCAATATACCTTGGATTTAATTTCACTCATTTACCAAATCGAATAACGCCTTTCCAAGGTGCAACTTTAAGCATGACCATCTCTCCAATTTCAAATTCTATATCTTTTCTTTTAATGTCAGCGTAGCTCTTTTGTCGACTTTGGGCGGTTTTCAACCGTTGTTGAATTTGGATGATCTTCTCGGTAGTTTCTTGTATAATCTCCGGACCCGTAATCTGTCTATCCCCCACTTCACTCCAACAAATCGGAGACCTGTACTTCCTACCATAAAGTGCTTCAAATGGCGCCATCTCAATGCTTGAATGGTAGCTGTTGTTGTAGGAAAATTCTGCTAACGGTAGATGTCGATCCCAACTGTTTCCGAAATCAATAACACATGCTCGTAGCATGTCTTCAAGCGTTTGTATCTTCCTTTTGCTCTGCCCATCAGTTTGTGGATGATAGGCAGTACTCATGTCTAGACGAGTTCCTAATGCTTGCTGTAATGTCTGCCAGAATCTTGAAATAAATCTGCCATCCCTATCAGAGATAATAGAGATTGGTATTCCATGTCTGGAGACGACTTCCTTCAAATACAGTCGTTCTAACTTCTCCATCTTGTCATCTTCTCTTATTGGCAGGAAGTGTGCTGATTTGGTGAGACGATCAACTATTACCCAAATAGTATCAAAACCACTTGCAGTCTTCGGCAATTTAGTTATGAAATCAATGGTAATGTTTTCCCATTTCCATTCCGGGATTTCGGGTTGTTGAAGTAGACCTGATGGTTTCTGATGCTCAGCTTTGACCTTAGAACACGTCAAACATTCTCCTACGTATTTACCAACATCGGCTTTCATACCCGGCCACCAAAAATGTTTCTTGAGATCCTTGTACATCTTCTCCGTTCCAGGATGTATTGAGTATCTGGTTTTATGAGCTTCTCTAAGTACCATTTCTCTCATATCTCCAAATTTTGGTACCCAAATCCTTTCAGCCCTATACCGGGTTCCGACTTCCTGAATATTAAGATGCTTCTTCGATCCTTTGGGTATTTCATCCTTTAAATTTCCCTCTTTTAAAACTCCTTGTTGTGCCTCCTTTATTTGAGTAGTAAGGTTATTAGGAATCATTATATTCATAGATTTTACTCGAATGGGTTCTCTGTCCTTCCTGCTCAAGGCATCGGCTACCACATTTGCCTTCCCCGGGTGGTAACGAATCTCAAAGTCGTAATCATTCAATAATTCAATCCACCTACGCTGCCTCATATTCAGTTGTTTCTGATTAAATATGTGTTGAAGACTTTTGTGGTCGGTATATATAATACTTTTGACCCCATATAAGTAGTGCCTCCAAGTCTTTAATGCAAAAACAACCGCTCCTAATTCCAAATCATGCGTCATATAATTTTGTTCGTGAATCTTCAATTGTCTAGACGCATAAGCAATCACCTTCGTTCGTTGCATTAATACACAACCGAGACCTTGCTTTGATGCGTCACAATAAATCACAAAATCATCATTCCCTTCAGGCAATGACAATATAGGTGCCGTAGTTAGCTTTTTCTTCAATAACTGAAACGCTTTCTCTTGTTCATCATTCCATTCAAATTTCTTCCCTTTATGCGTTAATGCAGTTAAGGGTTTTGCTATTCTGGAAAAGTCTTGGATGAACCTTCTGTAGTAACCAGCTAGTCCTAAAAACTGGCGTATCTGTTTCGGAGTTTTCGGGGTTTCCCACTTTTCAACAGTTTCTATCTTTACCGGATCCACCTTAATACCTTCTTTGTTCACTATGTGACCGAGGAATTGAACTTCTTCCAACCAAAATGCACACTTTGAAAACTTAGCGTACAATTCTTCCTTCCTCAATACTTCTAACACCTTTCTCAAATGTTCACCGTGTTCTTGGTCATTCTTTGAGTAAATAAGTATGTCATCAATGAAAACAATGACAAACTTGTCAAGGTATGGTCCACACACTCGGTTCATAAGGTCCATGAACACAGCTGGTGCATTAGTTAAACCAAACGGCATGACCATAAACTCGTAATTACCGTAACGTGTTCTGAAAGCAGTCTTTGGAATATCATCTTCTTTCACCCGCATTTGATGATACCCGGAACGTAAGTCAATCTTTGAATAAACAGATGAGCCTTGTAGTTGATCAAATAAGTCATCGATTCTCGGTAGTGGGTAGCGGTTCTTGATGGTAAGTTTGTTCAACTCTCGGTAGTCGATACACAACCTGAATGTACCATCTTTCTTCTTGACAAACAAAACAGGAGCTTCCCACGGTGATGTGCTTGGTCGAATGAAACCACGCTCTAAAAGTTCTTGTAATTGGCTTTGCAGTTCTTTCATCTCACTGGGTGCGAGTCTGTAAGGAGCATGAGCTATTGGTGCAGCTCCTGGTACAAGATCTATTTGAAATTCAACGGATCGATGTGGGGGTAATCCCGGTAATTCTTTCGGAAATACATCGAGAAATTCTTTTGCAATGGGAACATCATTGATGCTCTTTTCTTTAGTTTGTACTTTCTCGACGTGTGCTAGAACAGCATAGCAACCTTTTCTTATTAGTTTTTGTGCCTTCAAATTACTAATAAGATGTAGCTTCGTGTTGCCCTTTTCTCCGTACACCATTAAGGGTTTTCCTTTTTCTCGTATAATGCGAATTGCATTTTTGTAACAAACGATCTCTACTTTCACTTCTTTCAACCAGTCCATACCGATTATCACATCAAAACTCCCTAACTCTACTGGTATCAAATCAATCTTAAATGTTTCGCTAACCAGTTTAATTTCTCGATTCCGACATATATTATCTGCTGAAATTAATTTACCATTTGCTAATTCGAGTAAAAATTTACTATCCAAAGGCGTCAATGGACAACTTAATTTAGCACAAAAATCTCTACTCATATAGCTTCTATCCGCACCCGAATCAAATAAAACGTAAGCAAATTTATTGTCAATAAGAAACGTACCCGTAACAAGCTCCGGGTCTTCCTGTGCCTCTGCCGCATTAATATTGAAAACTCTTCCGCGGCCTTGTCCATTCGTGTTCTCCTAGTTCGGGCAATTTCTAATAATGTGGCCCAGTTTTCCACATTTATAACAAACTACATTGGCATAACTTGCTCCGACACTACTTGCTCCGCCATTACTCGTTCCGACACCATTTGTTCCTTTCGTTCTATTAACCCCTGGTCCGTAGACCTCACACTTCGCCGCCCTATGACCATTTCTTTTACACTTGTTGCAAAATTTGGTGCAAAACCCTGAGTGATACTTTTCACACCTTTGGCATAGCTGCTTCTGATTGTTGTTGTTGTTGTTGCGGTTATTATTGTTGTTGGGATGATTGTTGTAGTTGCTGTTGTTGTTGTTGTTGTTGTTGTTGTTGTTGGGCCATTTGTTGTAGTTGCGATTGATGTTGCGATTGTTGGGATAATTGTTGCGATTATTTTTGTAATTGCTGTTGTTGTTGCATTGGTGATTCTTATCACCGTTTTCCTCCCACTTTCTTTTGACTTGCTTCACATTGGCCTCTTCAGCAGTCTGTTCTTTAATTCTTTCTTCAATCTGGATCACTAGTTTGTGGGCCATTCTACATGCCTGTTGTATGGAGGCGGGCTCGTGTGAACTTATATCTTCTTGGATTCTTTCCGGTAATCCTTTCACAAACGCGTCGATCTTCTCTTCTTCATCTTCGAATGCTCCCGGACACAATAGGCACAATTCTGTGAATCGTCTTTTGTACGTGGTAATATCAAATCCTTGGGTTCGTAACCCTCTAACTTCTGTCTTGAGCTTATTGACCTCGGTTCTGGGACGGTACTTCTCGTTCATCAAGTGCTTGAATGCTGACCACGGTAGTGCGTACGCATCGTCTTGTCCCACTTGCTCTAGATAGGTATTCCACCATGTTAACGCAGTACCTGTGAAGGTATGCGTAGCGTACTTCACTTTGTCCTCTTCAGTACACTTACTTATGGCAAATACCGATTCGACCTTCTCGGTCCACCGTTTCAATCTGATCGGTCCTTCGGTTCAATCAAATTCCAAAGGTTTGCAGGCATTGAATTCTTTGTAGGTGCATCCTACACGATTTCCTGTACTGCTTGATCCAAGGTTATTGTTGGTATGTAGCTCAGCCTGTACTGCGGCTATGTTTGAAGCTAGAAAAGTACGGAATTCTTCTTCATTCATATTCACGGTGTGTCGAGTAGTCGGTGCCATTTCCTTCAAAATAATCAAATGGAACAAGTTAATCATACAGAATATTAAGAGTAGTTAATAGTATTTCGTAGCATAATATGAACTCATTTATAAAAGCTTTTTCTTCATATTAGCGTTTTATAAGTTTAAATTCGGGTAGTACCTACCAGTTAAGTTCATACTTAGTAGCTAATATACAATTCAACTACTACAATTCTATATGAAAAACTGATTATAATAATATTTCGCGTTCAAACTTTTACACAATATTTTACAAACTTACAATACCGCTTATTTTACATATAGCATGAAATATAGCACACAATAAATTTGATACAAGATGGTTGTGAAGATAATTCTAGCTAGTACACAAGTCGTTCAGCAAAGGCAATAAAGACACGTAATTCATACGTACAGAAACAAGTCACGCATTCTGGTTTTACTAGGATTACTTCCCATCCTTGGTCTTGTGGAACATAACCGTTATGGCCGTTGATAAGACAGCGTGTTGTAACGTCGTCAAAGGGACAAGATTTACGTAATGTCCAACAGTCCCGTAACAATCTAAAAACCTCATTTCTTACCCCAATTACCGACTCCGTCACTTGTGGGAACGTTTTGTTTAATAGTTGTAGCCCGATGTTCTTGTTCTCACTTTGGTGAGAAACGAACATTACTAATCCGTAAGCATAACATGCTTCTTTATGTTGCATGTTAGCCGCTTTTTCTAAATCACGAAGTCCAATATTCGGATATATTGAGTCAAAATAATTTCTTAACCCATTGCGTAAAATAGCATTTGGGTTCCCCGCAATATATGCGTCAAAGTAAACACATCGTAACTTATGGATTTCCCAATGTGATATCCCCCATCTTTCGAACGAAAGCCTTTTATAAACCAAGGCATTCTTAGAACGTTCTTCGAATGTCTTACAAACTGATCTCGCCTTAAATAGTTGTGCCGAAGAATTCTGACCAACTCTAGACAAGATTTCATCAATCATGTCTCCGGGTAGGTCTCTTAAAATATTGGGTTGTCTATCCATTTTGTGTTTTTATACTGTAAAATAGACAAGAGTTAGATTCATAAAAAAAAAATACTTATTAATACAAGCAATTTTTACATATATCATAAAGCATAAGCACACTATATTACATATATTACACCACACGAATACAACTATCTTATTCCGACTCGCTTGTTTCTTCTTCTTCGGTTTTGGTTCGTTTTGCCAAGTTTCTAGGGATATATGATGTTCCCCTAATATGAGCCATCGTTTTCCACATTGGTTTAGAAAAACCTGGTGGTTTAGAGGTTCCCGGGTCATTGTTACAACTTAAGGACTTCGGGGGTTGACGATACATATAAAGTTCATCGGGGTTGGAATTAGATTTCTCTATTTTTATGCCCTTTCCCTTATTATTTTCTTTTGCCTTTTTAAATTCAGTTGGGGTAATTTCTATAACATCATCGGAATTCTCGTCGGAATCCGATTCATCAGAGAATTGGTAATCCTCCCAATATTTTGCTTCCTTGGCGGAAACACCATTGACCATAATTAACCTTGGTCGGTTGGTTGAGGATTTTCTTTTACTTAACCGTTTTATTATTTCCCCCACCGGTTCTATTTCTTCATCCGGTTCCGATTCTTCTTCTGGTTTCGATTCTTCTTCCGGTTCCGACTCTTCTTCCGATTCCTCTTCGGGAACTTGTGAATCAGTCCTCGAATCATTCCAATTTACATTTGACTCTTCATTATTATTAGGTGAGTCAATGGGATTTGTTCTAGAGGTAGACATCTATCACATAATATCAAACGCGTTAAGAGATTAATATATCACATAATATTCACATGTTAAAAATATATAGTTTCCAACAAAATTTGTTAAGCAGTCATTTTTCAAGTAAACACGGTCGAAGTCCAGACTCACTAATGCATCTTAAAAAACTCGATAAGACACACTAATGCAAAATTCTGGTTCTCTAAGACCAACGCTCGGATACCAACTGAAATGTCCCGTTCTTATTGATTAAAAATGTTCCATATTAATTGATTTCGTTGCGAGGTTTTGACCTCTATATGAGACGTTTTTCAAAGACTGCATTCATTTTAAAACAAATCATAACCTTTATTTCATCAATAAAGGTTTAAAAAGCTTTACGTAGATTATCAAATAATGATAATCTAAAATATCATGTTTACACACGACCATTACATAATGGTTTACAATACAAATATGTTACAACAAAATAAGTTTCTTGAATGCAGTTTTTACACAATATCATACAAGCATGGACTTCAAATCTCGTCCTTATTTAAGTATGCGATAGCGGAAGCTCTTAATAATCACCTGAGAATAAACATGCTTAAAGCGTCAACAAAAATGTTGGTGAGTTATAGGTTTAACCTATATATATCAAATCATAATAATAGACCACAAGATTTCATATTTCAATACACATCCCATACATAGAGATAAAAGTCATTCATATGGTGAACACCTGGTAACCGACATTAACAAGATGCATATATAAGAATATCCCCATCATTCCGGGACACCCTTCGGATATGATATAAATTTCGAAGTACTAAAGCATCCGGTACTTTGGATGGGGTTTGTTAGGCCCAATAGATCTATCTTTAGGATTCGCGTCAATTAGGGTGTATGTTCCCTAATTCTTAGATTACCAGACTTAATAAAAAGGGGCATATTCGATTTCGATAATTCAACCATAGAATGTAGTTTCACGTACTTGTGTCTATTTTGTAAATCATTTATAAAACCTGCATGTATTCTCATCCCAAAAATATTAGATTTTAAAAGTGGGACTATAACTCACTTTCACAGATTTTTACTTCGTCGGGAAGTAAGACTTGGCCACTGGTTGATTCACGAACCTATAACAATATATACATATATATCAAAGTATGTTCAAAATATATTTACAACACTTTTAATATATTTTGATGTTTTAAGTTTATTAAGTCAGCTGTCCTCGTTAGTATCCTACAACTAGTTGTCCACAGTTAGATGTACAGAAATAAATCGATAAATATTATCTTGAATCAATCCACGACCCAGTGTATAAGTATCTCAGTATTGATCACAACTCAAACTATATATATTTTGGAATCAACCTCAACCCTGTATAGCTAACTCCAACATTCACATATAGAGTGTCTATGGTTGTTCCGAAATATATATAGATGTGTCGACATAATAGGTCAAAACATTGTATACGTGTCTATGGTATCTCAAGATTACATAATATACAATACAAGTTGATTAAGTTATGGTTGGAATAGATTTGTTACCAATTTTCACGTAGCTAAAATGAGAAAAATTATCCAATCTTGTTTTACCCATAACTTCTTCATTTTAAATCCGTTTTGAGTGAATCAAATTGCTATGGTTTCATATTGAACTCTATTTTATGAATCTAAACAGAAAAAGTATAGGTTTATAGTCGGAAAAATAAGTTACAAGTCGTTTTTGTAAAGGTAGTCATTTCAGTCGAAAGAACGACGTCTAGATGACCATTTTAGAAAACATACTTCCACTTTGAGTTAAACCATAATTTTTGGATATAGTTTCATGTTCATAATAAAAATCATTTTCTCAGAATAACAACTTTTAAATCAAAGTTTATCATAGTTATTAATTAACTAACCCAAAACAGCCCGCGGTGTTACTACGACGGCGTAAATCCGGTTTTACGGTGTTTTTCGTGTTTCCAGGTTTTAAATCATTAAGTTAGCATATCATATAGATATAGAACATGTGTTTAGTTGATTTTAAAAGTCAAGTTAGAAGGATTAACTTTTGTTTGCGAACAAGTTTAGAATTAACTAAACTATGTTCTAGTGATTACAAGTTTAAACCTTCGAATAAGATAGCTTTATATGTATGAATCGAATGATGTTATGAACATCATTACTACCTTAAGTTCCTTGGATAAACCTACTGGAAAAGAGAAAAATGGATCTAGCTTCAACGGATCCTTGGATGGCTCGAAGTTCTTGAAGCAGAATCATGACACGAAAACAAGTTCAAGTAAGATCATCACTTGAAATAAGATTGTTATAGTTATAGAAATTGAAAAAAAGTTTGAATATGATTATTACCTTGTATTAGAATGATAACCTACTCTAAGAAACAAAGATTTCTTGAGGTTGGATGATCACCTTACAAGATTGGAAGTGAGCTAGCAAACTTGAAAGTATTCTTGATTTTATGTAACTAGAACTTGTAGAATTTATGAAGAACACTTAGAACTTGAAGATAGAACTTGAGAGAGATCAATTGGATGAATAAAATTGAAGAATGAAAGTGTTTGTAGGTGTTTTTGGTCGTTGGTGTATGGATTAGATATAAAGGATATGTAATTTTGTTTTCATGTAAATAAGTCATGAATGATTACTCATATTTTTGTAATTTTATGAGATATTTCATGCTAGTTTCCAAATGATGGTTCCCACATGTGTTAGGTGACTCACATGAGCTGCTAAGAGCTGATCATTGGAGTGTATATACCAATAGTACATACATCTAAAAGCTGTGTATTGTACGAGTACGAATACGGGTGCATACGAGTAGAATTGTTGATGAAACTGAACGAGGATGTAATTGTAAGCATTTTTGTTAAGTAGAAGTATTTTGATAAGTGTATTGAAGTCTTTCAAAAGTGTATAAATACATATTAAAACACTACATGTATATACATTTTAACTGAGTCGTTAAGTCATCGTTAGTCGTTACATGTAAGTGTTGTTTTGAAACATTTAGGTTAACGATCTTGTTAAATGTTGTTAACCCAATGTTTATAATATCAAATGAGATTTTAAATTATTATATTATCATGATATTATCATGTATGAATATCTCTTAATATGATATATATACATTAAATGTCTTTACAACGATAATCGTTACATATATGTCTCGTTTAAAAATCATTAAGTTAGTAGTCTTGTTTTTACATATGTAGTTCATTGTTAATATACTTAATGATATGTTTACTTATCATAGTATCATGTTAACTATATATATATCCATATATATGTCATCATATAGTTTTTACAAGTTTTAACGTTCGTGAATCACCGGTCAACTTGGGTGGTCAATTGTCTATATGAAACATATTTCAATTAATCAAGTCTTAACAAGTTTGATTGTTTAACATGTTGGAAACATTTAATCATGTAAATATCAATCTCAATTAATATATATAAACATGGAAAAGTTCGGGTCACTACACAACCATGCTCTACTTGTACTATGATCAGCTAGCTTACCATCAATTGACACCCATCTGACCTCATCCTGGTTTCCTATAGAAAATTGTGGCTTATAGGAAAGGATATTGCTATACTTTTGGAGCAAAACAACTGGCCATCTTAACTCATTACCATCTCTAATGTCATTCACAGTGCTTTTGAGGGTAAGACCACTTTCAAGTATGTCCCTTTTGGTAACAAATTTATAAAGGGGACCATTAGGGTTCCAGTGATCATACCAAATAGAAGTACCTCTTCTATCTCCAAGCTTATGAAAGATGTTGCTTCTGATGGACTCTTTTATTCTCAAAATACCTCTCCAACAACTTGAAGCCTCCACAGTTTCACAATCCATGGACCAAAAATTTCTATCACCAATCTTATGCTCTTTAATCCATTTCACCCAGATAGACTTTTTGTTGGACACCAGGTTCCAAATGTGCTTGGTCATAAAGGTCTTGTTCCATAGGTGAATGTCTCTAATGCCCAAGCCACCTTGCTTTTTATCATAACTAATGTCCTTTCAGGAGACTTTGGATATTACTCTACCCTTATCAGTACCACTCCATAGGAAACACCTGAGCATCTTTTCAATGTCATAAATGACACTTTTAGGGATAACAAACATGGAGATCCATTTGACCTGTATGGAAATGAGCACAGACTTGATAAGTTGGAGTCTCCCAGTAAAAGAAAGGGACTTATTCTTCCAATCTTGAATTCTTTTTCTGACTTTATCAATGAGATTGGTACAATCCTTAGCATATAACCTAGTAGATATGAGGGGTAACCCTAAATATCTAACAGGGAAATTCACAACTTCAAAAGGCATGATATCAATGACTTCAGCTTGTTGAACTTCAGTCACATTACCAAAGAAAGTGGTACTTTTGAGCATGTTTGGCTTTAGGCCTGAGTAGCTGCTGAATTCATTAAGTGCATTGTGCAATAATTGAATAGACCTAGCATCTGCATTACTAAACATCATGAGATCATCTGCAAAAAACAAAGATGAGTGATACCTAACTTTTGACAATCAGGGTGATACTTGAAGCCCTCATTTTCTTCAATGGTTCTTTTAATGCATAAAGATAGGATCTCCATAACAAGAGTTGTGAAGACCCGTCCTAATCCATCCGGATGAAGTCCATATCGATTATAAACGATTCACAACAGTTGATTACATCGCGAGGTACTTGACCCCTATATGATACATTTTACAAATATTGCATTCGTTTTTGAAAAGACAAACTTTCATTACATCGAAAGTTGACAGCAGGCATACCATTTCATAATATATCCAACTATAATTGACTTAATAATAATATTGATAAACTCAATGACTTGAATGCTGTAGTGACCCGAACTTTTCCATGTTTATATATATTAATTGAGATTGATATTTACATGATTAAATGTTTCCAACATGTTAAGCAATCAAACTTGTTAAGACTTGATTAATTGAAATATGTTTCATATAGACAATTGACCACCCAAGTTGACCGGCGATTCACGAACGTTAAAACTTGCAAAAACGACATGATGATATATATATGGATATACATATGGTTAACATGAGATTATGATAAGTAAGTATCTCCATAAGTATATTAACAATGAGTTATATACATATAAACAAGACTACTAACTTAAGGATTTCGAAACGAGACATATATGTAACGATTATCGTTGTAACGACATTTAAATGTATATATATCATATTAAGATATATTAATATATCATAATATCATGATAATATAATAATTTAACATCTCATCAGATATAATAAACAATGGGTTAACAACATTAATTGAGATCGTTAACTTAAAGGTTTCAAAACAACACTTACATGTAACGACTAACGATGACTTAACGACTCAGTTAAAATGTATATACATGTAGTGTATTTAGATGTATTAAAATACTTTTGGAAGACTTCAAGACATATATCAAAACACTCATACTTAACGAAAATGGTTACAGTTACTTTCCCATTCTTTTCTTTCATCAAGAATTCTAGTCGTATTTTTACCCGTATTATACACAGCTTCAAAACGTACTTACTATGAGTATATACCAATAGGAACTAGCATGGGATTCCACTCTTGATTATGTCATGTATGACTAATCAATTTTAACTTCTACCATGAGCTAGTCAACTAACTAGAACTCCTTTTAACCCCACTCACCACTCACCAATTACCACTCATCATTCACTCCATTTCACTTCCAATTCTCTTTCTAATTCTCTCTCAACACACCCACACTATTATGAACGTATTTTTCCAGTAGTTAATCATCATCTTCATCAAAAATCACTTCAAGAATCAAGCTATAATCATCATAGGAAGAACACTTCAAGAACACTTCAAAAATCCCTTCAAGTTTACTAATTTACTTCCAAGCTTTCTAATCCATTCCAAGTAATCATCTAAGATCAAGAAACCTTTGTTATATACAGTAGGTTATCTTTCTTATTCAAGGTAATATTCATATTCAAACTTTGATTCAATTTCTATAACTATAAACTATCTTAATTCAAGTAAAAATCTTACTTGAACTTGTTTTTGTGTCATGATCCTACTTCAAGAACTTTCAAGCCATCCAAGATCCTTTGAAGCTAGATCATTTCTTGTCACTTCCAGTAGGTTTACCTACTAAACTTGAGGTAGTAATGATGTTCATAACATCATTCAATTCATATATATAAAACTATCTTATTCGAAGGTTTAAACTCGTAATCACTAGAACATAGTTTAGTTAATTCTAAACTTGTTCGCAAACAAAAGTTAATCCTTCTAACTTGACTTTTAAAATTAACTAAACACATGTTCTATATCTATATGATATGCTAACTTAATGATTTAAAACCTGGAAACACGAAAAACACCGTAAAACCGGATTTACGCTGTCATAGTAACACCGCGGGCTGTTTTGGGTTAGTTAATTAAAAACTATGATAAACTTTGATTTAAAAGTTGTTATTTTGAGAAAATGATTTTTATTATGAACATGAAACTATATCCAAAAATTATGGTTAAACTCAAAGTGGAAGTATGTTTTCTAAAATGGTCATCTAGACGTCGTTCTTTCGACTGAAATGACTACCTTTAAAAAAACGACTTGTAACTTATTTTTCCGACTATAAACCTATACTTTTTCTGTTTAGATTCTAAAATAGAGTTCAATATGAAACCATAGCAATTTTATTCACTCAAAACGGATTTAAAATGAAGAAGTTATGGGTAAAACAAGATTGGATAATTTTTCTCATTTTAGCTACGTGAAAATTGGTAACAAATCTATTCCAACCATAACTTAATCAACTTGTATTGTATATTATGTAATCTTGAGATACCATAGACACGTATACAATGTTTCGACCTATCATGTCGACACATCTATATATATTTCGGAACAACCATAGACACTCTATATGTGAATGTTGGAGTTAGCTATACAGGGTTGAGGTTGATTCCAAAATATGTATAGTTTGAGTTGTGATCAATACTGAGATACATATACACTGGGTCGTGGATTGATTCAAGATAATATTTATCGATTTATTTCTGTATATCTAACTGTGGACAACTAGTTGTAGGTTACTAACGAGGACAACTGACTTAATAAACTTAAAACATCAAAATATATTAAAAGTGTTGTAAATATATTTTGAACATACTTTAATATATATGTATATATTGTTATAGGTTCGTGAATCAACAGTGGCCAAGTCTTACTTCTCGACGAAGTAAAAATCTATGAAAGTAAGTTATAGTCCCACTTTTAAAATCTAATATTTTTGGGATGAGAATACATGCAGGTTTTATAAATGATTTACAAAATAGACACAAGTACGTGAAACTACATTCTATGGTTGAATTATCGAAATCGAATATGGCCCTTTTTATTAAGTCTGGTAATCTAAGAATTAGGGAACAGACACCCTAATTGACGTGAATCCTAAAGATAGATCTATTGGGCCTAACAAACCCCATCCAAAGTACCGGATGCTTTTGTACTTCAAAATTTATATCATATCCGAAGGGTGTCCCGGAATGATGGGGATATTCTTATATATGCATCTTGTTAATGTCGGTTACCAGGTGTTCACCATATGAATGATTTTTATCTCTATGTATGGGATGTGTATTGAAATATGAAATCTTGTGGTCTATTGTTACGATTTGATATATATAGGTTAAACCTATAACTCACCATCATTTTTGTTGACGTTTAAAGCATGTTTATTCTCAGGTGAATACTAAGAGCTTCCACTGTTGCATACTAAAATAAGGACAAGATTTGGAGTCCATGTTTGTATGATATTGTGTAAAAACTGCATTCAAGAAACTGATTTCGATGTAACATATTTGTATTGTAAACCATTATGTAATGGTCGTGTGTAAACAGGATATTTTAGATTATCATTATTTGATAATCTACGTAAAGCTTTTTAAACCTTTATTTATGAAATAAAGGTTATGGTTTGTTTTAAAAATGAATGCAGTCTTTGAAAAATGTCTCATATAGAGGTCAAAACCTCGCAACGAAATCAATTAATATGGAACGTTTTTAATCAATAAGAACGGGACATTTCAGTTGGTATCAGAGCGTTGGTCTTAGAGAACCAGAATTTTGCATTAGTGTGTCTTATCGAGTTTGTTAGGATGCATTAGTGAGTCTGGACTTCGACCGTGTTTACTTGAAAAATGATTGCTTAACAAATTTTGTTGGAAACTATATATTTTTAACATGTGAATATTATGTGATATATTAATCTCTTAACGCGTTTGATATTATGTGATAGATTTCTACCTCTAGAACAAGTCCCATTGACTCACCTAATAATAATGAAGAGTCAAATGTAAATTGGAATGATTCGTGGACTGATTCACAAGTTCCCGAAGAGGAACCGGAAGAAGAGTCGGAACCGGAAGAAGAATCAGAACCGGAAGAGGAGGAACCGAATGAAGAAATAGAACCGGGGGGGGGGAAATAATAAAACGGTTAAGTAAAATAAAATCCTCAACCAACCGACCAAGGTTAATTATGGTCAATGGTGTTTCCGCCAAGGAAGCAAAATATTGGGAGGATTACCAATTCTCCGATGAATCGAATTCCGACGAGAATTCCGATGATGTTATAGAAATTACCCCAACTGAATTTAAAAAGGCAAAAGAAAATAATAAGGGAAAGGGCATAAAAATAGAGAAATCTAATTCCAATCCCGATGAACTTTATATGTATCGTCAACCCCCGAAGTCTTTAAGTTGTAACAATGACCCGGGAACCTCTAAACCACCAGGTTTTTCTAAACCAATGTGGAAAATTACGGCTCGTATTAGGGGAACATCATATATCCCTAGAAACTTGGCAAAACGAACCAAAACCGAAGAAGAAGAAACAAGCGAGTCGGAATAAGATATTTGTATTCGTGTGGTGTAATATATGTAATATAGTGTGCTTATGCTTTATGATATATGTAAAAATTGCTTGTATTAATAAGTATTTTTTTTTATGAATCTAACTCTTGTCTATTTTACAGTATAAAAACACAAAATGGATAGACAACCCAATATTTTAAGAGACCTACCCGGAGACATGATTGATGAAATCTTGTCTAGAGTCGGTCAGAATTCTTCGGCACAACTATTTAAGGCGAGATCAGTTTGTAAGACATTCGAAGAACGTTCCAAGAATGCCTTGGTTTATAAAAGGCTTTCGTTCGAAAGATGGGGGATATCACATTGGGAAATCCATAAGTTACGATGTGTTTACTTTGACGCATATATTGCGGGGAACCCAAATGCTATTTTACGCAATGGGTTAAGAAATTATTTTGACTCAATATATCCGAATATTGGACTTCGTGATTTAGAAAAAGCGGCTAACATGCAACATAAAGAAGCATGTTATGCTTACGGATTAGTAATGTTCGCTTCTCACCAAAGTGAGAACAAGAACATCGGGCTACAACTATTAAACAAAACGTTCCCACAAGTGACGGAGTCGGTAATTGGAGTAAGAAATGAGGTTTTTAGATTGTTACGGGACTGTTGGACATTACGTAACCCTCGTCCCTTTGAAGACGTTACAACACGCTGTCTTCTCAACGGCCATAACGGTTATGTTCCACAAGACCAAGGATGGGAAGTAATCCTAGTAAAACCAGAATGCATGACTTGTTTCTGGACGTATGAATTACGTGTCTTTATTGCCTTTGCTGAACGACTTGTGTACTAGCTAGAATTATCTTCACAACCATCTTGTATCAAATTTATTGTGTGCTATATTTCATGCTATATGTAAAATAAGCGGTATTGTAAGTTTGTAAAATATTGTGTAAAAGTTTGAACGCGAAATATTATTATAATCAGTTTTTCATATAGAATTGTAGTAGTTGAATTGTATATTAGCTACTAAGTATGAACTTAACGGGTAGGTACTACCCGAATTTAAATTTATAAAACGCTAATATGAAGAAAAAGCTTTTATAAATGAGTTCATATTATGCTACGAAATACTATTAACTACTCTTAACATTCTGTATGATTAACTTGTTCCATTTGACTATTTTGAAGGAAATGGCACCGACTACTCGACACACCATGAATATGAATGAAGAGGAATTCCGTACTTTTCTAGCTTCAAACATAGCCGCAGTACAGGCTGCGCTACATACCAACAATAACCTTGGATCTAGCAGTACAGGAAATCGTGTAGGATGCACCTACAAAGAATTCACTGCCTGCAAACCTTTGGAATTTGATGGAACCGAAGGACCGATCGGATTGAAACGGTGGACCGAGAAGGTCGAATCGGTGTTTGCCATAAGTAAGTGTACTGAAGAGGACAAAGTGAAGTACGCTACGCATACCTTCAAAGGTTCTGCGTTAACATGGTGGAATACGTATCTAGAGCAAGTGGGACAAGACGATGCGCACGCACTACCGTGGTCAGCATTCAAGCACTTGATGAACGAGAAGTACCGTCCCAGAACCGAGGTCAATAAGCTCAAGACAGAACTTAGAGGGTTACGAACCCAAGGATTTGATATTACCACATACGAAAGACGATTCACAGAATTGTGCCTATTGTGTCCGGGAGCATTCGAAGATGAGGAAGAGAAGATCGACGCGTTTGTGAAAGGATTACCGGAAAGAATCCAAGAAGATATAAGTTCACACGAGCCCGCCTCCATACAACAGGCATGTAGAATGGCTCACACACTAGTGAACCAGATTGAAGAAAGAATTAAAGAACAGACTGCTGAAGAGACCAATGTGAAGCAAGTCAAAAGAAAGTGGGAGGAAAACGGTGATAAGAATCACCAATACAAAAACAACAGCAATTACAACAATAATCGCAACAATTATCCCAGCAATCGCAACATCAATCGCAACTACAACAAACGGCCCAATAACAACAACAACAACAACAACAACAACAACAACAACAACAACAACAACAGCAGCAACTACAACAATCATCCCAACAACAATAATAACCGCAACAACAACAACAATCAGAAGCAGCTATGCCAAAGGTGTGAAAAGTATCACTCGGGGTTCTGCACCAAATTTTGCAACAAGTGTAAAAGAAATGGTCATAGCGCGGCGAAGTGTGAGGTCTACGGACCACGGGTTAATAGAACGAAAGGAACAAATGGTTTCGGAACGAGTAATGGCGGAGCAAGTAGTGTCGGAGCAAGTTATGCCAATGTAGTTTGTTATAAATGTGGAAAACCGGGCCACATCATTAGAAATTGCCAGAACCAGGAGAACACGAATGGACAAGGCCGCGGAAGAGATTTCAATATTAATGCGGCAGAGGCACAGGAAGACCCGGAGCTTGTTACGGGTACGTTTCTTATTGACAATAAATCTGCTTACGTTTTATTTGATTCGGGTGCGGATAGAAGCTATATGAGTAGAGATTTTTGTGCTAAATTAAGTTGTCCATTGACGCCTTTGGATAGTAAATTTTTACTCGAATTAGCAAATGGTAAATTAATTTCAGCAGATAATATATGTCGGAATCGAGAAATTAAACTGGTTAGCGAAACATTTAAGATTGATTTGATACCAGTAGAGTTAGGGAGTTTTGATGTGATAATTGGTATGGACTGGTTGAAAGAAGTGAAAGCAGAGATCGTTTGTTACAAAAATGCAATTCGCATTATACGAGAAAAAGGAAAACCCTTAATGGTGTACGGAGAAAAGGGCAACACGAAGCTACATCTTATTAGTAATTTGAAGGCACAAAAACTAATAAGAAAAGGTTGCTATGCTATTCTAGCACACGTCGAGAAAGTACAAACTGAAGAAAAGAGCATCAATGATGTTCCCATTGCAAAAGAATTTCTCGATGTATTTCCGAAAGAATTACCGGGATTACCCCCACATCGATCCGTTGAATTTCAAATAGATCTTGTACCAGGAGCTGCACCAATAGCTCGTGCTCCTTACAGACTCGCACCCAACGAGATGAAAGAACTGCAAAGCCAATTACAAGAACTTTTAGAGCGTGGTTTCATTCGACCAAGCACATCACCGTGGGGAGCTCCTATTTTGTTTGTCAAGAAGAAAGATGGTACATTCAGGTTGTGTATCGACTACCGAGAGTTGAACAAACTTACCATCAAGAACCGCTACCAACTACCGAGAATCGACGACTTATTTGATCAACTACAAGGCTCGTCTGTTTATTCAAAGATTGACTTACGTTCCGGGTATCATCAAATGCGGGTGAAAGAAGATGATATTCCAAAGACTGCTTTCAGAACACGTTACGGTCATTACGAGTTTATGGTCATGCCGTTTGGTTTAACTAATGCACCAGCTGTGTTCATGGACCTTATGAACCGAGTGTGTGGACCATACCTTGACAAGTTTCTCATTGTTTTCATTGATGACATACTTATTTACTCAAAGAATGACCAAGAACACGGTGAACATTTGAGAAAGGTGTTAGAAGTATTGAGGAAGAAAGAATTGTACGCTAAGTTTTCAAAGTGTGCATTTTGGTTGGAAGAAGTTCAATTCCTCGGTCACATAGTGAACAAAGAAGGTATTAAGGTGGATCCGGCAAAGATAGAAACTGTTGAAAAGTGGGAAACCCCGAAAACTCTGAAACACATACACCAATTTTTAGGACTAGCTGGTTACTACAGAAGGTTCATCCAAGACTTTTCCAGAATAGCAAAACCCTTGACTGCATTAACGCATAAAGGGAAGAAATTTGAATGGAATGATGAACAAGAGAAAGCGTTTCAGTTATTGAAGAAAAAGCTAACTACGGCACCTATATTGTCATTGCCTGAAGGGAATGATGATTTTGTGATTTATTGTGACGCATCAAAGCAAGGTCTCGGTTGTGTATTAATGCAATGAACGAAGGTGATTGCTTATGCGTCTAGACAATTGAAGATTCACGAACAAAATTATACGACGCATGATTTGTAATTAGGCGCGGTTGTTTTTGCATTAAAGACTTGGAGGCACTACTTATATGGGGTCAAAAGTATTATATATACCGACCACAAAAGTCTTCAACACATATTTAATCAGAAACAACTGAATATGAGGCAGCGTAGGTGGATTGAATTATTGAATGATTACGACTTTGAGATTCGTTACCACCCGGGGAAGGCAAATGTGGTAGCCGATGCCTTGAGCAGGAAGGACAGAGAACCCATTCGAGTAAAATCTATGAATATAATGATTCATAATAACCTTACTACTCAAATAAAGGAGGTGCAACAAGGAGTTTTAAAAGAGGGAAATTTAAAGGATGAAATACCCAAAGGATCGGAGAAGCATCTTAATATTCGGGAAGACGGAACCCGGTATAGGGCTGAAAGGATTTGGGTACCAAAATTTGGAGAGATGAGAGAAATGGTACTTAGAGAAGCTCATAAAACCAGATACTCAATACATCCTGGAACGGGGAAGATGTACAAGGATCTCAAGAAACATTTTTGGTGGCCGGGTGTAACGACCCGGATTTTTCCGATCGTTTTACACTTATAAGATTAATATTTACATAAATTAAAACTTACCAACATGATAAGCAATCTAAATTGTTGAGATTTATGATTTTGAAAAGAGTTTTACATAACGTTTAACCGTCTAGTTTGACCGATGATATCACGAACTATACAATATATGTTAATTATACGTTTGTGTATATATATGTATATATACATATTTAACATGATTTAAGGATGTTTAAATATCTCATTTTGTATTAATAACAATAAGTTATAAGTATATTTTGAAACTACTAACTTAAGCTTTCAAAACGATAACTATACGTAACGTTATTTGACATAAATACTTACGACCTATAATGTTTATACATATATCGTATATATAATGTATTTAATCACTTTTAAAGACTTAAATACATAAAACAATATAAGTATATTCACAAAAGATAGCTATATTTGAATCCTCATTCCATTTTTCACAAGATTTCTATACGTATATCTAGAGTATATGTACTCGTATCATACCTAGCTTCTATACGTATTTACTATTGGTATATACACATCAAATCACCACCAACCAGCCCTTGTTCATGCCTTATGTATAAGGTAACTACTTTTGTTATTTAGTATGACAATTTCACATGATTAAAAGATCTTTTCACAAAATTACAAATTTATACACCTTTTACACCACCATAAATACATGCATCCATTTTCAATTTTTGGAACATCATTTCTCTAGCTAAACACACACACTTACTAGCCTCATGTCTCTCTAAGAACTCCAGCAAAAATCCTCTCAAGAATCACCTTAAACACCACCATAAAAAGATCAACAAAAACACTACAAAAATACAACTTTCAATTCAAGTTTATGTCTTAAGTTGCTTCCAATCTTTCATCCAATTTCATCACTCTTTTGGTTCTATGTTTTTACTCCTCTTTTACAGCAATCTTGTCCAAGTAACTTGAGGTAGTAACTTTGTTCATAACCTTATTCGATTCATATATATATAGCTATCTTATTGTATGGTATACAATTTTAACAACAAAAACATAGTTTGAATGATTTCAAACTTGTTTGCAAACTAAATAGATCCTTCTAACTTAACTTTTAAAATACTTCAAAACCTGTAATATAACTTAAATATATGCTAATTTAACAAGGTATAACTTGATTTTTCAAAGAATACCTTAAAAAAACTGTTTTTATGACGTCGGAGTGCAACCGGGGGCTGTTTTGGGTTGGATAATTAAAAACCATCTTGAACTTTGAATTGGAGGTTTATATTCTGGAAAAATGATATTTCTTATGAATATGTTAACACATAAAAATTTCATGATTTAATTCATAGTATAAGTATTTTTAGAAAAATGGTCATTAAATGATGATTTTGTAACAAAAATGATTAACTTCATAAGTTTCACCAAAATTTGACCTATGACCTATGATTTCGAATACAAACTAAGGTATTTACAGTTCATATTCTTAAAGAGGGACTCGATCCAAGGAAGTGGAAAGTTGAATCAACGAAAACGGAGTTGTAACGAAGAAATTATGACCAAAACAAAATCGGATATCCAAGACTAGTTTAGCCACGAAAATAATTGGAGAAAATTAAATAAATCACATCTTCCTAAAGTAACATGATATTTTATACATATGTACTCATAATTTAATTTTATATGGTTCAGGATCACCTGTAAACAATACGAGAAGATTAATCATAAGATCCCATGATTGTACGCAACACGTCATTTGACAACACCGGTACTTTATGTACGCAACACGTCATTTGACAACACCGGTACCATGGGTCAAGATTAATCTCGACCAATACATATACGATGGGGGTTTTATTTATTTCATTGGGGGTTTATTAAACAACTAAATATGAACCATTAAAATTGAATTACTAACATCGGACTGCTAACTACGGACTAAGGAATTATTAAAAGTATTAAAAGTATTATAAGTATATATATGTGACGATTGTTTAAAAAGAAAAGGTATTGATATATTATATATGGATAGGTTCGTGATATCAATCGGAGACCAAGTCGAAATTACATATCTTCAAGACAAAAGTGAGTATATAGTCCCACTTTTAAACTCTAAATATTTCGGGATGAGAATACATGTATTTTATGTTTTACGCTATGGACACAAGTAACTGAAAAATATATTCTACGTTGAGTTGTACCACTGGCATACTTCCCTGTAGCTTGGTAACTAATATTTACAGCGGTATTGTAAACGCGAATCCTGTTGATAGATCTATCGGGCCTGACAACCCCAACCGGACTGGACGACCAGTATTCAACGGTTGCACAGTACTTCGTTTCGTGACTACACCTTGGTACGGTGTAGTAAGATTTCATAATAAAGGGAATATGCGACGTGATTAAATGTTAAGTATGGTTACCAAGTGCTCAACCACTTAGAATATTTTTATTAAAATGTTTATATATGAAATCTTGTGTTCCATTGTTATAACGCTGCTAGCATCAAACCTATATATCTCACCAACTTTATGTTGACGTTTTAAAGCATGTTATTCTCAGGTATGAATTAAGTCTTCCGCTGTGCATTAGCTCATGTTAAGGATACTACTTGGGACCTTTTAAGCCATGATACAAAGACGTTGCATTCGAGTCATTGGAGTTCAATAGAGAATATAAATAAGTAAATGACAGATTAGGTCATTTGGATATTATGAAATGTTAGACGAAAATGTCAAATATTGATGTAATGATAGTTTGCCTTTTAAGAATAAATGCAACGTTTGTAAAATGTATCATATAGAGGTCAAGTACCTCGCAGTGTTATCATATGTTATTGTATTCGTCCCTATGGATTGGGTCGGGTCGTCTCTTGTGGTATCAGAGCGTTGGTCTTAGCGAACCAGGCCTTGCATTAGTGTGTCTAACTGGTAGTTGTTAGGATGCATTAGTGAGTCTGGACTTTGACCGTGTCTACATGTCAAAAGTTTTGCTTATCATATCTAGTCGAAAATCATCTGCTTATCATCCTTAAGAATTGCCTGCTTAGTATTCTTAAGTCTAGACACGTCTTACTGCATTTGGTGCATCGATAGTGTATAGACAAAATTCGTATCCTAGCGTATCTGTTGCTATAGACATTGCCTGACGAATTTCAAAGATTCTCCGTAATTCACGGGATTTTGAGTATTATAAATACATATGTAAATTATGTATTGAAGAATACCAAACCCAACTCCTATAATCTATTCCAAACCAAAAATTTATTTCCCCGACTGTACAAGATGAACTCCGCGTCCAGTTCGAATTCCTCCGACTCCGACAGCTAAGCTGATATGGATTTCCATTCGGGCTCCGAAGGCAGCGTCACTGGAATGGATCAACCAATTTCTCATCATCTATTCTGGATGAATTGGGGATGGGTTCGTAGTATACTAAATTATTGGAGACAAGAAGAAGGTGATCCCTTTCACCCACCGAATTGCCCCATTGGCGACGAACCTGAAGCACTTACCGGCGAACCTGTTCGAGAAACCATTTTCTCTCTCATTTCTCGAGTATCTCGTCACGATTATATCCTATCCCATATTTCGGATCTTGTTCATTCGCTCACTCCAACCACCAATCATCCTGGTGTACTAGCAGAAATTAATGAACTTCGCGCTCGTGTGACGGCTTTGGAGAACACGGTGCGAAGGTTACAAACACCAGCAGCAGAACCAGCAGCATAACCAGTACCGTTAACAACATCAACCTCGCAATCTTCAGTACCAGTAGCATCATCGACGTCAACGACATCATCAGCATCAACACCAACCGTATCATTACCACCACCAACAATCACATCCGCACCACGTACCTCAACATCATCATCTGAACTTCGAATATGATCTTTGTTCTACATATCATTCTACACCGATTACCTCTTCTTTACGTATCGTTCTTCGTTCGACATGACGATTATGTAATCTCTAATGTTTTGGAGATTATGTAATCTAGTAATAACGATAAATCAAATGAGTTGAATATTTTATTGACTCATTAAATTCATAGTTACCTCCGAAGAAAATATATATGCAAATATATTTTCATAAAGATTGTAATTAAAAATTTCATTCGTACAAACTGTTAATGATGAAAATATTTTAACGGGTGGGTAGTACCCAAGGAATATTTAGAATTCACATTAACAAGTTACACTGTACATTCTTCGAATCTGATTCAACGATCATTTATTATCCTACTTACAATTACCGATATACGTATCCGTTCACCCCAGATTAACCATTTCCATTTAAATTTCATATTTGGATTTTTACCTATCCGAATCCAACAAGTGGCATAATGAAGAAACATTGGCAAAATAAAAATTGTTAGAAACAGATGAATTAATTAATTGAAATTGTGATAGGATTACACGCTAACTGTTCCGGCTAACTGTTCCCAGCTAACTGATTAATATTTAATTTATCGCAATTTACATTCTTGCAATTTTAATTTCTGTACTTTACATACCGTCGGGACACATGTACAACAACACGTCGGATTAATTCTGAGACAACACGTTGTATAATGGGTCATGATATATATTTATTTATTTTACGCATTTTAAATAACGGGACACGTATACAAGGTTTCGACTTATCATATTGATCCATATATATATATATTTCGGAACAACCATAGACACTCTATATGTGAAGGTGGGAGTTGGCTATACAGGGTCGGAGTTGATTCCAAAATATATATATACTTTGAGTTGTGATCGACACCGAGACCAGTACACGGGTCACGATACGTATTAAGTAATTCGAATATTATATATTTAGTTCATATATGAATTTATTGAACCATTGGACAATCGGACTATTGGACTGCTAACTTTGGACAATTAAAAATGAGTTAAAATGATGATTATTACATATGAAACTAAACAATCCTTCAAGTTTGCCACTTGATTCTATTTTAAACCTCATTTGAATCTTGACGATTACAATTCGCATTCACAACTTTTCATGATTCTTGAAAACATCTCGATCGAGAAGTTCAACCAGCCGCACCTCGTCTACGGAATAAAGATTTATGCATACAGTTATGCACCTAAAATTTTTTGAACTCGAAGTTATAGTTAAAACGTAT
Source organism: Rutidosis leptorrhynchoides (assembly GCF_046630445.1). Taxonomy (NCBI): domain Eukaryota; kingdom Viridiplantae; phylum Streptophyta; class Magnoliopsida; order Asterales; family Asteraceae; genus Rutidosis; species Rutidosis leptorrhynchoides. The sequence goes on along the minus strand of NC_092334.1, from coordinate 494,266 downwards.
CCGCATCGAATTCCTTATCATCCATTAGCAAAAACAATCACGCGATTCCTTTTCAATTAACTAATTTTGTCACAGCTCCACTTCGATATCTCAGTAAGACTACTCTTATTACAATCTCGATATATATATACGTTGTTCTTTCGCCATCGTTACCGGAGAACCTTTTATATTCCATCATATTACCATCAGCGTTTAATCATCTAAAAATACAATTCTCCTTAAACCATCTTGGTTTGATAACCAATGACCCAGATCCGATAACTTTGAAAATACTGACGAAGCAGCATGTTGTAGAAGGTCTTAATGACCAAATGTTGATGATAAAAGAAGGAAGTGTTAGGAACGCCCGATAGAAAATTGGTACTGAAAACCGGATTGAACAAACCATGAAGGAGACTCTGAACAAGTTACAAGGACTAAACTTGTGCATAAAGAATTATGACGATTCTGTAGCAAACACCTTGCTTCTGAATCTAAACCCTTACGGGTCAATCTTCATCATCATCCTTCGACATTAGAAATTCCAAGATATTATCATATCTTTCATTATAAATATCCTCAATATTTCTGAAGATATTTTCACCACTATCCTTATCTGAAATCATTTATCTCTCTGTAATATCTGCGTTACAATATAAAGGAAACTGTGTTAGTTTCTAAATCCTTCAAGTTTAAAATAGGAATGTTCTGAAGCAGTGTTGGGAACTGATGCATGAACTAGTATAATATAATGAAACTTGATCAACTTCATTATATTACAGTAAGTCATGTTAAGTTTCTAATGGAATATGATGATTCACAGTACCGTCATCATGTGCCATGTTACACGACTTTTACATTCTATCCAATTCCGAAACATATTAAGAACAAATCATCTTGATAGTTCTATTTTCCTGGATATTCTGGTAATTTGACAAATCAAAATCGTGCCATTACCATTCCTTTCTTAGAGCATTAGCTATGTTCATTCCGAATTTTATACCTACGAATTTCGAACTATTGATCGCTTGACTCAAGGACGGGAAGAAGAAACGAAGGGACAAAGTCCCAAAATAGAAATTGGGGTATAGATTACAGCAAATAGGAGAGAGTATTAACTATGGATGACAATGATTATGGAAAACAGAAGCAGGAGCATCGAAATATAAGGAAAGATATCAAACCCAATAACCACCCAGAAACTACAAACCGTGTGTATCAATACGTATGGCGACGTAAAGACACGGGAGAATTAGAAACATTATAATTCCAAGAAAATCATAAAAGTGAATAGATTCTTCTAGCGGTAGATGAAAGAGAAGAATGAAAGATATGAAAGTTAGAAGTATAACAAAAATCAGAACGGGATGAAGCATTTTAAAGGATACCTTAAGGTATGAATTAGAGGAGGAAGAGTAAGAGATGTGAGGTATGGAAGTAAGAAAGGGAAGGAGGTGGATTTATAGTGAAATATCCGACAAAGAAATCGAAACAGATTATCGCATTAAATCAAAGGAGATCCTGTTTTCTAAATCATCGAAGAACCAAATCTTATTACATAAGATTTTCTTTAAATCCCTTAAATTCTGGAAATCAATCCTAATCTCGACATCGGTTAAAACAATTCTATATTCACTCATTTCATTCTTTTGTGATAGCTTCACTCGTGCGCTTCACATGACCGAATCGTTTTATCCATATCTTCCAATAATGATAAAACTCTATTAATACCTCATATTCGTCATGAAAACATTCCTATTGTTATTTATGACAACCTCTACCAAATTTCGGGACGAAATTTCTTTAACGGGTGGGTACTGTAACGACCCGGATTTTTCCGATCGTTTTACACTTATAAGATTAATATTTACATAAATTAAAACTTACCAACATGATAAGCAATCTAAATTGTTGAGATTTATGATTTTGAAAAGAGTTTTACATAACGTTTAACCGTCTAGTTTGACCGATGATATCACGAACTATACAATATATGTTAATTATACGTTTGTGTATATATATGTATATATACATATTTAACATGATTTAAGGATGTTTAAATATCTCATTTTGTATTAATAACAATAAGTTATAAGTATATTTTGAAACTACTAACTTAAGCTTTCAAAACGATAACTATACGTAACGTTATTTGACATAAATACTTACGACCTATAATGTTTATACATATATCGTATATATAATGTATTTAATCACTTTTAAAGACTTAAATACATAAAACAATATAAGTATATTCACAAAAGATAGCTATATTTGAATCCTCATTCCATTTTTCACAAGATTTCTATACGTATATCTAGAGTATATGTACTCGTATCATACCTAGCTTCTATACGTATTTACTATTGGTATATACACATCAAATCACCACCAACCAGCCCTTGTTCATGCCTTATGTATAAGGTAACTACTTTTGTTATTTAGTATGACAATTTCACATGATTAAAAGATCTTTTCACAAAATTACAAATTTATACACCTTTTACACCACCATAAATACATGCATCCATTTTCAATTTTTGGAACATCATTTCTCTAGCTAAACACACACACTTACTAGCCTCATGTCTCTCTAAGAACTCCAGCAAAAATCCTCTCAAGAATCACCTTAAACACCACCATAAAAAGATCAACAAAAACACTACAAAAATACAACTTTCAATTCAAGTTTATGTCTTAAGTTGCTTCCAATCTTTCATCCAATTTCATCACTCTTTTGGTTCTATGTTTTTACTCCTCTTTTACAGCAATCTTGTCCAAGTAACTTGAGGTAGTAACTTTGTTCATAACCTTATTCGATTCATATATATATAGCTATCTTATTGTATGGTATACAATTTTAACAACAAAAACATAGTTTGAATGATTTCAAACTTGTTTGCAAACTAAATAGATCCTTCTAACTTAACTTTTAAAATACTTCAAAACCTGTAATATAACTTAAATATATGCTAATTTAACAAGGTATAACTTGATTTTTCAAAGAATACCTTAAAAAAACTGTTTTTATGACGTCGGAGTGCAACCGGGGGCTGTTTTGGGTTGGATAATTAAAAACCATCTTGAACTTTGAATTGGAGGTTTATATTCTGGAAAAATGATATTTCTTATGAATATGTTAACACATAAAAATTTCATGATTTAATTCATAGTATAAGTATTTTTAGAAAAATGGTCATTAAATGATGATTTTGTAACAAAAATGATTAACTTCATAAGTTTCACCAAAATTTGACCTATGACCTATGATTTCGAATACAAACTAAGGTATTTACAGTTCATATTCTTAAAGAGGGACTCGATCCAAGGAAGTGGAAAGTTGAATCAACGAAAACGGAGTTGTAACGAAGAAATTATGACCAAAACAAAATCGGATATCCAAGACTAGTTTAGCCACGAAAATAATTGGAGAAAATTAAATAAATCACATCTTCCTAAAGTAACATGATATTTTATACATATGTACTCATAATTTAATTTTATATGGTTCAGGATCACCCGTAAACAATACGAGAAGATTAATCATAAGATCCCATGATTGTACGCAACACGTCATTTGACAACACCGGTACTTTATGTACGCAACACGTCATTTGACAACACCGGTACCATGGGTCAAGATTAATCTCGACCAATACATATACGATGGGGGTTTTATTTATTTCATTGGGGGTTTATTAAACAACTAAATATGAACCATTAAAATTGAATTACTAACATCGGACTGCTAACTACGGACTAAGGAATTATTAAAAGTATTAAAAGTATTATAAGTATATATATGTGACGATTGTTTAAAAAGAAAAGGTATTGATATATTATATATGGATAGGTTCGTGATATCAATCGGAGACCAAGTCGAAATTACATATCTTCAAGACAAAAGTGAGTATATAGTCCCACTTTTAAACTCTAAATATTTCGGGATGAGAATACATGTATTTTATGTTTTACGCTATGGACACAAGTAACTGAAAAATATATTCTACGTTGAGTTGTACCACTGGCATACTTCCCTGTAGCTTGGTAACTAATATTTACAGCGGTATTGTAAACGCGAATCCTGTTGATAGATCCATCGGGCCTGACAACCCCAACCGGACTGGACGACCAGTATTCAACGGTTGCACAGTACTTCGTTTCGTGACTACACCTTGGTACGGTGTAGTAAGATTTCATAATAAAGGGAATATGCGACGTGATTAAATGTTAAGTATGGTTACCAAGTGCTCAACCACTTAGAATATTTTTATTAAAATGTTTATATATGAAATCTTGTGTTCCATTGTTATAACGCTGCTAGCATCAAACCTATATATCTCACCAACTTTATGTTGACGTTTTAAAGCATGTTATTCTCAGGTATGAATTAAGTCTTCCGCTGTGCATTAGCTCATGTTAAGGATACTACTTGGGACCTTTTAAGCCATGATACAAAGACGTTGCATTCGAGTCATTGGAGTTCAATAGAGAATATAAATAAGTAAATGACAGATTAGGTCATTTGGATATTATGAAATGTTAGACGAAAATGTCAAATATTGATGTAATGATAGTTTGCCTTTTAAGAATAAATGCAACGTTTGTAAAATGTATCATATAGAGGTCAAGTACCTCGCAGTGTTATCATATGTTATTGTATTCGTCCCTATGGATTGGGTCGGGTCGTCTCACCGGGTATGAAAGCCGATGTTGCTAAATACGTACGAGAATGTTTGACGTGTTCTAAGGTCAAAGCTGAGCATCAGAAACCATCAGGTCTACTTCAACAACCCGAAATCCCGGAATGGAAATGGGAAAACATTACCATGGATTTCATCACTAAATTGCCAAGGACTGCAAGTGGTTTTGATACTATTTGTGTAATAGTTGATCGTCTCACCAAATCAGCACACTTCCTGCCAATAAGAGAAGATGACAATATGGAGAAGTTAGCACGACTGTATTTGAAGGAAGTCGTCTCCAGACATGGAATACCAATCTCTATTATCTCTGATAGGGATGGCAGATTTATTTCAAGATTCTGGCAGACATTACAGCAAGCATTAGGAACTCGTCTAGACATGAGTACTGCCTATTATCCACAAACTGATGCGCAGAGCGAAAGGACGATACAAACGCTTGAAGACATGCTACGAGCATGTGTTATTGATTTTGGAAACAGTTGGGATCGACATCTACCGTTAGCAGAATTTTCCTACAACAACAGCTACCATTCAAGCATTGAGATGGCGCCGTTTGAAGCACTTTATGGTAGAAAGTGCAGGTCTCTGATTTGTTGGAGTGAAGTGGGGGATGGACAGATTACGGGCCCGGAGATTATACAAGAAACTACCGAGAAGATCATCCAAATTCAACAACGGTTGAAAACCGCCCAAAGTCGACAAAAGAGCTACGCTGACATTAAAAGAAAAGATATAGAATTTGAAATTGGAGAGATGGTCATGCTAAAAGTTGCACCTTGGAAAGGCGTTGTTCGATTTGGTAAACGAGGGAAATTAAATCCAAGGTATATTGGACCATTCAAGATTATTGATCGTGTCGGACCAGTAGCTTACCGACTTGAGTTACCTCAACAACTCGCAGCTGTACATAACACTTTCCACGTCTCGAATTTGAAGAAATGTTTTGGTAAAGAAGATCTCACTATTCCGTTAGATGAATTCCAAATCAACGAAAAACTCCAATTCATCGAAGAACCCGTCGAAATAATGGATCGTGAGGTTAAAAGACTTAAGCAAAACAAGATACCAATTGTTAAGGTTCGATGGAATGCTCGTAGAGGACCCGAGTTCACCTGGGAGCGTGAAGATCAGATGAAGAAGAAATACCCACATCTATTTCCAGAAGATTCGTCAACACCTTCAACAGCTTAAAATTTCGGGACGAAATTTATTTAACGGGTAGGTACTGTAGTGATCCGAACTTTTCCATGTTTATTTATATTAATTGAGATTGATATTTACATGATTAAATGTTTCCAACATGTTAAGCAATCAAACTTGTTAAGACTTGATTAATTGAAATATGTTTCATATAGACAATTGACCACCCAAGTTGACCGGCGATTCACGAACGTTAAAACTTGTAAAAACGACATGACGATATATATATGGATATACATATGGTTAACATGAGATTATGATAAGTAAGTATCTCCATAAGTATATTAACAATGAGTTATATACATATAAACAAGACTACTAACTTAAGGATTTCGAAACGAGACATATATGTAACGATTATCGTTGTAACGACATTTAAATGTATATATATCATATTAAGATATATTAATATATCATAATATCATGATAATATAATAATTTAACATCTCATTAGATATAATAAACAATGGGTTAACAACATTAATTGAGATCGTTAACTTAAAGGTTTCAAAACAACACTTACATGTAACGACTAACGATGACTTAACGACTCAGTTAAAATGTATATACATGTAGTGTATTTAGATGTATTAAAATACTTTTGGAAGACTTCAAGACATATATCAAAACACTCATACTTAACGAAAATGGTTACAGTTACTTTCCCATTCTTTTCTTTCATCAAGAATTCTAGTCGTATTTTTACCCGTATTATACACAGCTTCAAAACGTACTTACTATGAGTATATACCAATAGGAACTAGCATGGGATTCCACTCTTGATTATGTCATGTATGACTAATCAATTTTAACTTCTACCATGAGCTAGTCAACTAACTAGAACTCCTTTTAACCCCACTCACCACTCACCAATTACCACTCATCATTCACTCCATTTCACTTCCAATTCTCTTTCTAATTCTCTCTCAACACACCCACACTATTATGAACGTATTTTTCCAGTAGTTAATCATCATCTTCATCAAAAATCACTTCAAGAATCAAGCTATAATCATCATAGGAAGAACACTTCAAGAACACTTCAAAAATCCCTTCAAGTTTACTAATTTACTTCCAAGCTTTCTAATCCATTCCAAATAATCATCTAAGATCAAGAAACCTTTGTTATATACAGTAGGTTATCTTTCTTATTCAAGGTAATATTCATATTCAAACTTTGATTCAATTTCTATAACTATAAACTATCTTAATTCGAGTAAAAATCTTACTTGAACTTGTTTTTGTGTCATGATCCTACTTCAAGAACTTTCAAGCCATCCAAGATCCTTTGAAGTTAGATCATTTCTTGTCACTTCCAGTAGGTTTACCTACTAAACTTGAGGTAGTAATGATGTTCATAACATCATTCAATTCATATATATATAACTATCTTATTCGAAGGTTTAAACTTGTAATCACTAGAACATAGTTTAGTTAATTCTAAACTTGTTCGCAAACAAAAGTTAATCCTTCTAAATTGACTTTTAAAATTAACTAAACACATGTTCTATATCTATATTATATGCTAACATAATGATTTAAAACCTGGAAACACGAAAAACACCGTAAAACCGGATTTACGCCGTCGTAGTAACACCGCGGGCTGTTTTGGGTTAGTTAATTAAAAACTATGATAAAATTTGATTTAAAAGTTGTTATTCTGAGAAAATTATTTTTATTATGAACATGAAACTATATCCAAAAATTATGGTTAAACTCAAAGTGGAAGTATGTTTTCTAAAATGGTCATCTAGACGTCGTTCATTCGACTGAAATGACTACCTTTACAAAAACGACTTGTAACTTATTTTTCCAACTATAAACCTATACTTTTTCTCTTTAGATTCATAAAATAGAGTTCAATATGAAACCATAGCAATTTGATTCACTCAAAACGGATTTAAAATGAAGAAGTTATGGGTAAAACAAGATTGGATAATTTTTCTCATTTTAACTACGTGAAAATTGGTAACAAATCTATTCCAACCATAACTTAATCAACTTGTATTGTATATTATGTAATCTTGAGATACCATAGACACGTATACAATGTTTCGACCTATCATGTCGACACATCTATATATATTTCGGAACAACCATAGACACTCTATATGTGAATGTTGGAGTTAGCTATACAGGGTTGAGGTTGATTCCAAAATATATATAGTTTGAGTTGTGATCAATACTGAGATACGTATACACTGGGTCGTGGATTGATTCAAGATAATATTTATCGATTTATTTCTGTACATCTAACTGTGGACAACTAGTTGTAGGTTACTAACGAGGACAGCTGACTTAATAAACTTAAAACATCAAAATATATTAAAAGTGTTGTAAATATATTTTGAACATACTTTGATATATATGTATATATTGTTATAGGTTCGTGAACCAACCAGTGGCCAAGTCTTACTTCCCGACGAAGTAAAAATCTGTGAAAGTGAGTTATAGTCCCACTTTTAAAATCTAATATTTTTGGGATGAGAATACATGCAGGTTTTATAAATGATTTACAAAATAGACACAAGTACGTGAAACTACATTCTATGGTTGAATTATCGAAATCGAATATGCCCCTTTTTATTAAGTCTGGTAATCTAAGAATTAGGGAACAGACACCCTAATTGACGCGAATCCTAAAGATAGATCTATTGGGCCTAACAAACCCCATCCAAAGTACCGGATGCTTTAGTACTTCGAAATTTATATCATATCCGAAGGGTGTCCCGGAATGATGGGGATATTCTTATATATGCATCTTGTTAATGTCGGTTACCAGGTGTTCACCATATGAATGATTTTTATCTCTATGTATGGGATGTGTATTGAAATATGAAATCTTGTGGTCTATTGTTACGATTTGATATATATAGGTTAAACCTATAACTCAACAACATTTTTGTTGATGTTTAAAGCATGTTTATTATCAGGTGAATACTAAGAGCTTCCGCTGTTGCATACTAAAATAAGGACAAGACTTGGAGTCCATGTTTGTATGATATTGTGTAAAAACTGCATTCAAGAAACTGATTTCGATGTAACATATTTGTATTGTAAACCATTATGTAATGGTCGTGTGTAAACATGATATTTTAGATTATCATTATTTGATAATCTACGTAAAGCTTTTTAAACCTTTATTTATGAAATAAAGGTTATGGTTTGTTTTAAAAATGAATGCAGTCTTTGAAAAACGTCTCATATAGAGGTCAAAACCTCGCAACGAAATCAATTAATATGGAACGTTTTTAATCAATAACAATGGGACATTTCAAATGCAACGTCTTTTGAAATATTCCATGAATGACTCCAAGTAATGTCTCTAATATGAGTTAATGCACAGCGGAAGATTTATTTCGTACCTGAGAATAAACATGCTTTAAAGTGTCAACCAAAAGGTTGGTGAGTTCATTAGTTTAACATAAATAATCATTTCATAATTTTAATAGACCACAAGATTTCATATTTCCATTTCTCATAAACATACGTCCCATGCATAGAGACAAAAATATCATTCATATGGATTGAACACCTGGTAACCGACATATACAATATGCATATAAGAATATCCCCATCATTCCGGGATCCTCCTTCGGACATGATATAAATTTCGAAGTACTAAAGCATCCGGTACTTTGGACGGGGCTTGTTGGGCCCGATAGATCTATCTTTAGAGTTCGCATCAATTAGGGTGTCTGTTCCCTAATTCTTAGATTACCAGACTTAATAAAAAGGGGCATATTCGATTTCGATCATTCAACCATATAATGTAGTTTCAATTACTTGTGTGTATTTCATAAAACAGTTATAAAAGCAGCGCATGTATTCTCAATCCCAAAAATATATATTGCAAAAGCATTTAAAAAAAAAGGGATTAATGAAACTCACGCATAAAAACATTGTAAAATAGTTAATAAAGCATTTGCATGTATTCTCAGCTCAAAAATGTAATGAGTAAAAAGGGAGCAAATGAAACTCACGCATATAAATATTGTAAAACAGTTAATAAAGCATTTGCATGTATTCTCAGCCCAAAATGTATATAAAAAGGGAATAATGAAACTCACCTAATATATTTTATATTAAAAATATATATGACTATATTCAACAATGCAGGGTTGGCCTTGGATTCACGAACCTATATCATTTGTATATTTATTAATATACATAATTGTAATCGAACAAATATATATAAATTTATTAGTTATATCTTTTTTATATTGATAATATATATATGTTTCTTATATTCAATTTGTTATATATAAAAATATTAATTTTTGTTATATTATATGTATTAAATATATTTTTGATATATATATATATATATATATATATATATATAAATATATCATTTGTATATTAACAATAATAGTTATGTGAAATTTATACTGAATTCCATTTAAAATTATATATCATATTATATCCTAAATTATGTTTATTTTGTATATATATATATATATATATATATATATATATATATATATATATATATATATATCTAAAGTGATTAATATAGTTATATTAATATCTATATATATTATATACGTAGTATTATATTAAAAATACCAAATTTGTCATATATATAAATATTTATATAAATAATGTTATTACATTTTATATATATTTATATAAACTATTAATACAATTATAATATATGTATTAAGTATATTTTAGGTACAAATTATTTATTTGTAACAAAAATGATAGTTTTGATAATAATGATTGATTAATAATAATAACCTTCTTGATATTGATAATACTAATAATAATAATAATAATAACGATATTGTTAAAAATGGTACGTATGTTAATAATAGTAATAATAATAGTACTAATAGTTACAAAAAAAATGATATTAATACTAATATTAGTGAAAATATTAATAACTTATATTATTTTTATAATAACAATAATAATGATCCCAATCATAAACATAATAATAATGGTATTACTAAAATGATAAAATAATAATAATAACATTAATAATATGATGTCGTGCGAGGTGTATATAAAATAGCTTATATTTTTACAGGAAATACTATTAAATACGATACAATTTACACAAGATATTTATTTATTTAGAGAATGGATATACTTAAACCTTGCTACAACACTTATAGGAAGTGTACCTAATCATACAGTAGTGTAGTTTTTAGTAAGTCCAGTTCGTTCTACAGGGAATCTTTTTAAACAAAGCTTAACGCTATATTAGTTTACTTTTATAAAAATACAAATATATATATAAGTAATATTATTATTATAAAGGGGGGGTTTTTACCGTTTAATGACCGGTTTGTCGATTTTAAAACTTTAGTCGCAGTTAAACCCAAATGTAAAATAATAAATATAAATACAAGACTTAAATTAAAGCGTAAAGTAAATAACAATAATGAAATTGCGAATAATAAAAGTGCGATAAAATAAGCTTGCGATAATTAAAAAGTACGATAATTAAAAGTGCAATTAAATACAATAACAATAAAAATGCGATAATTAGAAGTGCAATTAAATATAAAATAAAGGAAATTCAATATGAAATAAAAGAATTATGCTTATTTAAACTTCCGTAATCATGATGTTTGACGTGTTCATTTTAGTTTTATGCCCATGGGTTAATTGTCCTTTGTCCTGGATTATTTAATATGTCCATACGGATTTTGTCCATAATAGTCCATCAGTCATAAATATAAAGAGCGAAAGCCTTCGTCAAATTATTCTTATTCCCGAAGTCAAATATTCCAACTAATTGGGGATTCGAATTGTAACAAGGTTTTAATACTTTGTTTAATGAATACACCAGGTTATCGACTGCGTGTAAACCAAGGTTTTACTACTTTGTTAACAATTACACCAATTACCCTTGAATGTAATTCACCCCTGTTTCAACAAGTCTATTAACTATTAATCCAGTTCCGTATCCGGTAAAATGAATAATTATTGGTATTTATAGATTTCCCGCCCACCGTACCCAGTCAAGCGTATGTGGTTATATATAAATACATCGAATTATAAGTTTGTATATTAAATTAACAAGGTATTGTTTAGTTAATATAAAACCCATTAATAACCCATAGTCTAATTTCCACAAGTGTCGTTCTTTTATCCAAACCCCAATTATGGTACAAAGCCCAATTACCCAATTTTAGTAATTAGCCCAACATCATGATTACTTCGGATTAAATAAGCATAATAATAACTTAGCTACGAGACATTAAATTAAAAAGGTTGAACATAACTTACAATGATTAAAAATAGCGTAGCGTTACACGGACAGAATTTCAACTTACACCCTTACAACATTCGCTAACATACCCTTATTATCAAGATTTAAAATTAAAATTAAAATTAAAATATAAATTATAAATATATATTACGTATATATTGAGAGAAGAAGGAAAAAAGACGATGAAAAATGCTCAGAATTCGGTTGCTTTTATAGGGACTTTCAAAACTTGGGGCTCCGCGACTCGCCGCATTTTTGGCCTTCAAACTCCGCGAGTCGCGGAGACTGAAATTACAGCTCAGTCCCTTTTGGAGTCTTTCTTGCCGACGGTTTTATTTATAAATATAATATATATATAATTAATATAATTAATTATATATTATATTATATTTATATACATAATTAACTTGTAATTTTTAGTCCGTTGCGTCGAGCGTTGAGAGTTGACTCATGTCCCGGTTCCGGATTTTCGAACGTCCTTGCGTACAATTTAATATCTTGTACTTTGCGTTTTGAATCTTGTACTCTTGTAATTTCGAGACGTTTCTTATCAATAATTGGAACCTCTTTGATTGTCTTTTGTACTTTTGAGCTTTTTGGTCGTTTGCGTCTTCAATTCGTCGAATCTGTCGTTTGTCTTCACCTTTTATTATTTAAACGAATATCACTTGTAAATAGAACAATTGCAACTAAAAGCTTGTCTTTCTTGAGGAATAATGCTATGAAATATATGTTCGTTTTGAGCATTATCAAATATTTCCACACTTGAGCGTTGCTTGTCCTCAAGCAATATCGTCTTGAAATACTAGAATCACTTCTTTATTCTTCACACTTTGTACATCAGTGATTTCTTTACGGCGGTATAAACAATGGTAGTAACGATATGGTTTACAGTCCCACATGACTATAAAAATTTAGATCCATTTAAGGAAATTGGATCTTCATGAAAACATTTGATCTTTTGAAAATTAAATCTAGTTTTTACCCTAGATAAGTTTTCCGGAATAACCCTTTACCGGTGTTTGCAAAATATTTTTGTGGGTTTGGTGGGTTTCAGATTTTGAAAATTTTAGCTCAAAACTTATGGTTTTGTGTCACCCACTTGCTAACCTTGTATTTGGAAAGCAACACATCCAGTTTACTTGTCCCGTATATTACCTTTCGGTAAACTACCGTCCGGTTGTAAAGGAAAGCGTTGAACAAGCAACTGTTAAGGCAATGTCCCCTGACATGCTTTTAATTATGGTCTATAACGTGTCGGACGCAATTACTATCCTTGGTAGGAGCAATAGTAAAGCTCACCCTTATTATTTTTCGGTCTGGCACAAGGTCCTGTCTTTGACCATGCTATGCAACCACCGTTCTTACGGTTGACACCCGATTTAGTTCAGGTGACCTAATGAATTCCAGGTGAATTCCTAAGATTTTACGTTCAATGGTAATGAACGCATTGAAAATAGGGTTTTCAGAAAACAAATCGGTTTGTAATTTTGATCAAAATATTTTCTCGTTTAAGCTCGAGTTTAGATATCATTGAATTCCATGAGTTTGTAATTCTCAATCTTTAAGGTCAATCTCAAGGATTGAGTAATATCAGTCTTAAAAGCTGATTTTTGATCTTTTAAGGAGATTATCCTTTCTGGGGATCTGATTCATTAGTCTTATCCAGCTAATTTGCATGGTGCCCCTCCATTTTACGATATAAATCCTTCTCATGGTTAGGATAAATCTGACCACTTGGCGACCCTGTTTGATGCTGAGGTCCGTGAATTTCCTGCTGATTTTAGTGATGACTTTTCTAGGTTTTTCGTCAACCTACAGCTGGTCTGGACGACAACTTCATGACCTAAATCAAGAAGCGCGTGTCTTTTTCGGAAGACTTTACTTCCTTTTAATGATGGAATTGATTCATCGTGTAGATCCATCTTTCTTACAGTAAATCAGGTAAAACAGTTTAGTTTAGTCCAAAGCAAAAGTATTTTAAGTTATTTGTTACAGATATATGTGACATATGTTTAAGATAACTTGGTAAATTTCCCCACACTTGGCTTTTATTTTTCCTTTTTATCGTCCTCTATTCCATTTTAAATGAATTTTAACATTTTGGTTTGTTTCTCAATTTATGTCCTTTCTGAGGTAACTATAATTTCGGTGTTAAAACCTAGTTTTATCGTTCATAAATATGTATAAACATGAATTTGAGTTCATTTAATTGAAAATTTTGAAATTTTTTACTAGAATTGGGTAGTCAGTATATAAGACTAGGGCTGTTCTTTATTATCAGAGAGCACTAGATTCTAATACAACTACTGCTTTACTAGTATTTTTAATGGTAACCAAGTGTTTAAGATAAAAATTTTAAGATCCGAAAGAATTTAACCCCTTCCCACATTAAGATCTTGCAATGCCCTCATTTGCAAGAAATCAGTAACAATTTAAATTATTGAGGGTGATTTGTGTGAAAATGATTAAATTTTACCAAAGTTTCCAAATATATTGGCGTTTGTTTGCTGAATGATAAATGGTGCACATCATTTGTTCATTCCGTCTTGTTGTTATTTCACATATATTTTGCATCTTGTCGTCAAAATTAGTTGCTTTTGCTGAACTTAATGCCAGTCTTTGAAAATGCGTTGTTTTACCCTGTTGTGTACATAAGATAAACTGCAAACATATATACATATTTTTGAAGTTTGGTATATTACCCCACATTCAAAAATTATTAAAATCTAAGAATAAAAGTTAGAAAATTATAAAAACTATTACAATATTAACATAAATATTAAACGTATCAACATTACAAATTACAAAATAAATAAAACTAAGTAGTCTAGGGATGATACTGGTACCAATAGGGGTTCCAAGCATAACCATAGGTGCTATAAAATGCTTCGGCAGGGTTATACGTAGGATACGGTGGCTGCATCTCTATAGACCAGGGAGGGAATATGGGTTTTGGTGTAGGAATATAGTTTCTACCTATATGTTGGCAATGAGATATGATTTGGTTTTGATGAACTTGCCAATCTTCAAATGCTCTCTGTCTAGCATTTTCGTACTCCTGTGAAGCTATAAACCTTTGCATTTCTTGCATCTCATTTCCCCCTCCTACATTACCTTGCTGTTGGTTTCTCTCAACCTGTGGATGTCTACCATGGTATTGTACTGCGGCGTTATTTCGCCTCTTCAAAACTTTCGCACCATGGTATACATTTAAACCTATAGTATCGCGGGGTTCTAGTTCTTCGACTAATAATCCCCCCCGACTTATATCCACACCGAGATATTCAGCAATCAAAGTAATAAAAATACCACCTCCTATTATGCTATGCGGTCTCATCCCCCTAACCATAGCTGATAAATAATAACCCACACAATAAGGTATACTTACAGCGCTTTGTGGGTCTCGAATACACATATGGTAAAACAAATCCTGTTCATTTACCTTTTCCTTGTTCTTACCTCTTTGTGTAATTGAATTAGCTAAAAACCTATGAATCACTCTTAATTCAGCTCTATCTATATCCAAATAAGAGTAATTTCCCCCTTTGAATCGGTGATGGCTTGTCATTTGACTCCATACACCGTGTGTATCAAAATTTTCATCTATCTTTCTACCATTTAGTATCAACCCTCTACAATCGGCAGATGCTAACTCCTCAGGCGTATATATACGTAAAGCCTGAGCCATGTCTAGTAAAGACATGTGGCGCATCGAACCTCCTAACAAAAATCTAATAAAAGATCGATTGGTTAAACTAGCTACCCGATCATTTAATTCTATACTACACAACAATTCTTCACACCATACTTTATATACAGGTCTACGCATGGTGAATAAACGTACCCAGTCATTAAAAGTAGAATTACCATACCTATGTACAAGTAATTCCCTAATTGGCCCGGCCAATTCTACAGCTTCTAAGGGTCCCCATTCTATGACCCTAGGTACCTCAACAACTTTAGAATGAAGCATATGCAACCCCCTTTGATACTTTGGATAATCTATCCAAAGTCTGTCAAATCTCAGGTTCGGGTGCAACTCTTCCAAGTGCATATCAGAAAATGTCATGACTGGATGAGGTATATCCTGCTTGTAGTAGTTATCCACCTCCTGTTGTTCCGCATTCTCAGCAGGAGCATTGCGGGCTTGGGATGAAGATTCACCCCTTTCAGTCTGCAAAACACATCAAACACAATTTTTGTGCATCCAAATATGCATTAGTGTCAGCAAAATCATCAATCAAAATAATTACAATGACATGATCAATTTATATCAAACTTAAGCTCATTTTCACATTTTTATCAAATCTACACTTTTTCAAATAAGCATATATGAAAATGTTCGCCAAGTTCATAAGCATTTAACTCAAATAACATGTCAAAATAATCATTATTAGCAATTAAACAAGTCTCAAATGGCATTATCTTTCAAAAATCAAGTTCATGAATTTTAGACTTTGAAAAAGTCCACTTTAATTCTCAAAATCATGTTTAGGCTCAAAGTTTGGATCATTTAACTACCTAAACATGTTACACTACTTAATTTAGCTACAATTCATGACAAAAATTGGCCATAACCTGTTTATATCAAAAAGCCCCAAATTGCTCAAGAACACAAACCCTAGATTACTCAAAATTTGAAGTTTAAGGCTTCTAATCATGTTAAACAGCATCAATCTAGGTTATACAAGCATAATACATAATCAATTTAAGCCTAATTACACTAAAAAGCATCAAAATCAAATTGGGGAAAAAATTGCTCTAGAACACTAATTTCGGATTAAATGGTGTTTAGGTGTAGAAATTTACCGTTTTTCTTGAGTAATTCCTTGATAGCATCCTTCTCAACATGATTTTAGTAAAAGATTTGATGATTAACGGTTAAAAATTGTGATTTTGGGGTGTATTTTTCGGGTTTTTTCGAGCTTATTTTCGCAGTTTTTTTCTTTGTGGTGTGTTGGGACTGAGCTAATCGATCAGTTATATTTTTTTTTTCTGTATTTCGGTCCTCCCGCGAGTCGCGGGGATTAAACCTCCAAACTCCGCGAGTCGCGGAGTTTGGTATTTTTTTTTTATATAATCTTTAACTTATTAAAACAATTAAGTAATTAATTTTAAAATTTTGTTTCCCTTGTTATTTAGGACGAGGTCGTTTCGGATCGATGTCCTAGTCCGTCCCTCGACAAAATTTTAAAATTTGTCTTTTTGTAGCGATTGTTTTAAAAGCTAAGATTTTTGGGTTTTTTTAATGTTTTTGGCATACTTTAATTCAATAAGATTAAAAATAATGATAATAAAAGTTCTCGTCCCTCCCTCGGGTAAAGCAATTTCGGTTCAACGACCTAGTCTTCAACTTACGACGAATTTTAAAAATCATATTTTTAACTTAATGAGATAAAGTAAATTTTTGTTTTTAAATTCACACAATTTAAATATAAAATTCAAAATTAATATTAAAAATTCACACCAAACTTAAAAGTTGAAATGCATAAAATTAAAAATTCATATTTTAAAAATTAAAAATTCACACCAAACTTAATTTAAAAATTCATATTATAAATTCACACCAAACTTAAAAATTGAAATGCATAAAATTAAAAATTCATATTTTAAAAATTAAAAATTCACACCAAACTTAATTTAAAAATTCATATTATAAATTCACACCAAACTTATATTAATTTTTCAAATATTTACAATTTTAAATATATTGTTTTTACAAAGTTTACAATATTAATTTAAGATTTATATATTAATTTTAAAAACATGGTAAAAATAAAATTAAAAATCTTTTTGGCTTTTTATCCCACTTTAATCAATCAAATATTATCAAAAATATGCGCCCCTCTTTTCGGTAAAGTAATTTCGGTTCCAAGACCTAATTTAACTCATGACGAATTTTTAAAATATTTTGGGTTGATTGATTAAAGATATTTATACCTTAAGAATAAACGTTAAATTTCGCAGTGATGTAATAAATTTTTGAATGATATCAATAATTTCGGTCGCCAAACCTAATTTTATTTAATACCAATTTAATACTTTTTAGCGAACAAATTAGCGTTTATTATCAAAAGGTTAAAAATAAAAAAAAATAAAATAAAAATTGTACAGACATACCTGTGAAATAGATTTCTTAGTTATATGATCTATCCCATTCATAAGATAGTCGGTTTAATTGGTTTTCCATGGCTACATAGGCGTAACCTCGAGCATTCAGTGTCTTTTCTTCTAAACATATGAACGGTCCGTCTCTGCATAAAGTAACAAATTCGGTGTTTGAATAGGTTTGATTATTTGAACATTTACCTCCATGTGACCATTTTTCGCATTTGTGACATCTTTCTAGGTGTCGTGCTCTTCTTTTTGCTGCGGATTTTGATTTTCCTTTACCAAATTGTAACTTATTATCTTCGCATCTGGATTCTTTTCTAACTCCGTCCATTCTTTCTCTGATTACTGATACTATTTCACTCGGTAGTGTGTCATTATTACGTTTAGTGATCAAAGCGTGTAGCATTAGACCATGGTTTTGTTCACAGACAGTCTTCATTTTGTAAAAACCTAAAAAAAATAAAAATTCAGAATGGGGGGAGAAGACTAGTTCTTTAGGGTCTGCTAGGGAAAGACCATTCGGGTTCCATTTTCGAGAACTACACGAAAACAGACAATCTAACTCTAACAGAAATACATAGACCCCTTGATTCTCCCCACACTTAGTTAGCTGTGGTATCGAAATTGTGATTAACATTATTTTCAATTGAATCATCAACAACTTGTATATCTTTGACTTTTACTTCAATCCATTTGTTGATTTCCTCCGTTACTTTCACAAATTCAACTAACATTGCCTTTTCTTTTGATGATAAATTGGATATTAATCGGTTATATAGCTTAAAGTTTCCTTTAACCTTAGCATCGTGAATCCGTTTATAAAGTTTATTCGTTGAACTGTTAAAAATGGGTTCATCTAATTTCGTATCATCAACGGCATTCTTTGTGATTGGATCATCATTAAGTGTTTCTTCATCTTCCCCACACTTATGCATTTTTATTGGTCTAACAGTTTTGGTTTGTGGAGATCTAAACTTTCGGTTCACAAAGGTGATCGATGTATCACCATCCCTAAGTGTTATTCTACCTTCTCTTACATCAATGAATGCCTCGGTGGTTGCTAAAAATGGGCGACCTAGAATTAGAGGAATATCAAGGTTTTCCTCCATATTAATCACTATGAAGTTTGCAACAAAGGTCAAACTTCCCACGTTAACAAGTAAATTATTTGTTATTCCAACCGGGTGTTTAATGGTTTGGTCAAATGATTGAACACCTATTTTGGTTGGTTTTAATTTACCCATGCCTAATCTTTTGTATAAGGAAAGAGGCATAATATTTGCACTTGCTCCTAAATCTGCGAGTCCATTATATACAGAACCATCATTAAGTAAGCAAGAAATGATAAATTCACCCGGGTCTCCTGCTTTGGTAAGTCGAGTTGGTTTGTAAACCTTTTTCGGGTGTTCTTTCCTTGGTTCTTTCATTTCTATTTGAATTTCTTGTTCACATTTTTCTTCGTTTCTTGGAATGGGAGGTTTGTATAAGAATTCTTCTTCATCACTCAAATTTGAATCCTCCCTATATTCCAGTTTTGATTTTTCATATGTTGTTGATAACATATTTATGTTTTCATTTTGAAGGTTTTCTTGGGTCTTGAAATTATGATTAACTTCATTGTCAACTTCCATCAGACCATGTATGTAATGTTTAACTCTGTGACCATTAACTTTAAATTCAATCCCATTTGAATTTATTAATTCTATCGTTCCGTATGGGAAAACTCTTTTGACTATGAATGGTCCAGACCATCTTGATTTCAATTTTCCAGGAAATAGCTTGAATCGTGAATTGAAAAGAAGAACTCTGTCTCCTTCTTTAAATTCTTTTGAACTTCTGATTCTTTTATCATGCCATTTCTTCGTTCTTTCTTTATAAATTAACGAATTTTCGTATGCTTCATGTCTTAATTCTTCTAATTCGTTTAGTTGACTTAATCGTAGACGTCCGGCTTCATGTAATTCAAGATTACATGTCTTCAAAGCCCAAAATGCTTTGTGTTCAATTTCTACTGGAAGATGATATGCTTTTCCATAAACAAGTCTAAAAGGTGTGGTTCCAATTGGAGTTTTGTAGGCTGTTCTAAAAGCCCAGAGTGCATCCTCCAATTTAATGGACCATTCCTTCGGATTTGATCCTACGGTTTTCTCTAGAATACGTTTTAAAGCTCGGTTGGTATTTTCAACTTGTCGACTTGTTTGTGGATGATATGCGGTGGAGATTTTATGAGTTACTCCATATCTTTTAAGAACTTTCTCAAGTTGATTATTACATAAATGAGTACCCCGATCACTTATTAAAGCTTTCGGTGTTCCAAACCTTGCAAAAAGACGTTTTAAAAAGTTAACTACAACTCGTGCATCGTTAGTTGGGAGAGCTTGTGCTTCCGCCCATTTAGATACATAATCAATGGCTACGAGTATATATAGATTATTATGAGATTTTGGAAATGGACCCATAAAGTCAATACCCCAAATGTCAAATACTTCACATACTTGGATGACATTTTGTGGCATTTCATCACGTTGACTTATTTTTCCGGCCCTTTGACAAGCATCACAGGATTTGCAAAGAAGGTGTGCGTCTTTGTAAATTGTAGGCCAATAGAATCCAGCATCATAAACTTTTCTTGCTGATAGTTGAGGCCCTTAATGCCCTCCTGTTGGTCCTGTGTGACAATGGTTTAATATTTTACTAGCTTCATCTCCAAATACACATCAGTGTATTATTCCATCGGGACAACTTTTAAACAAATGTGGATCTTCCCAAAAATAGTGTTTTATATCACTGAAGAATTTCTTTCATCTTTGGTACGATAATCCTTTTTCAAGGAATCCACAAACTAAGTAGTTTGCATAGTCTGCAAACCATGGAATTTCTTTATAATCTATCTTCAATAGATATTCATCAGGAAAGTTGTCTTGTATGGCCGATTCATTTAGAACTTCTAATTCGGGATTTTCAAGACGAGAAAGATGATCAGCGGCGAGATTTTCTGCTCCTCTTTTATCTCGGATTTCAATATCAAACTCTTGTAAGAGTAAGATCCAACGGATTAATCTTGGTTTAGCATCTTGTTTTGAAAATAGGTATCTAAGAGCAGAATGGTCGGTATAGACCACCGTTTTTGCTAGAACGAGATATGATCAAAATTTGTCAAAAGCAAAGACAATAGCAAGGAGTTCTTTTTCAGTAGTTGTATAGTTCGTTTGTGCTCCTTATAACGTCTTACTAGCATAATATATAGGTTGAAATCGTTTTTCAATCCTTTGTCCTAAAACGGCTCCCATTGCAAAATCACTTGCATCGCACATTAGTTCAAATGGTAGATTCCAATTTGGTGTTATCATGATCGGCGCATTAGTGAGTTTCTCTTTAAGAATATTAAAAGATTTGATACACTCATCTGAAAAGATGAATGGAGCATCCTTTTCTAGGAGTTTATTCATAGGAGTGGCAATTTTAGAAAAATCTTTTATGAAACGTCGGTAAAAACCGGCATGCCCTAGAAAACTCCTAACTCCTCTAACATTGGTGGGATGTGGAAGTTTAGCAATTACATCTACTTTAGCTCTATCCACTTCAATTCCTTCTTTTGAAATTTTATGTCCAAGAACGATGCCTTCTTTAACCATGAAATGGCATTTCTCCCAATTAAGAACTAGATTTGATTTTTCGCATCTAATTAGCATACGTTCCAGATTAACTAGACATGATTCAAATGTATCACCGAAGACTGAAAAGTCATCCATGAAAACTTCCATGCATTCTTCTATCATGTCGTGAAAAATCGCCATCATGCACCTTTGAAAGGTTGCAGGGGCGTTGCAAAGTCCAAATGGCATGCGTTTGTAAGCAAAAGTACCATAAGGGCACATGAATGTGGTTTTCTCTTGGTCCTCGGGTGCTATTGGAATTTGAAAATATCCGGAAAATCCATCTAGAAAACAATAGTAACTATTTCCGGCTAATCTTTCCAACATTTGATCTATGAAAGGTAAGGGAAAGTGATCTTTTCTGGTGGCGTCATTTAATTTTCTATAATCAATACATACACGCCATCCTGTTACAGTCCTAGTAGGAATAAGCTCATTTTTCTCCTTTGTAATGACAGTCATGCCACCCTTCTTAGGCACGCATTGAACTGGACTTACCCATGGACTATCATAAATTGGATAAATTAAACCTGCATCTAGCAGTTTTATAATCTCTTTCTTAACTACATCTTGCATATTAGGATTTAGTCTTCGTTGGCGTTGCACATACTGATGTGAAGCGAGGTGTATATAAAATAGCTTATATTTTACTAGGAAAAACTATTAAATACGATACAATTTTACACAAGATATTTATTTATTTATAGAATGGATATACTTAAACCTTGCTACAACACTTATAGGCAGTGTACCTAATCGTACAGTAGTGTAGTTTTTAGTAAGTCCGGTTCGTTCCACAGGGAAATCTTTAAACAAAGCTCAACGCTATATTAGTTTACTTTTATAAAAATACAAACATATATATAAGTAATATTATTATTATAAAGGGGGGTTTTTACCGTTTAATGACCGGTTTGTCGATTTTAAAACTTTAGTCGCAGTTAAAACCTAATGTAAAATATTAAATAAATAAAAGACTTAAATTAAAACTTAAAGTAAATAACAATAATGAAATTGCGAATAATAAAAGTGCGATAAACTTGCGATAATTAAAAAGTACGATAATTAAAAGTGCGATTAAACAACAATAAATAAAAGTACGATAATTAGAAGTGCAATTAAATATAAAAAAAAGGAAATTAAATATGAAATAAAAGAATTATGCTTATTTAAACTTCCGTAATCATGATGTTTGACGTGTTGATTTTAGTTTTATGCTCATGGGTTAATTGTCCTTTGTCCTGGATTATTTAATATGTCCGTCTGGTTTTTGTCCATAACAGTCCATCAGTCATAAATATAAATTGCAAGTGTCCTTGTCAAATTATTATTATACCCGAAGTTAAATATTCCAACTAATTGGGGATTCGAATTGTAACAAGGTTTTAATACTTTGTTTAATGAATACACCAGGTTATCGACTGCGTGTAAACCAAGGTTTTACCACTTTGTTAACAATTACACCAATTACCCTTGAATGTAATTTCACCCCTGTTTTGATTATTCTAGTGGCTATTAATTCATTCCCGTGTCCGGTTAAATGAACGATTATTCGTACATATAAATACCCCGCCCATCGTGTCCGATCGAGTGTATATGGTAATTTATAGGGACGCCCAATTGTAAATCTTTATATTAACATTAACAAACTTTCATTTAGTTAAACAAATATAAAGCTCATTAATAGCCCATAGTCTAATTTCCACAAGTGTCGTTCTTTTGTCCAAACCCCAATTATGGTACAAAGCCCAATTACCCAATTTTAGTAATTAGCCCAACATCATGATTACTTCGTTTTAAATAAGCATAATAATAACTTAGCTACGAGACATTAATGTAAAAAGGTTGAACATAACTTACAATGATTAAAAATAGCGTAGCGTTACACGGACAGAATTTCGACTTACACCCTTACAACATTCGCTAACATACCCTTATTATTAGAATTATAATTAAAATTAAAATTAAAATATAAATATATATATATATATCGTATATATTGAGAGAGAGATAGAAATAGAATATGAAATTTGATCAGAATTCGGTTTGCTTTATAGCCAGAGTTGAATTTTGGGGCTCCGCGACTCGCGGCAAAATCCCCTTCAAACTCCGCGAGTCGCGGAGATAGTATTTACAGCTCAGTCCTTGGAGTTTTCTCTGCCGACGGTTTTTTATATATAAATATAATATATATATAAATAATATAATTAATTATATATTATATTATATTTATATACATAGTTAACTTGTAATTTTTAGTCCGTTGCGTTGAGCGTTAAGAGTTGACTCTGGTCCCGGTTCCGGATTTTCGAACGTCCTTGCGTTCAATTTAATATCTTGTACTTTGCGTTTTGAATCTTGTACTTTTGTAATTTCGAGACGTTTCTTATCAATAATTGGAACCTTTTTGATTGTCTTTTGTACTTTTGAGCTTTTTGGTCGTTTGCGTCTTCAATTCGTCGAATCTGTCTTTTGTCTTCACCTTTTATTATTTAAACGAATATCACTTATAAATAGAACAATTGCAACTAAAAGCTTGTCTTTCTTGAGGAATAATGCTATGAAATATATGTTCGTTTTTAGCATTATCAAATATTCCCACACTTGAGCGTTGCTTGTCCTCAAGCAATATTGTCTTGAAATACTAGAATCACTTCTTTATTCTTCACACTTTGTACATCAGTGATTTCTATACGGCGGTATAAACAATGGTAGTAACGATATGGTTTACAGTCCCACATGACTATAAAAATTTAGATCCATTAAGGAAATTGGATCTTTATGAAAACATTTGATCTTTTGAAATCTAGTTTTTACCCTAGATAAGTTTTCCGGAATAACCCTTTACCGGTGTTTGCAAAATATTTTTGTGGGTTTGGTGGGTTTCAGATTTGAAAATTTTAGCTCAAAACTTGCGGTTTTGTGTCACCCACTTGCTAACCTTGTATTTGGAAAGCAACACGTCCAGTTTACTTGTCCCGTATATTACCTTTCGGTAAACTACCGTCCGGTTGTAAAGGAAAGCGTTGAACAAGCAACTGTTAAGGCAATGTCCCGTGACATGCTTTTGATTATGGTCTATAACGTGTCGGACGCAATTACTATCCTTGGTAGGAGCAATAGTAAAGCTCACCCTTATAATTTGTCGGTTTGACACAAGGTCCTGTCTTTGACCATGCTATGCAACCACCGTTCGTACGGTTGACACCCGATTTAGTTCAGGTGACCTAATGAATTCCAGGTGAATTCCTAGGATTTTACGTTCAATGGTAATGAACGCATTGAAAATAGGGTTTTCAGAAAACAAATCGGTTTGTAATTTTTGATCAAAATATTTTCTCGTTCAAGCTCGAGTTTAGATATCATTGAATTCCATGAGTTTGAATTCTCAATCTTTAAGGTCAATCTCTAGGATTGAGTAATATCAGTCTTAAAAGCTGATTTTTAATCTTTAAGGAGATTATCCTTTCTGGGGATCTGATTCATTAGTCTTATCCAGCTAATTTGCATGGTGCCCCCCCATTGTACGAGATAAATCCTTCTCATGGTTAGGATAAATCTGACCACTTGGCGACCCTGTTTAATGCTGAGGTCCGTGGATTTCCTGCTGATTTTAGTGATGACTTTTCTAGATTTTTCGTCAACCTACAGCTGGTCTGGACGACAACTTCATGACCTAAATCAAGAAGCGCGTTTCATTTTCGGAAGACTTTACTTCCTTTTAATGATGGAATTGATTCATCGTGTAGATCCATCTTTTATTTTCTTTCATCGGGTAAAACAGTTTAGTTTAGTTCAAAGCAAAAGTATTTTCAGTTATTTGTTACAGATATATGTGACATATGTTTAAAATAACTTGGTAAATTTTCCCACACTTGGCTTTTATTTTCCTTTTTATCGTCCTCTATTCCATTTTAAATGAATTTTAACATTTTAGTTTGTTTCTCAATTTATGTCCTTTCCGAGGTAACAATAATTTCGGTGTTAAAACCTAGTTTTATCGTTCATAAATATGTATAAACATGATTTTGAATTCATTTAATTGAAAATTTTGAAAAATTTTACTAGAATTGGGTAGTCAGTATATAAGACTAGGGCTGTTCTTTTTTATCAGAGAGCACTAGATTCTAATACAACTACTGCTTTACTAGTATTTTTAATGGTAACCAAGTGTTTAATATAAAAATTTTAAAATCCGAAAGAATTTAATCCCTTCCCACACTTAAGATCTTGCAATGCCCTCATTTGCAAGAAATCAGTAACAATTTAAATTATTGAGGGTGATTTGTGTGAAAATGATTAAATTTTTACCAAAGTTTCCAAATATATTGACGTTTGTTTGCTGAATGATAAATGGTGCACATCATTTGTTCATTCCGTCTTGTTGTTATCTCACATATATTTTGCATCTTGTCGTCAAAATTAGTTGCTTTTGCTGAACTTAATGCCAGTCTTTGAAAATGCGTTGTTTTACCCTGTTGTGTACATAAGATAAACTGCAAACATATATACATATTTTTGAAGTTTGGTATATTACCCCACGTTTAAAAATTATTAAAATCTAAGAATAAAAGTTAGATAATTATAAAAATGATTACAATATTAACAAAAATATTAAATGTATCAATAATTACAAATTACAAAATAAAAAAAAATAAAAATAAGTAAACTAAGGATGATATTGGTACCAATAGGGGTTCCAGGCGTAACCATAAGTGCTATAGAATGCTTCGGCAGGGTCATACGTAGGATATGGTGGCTGCATCTCTATAGACCAAGGAGGGAAGACGGGTTTCGGTGTAGGAATATAGTTTCTACCTATGTGTTGGCAATGAGCTATGATCTGGTTCTGATGAACTTGCCAATCTTCAAATGCTCTCTGTCTAGCATTTTCGTATTCCTGAGAAGCTATAAACCTATGCATTTCTTGCATCTCATTCCCCCCTCCTACATTACCTTGCTGCTGGTTTCTCTCCACCTGTGGATGTCTACCATGGTATCGTACTGCGGCGTTATTTCGCCTCTTCAAAACTTTCGCACCATGGTATACATTTAAACCTATAGTATCGCGGGGTTCCGGCTCTTCTAGTAATAATCCCCCCCGACTTATATCCACACCGAGATATTCACCAATCAAAGTAATAAAAATACCACCTCCTATTATGCTATGTGGTCGCATCCCCCGAACCATAGCTGATAAATAATAACCCACACAATATGGTATACTTACAGCGCTCTGTGGGTCTCGAATACACATATGGTAAAACAAATCTTGTTCATTTACCTTTTCTTTGTTCTTACCCCTTTGTGTAATCGAATTAGCTAAAAACCTATGTATCACTCTTAATTCGGCTCTATCTATATCCAAATAAGAGTAGTTTCCCCCTTTGAAACGGTGATGGCTTGTCATTTGACTCCACACACCGTGTGTATCAAAATTCCCATCTATCTTTCTACCGTTTAATATCAATCCTCTACAATCGGCAGACGCTAACTCCTCAGGCGTATATATACGTAAAGTCTGAGCCATGTCCAGTAAAGACATGTGGCGCATCGAACCGCCTAACAAAAATCTAATAAAAGAACGATCGGTTAAACTAGCTACCCGATCATTCAACTCTATACTACATAACAACTCTTCACACCATACTTTATATACAGGTCTGCGTATGGTGAATAAACATATCCAGTCATTAAAAGAAGAATTACCATACCTCTGTACAAGTAATTCCCTAATTGGCCCGGCCAATTCTACAGCTTCTAAGGGTCCCCATTCTATGACCCTCGGTACCTCAACAACCTTGGAATGAAGAGTATGCAAACCCCGTTGATATTTTGGATAATCTATCCAAAGTCTGTCAAATCTCAGGTTCGGGTGCAACTCTTCCAAATGCATATCGGAAAAGGTCATGACTGGATGAGGTACATCCTGCTTGTAGTAGTTATCTACCTCCTGTTGTTCCAAATTCTCAGCAGGAGCATTGCGGGCTTGGGATGAAGATTCACCCCTTTCATTCTGCAAAACACATCAAACACAAATTTTGTGCATCCAAATATGCATTAGTGTCAGCAAAATCATCAATCAAAATAATTACAATGACATTATCAATTTATATCAAACTTAAGCTTATTTTCACATTTTTATCAAATCTACACTTTTTCAAATAAGCATATACGAAAATTTTCGCCAAGTTCATAAGCATTCAACTCAAATAACATGTCAAAATAATCATTACTAGTAATCAAACAAGTCTCAAATGGCATTATCTTTCAAAAATCAAGTTCATGAATTTTAGACTTGAAAAAGTCCACTTTAATTCTCAAAATCATGTTTAGGCTCAAAGTTTGGATCATTTAACTACCTAGACATGTTACACTACTCAATTTAGCAACAATTCATGACAAAAATCGGCCATAACCTGTTTATATCAAAAAGCCCCAAATTTGCTCAAGAACACAAACCCTAGATTATTCAAAATTTGAAGTTTAAGGCTTCTAATCATGTTAAACAGCATCAATCTAGGTTATACAAGCATAATACATAAACAATTTTAGCCTAATTAAACTAAAAAGCATCAAAATCAAATTGGGGAAAAAATATCTCAAGAACACTTAATTTCGAATTAAATGGTGTTTAGGTGTAGAAATTTACCGTTTTTCTTGAGTAATTCTTAGATAGCATCCTTCTCAACATGATTTTAGCAAAAAATTTGGTGATTAACGGTTAAAAATTGGGATTTTTGGGGTGTTTTTGGGTGATTTTTCGGGGTTTTTCGCAGCAGAATTCGAGTTGTTTTTGTGTGGTGGAGTGTACTGATCGTGCAGCTCTTTTATTTTTTTTTTCTGGGTTTTTATCCCTCCGCGAGTCGCGGGGATTTACCCTCCAAACTCCGCGACTCGCGGAGTTTGCTCTTTTTTTTTTTTTTTTTTTTTTTTTATAATCATTAACTTATTAAAACAATTTAGTAATTAATTTTAAAATTTTGTTTCCCTTGTTATTTAGGACGAGGTTGTTTCGGATCGATGTCCTAGTCCGTCCTTCGACAAAATTTTAAAATTTGTCTTTTTGTAGCGATTGTTTTAAAAGCTAAGATTTTTGGGTTTTTTCAATGTTTTTGGCATACTCTAATTCAATAAGATTAAAAATAATGATAATAAAAGTTCTCGTCCCTCCCTCGGGTAAAGCAATTTCGGTTCAAAGACCTAGTCTTCAACTTACGACGAATTTTAAAAATCATATTCTTAACTTAATGAGATAAAGTAAATTTTTGTTTTTAAATTCACACAACTTAAATATAAAATTCAAAATTAAAAATTAATAATTAAAAATTCACACCAAACTTAAAATTTGAAATGCATAAAATTAAAATTTCATATTTTAAAAATTAAAAATTCACACCAAACTTAATTTAAAAATTCATATTATAAATTCATACCAAACTTATATTAATTTTTCAAATATTTACAATTTTAAATATATTGTTTTTACAAAGTTTACAATATTAATTTAAGATTTAAATATTAATTTTAAAAATATGGTAAAAATAAAATTAAAAATCTTTTTGTCTTTTTATCCCACTTTAATCAATCAAATATTATCAAAAATATGCGCCCCTCTTTTCGGTAAAGTAATTTCGGTTCCAAGACCTAATTTAACTCATGACGAATTTTTGAAATATTTTGGGTTGATTGTTTAAAGATATTTATACCTTAAGAATAAACGTTAAATTTCGCAGTGATGTAATAAATTTTTGAATGATATCAATAATTTCGGTTGCCAAACCTAATTTTATTTAATACCAATTTAATACTTTTTAGCGAACAAATTAGCGTTTATTATCAAAAGGTTAAAAATAAAAATAAAAATAAAAACTGTACAGACATACCTGTGAAATAGATTTCTTAGTTATATGATCTATCCCATTCATAAGATAGTCGGTTTAATTGGTTTTCCATGGCTACATAGGCGTAACCCCGAGCATTCAGTGTCTTTTCTTCTAAACATATGAACGGTCCGTCTCTGCATAAAGTAACAAATTCGGTATTTGAATAGGTTTGATTATTTGAACATTTACCTCCATGTGACCATTTTCCGCATTTGTGACATCTTTCTAGGTGTCGTGCTCTTTTTTTCGCTGCGGATTTTGATTTTCCTTTACCAAATTGTAACTTATTATCTTCGCATCTGGATCCTTTTCTAACTCCGTCCATTCTTTCTCTGATTACTGATACTAATTCACTCGGTAGTATGTCATTATTTCTTTTAGTGATCAAAGCGTGTAGCATTAGACCATGGTTTAGTTCACAGGCAGTCTTCATTTCGTAAAAACCTAAAAAAAATAAAAATTCAGAATGGGGGAAGAAGACTAGTTCTTTAGGGTCTGCTAGGGAAAGACCATACGTGTTCCATTTTCGAGAACTACACGAAAACAGACAATCTAACTCTAACAGAAATACATATTATCCTTTAAAGACTTGATTCTCCTCACACTTAGTTAGCTGTGGCGTCGAAATTGTGATTAACTTCGTTGTTGACTTCCATCAGACCATGTATGTAATGTTTAACTCTGTGACCATTAACTTTAAATTCAATCCCATTTGAATTTATTAATTCTATCGTTCCGTATGGGAAAACTCTTTTGACTATGAATGGTCCAGACCATCTTGATTTCAATTTTCCAGGAAATAGCTTGAATCGTGAATTGAAAAGAAGAACTCTGTCTCCTTCTTTAAATTCTTTTGAACTTCTGATTCTTTTATCATGCCATTTCTTCGTTCTTTCTTTATAGATTAACGAATTTTCGTATGCTTCATGTCTTAATTCTTCTAATTCGTTTAGTTGACTTAATCGTAGACGTCCGGCTTCATGTAAATCAAGATTACATGTCTTCAAAGCCCAAAATGCTTTGTGTTCAATTTCTACTGGAAGATGACATGCTTTTCCATAAACAAGTCTAAAAGGTGTGGTTCCAATTGGAGTTTTGTAGGCTGTTCTAAAAGCCCAGAGTGCATCCTCCAATTTAATGGACCATTCCTTCGAATTTGATCCTACGGTTTTCTCTAGAATACGTTTTAAAGCTCGGTTGGTATTTTCAACTTGTCCACTTGTTTGTGGATGATATGCGGTGGAGATTTTATGAGTTACTCCATATCTTTTAAGAACTTTCTCAAGTTGATTATTACAGAAATGAGTACCCCGATCACTTATTAAAGCTTTCGGTGTTCCAAACCTTGCAAAAAGACGTTTTAAAAAGTTGACTACAACTCGTGCATCGTTAGTTGGGAGAGCTTGTGCTTCCGCCCATTTAGATACATAATCAATGGCTACGAGTATATATAGATTATTATGAGATTTTGGAAATGGACCCATAAAGTCAATACCCCAAATGTCAAATACTTCACATACTTGGATGACATTTTGTGGCATTTCATCACGTTGACTTATTTTTCCGGCCCTTTGACATGCATCACAGGATTTGCAAAGAAGGTGTGCGTCTTTGTAAATTGTAGGCCAATAGAATCCAGCTTCATAAACTTTTCTTGCTGTTAGTTGAGGCCCATAATGCCCTCCTGTTGGTCCTGTGTGACAATGGTTTAAAATTTTACTAGCTTCATCTCCAAATACACATCGGCGTATTATTCCATCGGGACAACTTTTAAACAGATGTGGATCTTCCCAGAAATAGTGTTTTATATCACTGAAGAATTTCTTTCGTCTTTGGTACGATAATCCTTTTTCAAGGAATCCACAAACTAAGTAGTTTGCATAGTCTGCAAACCATGGAATTTCTTTATAATCTATCTTCAATAGATATTCATCAGGAAAGTTGTCTTGTATGGCCGATTCATTTAGAACTTCTAATTCGGGATTTTCAAGACGAGAAAGATGATCAGCGGCGAGATTTTCTGCTCCTCTTTTATCTCGGATTTCAATATCAAACTCTTGTAAGAGTAAGATCCAACGGATTAATCTTGGTTTAGCATCTTGTTTTGAAAATAGGTATCTAAGAGCAGAATGGTCGGTATAGACCACCGTTTTTGCTAGAACGAGATATGATCGAAATTTGTCAAAAGCAAAGACAATAGCAAGGAGTTCTTTTTCAGTAGTTGTATAGTTCGTTTGTGCTCCTTGTAACGTCTTACTAGCATAATATATAGGTTGAAATCGTTTTTCAATCCTTTGTCCTAAAACGGCTCCCATTGCAAAATCACTTGCATCGCACATTAGTTCAAATGGTAGATTCTAATTTGGTGTTATCATGATCGGTGCATTAGTGAGTTTCCCTTTAAGAATATTAAAAGATTTGATACACTCATCTGAAAAGATGAATGGAGCATCCTTTTCTAGGAGTTTATTCATAGGAGTGGCAATTTTAGAAAAATCTTTTATGAAACGTCGGTAAAAACCGGCATGCCCTAGAAAACTCCTAACTCCTCTAACATTGGTGGGATGTGGAAGTTTAGCAATTACATCTACTTTAGCTCTATCCACTTCAATTCCTTCTTTTGAAATTTTATGTCCAAGAACGATGCCTTCTTTAACCATGAAATGGCATTTCTCCCAATTAAGTACTAGATTTGATTTTTCGCATCTAATTAGCATTCGTTCCAGATTAACTAGACATGATTCAAATGTATCACCGAAGACTGAAAAGTCATCCATGAAAACTTTCATGCATTCTTCTATCATGTCATGAAAAATCGCCATCATACACCTTTGAAAGGTTGCAGGGGCGTTACAAAGTCCAAATGGCATGCGTTTGTAAGCAAAAGTACCATAAGGGCACGTGAATGTGGTTTTCTCTTGATCTTCGGGTGCTATTGGAATTTGAAAATATCCGGAAAATCCATCTAGAAAACAATAGTAACTATTTCCGGCTAATCTTTCCAACATTTGATCTATGAAAGGTAAGGGAAAGTGATCTTTTCTGGTGGCGTCATTTAATTTTCTATAATCAATACATACACGCCATCCTGTTACAGTCCTAGTAGGAATAAGCTCATTTTTCTCATTTGTAATGACAGTCATGCCACCCTTCTTAGGTACGCATTGAACTGGGCTTACCCATGGACTATCATAAATTGGATATATCAAACCTGCATCTAGCAGTTTAATAATCTCTTTCTTAACTACATCTTGCATATTAGGATTTAGTCTTCGTTGGCGTTGCACATACTGATGTGAAGCGAGGTGTATATAAAATAGCTTATATTTTACTAGGAAAAACTATTAAATACGATACAATTTTACACAAGATATTTATTTATTTATAGAATGGATATACTTAAACCTTGCTACAACACTTATAGGCAGTGTACCTAATCGTACAGTAGTGTAGTTTTTAGTAAGTCCGGTTCGTTCCACAGGGAAATCTTTAAACAAAGCTCAACGCTATATTAGTTTACTTTTATAAAAATACAAACATATATATAAGTAATATTATTATTATAAAGGGGGGTTTTTACCGTTTAATGACCGGTTTGTCGATTTTAAAACTTTAGTCGCAGTTAAAACCTAATGTAAAATATTAAATAAATAAAAGACTTAAATTAAAACTTAAAGTAAATAACAATAATGAAATTGCGAATAATAAAAGTGCGATAAACTTGCGATAATTAAAAAGTACGATAATTAAAAGTGCGATTAAACAACAATAAATAAAAGTACGATAATTAGAAGTGCAATTAAATATAAAAAAAAGGAAATTAAATATGAAATAAAAGAATTATGCTTATTTAAACTTCCGTAATCATGATGTTTGACGTGTTGATTTTAGTTTTATGCTCATGGGTTAATTGTCCTTTGTCCTGGATTATTTAATATGTCCGTCTGGTTTTTGTCCATAACAGTCCATCAGTCATAAATATAAATTGCAAGTGTCCTTGTCAAATTATTATTATACCCGAAGTTAAATATTCCAACTAATTGGGGATTCGAATTGTAACAAGGTTTTAATACTTTGTTTAATGAATACACCAGGTTATCGACTGCGTGTAAACCAAGGTTTTACCACTTTGTTAACAATTACACCAATTACCCTTGAATGTAATTTCACCCCTGTTTTGATTATTCTAGTGGCTATTAATTCATTCCCGTGTCCGGTTAAATGAACGATTATTCGTACATATAAATACCCCGCCCATCGTGTCCGATCGAGTGTATATGGTAATTTATAGGGACGCCCAATTGTAAATCTTTATATTAACATTAACAAACTTTCATTTAGTTAAACAAATATAAAGCTCATTAATAGCCCATAGTCTAATTTCCACAAGTGTCGTTCTTTTGTCCAAACCCCAATTATGGTACAAAGCCCAATTACCCAATTTTAGTAATTAGCCCAACATCATGATTACTTCGTTTTAAATAAGCATAATAATAACTTAGCTACGAGACATTAATGTAAAAAGGTTGAACATAACTTACAATGATTAAAAATAGCGTAGCGTTACACGGACAGAATTTCGACTTACACCCTTACAACATTCGCTAACATACCCTTATTATTAGAATTATAATTAAAATTAAAATTAAAATATAAATATATATATATATCGTATATATTGAGAGAGAGATAGAAATAGAATATGAAATTTGATCAGAATTCGGTTTGCTTTATAGCCAGAGTTGAATTTTGGGGCTCCGCGACTCGCGGCAAAATCCCCTTCAAACTCCGCGAGTCGCGGAGATAGTATTTACAGCTCAGTCCTTGGAGTTTTCTCTGCCGACGGTTTTTTATATATAAATATAATATATATATAAATAATATAATTAATTATATATTATATTATATTTATATACATAGTTAACTTGTAATTTTTAGTCCGTTGCGTTGAGCGTTAAGAGTTGACTCTGGTCCCGGTTCCGGATTTTCGAACGTCCTTGCGTTCAATTTAATATCTTGTACTTTGCGTTTTGAATCTTGTACTTTTGTAATTTCGAGACGTTTCTTATCAATAATTGGAACCTTTTTGATTGTCTTTTGTACTTTTGAGCTTTTTGGTCGTTTGCGTCTTCAATTCGTCGAATCTGTCTTTTGTCTTCACCTTTTATTATTTAAACGAATATCACTTATAAATAGAACAATTGCAACTAAAAGCTTGTCTTTC
This sequence comes from Rutidosis leptorrhynchoides, assembly GCF_046630445.1. NCBI lineage: Eukaryota > Viridiplantae > Streptophyta > Magnoliopsida > Asterales > Asteraceae > Rutidosis > Rutidosis leptorrhynchoides. The sequence continues at coordinate 459,272 of NC_092334.1, read as the reverse complement.
TTGAGGAATAATGCTATGAAATATATGTTCGTTTTTAGCATTATCAAATATTCCCACACTTGAGCGTTGCTTGTCCTCAAGCAATATTGTCTTGAAATACTAGAATCACTTCTTTATTCTTCACACTTTGTACATCAGTGATTTCTATACGGCGGTATAAACAATGGTAGTAACGATATGGTTTACAGTCCCACATGACTATAAAAATTTAGATCCATTAAGGAAATTGGATCTTTATGAAAACATTTGATCTTTTGAAATCTAGTTTTTACCCTAGATAAGTTTTCCGGAATAACCCTTTACCGGTGTTTGCAAAATATTTTTGTGGGTTTGGTGGGTTTCAGATTTTAAAATTTTAGCTCAAAACTTGCGGTTTTGTGTCACCCACTTGCTAACCTTGTATTTGGAAAGCAACACGTCCAGTTTACTTGTCCCGTATATTACCTTTCGGTAAACTACCGTCCGGTTGTAAAGGAAAGCGTTGAACAAGCAACTGTTAAGGCAATGTCCCGTGACATGCTTTTGATTATGGTCTATAACGTGTCGGACGCAATTACTATCCTTGGTAGGAGCAATAGTAAAGCTCACCCTTATAATTTGTCGGTTTGACACAAGGTCCTGTCTTTGACCATGCTATGCAACCACCGTTCTTACGGTTGACACCCGATTTAGTTCAGGTGACCTAATGAATTCCAGGTGAATTCCTAGGATTTTACGTTCAATGGTAATGAACGCATTGAAAATAGGGTTTTCAGAAAACAAATCGGTTTGTAATTTTTGATCAAAATATTTTCTCGTTCAAGCTCGAGTTTAGATATCATTGAATTCCATGAGTTTGAATTCTCAATCTTTAAGGTCAATCTCTAGGATTGAGTAATATCAGTCTTAAAAGCTGATTTTTAATCTTTAAGGAGATTATCCTTTCTGGGGATCTGATTCATTAGTCTTATCCAGCTAATTTGCATGGTGCCCCCCCATTGTACGAGATAAATCCTTCTCATGGTTAGGATAAATCTGACCACTTGGCGACCCTGTTTAATGCTGAGGTCCGTGGATTTCCTGCTGATTTTAGTGATGACTTTTCTAGATTTTTCGCCAACCTACAGCTGGTCTGGACGACAACTTCATGACCTAAATCAAGAAGCGCGTTTCATTTTCGGAAGACTTTACTTCCTTTTAATGATGGAATTGATTCATCGTGTAGATCCATCTTTTCTTTTCTTTCATCGGGTAAAACAGTTTAGTTTAGTTCAAAGCAAAAGTATTTTCAGTTATTTGTTACAGATATATGTGACATATGTTTAAAATAACTTGGTAAATTTTCCCACACTTGGCTTTTATTTTCCTTTTTATCGTCCTCTATTCCATTTTAAATGAATTTTAACATTTTAGTTTGTTTCTCAATTTATGTCCTTTCCGAGGTAACAATAATTTCGGTGTTAAAACCTAGTTTTATCGTTCATAAATATGTATAAACATGATTTTGAATTCATTTAATTGAAAATTTTGAAAAATTTTACTAGAATTGGGTAGTCAGTATATAAGACTAGGGCTGTTCTTTTTTATCAGAGAGCACTAGATTCTAATACAACTACTGCTTTACTAGTATTTTTAATGGTAACCAAGTGTTTAATATAAAAATTTTAAAATCCGAAAGAATTTAATCCCTTCCCACACTTAAGATCTTGCAATGCCCTCATTTGCAAGAAATCAGTAACAATTTAAATTATTGAGGGTGATTTGTGTGAAAATGATTAAATTTTTACCAAAGTTTCCAAATATATTGGCGTTTGTTTGCTGAATGATAAATGGTGCACATCATTTGTTCATTCCGTCTTGTTGTTATCTCACATATATTTTGCATCTTGTCGTCAAAATTAGTTGCTTTTGCTGAACTTAATGCCAGTCTTTGAAAATGCGTTGTTTTACCCTGTTGTGTACATAAGATAAACTGCAAACATATATACATATTTTTGAAGTTTGGTATATTACCCCACGTTCAAAAATTATTAAAATCTAAGAATAAAAGTTAGATAATTATAAAAATGATTACAATATTAACAAAAATATTAAATGTATCAATAATTACAAATTACAAAATAAAAAAAAATAAAAATAAGTAAACTAAGGATGATATTGGTACCAATAGGGGTTCCAGGCGTAACCATAAGTGCTATAGAATGCTTCGGCAGGGTCATACGTAGGATCTGGTGGCTGCATCTCTATAGACCAAGGAGGGAAGACGGGTTTCGGTGTAGGAATATAGTTTCTACCTATGTGTTGGCAATGAGCTATGATCTGGTTCTGATGAACTTGCCAATCTTCAAATGCTCTCTGTCTAGCATTTTCGTATTCCTGAGAAGCTATAAACCTATGCATTTCTTGCATCTCATTCCCCCCTCCTACATTACCTTGCTGCTGGTTTCTCTCCACCTGTGGATGTCTACCATGGTATCGTACTGCGGCGTTATTTCGCCTCTTCAAAACTTTCGCACCATGGTATAGATTTAAACCTATAGTATCGCGGGGTTCCGGCTCTTCTAGTAATAATCCCCCCCGACTTATATCCACACCGAGATATTCACCAATCAAAGTAATAAAAATACCACCTCCTATTATGCTATGTGGTCGCATCCCCCGAACCATAGCTGATAAATAATAACCCACACAATATGGTATACTTACAGCGCTCTGTGGGTCTCGAATACACATATGGTAAAACAAATCTTGTTCATTTACCTTTTCTTTGTTCTTACCCCTTTGTGTAATCGAATTAGCTAAAAACCTATGTATCACTCTTAATTCGGCTCTATCTATATCCAAATAAGAGTAGTTTCCCCCTTTGAAACGGTGATGGCTTGTCATTTGACTCCACACACCGTGTGTATCAAAATTCCCATCTATCTTTTTACCGTTTAATATCAATCCTCTACAATCGGCAGACGCTAACTCCTCAGGCGTATATATACGTAAAGTCTGAGCCATGTCCAGTAAAGACATGTGGCGCATCGAACCGCCTAACAAAAATCTAATAAAAGAACGATCGGTTAAACTAGCTACCCGATCATTCAACTCTATACTACATAACAACTCTTCACACCATACTTTATATACAGGTCTGCGTATGGTGAATAAACATATCCAGTCATTAAAAGAAGAATTACCATACCTCTGTACAAGTAATTCCCTAATTGGCCCGGCCAATTCTACAGCTTCTAAGGGTCCCCATTCTATGACCCTCGGTACCTCAACAACCTTGGAATGAAGAGTATGCAAACCCCGTTGATATTTTGGATAATCTATCCAAAGTCTGTCAAATCTCAGGTTCGGGTGCAACTCTTCCAAATGCATATCGGAAAAGGTCATGACTGGATGAGGTACATCCTGCTTGTAGTAGTTATCTACCTCCTGTTGTTCCAAATTCTCAGCAGGAGCATTGCGGGCTTGGGATGAAGATTCACCCCTTTCATTCTGCAAAACACATCAAACACAAATTTTGTGCATCCAAATATGCATTAGTGTCAGCAAAATCATCAATCAAAATAATTACAATGACATTATCAATTTATATCAAACTTAAGCTTATTTTCACATTTTTATCAAATCTACACTTTTTCAAATAAGCATATACGAAAATTTTCGCCAAGTTCATAAGCATTCAACTCAAATAACATGTCAAAATAATCATTACTAGTAATCAAACAAGTCTCAAATGGCATTATCTTTCAAAAATCAAGTTCATGAATTTTAGACTTGAAAAAGTCCACTTTAATTCTCAAAATCATGTTTAGGCTCAAAGTTTGGATCATTTAACTACCTAGACATGTTACACTACTCAATTTAGCAACAATTCATGACAAAAATCGGCCATAACCTGTTTATATCAAAAAGCCCCAAATTTGCTCAAGAACACAAACCCTAGATTATTCAAAATTTGAAGTTTAAGGCTTCTAATCATGTTAAACAGCATCAATCTAGGTTATACAAGCATAATACATAAACAATTTTAGCCTAATTAAACTAAAAAGCATCAAAATCAAATTGGGGAAAAAATATCTCAAGAACACTTAATTTCGAATTAAATGGTGTTTAGGTGTAGAAATTTACCGTTTTTCTTGAGTAATTCTTAGATAGCATCCTTCTCAACATGATTTTAGCAAAAAATTTGGTGATTAACGGTTAAAAATTGGGATTTTTGGGGTGTTTTTGGGTGATTTTTCGGGGTTTTTCGCAGCAGAATTCGAGTTGTTTTTGTGTGGTGGAGTGTACTGATCGTGCAGCTCTTTTATTTTTTTTTTCTGGGTTTTTATCCCTCCGCGAGTCGCGGGGATTTACCCTCCAAACTCCGCGACTCGCGGAGTTTGCTCTTTTTTTTTTTTTTTTTTTTTTTTTATAATCATTAACTTATTAAAACAATTTAGTAATTAATTTTAAAATTTTGTTTCCCTTGTTATTTAGGACGAGGTTGTTTCGGATCGATGTCCTAGTCCGTCCTTCGACAAAATTTTAAAATTTGTCTTTTTGTAGCGATTGTTTTAAAAGCTAAGATTTTTGGGTTTTTTCAATGTTTTTGGCATACTCTAATTCAATAAGATTAAAAATAATGATAATAAAAGTTCTCGTCCCTCCCTCGGGTAAAGCAATTTCGGTTCAAAGACCTAGTCTTCAACTTACGACGAATTTTAAAAATCATATTCTTAACTTAATGAGATAAAGTAAATTTTTGTTTTTAAATTCACACAACTTAAATATAAAATTCAAAATTAAAAATTAATAATTAAAAATTCACACCAAACTTAAAATTTGAAATGCATAAAATTAAAATTTCATATTTTAAAAATTAAAAATTCACACCAAACTTAATTTAAAAATTCATATTATAAATTCATACCAAACTTATATTAATTTTTCAAATATTTACAATTTTAAATATATTGTTTTTACAAAGTTTACAATATTAATTTAAGATTTAAATATTAATTTTAAAAATATGGTAAAAATAAAATTAAAAATCTTTTTGTCTTTTTATCCCACTTTAATCAATCAAATATTATCAAAAATATGCGCCCCTCTTTTCGGTAAAGTAATTTCGGTTCCAAGACCTAATTTAACTCATGACGAATTTTTGAAATATTTTGGGTTGATTGTTTAAAGATATTTATACCTTAAGAATAAACGTTAAATTTCGCAGTGATGTAATAAATTTTTGAATGATATCAATAATTTCGGTTGCCAAACCTAATTTTATTTAATACCAATTTAATACTTTTTAGCGAACAAATTAGCGTTTATTATCAAAAGGTTAAAAATAAAAATAAAAATAAAAACTGTACAGACATACCTGTGAAATAGATTTCTTAGTTATATGATCTATCCCATTCATAAGATAGTCGGTTTAATTGGTTTTCCATGGCTACATAGGCGTAACCCCGAGCATTCAGTGTCTTTTCTTCTAAACATATGAACGGTCCGTCTCTGCATAAAGTAACAAATTCGGTATTTGAATAGGTTTGATTATTTGAACATTTACCTCCATGTGACCATTTTCCGCATTTGTGACATCTTTCTAGGTGTCGTGCTCTTTTTTTCGCTGCGGATTTTGATTTTCCTTTACCAAATTGTAACTTATTATCTTCGCATCTGGATCCTTTTCTAACTCCGTCCATTCTTTCTCTGATTACTGATACTAATTCACTCGGTAGTATGTCATTATTTCTTTTAGTGATCAAAGCGTGTAGCATTAGACCATGGTTTAGTTCACAGGCAGTCTTCATTTCGTAAAAACCTAAAAAAAATAAAAATTCAGAATGTGGGAAGAAGACTAGTTCTTTAGGGTCTGCTAGGGAAAGACCATACGTGTTCCATTTTCGAGAACTACACGAAAACAGACAATCTAACTCTAACAGAAATACATATTATCCTTTAAAGACTTGATTCTCCTCACACTTAGTTAGCTGTGGCGTCGAAATTGTGATTAACTTCGTTGTCGACTTCCATCAGACCATGTATGTAATGTTTAACTCTGTGACCATTAACTTTAAATTCAATCCCATTTGAATTTATTAATTCTATCGTTCCGTATGGGAAAACTCTTTTGACTATGAATGGTCCAGACCATCTTGATTTCAATTTTCCAGGAAATAGCTTGAATCGTGAATTGAAAAGAAGAACTCTGTCTCCTTCTTTAAATTCTTTTGAACTTCTGATTCTTTTATCATGCCATTTCTTCGTTCTTTCTTTATAGATTAACGAATTTTCGTATGCTTCATGTCTTAATTCTTCTAATTCGTTTAGTTGACTTAATCGTAGACGTCCGGCTTCATGTAAATCAAGATTACATGTCTTCAAAGCCCAAAATGCTTTGTGTTCAATTTCTACTGGAAGATGACATGCTTTTCCATAAACAAGTCTAAAAGGTGTGGTTCCAATTGGAGTTTTGTAGGCTGTTCTAAAAGCCCAGAGTGCATCCTCCAATTTAATGGACCATTCCTTCGAATTTGATCCTACGGTTTTCTCTAGAATACGTTTTAAAGCTCGGTTGGTATTTTCAACTTGTCCACTTGTTTGTGGATGATATGCGGTGGAGATTTTATGAGTTACTCCATATCTTTTAAGAACTTTCTCAAGTTGATTATTACAGAAATGAGTACCCCGATCACTTATTAAAGCTTTCGGTGTTCCAAACCTTGCAAAAAGACGTTTTAAAAAGTTGACTACAACTCGTGCATCGTTAGTTGGGAGAGCTTGTGCTTCCGCCCATTTAGATACATAATCAATGGCTACGAGTATATATAGATTATTATGAGATTTTGGAAATGGACCCATAAAGTCAATACCCCAAATGTCAAATACTTCACATACTTAGATGACATTTTGTGGCATTTCATCACGTTGACTTATTTTTCCGGCCCTTTGACATGCATCACAGGATTTGCAAAGAAGGTGTGCGTCTTTGTAAATTGTAGGCCAATAGAATCCAGCTTCATAAACTTTTCTTGCTGTTAGTTGAGGCCCATAATGCCCTCCTGTTGGTCCTGTGTGACAATGGTTTAAAATTTTACTAGCTTCATCTCCAAATACACATCGGCGTATTATTCCATCGGGACAACTTTTAAACAGATGTGGATCTTCCCAGAAATAGTGTTTTATATCACTGAAGAATTTCTTTCGTCTTTGGTACGATAATCCTTTTTCAAGGAATCCACAAACTAAGTAGTTTGCATAGTCTGCAAACCATGGAATTTCTTTATAATCTATCTTCAATAGATATTCATCAGGAAAGTTGTCTTGTATGGCCGATTCATTTAGAACTTCTAATTCGGGATTTTCAAGACGAGAAAGATGATCAGCGGCGAGATTTTCTGCTCCTCTTTTATCTCGGATTTCAATATCAAACTCTTGTAAGAGTAAGATCCAACGGATTAATCTTGGTTTAGCATCTTGTTTTGAAAATAGGTATCTAAGAGCAGAATGGTCGGTATAGACCACCGTTTTTGCTAGAACGAGATATGATCGAAATTTGTCAAAAGCAAAGACAATAGCAAGGAGTTCTTTTTCAGTAGTTGTATAGTTCGTTTGTGCTCCTTGTAACGTCTTACTAGCATAATATATAGGTTGAAATCGTTTTTCAATCCTTTGTCCTAAAACGGCTCCCATTGCAAAATCACTTGCATCGCACATTAGTTCAAATGGTAGATTCTAATTTGGTGTTATCATGATCGGTGCATTAGTGAGTTTCCCTTTAAGAATATTAAAAGATTTGATACACTCATCTGAAAAGATGAATGGAGCATCCTTTTCTAGGAGTTTATTCATAGGAGTGGCAATTTTAGAAAAATCTTTTATGAAACGTCGGTAAAAACCGGCATGCCCTAGAAAACTCCTAACTCCTCTAACATTGGTGGGATGTGGAAGTTTAGAAATTACATCTACTTTAGCTCTATCCACTTCAATTCCTTCTTTTGAAATTTTATGTCCAAGAACGATGCCTTCTTTAACCATGAAATGACATTTCTCCCAATTAAGTACTAGATTTGATTTTTCGCATCTAATTAGCATTCGTTCCAGATTAACTAGACATGATTTAAATGTATCACCGAAGACTGAAAAGTCATCCATGAAAACTTTCATGCATTCTTCTATCATGTCATGAAAAATCGCCATCATACACCTTTGAAAGGTTGCAGGGGCGTTACAAAGTCCAAATGGCATGCGTTTGTAAGCAAAAGTACCATAAGGGCACGTGAATGTGGTTTTCTCTTGATCTTCGGGTGCTATTGGAATTTGAAAATATCCGGAAAATCCATCTAGAAAACAATAGTAACTATTTCCGGCTAATCTTTCCAACATTTGATCTATGAAAGGTAAGGGAAAGTGATCTTTTCTGGTGGCGTCATTTAATTTTCTATAATCAATACATACACGCCATCCTGTTACAGTCCTAGTAGGAATAAGCTCATTTTTCTCATTTGTAATGACAGTCATGCCACCCTTCTTAGGTACGCATTGAACTGGGCTTACCCATGGACTATCAGAAATTGGATATATCAAACCTGCATCTAGCAGTTTAATAATCTCTTTCTTAACTACATCTTGCATATTAGGATTTAGTCTTCGTTGGCGTTGCACATACGTTTTATGACCTTCTTCCATAAGGATTTTGTGTGTGCAATACGAAGGACTTATTCCTTTAATATCATGAATCTTCCATGCAATGGCTGGTTTATGAGCTTTCAACACAGAAATGAGTTGTGATTTCTCATTTTCTGTAAGAGAAGACGATATTATTACAGGTAATTCATATTCACCAAGTAAATAAGCGTATTCCAAATGGTTTGGAAGTGGTTTTAACTCTAATTTCGGAGGTTCTTCTATCGATGATTTATATCGATATCTGTCTTCTTCTTTTAGCATTTGAATTTCTTCTGTTGTTGGTTCATATCCATTAGCTATAAGTGTAGCTAACATTTCAGCTTTATCAATTGGTTCATTACCTTCTCCTAAAGAACATTCTCCTGTCCCTTGTAATTCTGGAAATTCTTCTAATAATTCTGCATGTGCATCTATAGTTTGAATATAATAACAAGTATCATCTGCAGATTGTGGTTGTTGCATTGCTCTATCAACTGAAAAGGTAACACTCTCATCCTCTACACTTAGGGTCAGTTTCTTACCGAACACGTCTATCATTGCTTTAGCCGTGTTTAAGAATGGTCTTCCTAATATGAGAGGAACTTGAGAATCTTCTTCCATGTCCAAAACAACAAAATCTACTGGAAATACTAAAGTACCAACTTTAACTAGCATGTTCTCCATTATCCCTCTAGGATATTTTACTGATCGGTCGGCTAGTTGTATACTTATTCTTGTTGGTTTCAATTCTCCAAGGTCTAGTTTAGCGTATAGTGAATACGGCATTAGATTTATACTAGCACCTAAGTCTGCCAATGCTTCTATTGAACTAAGACTACCCAGAAAACATGGAATTGTGAAACTTCCTGGATCAGATAGTTTTTCTGGTATCTTATTCAACAGCACTGCTGAACAATTTGCATTCATAGTAACAGCCGAGAGTTCTTCCATTTTCTTTCTATTCGTGATTAGATCTTTCAAGAATTTAGCATATCTTGGCATTCCTGAAATCACATCAATGAAAGGAAGATTTACATTTATCTGTTTAAACATATCCAAGAATTTGGATTGCTCGGCTTCAAGTTTTTCTTTCTTCATTTTACTCGGGTAAGGAAGTGGTGGTTGGTATGGTTTAACATAAGGTTTATCCTTAACTGTGTTATTTTCATTAACCTTTTCAACTACCGGTTCTTTTTCCTTATCTTGATCAGGTTGTGGTTCTTGTGGAGTAGGAGTAGTTTCATCAGAAGTTACAGGTATTTCAGGTGATTTAAGTGTTGTACCACTTCTTGTGGTAATAGCTTTAGCTGTTTCATTCCGGGGTTTAGCGTTTGTATCACTAGGTAGACTTCCCGGTTTTCTTTCACCTATTAACCTTGCTAAGTTACTTACTTCTTGTTCCAGATTTTGAATAGAAGCTTGTTGATTTCTAAATGCTTGAGCATTTTGTTCATTAGTTTGTTTTTGAGATGTGAAAAACTGCGTTTGAGTTTCAACTAGCTTCGTCATCATATCTTCTAAATTTGGTTTTTTATCATCGGTTTGTTGTGGTGGTTTGTTTTGAAAATTCGGTCTTTGCTGATTGTAAGTATTATTGGATACTTGTTGATTGCTAGGACCTTGTTGGTTGTTGTATGGAATATTTCGGTTATAATTCTGGTTTTGATTGTAAATCGGTCTTGGCGGTTGATAATTATTCTGATAATTATTTCCAGGCCTTTGGTTTATGTATGAAATATTCTCTCTTTGTTCCATTGTTAATTCAATACTGAGACAATCTTTTGTCAAATGTGGTCCTCCACACTGCTCACAACTAATTCGTATAGCATGAATATCTTTAGTCATCTTTTCCATTCGTCTCTCGAAAGCATCTATCTTTGCCGAAATGGAATCTAAGTCATGACTAGAATCGGCTCTAGCTGCTTTAGATGATCTAATGATGTCTTTTTCTTGGTGCCACTCATGTGAGTGGGAAGCAGTATTATCAATAATTTTGTAAGCATCAGTTTCGGTTTTCTTCATAATCGAACCACCAGCTGCTATATCTATGTCTTTTCTTGTAGTGATGTCGCATCCTTGGTAGAATATTTGTACTATTTGACAGGTGTCTAAACCATGTTGCGGACATCCTCTTAACAACTTTCCATATCTTGTCCACGCCTCATATAGAGTTTCATTTGGTTTCTGTGTGAACGTAACAATTTCTGCTTGAAGTCTTACGGCTTTAGATGCAGGAAAGAATTGTTTAAGAAATTTTTCAATTAAAACGTCCCATGTATCAATCGCCCCTTCAGGTAACGATTCCAACCAATCTTTGGCTTCTCCCTTTAAAGTCCAGGGAAATAACATGAGATATATCTGTTCATCCTCTACTTCTCGGATTTTAAATAGTGTGCAGATCCTATTAAAGGTACGTAGATGTTCATTTGGATCTTCCTTCGGCGCACCACTAAATTGGCATTGATTAGTCACCATGTGTAGAATTTGTCCTTTGATTTCATAATCTGGCGCATTAATGTCTGGATGAGTAATTGCGTGATCTTGGCCAGTGCGTTTAGCTCTCATTCGGTCTTCCATACTTAGAGGTTCCAGATTCTCCATAATTGAATTTGTTGAATCGGTATCACTAGATGATTCTGATTTAATGGTTCGTTCCTCAACAATCTCTGTTTGAATGATTGGTGGTTCCGGAGGAAAGTTTAATGGTTCAGGATCTATGAACCGTTCCTGAATATTTTCTGGATTCTCAATTGTGAGGTTGGGTTCAAAAAATGGATTATCGGAAATTTGAACTGAAGTACTTGGTTGACTGGATGACGATTCTACAGAAAAATCAACGGCGGTTATATTCGCTAAATGTCTTGATCTAGTTACAGGTGGTGAACGTACAAAAGGTGATGAACGTCTTGCTCGGTGCATTCACTGAATATCCTATTAGTTTTAAAAAGGAAAGAAAAATTATAATAAGTTATCCAATCAATAGACTTTTCTGATTTTGCCCACGTTTCGAATAGCCAAAAGATGCAGCAGAGGGGCAGGATTCGTTTGGTCTCAATATAATTGAGGACTGTTTGGCTCCAATAACCCGGTCCACGTACAAATCCAACTATTACTACGAACCAGAAAATTTTGATGTCTATTAATTTAACCACTTAAAATAAATTTTCGTAATTTTAAGAAATTTAGATAAGAAGTAGAAAAAATTCTAAGTCCTAAAACTAGAATAGCGAGAAATAAGAAAGAAAAAGAGTTCGTCGCAAAAGGTCGAAAAAGAAAAAGTGATTGAAAAATAAAAGGTGACGGAAAAATAAAAGAAACTTATAAAAACTTAAAAATACTTAACTAACCTAACCTTATTACTACAACTAACTTAAAATTATAATCGCAAATTGAAATTACTAATTGGAATGATAATTGGTACATAGTAAAAGGTGTCTAAAAATATTAAAGCTTACAGGAAAAACTAAATCCCAAATGGAAATAACTTAAAAAGAAACTAAAACTTAAAAAGGCGTCGCAAAATTCTAAAGCACCTAAATCTTAGTCTAAAGAAAAAGCACTTAAGGAATTCTACGGCAAAGCCTAAAAATCTAGGAGTAAAAATAACTATAGCAAAAACTAAGTTTAAAATTAAATATGAGCTAAAAATACAAAAATTACGCTTCAACGATTAAAAAGGGACAAAATATAAAAATATACAAAAAGTTGTAAAAAGTACAATTTTTATAAAAATATTATTTTTATATTATTTATTTTATAAAACTACTAATTTTACAATTTAATAAAAGTAATTTAACTAAAATATATAAATAAAAAGTAAAAGTAAAATTAAAACTAATAATAATAATAATAATAATTAGGTTTAAATAATAATAATAATTAAAAATAACCCGTAATTAATGCAGAATTAGGGCTTCTGTGCGCGTGTCAGATGATCTCCGCGAGTCGCGGCAATTAAAGAAGAAAACCCCGCGAGTCGCGGGGTTCAGAAATTCAGTTGACAGCTTTCAATTTTTACGCGTTTTTCTTTATTTTTTTTTTATTTTATGTTTTCAGTTTTTTAAATAAATAAAAGATTTTAAAATAAAACTTATATTTTTATAAACTAAAATAGAAATAAAGAAACTTATAAAACTTAAATATTTAACAAAATCTTAAAAATACTTATATTTTTGTTTTTCTTTTTATATTTTTAAAACGTATTTTTACAAAAACGAATTTTAATAAAAGTAAACTAAAAAATCTTTTTTTTTTTTTTATTATTAGCGTTGCGCTTCCGGCTTTTAAGATAGATTCCCCGGCAGCGGCGCCAAAAATACTTGATGTGAAGCGAGGTGTATATAAAATAGCTTATATTTTACTAGGAAAAACTATTAAATACGATACAATTTTACACAAGATATTTATTTATTTATAGAATGAATATACTTAAACCTTGCTACAACACTTATAGGCAGTGTACCTAATCGTACAGTAGTGTAGTTTTTAGTAAGTCCGGTTCGTTTTCACAGGGAAATCTTTAAACAAAGCTCAACGCTATATTAGTTTACTTTTATAAAAATACAAACATATATATAAGTAATATTATTATTATAAAAGGGGGTTTTTACCGTTTAATGACCGGTTTGTCGATTTTAAAACTTTAGTCGCAGTTAAAACCTAATGTAAAATATTAAATAAATAAAAGACTTAAATTAAAACTTAAAGTAAATAACAATAATGAAATTGCGAATAATAAAAGTGCGATAAACTTGCGATAATTAAAAAGTACGATAATTAAAAGTGCGATTAAACAACAATAAATAAAAGTGCGATAATTAGAAGTGCAATTAAATATAAAAAAAAAGGAAATTAAATATGAAATAAAAGAATTATGCTTATTTAAACTTCCGTAATCATGATGTTTGACGTGTTGATTTTAGTTTTATGCTCATGGGTTAATTGTCCTTTGTCATGGATTATTTAATATGTCCGTCTGGTTTTTGTCCATAACAGTCCATCAGTCATAAATATAAATTGCAAGTGTCCTTGTCAAATTATTATTATACTCGAAGTTAAATATTCCAACTAATTGGGGATTCGAATTGTAACAAGGTTTTAATACTTTGTTTAATGAATACACCAGGTTATCGACTGCGTGTAAACCAAGGTTTTACCACTTTGTTAACAATTACACCAATTACCCTTGAATGTAATTTCACCCCTGTTTTGATTATTCTAGTGGCTATTAATTCATTCCCGTGTCCGGTTAAATGAACGATTATTCGTACATATAAATACCCCGCCCATCGTGTCCGATCGAGTGTATATGGTAATTTATAGGGACGCCCAATTGTAAATCTTTATATTAACATTAACAAACTTTCATTTAGTTAAACAAATATAAAGCTCATTAATAGCCCATAGTCTAATTTCCACAAGTGTCGTTCTTTTGTCCAAACCCCAATTATGGTACAAAGCCCAATTACCCAATTTTAGTAATTAGCCCAACATCATGATTACTTCGTTTTAAATAAGCATAATAATAACTTAGCTACGAGACATTAATGTAAAAAGGTTGAACATAACTTACAATGATTAAAAATAGCGTAGCATTACACGGACAGAATTTTGACTTACACCCTTACAACATTCGCTAACATACCCTTATTATTAGAATTATAATTAAAATTAAAATTAAAATATAAATATATATATATATATCGTATATATTGAGAGAGAGATAGAAATAGAATATGAAATTTGATCAGAATTCGGTTTGCTTTATAGCCAGAGTTGAATTTTGGGGCTCCGCGACTCGCGGTAAAATCCCCTTCAAACTCCGCGAGTCGCGGAGATAGTATTTACAGCTCAGTCCTTGGAGTTTTCTCTGCCGACGGTTTTTTATATATAAATATAATATATATATAATTAATATAATTAATTATATATTATATTATATTTATATACATAGTTAACTTGTAATTTTTAGTCCGTTGCGTCGAGCGTTAAGAGTTGACTCTGGTCCCGGTTCCGGATTTTCGAACGTCCTTGCGTTCAATTTAATATCTTGTACTTTGCGTTTTGAATCTTGTACTTTTGTAATTTCGAGACGTTTCTTATCAATAATTGGAACCTTTTTGATTGTCTTTTGTACTTTTGAACTTTTTGGTCGTTTGCGTCTTCAATTCGTCGAATCTGTCTTTTGTCTTCACCTTTTATTATTTAAACGAATATCACTTATAAATAGAACAATTGCAACTAAAAGCTTGTCTTTCTTGAGGAATAATGCTATGAAATATATGTTCGTTTTTAGCATTATCACATACGTTTTATGACCTTCTTCCATAAGGATTTTATGTGTGCAATACGAAGGACTTATTCCTTTAATATCATGAATCTTCCATGCAATGGCTGGTTTATGAGCTTTCAACACAGAAATGAGTTGTGATTTCTCATTTTCAGTAAGAGAAGACGATATTATTACAGGTAATTCAGATTCACCATGTAAATAAGCGTATTCCAAATGGTTTGGAAGTGACTTTAACTCTAATTTCGGAGGTTCTTCTATCGATGATTTGTATCGATATCTGTCTTCTTCTTTTAACATTTGAATTTCTTCTGTTGTTGGTTCATATCCATTAGCTATAAGTGTAGCTAACATTTCAGCTTCATCAATTGGTTCATTACCTTCTCCTAAAGAACATTCTCCTGTTCCTTGTAATTCTGGAAATTCTTCTAACAATTCTGCATGTGCATCTATAGTTTGAATATAATAACATGTATCATCTGCAGATTGCGGTTGTTGCATTGCTCTATCAACTGAAAAGGTAACACTCTCATCCTCTATACTTAGGGTCAATTTCTTACCGAACACGTCTATCATTGCTTTAGCCGTGTTTAAGAATGGTCTTCCTAATATGAGAGGAACTTGAGAATCTTCTTCCATGTCCAGAACAACAAAATCTACTGGAAATACTAAAGTACCAACTTTAACTAGCATGTTCTCCATTATCCCTCTAGGATATTTTATTGATCTATCGGCTAGTTGTATGCTTATTCTGGTTGGTTTCAATTCTCCAAGGTCTAGTTTAGCGTATAGTGAATATGACATTAGATTTATACTAGCACCTAAATCTGCCAATGCTTCTATTGAACTAAGACTTCCCAGAAAACATGGAATTGTGAAACTTCCTGGATCAGATACTTTTTCTGGTATCTTATTCAACAGCACTGCTGAACAATTAGCATTCATAGTAACAGCCGGGAGTTCTTCCATTTTCTTTCTATTTGAGATTAGATTTTTCAAGAATTTAGCATATCTAGGCATTCCTGAAATCACATCATTGAAAGGAAGATTTACATTTATCTGTTTAAACATATCCAAGAATTTGGATTGCTCGGCTTCAAGTTTCTCTTTCTTCATTTTACTCGGGTAAGGAAGTGGTGGTTGGTATGGTTTAACATAAGATTTAGCCTTAACTGTGTTATCTTCATTAACCTTTTTAACTACCGGTTCTTTTTCCTTATCTTGATCAGGTTGTGGTTCTTGTGGAGTAGGAATATCTTCATCAGAAGTTACAGGTATTTCAGGTGGTTTAAGTGTTGTACCACTTCTTGTGGTAATGGCTTTAGTTGTTTCATTCCGGGGGTTAGCATTTGTATCACTAGGTAGACTTCCCGATTTTCTTTCACCTATTAACCTTGCCAGGTTACTTACTTCTTGTTCCAGATTTTGAATAGAAGCTTGTTGATTTCTAAATGCTTAAGCATTTTGTTCATTAGTTTGTTTCTGAGATGTTAAAAACTGCGTTTGAGTTTCAACTAGCTTCGTCATCATATCTTCTAAATTCGGATTTTTATCATCGGTTTGTTGTGGTGGTTTGTTTTGAAAATTAGGTCTTTGCTGATTGTAAGTATTATTGGATACTTGTTGATTGCTAGGACCTTGTTGGTTGTTGTATGGAATATTTCTGTTATAATTCTGGTTTTGATTGTAAATAGGTCTTGGCGGTTGATAATTATTCTGATAATTATTTCCAGGCCTTTGGTTTATGTATGAAATATTCTCTCTTTGTTCCATTGTTAATTCAATACTGAGACAATCTTTTGTCAAATGTGGTCCTCCACACTGCTCACAACTAATTCGTATCGAGTGAATATCTTTAGTCATCTTTTCCATTCGTCTCTCCACAACATCTATCTTTGCGGAAATGGAATCTAAGTCATGGCTAGAATCGACCCTAGCTGCTTTAGATGATCTAACGATATCTTTTTCTTGGTGCCACTCATGTGAGTGGGAAGCAGTGTTATCAATAATTTTGTAAGCATCAGTTTCGGTTTTCTTCATAATAGAACCACCAGCTGCTATATCTATGTCTTTCCTTGTAGTGATGTCGCATCCTTGGTAGAATATTTGTACTATTTGATAGGTGTCTAAACCATGTTGCGGACATCCTCTTAATAACTTTCCATATCTTGTCCACGCCTCATATAGAGTTTCATTTGGCTTCCGTGTGAACGTAACAATTTCTGCTTGAAGTCTTACGGCTTTAGATGCAGGAAAGAATTGTTTAAGAAATTTGTCAACTAAAATATCCCATGTATCAATCGCCCCTTCAGGTAACGATTCCAACCAATCTTTGGCTTCTCCCTTTAAAGTCCAGGGAAATAACATGAGATATATCTGTTCATCCTCAACTTCTCGGATTTTAAATAGTGTGCAGATCCTATTAAAGGTACGTAGATGTTCATTTGGATCTTCCTTCGGCGCACCACTAAATTGGCATTGATTAGTCACCATGTGTAGAATTTGTCCTTTGATTTCATAATCTGGCGCATTAATGTCTGGATGAGTAATTGCGTGACCTTGACCAGTGCGTTTAGCTCTCATTCGGTCTTCCATACTTAAAGGTTCCAGATTCTCCATAATTGAATTTGTTGAATCGGAATCACTAGAGGATTCTGATTTAATGGTTCGTTCCTCAACAATCTCTGTTTTAATGATTGGTGGTTCCGGAGGAAAATTTAGTGGTTCAGGATCTACGAATCGTTCCTGAATATTCTCCAGATTCTCAATTGTGAGGTCGGGTTCAAAAAATGGATTATCGGAAATTTGAACTGAAGTACTTGGTCGACTGGATGACGATTCTAAAGAAAAATCAACGGCAGTAATATTTGCTAAATGTCTTGATCTAGTTAGAGGTGGTAAACGTACAAAAGGTGGTGAACGTCTTGCTCGGTGCATTCACTGAATATCCTATTAGTTTTTAAAAGGAAAGAAAAATTATAATAAGTTATCCAATCAATAGACTTTTCTAATTTTGCCCACGTTTCGAATAGCCAAAAGATGCAGCAGAGGGTCAGGATTCGTTTGGTCTCAATATAATTGAGGACTGTTTGGCTCCAATTGAAATGTCCCGTTCTTATTGATTAAAAACGTTCCATATTAATTGATTTCGTTGCGAGGTTTTGACCTCTATATGAGACGTTTTTCAAAGACTGCATTCATTTTAAAACAAACCATAACCTTTATTTCATCAATAAAGGTTTAAAAAGCTTTACGTAGATTATCAAATAATGATAATCTAAAATATCCTGTTTACACACGACCATTACATAATGGTTTACAATACAAATATGTTACAACAAAATAAGTTTCTTGAATGCAGTTTTTACACAATATCATACAAGCATGGACTCCAAATCTCGTCCTTATTTAAGTATGCGACAGCGGAAGCTCTTAATAATCAACTGAGAATAAACATGCTTAAAACATCAACAAAAATGTTGGTGAGTTATAGGTTTAACCTATATATATCAAATCATAATAATAGACCACAAGATTTCATATTTCAATACACATCCCATACATAGAGATAAAAATCATTCATATGGTGAACACCTGGTAACCGACATTAACAAGATGCATATATAAGAATATCCCCATCATTCCGGGACACCCTTCGGATATGATATAAATTTCGAAGTACTAAAGCATCCGGTACTTTGGATGGGGCTTGTTGGGCCCGATAGATCTATCTTTAGGATTCGCGTCAATTAGGGTGTCTGTTCCCTAATTCTTAGATTACCAGACTTAATAAAAAGGGGCATATTCAATTTCGATAATTCAACCATAGAATGTAGTTTCACGTACTTGTGTCTATTTTGTAAATCATTTATAAAACCTGCATGTATTCTCATCCCAAAAATATTAGATTTTAAAAGTGGGACTATAACTCACTTTCACAGATTTTTACTTCGTCGGGAAGTAAGACTTGGCCACTGGTTGATTCACGAACCTATAACAATATATACATATATATCAAAGTATGTTCAAAATATATTTACAACACTTTTAATATATTTTGATGTTTTAAGTTTATTAAGTCAGCTGTCCTCGTTAGTAACCTACAACTAGTTGTCCACAGTTAGATGTACAGAAATAAATCGATAAATATTATCTTGAATCAATCCACGACCCAGTGTATACGTATCTCAGTATTGATCACAATTCAAACTATATATATTTTGGAATCAACCTCAACCCTGTATAGCTAACTCCAACATTCACATATAGAGTGTCTTTGGTTGTTCCGAAATATATATAGATGTGTCGACATGATAGGTCGAAACATTGTATACGTGTCTATGGTATCTCAAGATTACATAATATACAATACAAGTTGATTAAGTTATGGTTGGAATAGATTTGTTACCAATTTTCACGTAGCTAAAATGAGAAAAATTATCCAATCTTGTTTTACCCATAACTTCTTCATTTTAAATCCGTTTTGAGTGAATCAAATTGCTATGGTTTCATATTGAACTCTATTTTATGAATCTAAACAGAAAAAGTATAGGTTTATAGTCGGAGAAATAAGTTACAAGTCGTTTTTGTAAAGGTAGTCATTTCAGTCGAAAGAACGACGTCTAGATGACCATTTTAGAAAACATACTTCCACTTTGAGTTTAACCATAATTTTTGGATATAGTTTCATGTTCATAATAAAAATCATTTTCTCAGAATAACAACTTTTAAATCAAAGTTTATCATAGTTTTTAATTAACTAACCCAAAACAGCCCGCGGTGTTACTACGACGGCGTAAATCCAGTTTTACGGTGTTTTTCGTGTTTCCAGGTTTTAAATCATTAAGTTAACATATCATATAGATATAGAAGATGTGTTTAGTTGATTTTAAAAGTCAAGTTAGAAGGATTAACTTTTGTTTGTGAACAAGTTTAGAATTAACTAAACTATGTTCTAGTGATTACAAGTTTAAACCTTCGAATAAGATAGCTTTATATGTATGAATCGAATGATGTTATGAACATCATTACTACCTTAAGTTCCTTGAATAAACCTACTGGAAAATAGAAAAATGGATCTATCTTCAATGGATCCTTGGATGGCTCGAAGTTCTTGAAGCAGAATCATGACACGAAAACAAGTTCAAGTAAGATCATCACTTGAAATAAGATTGTTATAGTTATAGAAATTGAACCAAAGTTTGAATATGATTATTACCTTGTATTAGAATGATAACCTACTGTAAGAAACAAAGATTTCTTGAGGTTGGATGATCACCTTACAAGATTGGAAGTGAGCTAGCAAACTTGAAAGTATTCTTGATTTTATGAAACTAGAACTTTTGGAATTTATGAAGAACACTTAGAACTTGAAGATAGAACTTGAGAGAGATCAATTAGATGAAGAAAATTGAAGAATGAAAGTGTTTGTAGGTGTTTTTGTTCGTTGGTGTATGGATTAGATATAAAGGATATGTAATTTTGTTTTCATGTAAATAAGTCATGAATGATTACTCATATTTTTGTAATTTTATGAGATATTTCATGCTAGTTGCCAAATGATGGTTCCCACATGTGTTAGGTGACTCACATGGGCTGCTAAGAGCTGATCATTGGAGTGTATATACCAATAGTACATACATCTAAAAGCTGTGTATTGTACGAGTATGAATACGGGTGCATACGAGTAGAATTGTTGGTGAAACTGAACGAGGATGTAATTGTAAGCATTTTTGTTAAGTAGAAGTATTTTGATAAGTGTATTGAAGTCTTTCAAAAGTGTATAAATACATATTAAAACACTACATGTATATACATTTTAACTGAGTCGTTAAGTCATCGTTAGTCGTTACATGTAAGTGTTGTTTTGAAACCTTTAGGTTAACGATCTTGTTAAATGTTGTTAACCCAATGTTTATAATATCAAATGATATTTTAAATTATTATATTATCATGATATTATCATGTATGAATATCTCTTAATATGATATATATACATTAAATGTCTTTACAACGATAATCGTTACATATATGTCTCGTTTAAAAATCATTAAGTTAGTAGTCTTGTTTTTACATATGTAGTTCATTGTTAATATACTTAATGATATGTTTACTTATCATAGTATCATGTTAACTATATATATATATATATATCCATATATATGTCATCATATAGTTTTTACAAGTTTTAACGTTCGTGAATCACCGGTCAACTTGGGTGGTCAATTGTCTATATGAAACATATTTCAATTAATCAAGTCTTAACAAGTTTGATTGCTTAACATGTTGGAAACATTTAATCATGTAATTATCAATCTCATTTAATATATATAAACATGGAAAAGTTCGGGTCACTACAGTACCTACCCGTTAAATAAATTTCGTCCCGAAATTTTAAGCTGTTGAAGGTGTTGACGAATCTTCTGGAAATAGATGCGGGTATTTCTTCTTCATCTGATCTTCACGCTCCCAGGTGAACTCGGGTCCTCTACGAGCATTCCATCGAACCTTAACGATTGGTATCTTGTTTTGCTTAAGTCTTTTAACCTCACGATCCATTATTTCGACGGGTTCTTCGATGAATTGAAGTTTTTCGTTGATTTGGATTTCATCTAACGAAATAGTGAGATCTTCTTTAGCAAAACATTTCTTCAAATTCGAGACGTGGAAAGTGTTATGTACAGCCGCGAGTTGTTGAGGTAACTCAAGTCGGTAAGCTACTGGTCCGACACGATCAATAATCTTGAATGGTCCAATATACCTTGGATTTAATTTCCCTCGTTTACCAAATTGAACAACGCCTTTCCAAGGTGCAACTTTAAGCATGACCATCTCTCCAATTTCAAATTCTATATCTTTTCTTTTAATGTCAGCGTAGCTCTTTTGTCGACTTTGGGCGGTTTTCAACCGTTGTTGAATTTGGATGATCTTCTCGGTAGTTTCTTGTATAATCTCCGGACCCGTAATCTGTCTATCCCCCACTTCACTCCAACAAATCAGAGACCTGCACTTTCTACCATAAAGTGCTTCAAACGGCGCCATCTCAATGCTTGAATGGTAGCTGTTGTTGTAGGAAAATTCTGCTAACGGTAGATGTCGATCCCAACTGTTTCCGAAATCAATAACACATGCTCGTAGCATGTCTTCAAGCGTTTGTATCGTCCTTTCGCTCTGCCCATCAGTTTGTGGATGATAGGCAGTACTCATGTCTAGACGAGTTCCTAATGCTTGCTGTAATGTCTGCCAGAATCTTGAAATAAATCTGCCATCCCTATCAGAGATAATAGAGATTGGTATTCCATGTCTGGAGATGACTTCCTTCAAATACAGTCGTGCTAACTTCTCCATCTTGTCATCTTCTCTTATTGGCAGGAAGTGTGCTGATTTGGTGAGACAATCAACTATTACCCAAATAGTATCATAACCACTTGCAGTCCTTGGCAATTTAGTAATGAAATCCATGGTAATGTTTTCCCATTTCCATTCCGGGATTTCAGGTTGTTGTAGTGGACCTGATGGTTTCTGATGTTCAGCTTTGACCTTAGAACACGTCAAACATTCTCCTACATATTTAGCAATATCGGCTTTCATACCTGGCCACCAAAAATGTTTCTTGAGATCCTTGTACATCTTCCCCGTTCCAGGATGTATTGAGTATCTGGATTTATGAGCTTCTCTAAGTACCATTTCTCTCATATCTCCAAATTTTGGTACCCAAATTCTTTCAGCCCTATACCGGGTTCCGTGTTCCTGAATATTAAGATGCTTCTCCGATCCTTTGGGTATTTCATCCTTTAAATTTCCCTCTTTTAAAACTCCTTGTTGCGCCTCCTTTATTTGAGTAGTAAGGTTATTATGAATCATTATATTCATAGATTTTACTCGAATGGGTTCTCTGTCCTTCCTGCTCAAGGCATCGGCTACCACATTTGCCTTCCCCGGGTGGTAACGAATCTCAAAGTCGTAATCATTCAATAATTCAATCCACCTACGCTGCCTCATATTCAGTTGTTTCTGATTAAATATGTGTTGAAGACTTTTGTGGTCGGTATATATAATACTTTTGACCCCATATAAGTAGTGCCTCCAAGTCTTTAATGTAAAAACAACCGCGCCTAATTCCAAATCATGCGTCGTATAATTTTGTTCGTGAATCTTCAATTGTCTAGACGCATAAGCAATCACCTTCGTTCGTTGCATTAATACACAACCGAGACCTTGCTTTGATGCATCACAATAAATCACAAAATCATCATTCCCTTCAGGCAATGACAATATAGGTGCCGTAGTTAGCTTTTTCTTCAATAACTGAAACGCTTTCTCTTGTTCATCATTCCATTCAAATTTCTTCCCTTTATGCGTTAATGCAGTCAAGGGTTTTGCTATTCTGGAAAAGTCTTGGATGAACCTTCTGTAGTAACCAGCTAGTCCTAAAAACTGGCGTATGTGTTTCGGAGTTTTCGGGGTTTCCCACTTTTCAACAGTTTCTATCTTTGCCGGATCCACCTTAATACCTTCTTTGTTCACTATGTGACCGAGGAATTGAACTTCTTCCAACCAAAATGCACACTTTGAAAACTTAGCGTACAATTCTTCCTTCCTCAATACTTCTAACACCTTTCTCAAATGTTCACCGTGTTCTTGGTCATTCTTTGAGTAAATAAGTATGTCATCAATGAAAACAATGACAAACTTGTCAAGGTATGGTCCACACACTCGGTTCATAAGGTCCATGAACACAGCTGGTGCATTAGTTAAACCAAACGGCATGACCATAAACTTGTAATGACCGTAACGTGTTCTGAAAGCAGTCTTTGGAATATCATCTTCTTTCACCCGCATTTGATGATACCCGGAACGTAAGTCAATCTTTGAATAAACAGACGAGTCTTGTAGTTGATCAAATAAGTCATCGATTCTCGGTAGTGGGTAGCGGTTCTTGATGGTAAGTTTGTTCAACTCTCAGTAGTCGATACACAACCTGAATGTACCATCTTTCTTCTTGACAAACAAAATAGGAGCTCCCCACGGTGATGTGCTTGGTCGAATGAAACCACGCTCTAAAAGTTCTTGTAATTGGCTTTGCAGTTCTTTCATCTCGCTGGGTGCGAGTCTGTAAGGAGCACGAGCTATTGGTGCAGCTCCTGGTACAAGATCTATTTGAAATTCAACGGATCGATGTGGGGGTAATCCCGGTAATTCTTTCAGAAATACAGCGGGAAATTCTTTTGCAATGGGAACATCATTGATGCTCTTTTCTTCAGTTTGTACTTTCTCGACGTGTGCTAGAACAGCATAGCAACCTTTTCTTATTAGTTTTTTGCGCCTTCAAATTACTAATAAGATGTAGCTTCGTGTTGCCCTTTTCTCCGTACACCATTAAAGGTTTTCCTTTTTCTCGTATAATGCGAATTGCATTTTTGTAACAAACGATCTCTGCTTTCACTTCTTTCAACCAGTCCATACCGATTATCACATCAAAACTCCCTAACTCTACTGGTATCAAATCAATCTTAAATGTTTCGCTAACCAGTTTAATTTCTCGATTCCGACATATATTATCTGCTGAAATTAATTTACCATTTGCTAATTCGAGTAAAAATTTACTATCCAAAGGCGTCAATGGACAACTTAATTTAGCACAAAAATCTCTACTCATATAGCTTCTATCCGCACCCGAATCAAATAAAACGTAAGCAGATTTATTGTCAATAAGAAACGTACCCGTAACAAGCTCCGGGTCTTCCTGTGCCTCTGCCGCATTAATATTGAAAACTCTTCCGCGGCCTTGTCCATTCGTGTTCTCCTGGTTCGGGCAATTTCTAATAATGTGGCCCGGTTTTCCACATTTATAACAAACTACATTTGCATAACTTGCTTCGACACTACTTGCTCCGCCATTACTCGTTCCGACACCATTTGTTCCTTTCGTTCTATAAACCCCTGGTCCGTAGACCTCACACTTCGCCGCGCTATGACCATTTCTTTTACACTTGTTGCAAAATTTGGTGCAGAACCCTGAGTGATACTTTTCACACCTTTGGCATAGCTGCTTCTGATTGTTGTTGTTGTTGTTGCAATTATTATTGTTGTTGGGATGATTGTTGTAGTTGCTGTTGTTGTTGTTGTTGTTGTTGTTGTTGTTGTTGTTGGGCCGTTTGTAGTTGCGATTGATGTTGCGATTGTTGGGATAATTGTTGCGATTATTGTTGTAATTGCTGTTGTTGTTGTATTGGTGATTCTTATCACCGTTTTCCTCCCACTTTCTTTTGACTTGCTTCACATTGGCCTCTTCAGCAGTCTGTTCTTTAATTCTTTCTTCAATCTGGTTCACTAGTTTGTGAGCCATTCTACATGCCTGTTGTATGGAGGCGGGCTCGTGTGAACTTATATCTTCTTGGATTCTTTCCGGTAATCCTTTCACAAACGCGTCGATCTTCTCTTCCTCATCTTCGAATGCTCCCGGACACAATAGGCACAATTCTGTGAATCGTCTTTCGTACGTGGTAATATCAAATCCTTGGGTTCGTAACCCTCTAAGTTCTGTCTTGAGCTTATTGACCTCGGTTCTGGGACGGTATTTCTCGTTCATCAAGTGCTTGAATGCTGACCACGGTAGTGCGTACGCATCGTCTTGTCCCACTTGCTCTAGATAGGTATTCCACCATGTTAACGCAGAACCTGTGAAGGTATGCGTAGCGTACTTCACTTTGTCCTCTTCAGTACACTTACTTATGGCAAACACTGATTCGACTTTCTCGGTCCACCGTTTCAATCCGATCGGTCCTTCGGTTCCATCAAATTCCAAAGGTTTGCAGGCAGTGAATTCTTTGTAGGTGCATCCTACACGATTTCCTGTACTGCTAGATCCAAGGTTATTGTTGGTATGTAGCGCAGCCTGTACTGTGGCTATGTTTGAAGCTAGAAAAGTACGGAATTCCTCTTCATTCATATTCACAGTGTGTCGAGTAGTCGGTGCCATTTCCTTTAAAATAGTCAAATGGAACAAGTTAATCATACAGAATATTAAGAGTAGTTAATAGTATTTCGTAGCATAATATGAACTCATTTATAAAAGCTTTTTCTTCATATTAGCGTTTTATAAGTTTAAATTCGGGTAGTACCTACCCGTTAAGTTCATACTTAGTAGCTAATATACAATTCAACTACTACAATTCTATATGAAAAACTGATTATAATAATATTTCGCGTTCAAACTTTTACACAATATTTTACAAACTTACAATACCGCTTATTTTACATATAGCATGAAATATAGCACACAATAAATTTGATACAAGATGATTGTGAAGATAATTCTAGCTAGTACACAAGTCGTTCAGCAAAGGCAATAAAGACACGTAATTCATACGTCCAGAAACAAGTCATGCATTCTGGTTTTACTAGGATTACTTCCCATCCTTGGTCTTGTGGAACATAACCGTTATGGCCGTTGATAAGACAGCGTGTAGTAACGTCGTCAAAGGGACGAGGGTTACGTAATGTCCAACAGTCCCGTAACAATCTAAAAACCTCATTTCTTACCCCAATTACCGACTCCGTCACTTGTGGGAACGTTTTGTTTAATAGTTGTAGGCCGATGTTCTTGTTCTCACTTTGGTGAGAAGAGAACATTACTAATCCGTAAGCATAACATGCTTCTTTATGTTGCATGTTAGCCGCTTTTTCTAAATCATGAAGTCCTATATTCGGATACATTGAGTCAAAATAATTTCTTAAACCGTTGCGTAAAATAGCATTTGGGTTCCCCGCAATATATGCGTCAAAGTAAACACATCGCAACTTATGGGTTTCCCAATGTGATATCCCCCATCTTTCAAACGAAAGTCTCTTATAAACCAAGACATTCTTGGAACGTTCTTCGAATGTCTTACAAACTGATCTCGCCTTAAATAGTTGTGCCGAGGAATTCTGGCCGACTCTAAACAAGATTTCATCAATCATGTCTCCGGGTAGGTCTCTTAAAATATTGGGTTGTCTATCCATTTTGTGTTTTTAAACTGTAAAATAGACAAGAGTTAGATTCATAAAAAAAATACTTATTAATACAAGCAATTTTTACATATATCATAAAGCATAAGAACACTATATTACATATATTACACCACACGAATACAACTATCTTATTCCGACTCGTTCGTTTCTTCTTCTTCGATTTTTGTTCATTTTGCCAAGTTTCTAGGGATATATGATGTTCCCCTAATACGAGCCGTCGTTATCCACATTGGTTTAGAAAAACCTGGTGGTTTAGAGGTTCTCGGGTCATTGTTACAACTTAAGGACTTCGGGGGTTGACGATACATATACAGTTCATCGGGGTTGGAATTAGATTTCTCTATTTTTATGCCCTTTCCCTTATTATTTTCTTTTGCCTTTTTAAATTCAGTTGGGGTAATTTCTATAACATCATCGGAATTCTCGTCGGAATCTGATTCATCGGAGAATTGGTAATCCTCCCAATATTTTGCTTCCTTGGTGGAAACACCATTGACCATAATTAACCTTGGTCGGTTGGTTGAGGATTTTCTTTTACTTAACCGTTTTATTATTTCCCCCACCGGTTCTATTTCTTCATCCGGTTTCGATTCTTCTTCCGGTTCCGATTCTTCTTCCGGTTCCGACTCTTCTTCCGGTTCCTCTTCGGGAACTTGTGAATCAGTCCACGAATCATTCCAATTTACATTTGACTCTTCATTATTATTAGGTGAGTCAATGGGACTTGTTCTAGAGGTAGACATCTATCACATAATATCAAACGCGTTAAGAGATTAATATATCACATAATATTCACATGTTAAAAATATATAGTTTCCAACAAAATTTGTTAAGCAATCATTTTTCAAGTAAACACGGTCAAAGTCCAGACTCACTAATGCATCCTAACAAACTAGATAAGACACACTAATGCAAAATTCTGGTTCTCTAAGACCATCGCTCGGATACCAACTGAAATGTCCCGTTCTTATTGATTAAAAACGTTCCATATTAATTGATTTCGTTGCGAGGTTTTGACCTCTATATGAGACGTTTTTCAAAGACTGCATTCATTTTAAAACAAACCATAACCTTTATTTCATCAATAAAGGTTTAAAAAGCTTTACGTAGATTATCAAATAATGATAATCTAAAATATCCTGTTTACACACGACCATTACATAATGGTTTACAATACAAATATGTTACAACAAAATAAGTTTCTTGAATGCAGTTTTTACACAATATCATACAAGCATGGACTCCAAATCTCGTCCTTATTTAAGTATGCGACAGCGGAAGCTCTTAATAATCAACTGAGAATAAACATGCTTAAAACATCAACAAAAATGTTGGTGAGTTATAGGTTTAACCTATATATATCAAATCATAATAATAGACCACAAGATTTCATATTTCAATACACATCCCATACATAGAGATAAAAATCATTCATATGGTGAATACCTGGTAACCGACATTAACAAGATGCATATATAAGAATATCCCCATCATTCCGGGACACCCTTCGGATATGATATAAATTTCGAAGTACTAAAGCATCCGGTACTTTGGATGGGGCTTGTTGGGCCCGATAGATCTATCTTTAGGATTCGCGTCAATTAGGGTGTCTGTTCCCTAATTCTTAGATTACCAGACTTAATAAAAAGGGGCATATTCGATTTCGATAATTCAACCATAGAATGTAGTTTCATGTACTTGTGTCTATTTTGTAAATCATTTATAAAACCTGCATGTATTCTCATCCCAAAAATATTAGATTTTAAAAGTGGGACTATAACTCACTTTCACATATTTTTACTTCGTCGGGAAGTAAGACTTGGCCACTGGTTGATTCACGAACCTATAACAATATATACATATATATCAAAGTATGTTCAAAATATATTTACAACACTTTTAATATATTTTGATGTTTTAAGTTTATTAAGTCAGCTGTCCTCGTTAGTAACCTACAACTAGTTGTCCACAGTTAGATGTACAGAAATAAATCGATAAATATTATCTTGAATCAATCCACGACCCAGTGTATACGTATCTCAGTATTGATCACAACTCAAACTATATATATTTTGGAATCAACCTCAACCCTGTATAGCTAACTCCAACATTCACATATAGAGTGTCTTTGGTTGTTCCGAAATATATATAGATGTGTCGACATGATAGGTCAAAACATTGTATACGTGTCTATGGTATCTCAAGATTACATAATATACAATACAAGTTGATTAAGTTATGGTTGGAATAGATTTGTTACCAATTTTCACGTAGCTAAAATGAGAAAAAATTATCCAATCTTGTTTTACCCATAACTTCTTCATTTTAAATCCGTTTTGAGTGAATCAAATTGCTATGGTTTCATATTGAACTCTATTTTATGAATCTAAACAGAAAAAGTATAGGTTTATAGTCGGAAAAATAAGTTACAAGTTGTTTTTGTAAAGGTAGTCATTTCAGTCGAAAGAACGACGTCTAGATGACCATTTTAGAAAACATACTTCCACTTTGAGTTTAACCATAATTTTTGGATATAGTTTCATGTTCATAATAAAAATCATTTTCTCAGAATAACAACTTTTAAATCAAAGTTTATCATAGTTTTTAATTAACTAACCCAAAACAGCCCGCGGTGTTACTACGACGGCGTAAATCCGGTTTTACGGTGTTTTTCGTGTTTCCAGGTTTTAAATCATTAAGTTAACATATCATATAGATATAGAACATGTGTTTAGTTGATTTTAAAAGTCAAGTTAGAAGGATTAACTTTTGTTTGCGAACAAGTTTAGAATTAACTAAACTATGTTCTAGTGATTACAAGTTTAAACCTTCGAATAAGATAGCTTTATATGTATGAATCGAATGATGTTATGAACATCATTACTACCTTAAGTTCCTTGAATAAACCTACTGGAAAATAGAAAAATGGATCTATCTTCAATGGATCCTTGGATGGCTCGAAGTTCTTGAAGCAGAATCATGACACGAAAACAAGTTCAAGTAAGATCATCACTTGAAATAAGATTGTTATAGTTATAGAAATTGAACCAAAGTTTGAATATGATTATTACCTTGTATTAGAATGATAACCTACTGTAAGAAACAAAGATTTCTTGAGGTTGGATGATCACCTTACAAGATTGGAAGTGAGCTAGCAAACTTGAAAGTATTCTTGATTTTATGAAACTAGAACTTTTGGAATTTATGAAGAACACTTAGAACTTGAAGATAGAACTTGAGAGAGATCAATTAGATGAAGAAAATTGAAGAATGAAAGTGTTTGTAGGTGTTTTTGGTCGTTGGTGTATGGATTAGATATAAAGGATATGTAATTTTGTTTTCATGTAAATAAGTCATGAATGATTACTCATATTTTTGTAATTTTATGAGATATTTCATGCTAGTTGCCAAATGATGGTTCCCACATGTGTTAGGTGACTCACATGGGCTGCTAAGAGCTGATCATTGGAGTGTATATACCAATAGTACATACATCTAAAAGCTGTGTATTGTACGAGTACGAATACGGGTGCATACGAGTAGAATTGTTGGTGAAACTGAACGAGGATGTAATTGTAAGCATTTTTGTTAAGTAGAAGTATTTTGATAAGTGTGTTGAAGTCTTTCAAAAGTGTATAAATACATATTAAAACACTACATGTATATACATTTTAACTGAGTCGTTAAGTCATCGTTAGTCGTTACATGTAAGTGTTGTTTTGAAACCTTTAGGTTAACGATCTTGTTAAATGTTGTTAACCCAATGTTTATAATATCAAATGATATTTTAAATTATTATATTATCATGATATTATCATGTATGAATATCTCTTAATATGATATATATACATTAAATGTCTTTACAACGATAATCGTTACATATATGTCTCGTTTAAAAATCATTAAGTTAGTAGTCTTGTTTTTACATATGTAGTTCATTGTTAATATACTTAATGATATGTTTACTTATCATAGTATCATGTTAACTATATATATATATATATCCATATATATGTCATCATATAGTTTTTACAAGTTTTAACGTTCGTGAATCACCGGTCAACTTGGGTGGTCAATTGTCTATATGAAACATATTTCAATTAATCAAGTCTTAACAAGTTTGATTGCTTAACATGTTGGAAACATTTAATCATGTAATTATCAATCTCATTTAATATATATAAACATGGAAAAGTTCGGGTCACTACACCAATAACCCGGTCCACGTACAAATCCAACTATTACTACGAACCAGAAAATTTTGATGTCTATCAATTTAACCACTTAAAATAAATTTTCGTAATTTTACGAAATTTAGATAAGAAGTAGAATAAAAATCTATGTCCTAAAAACTAGAATAGCGAGAAATAAGAAAGAAAAAGAGTTCGTCGGAAAAAGGTCGAAAAAGAAAATTGGTTGAAAAATAAAAGGTGATCGAAAAATAAAAGAAACTTATAAAACTTAAAAACACTTGACTAACCTAACCTTATTACTACAACTAACTTAAAATTATAATCGCAAATTGAGATTACTAATTGGAATGATAATTGATACATAGGAAAAAGTCGTCTAAAAATATTAAAGCTTATAGGAAAAACTAAATCCCAAATGGAAATAACTTAAAAAGAAACTAAAACTTAAAAAGGCGTCGCAAAATTCTAAAGCACCTAAATCTTAGTCTAAAGAAAAAGCACTTAAGGAATTCTACGGCAAAGCCTAAAAATCTAGGAGTAAAAATAACTATGGCAAAAACTAAGTTTAAAACTAAATATGAGCGAAAAATACAAATATTACGCTAAAACAATTAAAAAGGGACAAAATATAAAAATATACAAAAAGTTGTAAAAAGTACAATTTTTATAAAAATATTATTTTTATATTATTTATTTATTAAAACTATTAATTTTACAAATTAATTAAACTAAAATATAAATTAAATAAAAAATAACTTAAAATAAAACTAATTATAATAATAATAATAATTAGGGTTAATAATAATTATAATAATTAATTGCCCGTAATTAATGCAGTTTAGGGTTTCTGTCGGTGGCGTCAGAGCAGCTCCGCGACTTGCGGTATTCAAAGCATCAAACCTCGCGAGTCGCGGGGTTTCAAAATTCAACTGACAGGTTAAAAATTCGACGCGTTTTTTTTTTTTTTATATTTTCTGTTTTATAATCTAAAATATTTGTATATAAAAAAAAACTTATATTTAAAAACTAAAATAAAAATAGAATTACTTTATAATTTTATAAATAAAAATCTTAAAGCTAGATTTATATATATATATATATATATATATATATATATATTTTCTGTTTTATAATCTAAAAGTTATATATAATAAAAACTTATATTTTTACAAACTAAAGATACTTTATCAAACTTAAATATTTAACAAAATCTTAAAAATATATAAATTTTTGTTTTTTTTTTATTATATTAGCGTTGCGCTTCCGGCGTTTAAGAGATTCCCCGGCAGCGGCGCCAAAAATAACTTGATGTCGTGCTAGGTGTATATAAAATAGCTTATATTTTTACAGGAAATACTATTAAATACGATACAATTTACACAAGATATTTATTTATTTAGAGAATGGATATACTTAAACCTTGCTACAACACTTATAGGCAGTGTACCTAATCATACAGTAGTGTAGTTTTTAGTAACTCCGGTTCGTTCCACAGGGAATCTTTTTAAACAAAGCTTAACGTTATATTAGTTTACTTTTATAAAAATACAAATATATATATAAGTAATATTATTATTATAAAGGGGGGGTTTTTACCGTTTAATGACCGGTTTGTCGATTTTAAAACTTTAGTCGCAGTTAAACCCAAATGTAAAATAATAAATATAAATACAAGACTTAAATTAAAGCGTAAAGTAAATAACAATAATGAAATTGCGAATAATAAAAGTGCGATAAAATAAACTTGCGATAATTAAAAAGTACGATAATTAAAAGTGCAATTAAATACAATAACAATAAAAATGCGATAATTAGAAGTGCAATTAAATATAAAATAAAGGAAATTAAATATGAAATAAAAGAATTATGCTTATTTAAACTTCCGTAATCATGATGTTTGACGTGTTCATTTTAGTTTTATGCCCATGGGTTAATTGTCCTTTATCCTGGATTATTTAATATGTCCATACGGATTTTGTCCATAATAGTCCATCAGTCATAAATATAAAGAGCGAAAGCCTTCGTCAAATTATTCTTATTCCCGAAGTCAAATATTCCAACTAATTGGGGATTCGAATTGTAACAAGGTTTTAATACTTTGTTTAATGAATACACCAGGTTATCGACTGCGTGTAAACCAAGGTTTTACTACTTTGTTAACAATTACACCAATTACCCTTGAATGTAATTCACCCCTGTTTCAACAAGTCTATTAACTATTAATCCAGTTCCGTATCCGGTAAAATGAATAATTATTGGTATTTATAGATTTCCCGCCCACCGTACCCAGTCAAGCGTATGTGGTTATATATAAATACGTCGAATTATAAGTTTGTATATTAAATTAACAAGGTATTGTTTAGTTAATATAAAACCCATTAATAACCCATAGTCTAATTTCCACAAGTGTCGTTCTTTTATCCAAACCCCAATTATGGTACAAAGCCCAATTACCCAATTTTAGTAATTAGCCCAACATCATGATTACTTCGGATTAAATAAGCATAATAATAACTTAGCTACGAGACATTAAATTAAAAAGGTTGAACATAACTTACAATGATTAAAAATAGCGTAGCGTTACACGGACAGAATTTCGACTTACACCCTTACAACATTCGCTAACATACCCTTATTATCAGGATTTAAAATTAAAATTAAAATTAAAATATAAATTATAAATATATATTACGTATATATTGAGAGAAGAAGGAAAAAAGATGATGAAAAATGCTCAGAATTCGGTTGCTTTTATAGGGACTTTCAAAACTTGGGGCTCCGCGACTCGCGGCATTTTTGGCCTTCAAACTCCGCGAGTCGCGGAGACTGAAATTACAGCTCAGTCCCTTTTGGAGTCTTTCTTGCCGACGGTTTTATTTATAAATATAATATATATATAATTAATATAATTAATTATATATTATATTATATTTATATACATAATTAACTTGTAATTTTTAGTCCGTTGCGTCGAGCGTTGAGAGTTGACTCATGTCCCGGTTCCGGATTTTCGAACGTCCTTGCGTACAATTTAATATCTTGTACTTTGCGTTTTAAATCTTGTACTCTTGTAATTTCGAGACGTTTCTTATCAATAATTGGAACCTCTTTGATTGTCTTTTGTAATTTTGAGCTTTTTGATCATTTGCGTCTTCAATTCGTCAAATCTGTCGTTTGTATTCACCTTTTATTATTTAAACGAATATCACTTGTAAATAGAACAATTGCAACTAAAAGCTTGTCTTTCTTGAGGAATAATGCTATGAAATATATGTTCGTTTTGAGCATTATCATAATACTTTTAGTAATAATAACGATAATCGTTATAACACTTTTTATGATACTAGTAATAACTAATATATTACATATAATAATAATAATAATAATAATAACAACAATATTAATAATCACAGTAATAACACTAATATCAATAATCATATTAATAATAATAATATTAATGATAATAATAGTAATAATATTGATAATATTAATAATAACAACTTTGAAATTGAAACTACCTTTTTAAGAAACGAAATCCAAAAAAAAATATGCCACTGCAGGACTTGAACCCGTGACCTCTAGATACCCGACACACCCCCTAAACCATCGATCCAATTCTATTCTTATGTTTTAATACCAACCCATATGTATGTAATGCGTTATTTTTCTGTTTCTAAACCTCCTTCTTCATCATTCTACAGTGACCATAACCAGCCATCAACGAGGTAATTCGTTAGTTTTAGGATTAACACACGAAGTATATTCAATTGCTATGAGTACTTGAGCGAAAGAAAAAAAATAAAAAAAACAAATACAGCACAGCGACTGCCGTCGGTTTGTTTTTAAAAAAAAATTTTGCCTTTATGATTTTAAGGAAGTTTTAGATCATACCTATAACATGAAACATATTTTAATTCGTATATAGAAGCTTTTTGAATCGTTAAATTCAACAAAAACACTAACACATATTCGAATTTTGCCAAGAATGATTTGTTTGACTTTTTTTCTTATAGTTTGACTTCGAAAAATTAGAGTAATTAGAACGAATTGAAAGTTAGAAACTTACAGATAGTTTATATATATGATTCCTAACACTTCTGTATCATTAATTTGTGATGATTTCTTCGAATTCGAATTATATAAAAAAAATAATGTCGAGCAGAGGAAGAACTGGGTTTTATCTATATATATATATATATATATATATATATATATATATATATATATATATATATATATATATATATATATATATATATATATATATATATATATATTTTAGTAGAGGATAGATACAATGTACCCATGAACGATGTATATATATATAACAATCAGAATCAAAGGAAATTGTTTTGTAGTTAAGATTTTCTAGACAAGATGAAATCAGAGAGAAGAAAATTTGTAAAAGCAGAAATTGACTAATAATAGATCCTTACTTGTTTTTGCCATTTTAATTTATACTGAATTAATATTAATAATTAATAATAAGTTTATTAATAATAATATTGATAATATTATTAATAATATTAGATAATTACTAATAATAATAATAATAATAATAATAATAATAATAACAAAATTAATGATAATAATATCAATAATATAAATAACACTAATCAAATTTTATATATATTAAGAATAATAACAATAATATTAAGTAACCATGATAATAATGAAAATGATAACAATATTATTTATGCTGATAATACTAGTTATAATATTTCTAATATTATTAATATTAATAATAATATTAATAATAATAATACTACAATCATTTATATATAATAATCTCGTATCTATAGATTATATATATATATATATATATATATATATATATATATATATATATATATATATATATATATTTCTACTATTACATATTTAATTATGTTTTTAGATAACAAGTAACACAAATATATTAATTATATATATATTGAAATGATAATCTCATAGTACATCTTTAATACTTTATTAACGTTGACAAATTGTGTTCAAAGTTATTTATATTCAATATACTTCAATTATTAACTAAATATTTTTAAATAACAGATTCTAAATTATCTTAAGTTATATTTTGCAATAACTAACTCGCATAATAGTTTAATTTATAATATCTATTTATTTACATATATTCTTATTTATATATATACACATTTCAATTTATAATTAAAGGTTCGTGAATCGTCGAGCATAGTCAAAGGGTAATTAAATTCATGTAAACTGTTCCAAAATTTTGAGACTCAGTATTACAGACTTTGCTTATTGTGTTGAATATATATAAAGATCAAGTTTAAATTTGGTCGGAAATCTCCGGGTCATCACAAGAGTGAACAGGTAAGATGATATAGGATCACCCTGCCTCAAACCTCTTTTACCTTTAAAGTACCCATGTTGGTCACCATTTATGGATATGGCAAATGAAGGAGTGGACATGCATACCATCAGCCAGTTAATCATTTTAAGATGAAAACCAAAATTATTAAGGATATCCCTCATAAACTACCAATTAACAGTATCATAGGCTTTCTGTATGTCAATCTTAAAGGCACATCTACCCTTCCCTTTCCTCCAGTTATAACCTCTCATCAATTCTTGAGCAAGAAGGACATTATCACTGATCTGTCTACCAGGAATGAAAGCAGACTGATTGTCATCAACTATATCATCCAAAACACCTTTGATTCTCTCAGCTAGGATCTTACTAATGATTTTATACAACACATTGCAGCAAGAGATGGGTCTATAATCCACAACATACTTTAGGCACTTAGATTTAGGGACCAATGCAATAAGAGTGGCATTAACCTCACCAAGGAGACTGCCATTAGAAAAGAATTCTTTGACAGCTTTAGATATATCTTCACCAATTACTGGCCAGGCTGCTTTAAAGAATCTTGAATTAAAACCATCAGGACCTGGGGACTTGAAATCATCAATGCTCCATAAAGCATTTTTAATTTCTTCATCCTCAATATTTCTAATCATGAAAATAGCCTGCTCTTGAGATAATTTCTTAGAAAATAAAGTGTCAGGCCTATTAATACTAGTGACATCACATGAAGTACCAAGCATGATTTCAAAATGAGAAACAAATTGGCCTGGAACCTCACTACCAGTAAAGACATTACCTTCAACATTTTGCACAGTTTCAATCCTATTTCTATTGTTTCTGGCTTTGATAACCTTATGAAAGTATGCTGTGTTAGCATCACCCTCCTTAAGCCACTGAATTTTACTTTTTTGGATTAATAGCTTTTCTTCTTCAATCAAAGCAGCCTTGTAGGCTTTGAAGTACAAACACTCTTCATCTCTCAGGTCATGATTATGGGGTCATCATTCACATCTTGTTGAGCTCTAATTAATTCTTCTCTAAGTCTAGCAGTCTTCTTATACACATTGCCATTTTTATCACTTAACTTCCTCATCTGTTTTTTGATCATCTTTAGTCTAGTAACAACAGAAAACATGTGGTATCCTGGCACTTCAGTTTTCCATGCATTTTCAACCAATGGGAGGAATTCTTTCTTGTCAGCAAGATGGTTGCTAAACCTGAAGGGTTTCACCTTTCTCTTGGCCATATTTGGGATAGTAACAACAATAGGGGTATGATCAGACAATCCATATGGTTGAAACTCAGCAGAAACCCTAGGAAAATGACTAATAAGCCCTTGATTGCGCATGGCTCTATCAATCTTTTTAAGAACACCCTTACTAGTGCCAGTGGCATGAGGCTTTTGATTCCAGGTATAGATGAAACCAGATTGGTTAATGTCATCAACTTCTATACTATTAACAAAATCCCTAAATGCATGCATAGGAGAAGTTACAACAGATGGACCAGAATCTCTATCTTCTGGGTTAAGACTAACATTAAAATCACCTATGATAATCCATGGTCTATCACTCACAACCCCATTAAAAGTGCATAACTCATTCCACAGGAGCTTCCTTCTGGTATCATTGTTAGAAGCATATACAACAAAACAGTAGAATCTCTTGTTACCATTGATTTGTTCAATCAAACAATGCATGACTTGGTCAGTTTGGTGTAACACATTACAGGTAACTTCATTAGGATCCCAACCTATAACTATTCTAGTACCACCTAGGCAACTGGTATTGTTAGCAGCCCTATGCCAGTTACCAAAAACATAATTACACACTTTGTATAACTTTTTTGTTAAAACCCTAGTTTCAACAATACAGCAGACACTACAGCTACTATTCCTAATAAATATCTTAACTTCATCTTGTTTAGAGGTATTATTCATACCTCTAATATTCCAGCATGTGAGCTTAAACATTGAGAATAGATTTAGGATGGGACCCATCTCCATTCACATTACCCTCACTAGACTTCATATCCACATCCTTCATCAGAGTAGTTGTACCATCATTTTCAGACAACACATCCTCCTCATCAGAATCATCACATGTACCAGGTTTAAAAAAGTCAATACCTTGCTTTTTACATAAGAATTGGAAAAAATCGTTGTCTTCTTTAGTCCAGGTGTTGACAGTTAAACCTGATGATAATAACTTAGGGTTAGCACATGATTTAAGGTAATCCTTTCTAGATTCCCATAGCTTCCACTCTTCATCATATTCATCTGTAACTTCATCATCTGATTCATCAACTAAAGCCCCAAACTTGTTTTGCTCAAATGTGGTCCCCTTTTTGTTGCCATTCTCACCCATTATACCCTTTCCCTTATCTTTATTCCCCTCTGCATTACCCTTTGAAGTTTGTTGACCAGAACTATTACCCTTCTCATTACCTCTTGAAGCATTGCTCCTAGTGTTCTTCCCTCCTACACTTTTACTCTTGGGATCATCACCTCTTGAAACATTACTTTGGTTGCTATTCCCCTTAGATTCACCAATCTTAATCCCATTACTTCTGTTCTTATCACCAACCTTTACCCAGGCCTCTCCATTACCCTTATTGTTGTTACCTGTAGCCTTACCCTTACCCACCTGTTTTTCACTACCCTTGCTATTACTACCACTTGCTTGACCTTGATTCTGTGTTCCTACTGAATTAACCTTGGATCCACCATTATTTTTATTGGAGTTTTGTGGCGAGTTTAGAGTTTAGGGTTTAGAGTTTAGGGTTTAGGCGTTTAGGGTTAGGGGTTTAGGGT